>NC_142461.1:133362500-133987500 GCF_049115385.1 Moschus berezovskii | reverse complement strand
ATGACTTAGCAACTAAAAACAACCTTATCCCTTCAGTCCTAGCAGTGGTAACAGCTTCTTACTGTTGCAAGATTTGAGTACCTTCACATTGAGTTGTTTCCCTTCACCCAACCCTACACCTAACCCTAAGTTTCTGTAAATAGTCAGCTCAATAAAATCTCTTCTGTTGAAGCACCTAAGTAGAAGTTGGTTCCCGTTAAGACAGGTTGATGGAAGAACATTGGTGAACACCATAAAACAGGAATCTTTTATTTTGTATGTATCATATTTTACATCTGAGCTTTCAGGTATTGGCAAGGTAATTATAGAAAGATTTACAAGTTTCCTGAAGCAGGAATTTGAATTGCTGTGAGGCCAGTGTTTGGGAATGTAACACTCTGACTTCTCCAGACCACTTCTCAGACGTTTTTTGAGAAGGAACACTCCGTTGCGTTTTATTGAAGACATCATACGCTACAGTATGGTGGTGTTAAAATTTGATGTTTTTAGTGGAATCTGTAAGGAAATATTCTTAAATATCAGGTATGCCATATAAATGAGACAAAAGTCATATATAGATTTTGGAGAAGCTTCTTTCTCATCTTTGAACCAGACCTTAGGACATCCCTGCAGAATCCCAGGGCTCCTTGGAACACAGTTTAAAAATACAGATTTGGAGAGTCCAAGAGTCTGGAAGATATATCCTTCATAAATATCAAGTGTCTAGTGTATTTCTCTAGGTTAGATTCCTAGAATCACATGATTTTGCCCATTGCCCTTCAAAACCCTCCTCACTGTGAGTGATCTTGCTTTTCTCATTATTGCATCTATTATGAAATATAAAAAACCCTCCACATTTCCTAGTTTCTCATCCCAGTTTTAATTGCATTTTTATTATTAGTGAATTTTTTTCCCTTGTCTATTTACCATTTGTATTTCCTTTTACCCTCTTCCTTCCCACCTATTTTTAGCTGCATTTTCATGTTTGGCCATTTTTTATTTATTCAATACATATTTTTTCTTTAGTTATCGTTTATAAGGAGGATGATTGCTTTGCAATGTGCTGGTTTCTCTTGTACAACAATGTGAAAGAGTCATAAGTGAAAGTGTTAGTTGCTCTTTTGCGACCCCATGGACTCTAGCTTGCCAAGGCATCTACGTCCATAGATTTGTCCAGGCAAGAATACTGGAGTGGGTAGCCATTCCCTTCTTCAGGGGATCTTCCTGACCCAGGGATCAAACCTGGGTCTCCTGCATTGCATGTGGATTCTTTACTGTCTGAGCCAGCAGGGAAGCCCACATATATATATATATATCCCCTCGTTTTTGAGACCCCCTCTCCCTTCCTATCCACTCCAACACAAGACGACCCTGTGTTAAATAGCAGCTTCCACATATAATTCCTTGTATCTTGGTATTATGCTGATGAATATAAATGATAAACAATACAATTATGCCTCTGCCCCAATGGAGCTCACAAACTAGTGATATTGTAGTCTTACTATTTATCCTGTTTAATTCAATTAACAATACAGTGCATATGGCAACTCTTTGTCACATTTGTTGTGAGTAATTTGTTATGATGAATTTTTATTACAAATTTAAAAATTTGTTTGTGTAGTTAAATCTATGAGTCTTTATGTTTATGCCTAGAAAATCCTTTTACAACCAAAGATCAGATCAATATTCACTTTTATTTCTCCTGCTGTTTTTCACTATTTGATATTTTAGATTTAAATCTTTAATAATCTGTGAGTTTTTAAAGTCTTTATTGAATTTGTTTCAATATTGCTCCTGTTTTGTCTTGTTTTTTTGGCCGGGAGGCATGTGGCTCTTAGCTTCCTGACCAGGGATCAAACCTGCATGCCCTCCATTAGAAGGCAAATTCTTAACCACTGGACTGCCAGGGAAATCCCTAGAGGTTATTTTGGGAAGCTCTAAATTGACTTCCCCTGGCTCAAAAATCTAGCCGATTTTCCTGACATCATTATTGAACAGGCATCCTTTTCCTACTAATCTCTGATGACAAATAGATCATGTATTAAATTCTTTTATGCACTAGGATATATTTCTGGGTCCTTTATTTGTTTTTGTTCATCTTCGTCCACCTCTGGATTGCTGTGCCAAAGTCATTGCTTTTTATTTATTGTATTTATTTGGCTGCATCATGTCTCAGTTGCAGCACTCAGACTAAGTAATTGCCATATGTGGGTTTAGTTGTTCCTTGTCATGTGGGATCTTAGTTCCCAGACCAGAAATTGAACCCATGACCCTTGCATTGCAAGGCAGATTCTTAACCATTGGACCACCAGGGAAGTCCCTGGCATAGCTTTTTAATAGCAAACTGGGTAACTCTTCATCAAAATTCCTTCCAAATATTCAAAATATTTGTGTTTTAAGATGAAACTTATTAACTACTTTTCTGGTTATAAAAATAATGCATTATGAAGACAAGTTGTGGAAACTTTGAGAAAATATGGAAAATGTAAAGAATGAAACAAAACCCATCCCAAAATCGGTGACTGTTAACATTTTGGAGGATAACTTTCCGTCTTTTCTGTGTGTATATATATACATATATATTATTTCCACAAATATTACCAAACACACTGTTTTGAAAACTGCTCTTTAATCATCATTTATGAGCATTTCACCATATGATTAAATATTCCTTTGAAATATGATTTTTAATGACATATTAGCCAAGGCCTCTAGCATAAGGGTCAATATAGTAGTGTCAGCAGGAAGGGCTCACAGCCTCAGTCATAGCCTTCACTCAGTCATATCAAGCTAGCATTGAGGTCACCAGTTGTTGTCACATGGATCAGTGTTGCATTCCTGCCACTGTCACACTTCAGAGCTTGAAATCAGCTATTGCAAACTTGAAATCAGTGTTGACTATAATCCACTGGACTGTAATGGGTTTTGGCGCATTTGCCACCTATAACTTATCTGTTCAGTTTAGTGCAGTTCAGTCGCTCAGTCGTGTCCGACTCTTTGCGACCCCATGAATCACAGCACGCCAGGCCTCCCTGTCCATCACCAACTCCCAGAGTTCACTCAAACTCATGTCCATCAAGTCGGTGATGCCATCCAGCCATCTCATCCTCTGTTGTCCCCGTCTCCTCCTGCCCCCAATCCCTCCCAGCATCAGAGTCTTTTCCAGTGAGTCAACTCTTCGCATGAGGTGGCCAAAGTATTGGAGTTTCAGCTTTAGCATCAGTCCTTCCAATGAACACACAGGACTGATCTCCTTTAGAATGGACTGTTAGGCATCTGTAAAAATGACTCAACCATAGGATGTTAGGTAGCTAGCAAATAGGCAAAAATGTAGGTTATTCAAACAAGAACTAAACTTGAATTGATTTAGTTAAATGAGATTTCTAGCACCATATTGCACAATCTTACTTTTGTTTTCCTTTAAAAATCATTAACTGATAGACTTCCCTGGTGGCGGAGTGGATAAGAATCCACTTGCCAATGCGGAGGATGGGGTCAGTCCCTGCTCTGTATTCCACTTGCGGTAGAGCAGCAAAGTGGGTGTGCCACACCTACTGAGCCTGCACTCTGGAGCCCTGGAGCCACAGCTCAGTAGCCAGCGTGCTGTAATGAAGACTCAGTGCAAAAAAAAAATCATTAATTAATATAAACCGTTTATACTTGCCTTAGATAAGCCTGAACAACTCTCATGAAAATAAAGCATATCCATAGTTTACGGAAGAATTTAGGGGAAGAAGAACCCTTAACGTTTTTGATAGAATATTTAAAACTCCTTGAATTTTTCTTAAATTACAGTGAGATTAACTAAACTATATAAACTAGGGGGCTTTGAGTGTGGTATTTAGGGCTACACATAGCTGAAATCCCACAAGAGCAAAGGGTTAATTTCCAGAACGAGTCATGCGGATATATTTATAGGCACTTCCCTGTGTATGGGAACATAGGCTTATCTCTATCAGAGTCTCTCCAGGCCTGAGTGTTTATCTTTACTCTCTCACACTCTACACAAACACCACCCCCCCCCCCACATATATATGCATTAAACTTCATAAAATGGGAATTATCTTTTTTTCACTTACCTTTCCATAGAAGAGCTGCTTACTGAATTCCAAGATGTGAAACATAATAAATGTCAAAGCCTTGAAGTATTGTATATGGATACTTAGGCTCTGAGCTCCCCTCTGTCTCAAGGGAATTAAAAGCTGGACACTGAGAGCAAAATGTTCAGGGTAGGGACACTGGATTGCCTTGCTTCATCGGAACACCTGTTTGATTAACTGCCCAGCCCAGTCCCTGCTGGTTAGGTGTAGAATTCTCTGTTGTTCAAGTACAAAGGTTAACCCCTGGAGCAAGCCTAGCATATTATCCTCAATATTCCTCAATATTTTCTCGTTTACTTTAGCTATCCATGGAAAGTCCTAAAATCAACTTTTGTTGGAGACCCCTTGACACTCTTTAGCTTATATTTTGAATATTTATATCCTCATTGCTTTTTCCTTTTTTGGTTTTTGCTTTGAAATACATTTGCCCAGCATTTTCTTTTTAGAACTGTTAATTTTATAATCTATCTTTTGGATATTACAAGGCAAGCATGAGTATGATAATAATTTCATAGGGAAAGGTGCATGAAAATTCTTTAAACTTCTTAGGCATTCAAAAATAGAACTTTAAGAAGCTTGTTTAAGATGTCTAATATGCAGAATCCAATTCTTTCCCCAAACCACACCCTCCATACCTCATGTACCTACCTATTCTGGTAAAACCTGAAGCCAAGAGACTGGAAAGGTCAGCAGAAACAAGTAGATCTTTCATATGCAAATTATATTGTGTTTCTCTTTTGTTACGTGACTTCCTTCTATGATCCATAAAGTTCATCATCACTTAGGTAATATTAGGAAACAAGTGTATTTGGCTACCTGAGATTGTACTGCTATTAATCCTAACACTTTACAACTTAAAAATAATTTTAGCTTTCATAATGTCTTTGCAGTTACTGAACTTTTGATCCTAAGTGCTTTTCATGAAAAGAAAAGTGTTTTTTTCCCTACCGGATATGCTGACATTGAAATGTTTACTGAAATGTTTGCTTATTGTGGTCAAATTTCTACAAATGAAGTGTCATAAATGGAAAGAACACGTTGGTAGATTAGAAAGAACATATACTTAACTCCTGTTTTGGCTGTTATTGTTCGCACAGCTTTATTTTGTAACATTTGTTTGTTTCTGTCTTTGGCTGCACTTAGTCTTAATTGAGATACTCTGGATCTTGGGTCTTTGTTGCAACATGCAAACTTAGTTCTGGCATGTGGGATCTAGTTCCCTGACCAGGGATCAAACATTTTTCCTCTTTTTTTTTTTCCCCACAAGTTAAATATATTACCTGAATATGCAGTTAAATTTTATCTTGGAAACAGCAACAAATGTGGTTCAGCAGATGCTTCTGTGAGCACCAATGAGTTAATGAAAGTTGCAGACTATTGCTTGACACCAAGATGAGGAAAAGGATGCTAATTCCCAGTCACCATCTATGTTTCCACTGCCATTTCTGGTCTCTTGCTCATCTTTCCTTTTTTTAAAAAACAGTTATTTAATTTTGGCTGTGCTGGGCCTTCACGCTGTGCAGGCTTTTCTTCAATGTTCGTGCCGAGGCTGCTCTCTAAGTGCACTGCACACGTTTCTCATTGCAGTGGCTTCTCTTGCTGGGGAGCACAGGCTCTGGGCGCGTGGGCTTTCAGTAGCCGTGGCTCCTGCACTGGGTATTGGCTCAGTAATTGTGGCACATGAGCTTAGTTGCTTCCTCGCATCTTCCCCCACATCAGGGATTGAACCAGTGGCTCCTGCGTTGGCAGCTGAATTCTTTACCACTGAGCAACCAGGGAAGCCCCTGTCTTCACTTTAGATAGTCTTATCTTCTCAGTGATTATGGAGGTTTTGTCCTCAACATACTCCAGGGTCTAGGAGGAGATGAGAGTATAGCAGCATCTGTCTCTAATTTGTTGTTGTTCAAGTCATAACTTAAAACTTGGAAAAAAAATCTTTGATGTTACCATTTATCATAAATTTTTCATCAGCTGCATATTATTTCCTACTTCATCCACTCTGAATCATTTTTGTTTTAATTTCATTTATTTATTTAGGCTATGCTGGGTCTTCATTGCAGTTCGAGGAAAAGACATTGGTTTAATAGTTGTGGCACACAAGTTTTGTTGCCCTGTGGCATGTGGAATCTTCCCAGACAAAGTACTGAACGTGTGTTCCCTACATTGGCAGGCAAATTTTTAACCATTGGATCACCAGTGAAGTCCCCACTCTGAATCTTAAAAACACACACCAAACAAATATTGTGATCTTGCCTTCCACTATCTTTTTGTTTTAAGTGACTATTTTGCTCCTAAATACAGGCAGAAATTTTACAAATTTTGATTGATCTTACCACTAATAACATGGGATGCATTATCCTGGTTTTTTAATTTAAGATTTGGAGGCAAGGGTCTCAAAGGAGGGTTTCTGAGCATTGAGGCTGCACAGAATACTGATATTCACAAGTTTCTCGTTTGTTACCTCTTTATCTTTGGGAAAGTGAATAAAACATTAAGAATAGTAGCGAACCTCACCAACCAAACACCTGAACGATAAAAATGTGACTCTGAAAAGGACTCAAAGTCTTCTCATATAAGTGGAAAAGCATATGATTTTGACAGTAATTTGATTTTATTTCTCTTTCCCCAAAGAAATAGCAAATATTAAGAAACCCAAATTTCATAAGAGCAAAGTATATGCATCAGTTCAGTCAGTTCAGTTCAGTCGCTCAGTCGTGTCTGACTCTTTGCGACCCCTGCACGCCAGGCCTCCCTGTCCATCACCAACTCCCGGAGTTCTCTCAAACTGATGTCCATCGAGTTGGTGATGCCATCCATCCATCTCATTCTCTGTCGTCCCCGTCTCCTCCCGCCCCCAATCCCTCCCAGCATCAGAGTCTTTTCCAGTGAGTCAACTCATCGCATGAGGTGGCCAAAGTATTGCAGTTTCAGCTTCAGCATCAGTCCTTCCAATAAACACCCAGAATTGATCTCCTCTAGAATGGACTGGTTGGATCTCCTTGCAGTCCAAGGGATTCTCAAGAGTCTTCTCCAACACCACAGTTCAAAAGCCTTAATTCTTCGGTGATCAGTTTCTTCACAGTCCAACTCTCACATCCATACATGACCACTGGAAAAACCATAGCCTTGACTAGACAGACCTTGGTTGGCAAAGGAATGTCTCTGCTTTTTAATATGCTGTCTAGGTTGGTCATAACTTTCCTTCCAAGGAGTAAGCATCTTTTAATTTCATGGCTGCAATCATCATCTGCAGTGATTTTGGAGCCCCAAAAAATAAAGTCTGACACTGCTTCCACTGTTTCTCCATCTATTTCCCATGAAGTGATGGGACCAAATGCCATGATCTTTGTTTTCTGAATGTTGAGCTTCAAGCCAACTTTTTCACTCTCCTCTTTCACTTTCATCAAGAGGCTTTTGAGTTCCTCTTCACTTTCTGCCATAAGGATGGTGTCATCTGCATATCTGAGGTTATTGATATTTCTCCCGGCAATCTTGATTCCAGCTTGTGCTTCTTCCAGCCCAGCGTTCCTCATGATGTACTCTGCATATAAGTTAAATAAGCAGGGTAACAATATATAGCCTTGATGCACTCCTTTTCCTATTTGGAACCAGTCTGTTGTTCCATGTCCAGTTCTGACTGTTGCTTCCTGACCTGCATACAGGTTTCTCAAGAGGCAGGTCAGGTGGTCTGGGATTCCCATCTCTTTCAGAATTTTCCACAGTTTATTGTGATCCACACAGTCAAAGGCTTTGGCATAGTCAATGAAGCAGAAATAGATGTTTTTCTGGAACTCTCTTGCTTTCTCCATGATCCAGCGGATGTTGGCAATTTTATCTCTGGTGCCTCTGCCTTTTCTAAAACCTGCTTGAACATCTGGGAGTTCATGGTTCACATATTGCTGAAGCCTGGCTTGGAGAATTTTGAGCATGACTTTACTAGCGTGTGAGATAAGTACAATTGTGCAGTAGTCTGAGCATTCCCTGGCATTGCCTTCCTTTGGGATTGGAATGAAGACTGACCTTTTCCAGTCCTGTGGCCACTGCTGAGTTTTCCATATGTGCTGGCATATTGAGTGCAGCACTTTCACAGCATCATCTTTCAGGATTTGAAATAGCTCAATTGGAATGCCATCACCTCCACTAGCTTTGTTCGTAGTGATGCTCTCTAAGGCCCACTTGACTTCACATTCCAAGATGTCTGGCTCCAGGTGAGTGATCACACCATCATGATTATCTTTATCGTGAAGATCTTTTTTGTACAGTTTTTCTGTGTATTCTTGCCACCTCGTCTTAATATCTTCTGCTTCTGTTAGGTCCATACCATTTCTGTCCTTTATCGAGTCTATCTTTGCATGAAATGTTCCCTTGGTATCTCTAATTTTCTTGAAGAGATCTCTTGTTTTTCCTATTCTGTTGTTTTCCTCTATTTCTTTGCATTGATCACTGAGGATGGCTTTCTTATCTCTCCTTGGTATTCTTTGGAACTCTGCATTCAGATGCTTATATCTTTCCTTTTCTCCTTTGCTTTTCACTTCTCTTCTTTTCACAGCTATTTGTAAGGCCTCCTCAGACAGCCATTTTGACAGCATGTGGTCCACTGGAGAAAGGAATGGCAAACCACTTCAGTATACTTGCCCATGAACAGTATCAAAAGGCAAAATGATAGGATACTGAATGAGGAACTCCCCAGGTCGGTAGGTGCCCAGTATGCTACTGGAGATCAGTGGAGAAATAACTCCAGAAAAAATGAAGGGATGGAGCCAAAGCAAAACAAATACACAGTTGTGGATGTGACTGGTGATAGAAGCAAGGTCCGATGCTGTAAAGAGCAATATTGCATAGCAACCTGGAATGTTAGGTCCATGAATCAAGGCAAATTGGAAGTGGTCAAACAGGAGATGACAAGAGTGAACGTCGACATTCTAGGAATCAGTGAACTAAAATGGACTGGAATGGGTGAATTTAACTCAGATGACCATTATATCTACTACTGTGGGCAGGAATCCCTTAGAAGAAATGGAGTAGCCATCATGGTCAACAAAAGAGTCCGAAATGCAGTACTTGGATGCAATCTCAAAAACGACAGAATGATTTCTGTTCGTTTCCAAGGCAAACAATATTACAGTAATCCAAGTCTATGCCCCAACCAGTAACGCTGAAGAAGCCGAAGTTGAACGGTTCTGTGAAGACCTACAAGACCTTTTAGAACTAACACCCCAAAAAGATGTCCTTTTCATTATAGGGGACTGGAATGCAAAAGTAGGAAGTCAAGAAACACCTGGAGTAACAGGCAAATTTGGCCTTGGAGCATGAAATGAAGCAGGGCAAAGGCTAATAGAGTTTTGCCAAGAGAACGCACTGGTCATAGCAAACACCCTCTTCCAACAACACAAGAGAAGACTCTACACATGGACATCACCAGATGGTCAACACTGAAATCAGATTGATTATATTCTTTGCAACCAAAGATGGAGAAGCTGTATACAGTTAGCAAAAACAAGACCAGGAGCTGACTGTGGCTCAGATCATGAACTCCTTATTGCCAAATTCACACTGAAATTGAAGAAAGTAGGGAAAACCACTAGACCATTCACATATGACTTAAATCAAATCCCTTATGATTATACAGTGGAAGTAAGAAATAGATTTAAGGGACTAGATCTGATAGAGTGCCTGATGAACTCTGGACGGAGGTTCGTGACATTGTACAGGAGACAGGGACCAAGACCATCCCCATGGAAAAGTATATGCATACTTTAAGATAAATTTTAGTCTTCTTACATATGTATGCGTGTGTGTGTAGTTGCTTCAATTGTGTCTGACTCTTTGCGACCCCTTGGACTGCAGCCCACCAAGCTTCCTGCCTGAGGAATTCTCTAGGCAAGAGTACTGGGGTGAGTTGCCATGCCCTCCTGCAGGGGATCTTCCCAACCCAGGGATGGAACTCCCATCTCCTGTGGTTCCTGCATTGCAGGCGGATTCTTTATCACTGAGCCACCAGGGAAGCTCATTGCTATGTACAGATGCATACAATTCGAGGGAATTGTAGGGAAACCTTGAAGAGTTTAAAGGCTATAATTATCACAAAAGGTTTTCCTGATTACACAGTTTCCAGTTGACCTTGCTAACATCACAGTATTTGTAACTCTACTTACCAAACTTGGTAGGACAGGTCAATTTATACATTTACCCATTTGGGGATGTTATAGTGGTAATATAAAATATTTATTGCTAAACTGAAATCCTCAAGACTGTATATAGTATGTATATTTCAAAATAATGAAGCTAATTTGGCATTACATAACTGGACATGGAACAACAGACTGGTTCAAAATAGGAAAAGGAGTACATCAAGGTTGTATATTGTCACCCTGCTTATTTAACTTATATGCAGAGTACATTATGAGAAACGCTGGGCTGGAAGAAGCACAAGCTGGAATCAAGATTACCGGGAGAAATATCAATAACCTCAGATATGCAGATGACACCACCGTTATGGCAGAAAGTGAAGAGGAACTCAAAAGCCTCTTGATGAAAGTGAAAGAGGAGAGTGAAAAGGTTGGCTTGAAGCTCAACATTCAGAAAACGAAAATCATGGCATCTGGTCCCATCACTTCATGGAAAATAGATGGGGAAACAGTGGAGACAGTGTCAGACTTTATTTTTTTGGGCTCCAAAATCACTGCGGATGCTGATTGCAGCCATGAAATTAAAAGACGCTTACTCCTTGGAAGGAAAGTTATGACCAACCTAGATAGTATATTTAAAAGCAGAGACGTTACTTTGCCAAGAAAGGTCTGTCTAGTCAAGGCTATGGTTTTTCCAGTGGTCATGTACGGATGTGAGGTTTGTACTGTGAAGAAAGCTGATCGCCGAAGAATTGATGCTTTTCAACTGTGGTGTTAGAGAAGACTCTTGAGAGTCCCTTGGACTGCAAGGAGATCCAACCAGTTCATTCTAAAGGAGATCAATCCTGGGTGTTCATTGGAAGGACTGATGCTAAAGTTGAAACTGCACTACTTTGGCCACCTCATGCGAGAGTTGACTCATTGGAAAAGACTCTGATGCTGGGAGGGATTGGGGGCGGGAGGAGAAGGGGACGACAGAGAATGAGATGGCTGGATGGCATCACTGAGTCGATCGAGATGAATTTGAGTGAACTCCGGGAGTTGGTGATGGACAGGGAGGCCTGGCATGCTGTGATTCATGGGGTTGCAAAGAGTCGGACACGACTGAGCAACTTAACTGAACTGAACTGATTAGAAATATGCCCTTTATTAGAAATATGCAAATAGACATTTGTACTATTATCATGTACCAAGGCTTATGTTTTTTGAAAATACAGTGCTTCATAATGTCAGTGTTATATCTTGGGTTGTATATATAAGAATTATGTATGTACTTTTATTTTAATTATTAAGAACACAATTGTGCATGCAGTATATCAAAATAAGCAATAAATGAAAGTTCTTATGTAAGAAATCTGATTTGCAGACACTACCTTAAGAAAAAAAACATGTCTTTCAATCTTTGATGTGATATAATCACCACTTGGTGGCAACTTATTAGAAACCCAGTGAGTGTCATAAATTCGTCTGAAAAGTATTCGAGGAATTACCTACAAAGAAAACGTGGTAGGTTTTGTGTAATGTTTTTTTATGTCATTAAAAAACACTTTTTGTTGCAAAACAAATATTTAGTTTCAAGAGAAACAATAAAAAATATAAATTGTAATATCAAAGTAGAGAGTCACCCCTGTTTCTACTACCCCCCAAGGATAACTGCTGCTAACATTTTGGGTATATATTCTTCTATAGTGTTTCTGTGCATATATACACAGATTTTATCCTAACAGAAACCATCTTTGTTTATGAAATTTCCTATTTTATTCATGCTCCTGACTTTATCAGCTGCTGTTTGAATCGATACACTGAGCATTGATACTGGATGATGATCTGAGAGACAATCCATCATTGCCTACCAAATCCACATAATGCTGGAACTCATGAACATCCCCGGTATCCAAATAGATGGTTAAGTCTCATGATCTCTGGATTTAAGGTGACCAATTTATAGCTCAAAAAATTTAAACCAAGGACTTCCCTGGTGGTCCAGTGGTTAAGAATCTGCCTTTCAATGCAGGGGAGGTGGGTTTGATCCCTGGTTGGGAAACTAAGATCCCACATGCCACGAAGCAATTAAGCCGTGCCACAACTACTGAGCCTGGAACCACAATTAGAGAGTCCGTGGGCCACAGTGAAAGTCCTCACATGATGTAACGAGGATTCCACGTGCTGCAGCTGAGATCCAAAGCAGCCAAATGAATAAAAAACAAAACGACCTGAATTCTTCTGAGTAGCATTTTCTGATTCCTAGACTGTGACAAGTGGTCCTATCCCGTGCTCCCATCGCACCATGTAAACCCCAAGGCTGCAGGGCCCAATACCTAACTCAGCATCTGGATCATTCGAGGCCCTCAGTGGCTAGACAAAGCACCAAGAGAGAGGCAGATATACCACAAGTGTGTGTGAAATTCCATGAGACCACAGAGAGAGGAAGTTGAAAAGAAAGGGCACTCAGAAATGTGGCTCAAAGGGAAGCAATATTAAAAAAATGTTTAGTCACTGGTTCGATTGTTGAATTTAAATGAAAAACAATTCATTTCCTCAGTCGCACTAGACACATTTCAGGTGCTCAGTATCACTTGTTGAACATGTGTGTGTGTTAAGTCGCTTCAGTCATGCCCAACTCTGTGGGACCCCATGGACTGTAGCCTGCTAGGCTCCTCTGCCCATGGACTTCTCCGGGCAAGAATACTGGAGTGAGTTGCCATGACCCGCTCCAGAGGATCTTCCCAACCCAGGGATCGAACCCTCCTCTCTTATGTCTCCTGCATTGGCAGGTAGGTTCTTTACCACCAGCACCACCTGGGAAGCTTGAACAACATAGTAATAGACAACTGTGAGATGTTTTAGCAACTAAATAATAAGTCAAAAGGGTGTCCAAGGAAGACTTGTTATCAGTAAAATCAGTGAAGGAGGTGATGGTTGAGAGAGAAGAGAGACGTTACCCCTGGAATGAACATACTAGGAGGTCCGTGACTGTGGGTACTAGAACGGAGGCAGTGAGGTGTTTAGAGGAGTGGGCAAATCTGAGACAGGTTGCAAAGACGTCACTGGTATGCCTGGATGACTGACTGGCAACAAGAGAAGAAGAAACTATTCCAGGGTGGTAGCCAGCCTCCAAACAGCCCTCAATGACCCCTGCCTCCCGGTAATCACACCCTGGTGGCACCCCCTCCCACAGTGTACCAGGCGTGGTCTGTGAGACCCATAGAATAAGGCAATAGTGATGGTACCTCATTCCCAAGATTAGGTCAGAAGAGACATGGTGACTTCTGTCTTGGTGGCTCTCTTTTGGATCACTTGGTCTGGAAGAAGCTAGCTGCTGCTTTGCGAGAAACCCTAAAGAGAGGAGCTTGAGGCTAGAATTGAAGGCTGCCAACAGGCATGTGAGTGAGTTTGGAAGTGGGCTCTTCTGCCCCAGGAGAGCACTCAAATGACCACTGTCCCAGCTAACGAATTGACTGCAATCTCAGCAAAGATTCTGAGCCAGAACCACCCACCTGAGCCTCTCTCTGATTCCTGAGCCTCAGAATCAGAGACATAATAAATCTTTGTTGTTTTAAGTTGCTAAAACTTGGGGTAATTTGTATCAGCAACTGATAATTATTGCATCAAGCACTAATAAAAAGATAATCTTATTTAAAAATGAGCAAGAGAGTTAAAACTGCTACTTGACAGAAAAAGATAAAAAGTATGTGAAAAAGTGTATCATTAGCTACAAGGGAAATGTAACTGAAAACCACGATGAGATAATACTATAAACACACCAGTAGACTAAAATTAAAAAGACTGACAGCACAAAATATTGATAAGGATGTGGAGCAAACACAATTCTTTTTTTTGGGGGTTGAGATATAACTTATGTATAATATAGATTTGCCAATTTAAATTGTGTAATTCAATGGTTTTTAGTTTAGTGCAACCAGCACAATGGGCTTCCATGGCAACTCAGTGGTAAAAAATCCACCTGCCAATGCAGGAGATGCAGGAGACTCGGGTTAGGAAGAGCCCCTGGAGAAGGACATGGCAACCCATTCCAGTATTCTTGCCTGGGAAATCCCATGGACAGAGGAGGCTGGCAGGTTACAGTCCATGGGTTCACAAAAGAGTTAGACATGACTTAGCAACTAAACAACAACAACAAAAATCACAATATATTTTAGAATATTTCTATTACACCTAAAAGAAACCCATATGACTTAGCTGTCACCCTCCAGTTGTCCCACCACTCCTCCCAAACCCTAGGCAGCCACTAGTCTACTTTCTCTCTATATATATTTGCTTGTTCTAGACACTCATATCAATGGAATCATAAAAAATGTGATCTGTTGTGACTGGCTTCTTCACTTTGCAGTGTTTTCAAGGTTCATTCATGTGGTAGCATGTATCAACAGTTCATTTCTTTTTATTGTCAAATAATATTTTATTGTGTGCATCAGTTCAGTTCAGTTCAGTCGCTCAGTCGTGTCCGACTCTCCGCGACCCCATGAATCACAGCACGCCAGGCCTCCCTGTCCATCACCAACTCCCGGAGTTCACTCAAACTCATGTCCACAGAGTCGGTGATGCCATCCAGCCATCTCATTCTCCGTCGTCCCCTTCTCCTCCCGCCCCCAACCTTTCCCAGCATCAGAGTCTTTTCCAGTGAGTCAACACGTCGCATGAGGTGGCCAAAGTATTGCAGTTTCAGCTTTAGCATCAGTCCCTCCAATGAACATCCAGGATTGATCTCTAGAATGGACTGGTTGGATCTCCTTGCAGTATAAGGGACTCTCAAGAGTCTTCTCCAACCACAGTTCAAAAGCATCGATTCTTCGGCGGTCAGCCTTCTTCACAGTCCAACTCTCACATCCATACATGACCACGGGAAAAACCATTGCCTTGACTAGACGGACCTTGGTCGGCAAAGTAATGTCTCTGCTTTTTAATATACTATCAAGGTTGGTCATAACTTTCCTTCCAAGGAGCAAGTGTCTTTTAATTTCCTGGCTGCAATCAGCATCTGCAGTGATTTTGGAGCCCAAAAAAACAAAGTCTGACACTGTTTCCACTGTTTTTCCATCTATTTCCCATGAAGTGATGGGACCAGATGCCATGATCTTTGTTTTCTGAATGTTGAGCTTCAAGCCAACCTTTTCACTCTCCTCTTTCACTTTCATCAAGAGGCTTTTGAGTTCCTCTTCACTTTCTACCATAAGGGTAGTGTCATCTGCATATCTGAGGTTATTGATATTTCTCCCGGCAATCTTGATTCCAGCTTGTGCTTCTTCCAGCCCAGCGTTCCTCATGATGTACTCTGCATATAAGTTAAATAAGCAAGGTGACAATATACAAACTTGACGTACACCTTTTCCTATTTGGAACCAGCCTGTTGTTCCATGTCCAGTTCTAACAGTTGCTTCCTGACCTGCATACAGGTTTCTCAAGAGGCAGGTCAGGTGGTCTGGGATTCCCATCTCTTTCAGAATGTTCCACAGTTTATTGTGATCGACACAGTCAAAGGCTTTGGCATAGTCAATAAAGCAGAAATATATGTTTTTCTGAAACTCTCTTGCTTTCTCCATGATCCAGCGGATGTTGGCAATTTGATCTCTGGTGCCTCTGCCTTTTCTAAAACCTGCTTGAACATCTGGGAATTCACGGTTTACATACTGCTGAAGCCTGGCTTGGAAAATTTTGAGCATGACTTTACTAGCGTGTGAGATGAGTGCAATTGTCCGGTAGTTTGAGCATTCTTTGGCATTGCCTTTCTTTGGGATTGGAATGAAGACTGACCTCTTCCAGTCCTGTGGCCACTGCTGAGTTTTCCAAATCTTAAAAATCCACCAGTTAGGCCAACTCTTTGATTATTATAAATAATGCTTTCAAAAAGATTTGTGTGGACTATTTCTCTTGGGTGTATATCCAGAAGTGGAATTACTAGGTCTCATGGTAACTTTGTGTTTAACCAGTTAAGGGAGTGTCAGACTTCTTTTCTGAGATGGCCGTGGCATTTTACATTCCCACCAGTATTCAGGATTCCAATGTCTCCACCAACACCTGTTATTATCTGTTGTTTTGATTATAGCCATCCTAATAAGTGTGAAGTCACATCTCATCGTGGTTTTGATTTGCATTTCCCTGATGGCCAGTCATGAAGTGATGGGACCAGATGCCATGATTTTCGTTTTATGAATGTTGAGCTTCAAGCCAACCTTTTCACTCTCCTCTTTCACTTTCATCAAGAGGCTTTTGAGTCCTCTTCACTTTCTGCCATAAGGGTAGTGTCATCTGCATATCTAAGATTATTGATATTTCTCCTAGCAATCTTGATTCCAGCTTGTGCTTCTTCCAGCCCAGCGTTCCTCATGATGTACTCTGCATATAAGTTAAACAAGCAAGGTGACAATATACAGCCTTGACGCAGTGTCAGACTTTATTTTTTTGGGCTCCAAAATCACTGCAGATGCTGATTGCAGCCATGAAATTAAAAGACGCTTACTCCTGGAAGGAAAGTTATGACCAACCTTGATAATATATTAAAAAGCAGAGACATTCCTTTGCCAACCAAAGTCCGTCTAGTCAAGGCTATGGTTTTTCCCGTGGTCATGTATGGATGCGAGAGTTGGACTGTGAAGAAAGCTGATCACCGAAAAATTGATGCTTTTGAACTGTGGTGTTGGAGAAGACTCTTGAGAGTCCCTTGTACCGCAAGAAGATCCAACCAGTCATTCTAAGGGAGATCGATCCTGGGTGTTCATTGGAAGGACTGATGCTAAAGCTGAAACTCCAATACTTTGGCCACCTCATGCGACGAGTTGACTCACTGGAAAAGACTCTGATGCTGGGAAAGGTTGGGGGCGGGAGGAGAAGGGGACGACGGAGAATGAGATGGCTGGATGGCATCACCGACTCTGTGGACATGAGTTTGAGTGAACTCCGGGAGTTGGTGATGGACAGGGAGGCCTGGCGTGCTGTGATTCATGGGGTCGTGAAGAGTCGGACACGACTGAGCGACTGAACTGAACTGAACTGATGGCCAGTCATATTGAGCACCTTGTCATATGATTATTGATCATTTGTACATCTTCTTTGATCTTCCCTGGTGACTTAAACAGTAAAGAATCTACCTGCAGTGCAAGAGACCTGGGTTCAATCCCTGGGTCAGAAAGATCCCCTGGAGAAGGAAATGACAATTCACTCCAGTATTCTTACCTGGGAAATCCCGTGAGCAGAGGAGCCTGGTGGGCTACAATCCACTGGGTGGCAAAGAATTGGACATGGCTTAGTGAGTAAGCAACAACATCTTCTTTGGAGAACCGTCTTTTCAATCTGCTCTCCATCTAAAAAATTGGGCTATTTGTCATTTTTTACTATTGAGTTGTTACAGTTCTTTACATAGTGTAGATACCACCTCCTTACCATATATATCATTTGCAAATTTGTTTCCCATTCTGTGGATTGTCAGCAATTAGGATTCTTAGTCTAAAATAATACAAACGGTGAAAAAGGTTTTCAGTTCAGTTCAGTTCAGTTCAGTCGCTCAGTCCTGTCCGACTCTTTGCAACCCCATGAATCAAAGCACGCCAGGCCTCCCTGTCCATCACCAACTCCCGGAGTACACTCAAACTCATGTCCATCGAGTCAGTGATGCCATCCAGCCATCTCATTCTCTGTCGTCCACATCTCCTCCCACCCCCCAATCACTCCCAGCATCAGACTCTTTTCCAGTGAGTCAACTCGTCGCATGAGGTGGCCAAAGTATTGCAGCTTCAGCTTTAGCATCAGTCCTTCCAATGAACACCCAGGACTGATCTCCTTTAGAATGGACTGGTTGGATCTCCTTGCAGTATAAGGGACTCTCAAGAGTCTTCTCCAGCACCACAGTTCAAAAGCATCAATTCTTCGGCAATCAGCCTTCTTCATAGTCCAACTCTCACATTCATACATGACCACTGGAAAAACCATAGCCTTGACTAGACGGACCTTGGTTGGCAAAGTAATGTCTCTGCTTTTTAATATGCTATCTAGGTTGGTCATAACTTTCCTTCCAAGGAGTAAGCGTCTTTTAATTTCATGGCTGCAATCAGCATCTGCGGTGATTTTGGAGCCCAAAAAAATAAAGTCTGACACTGCTTCCACTGTTTTTCCACCTATTTCCCATGAAGTGATGGGACCAGATGCCATGATCTTTGTTTTCTGAATGTTGAGCTTCAAGCCAGCCTTTTCACTCTCCTCTTCTACTTTCATCAAGAGGCTTTTTAGTACCTCTTCACTTTCTGCCTTAAGGGTGGTGTCATCTGCATATCTGAGGTTATTGATATTTCGGTTACATAATTTGCCCAAGGTCACTAAACTCTTAGTGTGCTAGAGGCAGGTCAGGACTGAATACATAATTTGTGGAGCTTAGTGCAAAATGAAAATGCAGATTTCTTTGTTCAAAAATTATTAAAAGAATAGCATTAAAGCAAATGCACAGTCCTTCTGAGCATGGGGCCCTATAAGCCACAGATTACACACACATGAATCTGGGGCATCGGGAAGATTTGAATTTGGGACTTATCATGTGAAAGCCCATGCTTTTCAACGTAAACCACGCTAATGACTGTACATCTTTTGTGCACACTAACTGACGGTGGTGTCAGAGTTCAGTTCAGGCACTCAGTCGTGTCCGACTCTTTGCTACCCCCTGGACTGCAGCTCACCAGACTTCCCAGTCCTTCACCATTTTCCCGAGTTTACTCAAACTCATGTCCATTGAGACAGTGATGCCATCCAACCATCTCATCCTCTGTAGTTCCCTTTTCCTTCTGCCTTCAATCTTTCCCAGCATCAGGGTCTTTTCAAATGAGTTAGTTCTTCACATCAGGTGGTCAAAGCATTGGAGTTTCAGCTTCAGCATCAATCCTTCCAATGAATATTCAGGACTGATTTCCTAAAGGATGGACTGGTTGGATCTCCTCGCAGTCCAAGGGACTCTCAAGAGTCTTCTCCAACACCACAGTCCAAAATCATCAATTCTTCAGTGCTCAGCTTTCTTTATAGTCCAACTCTCACATCCATACATGACTACTGGAAAAACCATAGCTTTGACTAGACGAACCTTTGTTGGCAAAGTAATGTCTCTGCTTTTTAATATGCTGTCTAGGTTGGTCATAACATTCCTTCCAAGGAGTAAGCGTCTTTTAATTTCATGGCTGCAATCAGCATCTGCAGTGATTTTGGCGCCCCTCAAAATAAAGTCTGACACTGTTTCCCCATCTATTTACCATGGAGTGATGGGACCACATGCCATGATCTTAGTTTTCTGAATGTTGAGTTTTAAGCCAACTTTTTCATTCTCCTCTTTCACTTTCATCAAGAGGCTCTTTAGTTCTTTTTCACTTTCTGTCATAAGGGTGGTATCATCTGCATATCTGAGGTTATTGCTATTTCTCCCGGCAATCTTGATTCCAGCTTATGCTTCATCCAGCCCGGCATTTCTCATGATGTTCTCTGCATATAAGTTAAATAAGCAGGGTGACAATATTCAGCCTTGAAGTACTCCTTTCCCAATCTGGAACCAGTCTGTTGTTCCATGTTCAGTTCTAACTGTTACTTCTCGACCTGCATACAGATTTCTCAAGAGGCAGGTCAGGTGGTCTGTCATTCCCATCTCTTGAAGCATGTTCCACAGTTTGTTGTGATCCATACATTCAAAGAATTTAGCATAATCAATAAAGCAGAAGTAGGTATTTTTCTGGAACTTGCTTGCTTTTTCGATGATCTAATGGATGTTGCCAGTTTGATCTCTGCTTCCTCTGCCCTTTCTAAATCCAGCTTGAACATGTGGAAGTTCATGGTTCAAGTACTGTTGAAGCCTGGCTTGGGGAATTTTGAGCATTATTTTGCTAGCATGTGAGATGAATGCATTTGTGCCATAGTTGGAGCATTCTTTGGCATTGCCTTTCTTTGGGATTGCCTTTCTTCAGTCCCAAAGAAGGTGATGTCAAATAGCAATTTCCCAGAACTGATTAAAAACTGAATTGGAAGTCAGGAGTTCTTTCTGTTGCCCTGCTTGTCCTCTGTTCAATGGGTATTTGGTAATTATATTTGAGGTAAGTAGAAAGGTAATTTTGGACAAAAGCCTTGACAGTATATCCACAGATGTCAACTTGCTTAGACTAACTCCTTCAGATTCCCTCTTTCTGAAATTCTTCTCTGAGTCCTCCTTCTTGATAAATGTATCTGTACTTCAGTGGTGATGAAATGTTTGCTGGGGGACATCTGGGTGTATCAGGTCACAGAGGACCAATCTTCTGTATCTACATAATAGTGGATACCAGAGGATGTTCCAGAAAAACATCTATTTCTGCTTTATTGACTATGCCAAAGCCTTTGACTGTGTGGATCACAATAAACTGTGGAAAATTCTGAAAGAGATGGAAAGACCAGACCACCTGACCTGCCTCTTGAGAAACCTGTATGCAGGTCAGGAAGCAACAGTTAGAACGGGACATGGAACAACACTTGTTCCAAATAGGAAAAGGAGTACATCAAGGCTGTATATTGTCACCCTGCTTATTTAAATTATATGCAGAGTACATCATGTGGAACGCTGGGCTGGAAGAAGCACCAGCTGGAATCAAGATTGCCGGGAGAAATATCAATAACCTCAGATATGCAGATAACACCACCCTTATGGCAGAAAGTGAAGAGGAACTCAAAAGCCTCTTGATGAAAGTGAAGGAGGAGAGTGAAAAGTTTGGCTTGAAGCTCAACATTCAGAAAACGAAGATCATGGTATCTGGTCCCATCACTTCATGGGAAATAGATAGGGAAACTAGAAACAGTGTCAGACTTTATTTTTTGGGGCTCCAAAATCACTGCAGATGCTGACTGCAGCCAGGAAATTAAAAGACGTTTACTCCTTGGAAGGAAAGTTATGACCAACCTAGATAGTATATTAAAAAGCAGAGACATTACTTTGCCAACAAAGGTCTGTCTAGTCAAGGCTATGGTTTTTCCCGTGGTCATGTATGGATGTGAGAGTTGGACTGTGAAGAAAGCTGATGGCCGGAATTGATGCTTTTGAACTTTGAACTGTGGTGCTGGAGAAGACTCTTGAGAGTCCCTTGGACTGCAAGGAGATCCAACCAGTCCATTCTAGAGGAGATCAATCCTGGGTGTTCACTGGAAGGACTGATGCTAAAGCTGAAGCTGCAATACTTTGGCCACCTGATGCGACGAGTTGACTCACTGGAAAAGAGTCTGATGCTGGGAGGGATTGGGGGCGGGAGGAGAAGGGGACGACAGAGAATGAGATGGCTGGATGGCATCACTGAGTCGATCGAGATGAATTTGAGTGAACTCCGGGAGTTGGTGATGGACAGGGAGGCCTGGCGTGCTGTGATTCATGGGGTCGCAAAGAGTCGGACACGACTGAGCGACTGAACTGAACTGAACTAAGGTTACATTTTTAATTTTTAAAAAGCCGTTAAAGCTCCAGAAAAGTCTCTTCTATCACTCTTCGATAGTCAAACTAAGCTAGCTAGACCGCTTGGGCTTTTCCCAACAGAGCCCCTAACGAGCAACCTCCTCCTAGGCACCCTATCATTTCGCCTGTGCTCTCTGACCGTGCCTTCAGCCCCACCTCTACCTCCGCCTCCAACCGAGCCCCTCCCCGGCCCGCCGCCGCCCCGCCCCCTGCCCGCCCCCACATGGCCCCGCCCCGCCCCTGCCCGGCCCGCCCCCGCCTGGCCCCGCCTCTCCCCTGCCCTCCCCGGCCCGCCCCGCCCCGCCCCCGGCCCGCCGCGCCCCGGCCCACCTTTCTCTCTCAGTCCATTTCCTCAGTGGTTGTTCTCGCCCTGCCCGTCAGCGGCGCAGCGGAAAAGGCCTGCTCCGGGCCTCTCTAGCCCTCTGGAGGACTTGCCGTTTGTTTCCGGAGGCTTCTGGCGGCGGTCGGCGGGTCTGACGTGAAGAGCCACGCCGAGTGGGCTGCTCAGTCCCGGCTGCTTTAGGCTCCGGTGTTCTGGCAATGGGGCTGCAGGAGTTGTGCAGACTCATGTCGAGGTGAGTACGCGGGCGGCTAAGCACAGCCTCGCCAGTTGCGCTTGCCCGGATGAAAAAGGTCGAGAGTGGGCACTGTCTGGCTTGAACTTGCGCGTGGCCTTTGGAGACGCAGCGCTCAGACCCGACTCGCCCGGATCACCACCCCACCCCACCCCCGCCTCCTCCGAGTCTCGCCTTACCCCTTCTGGCACCGTCTTCTCAGCATCGTTTTCTGCCTCTCTGGCTCTTAGGCAGCCTTGACCCCCGTTCCTTTCCTTCTTTAGTTGAGTTTGGGGGACACGCAGAGTTTCAACTTGGAGGAATTTTGTGGCATTAACACACATTCGTGCTTTGCTAGGTGTCTCGTTCAGCTCTGTCGCATGGCTCCACCGTTGGTATAGGAGTCTGAAACTCTGAGCCGTGTGTTGCGTGCACACAGCTTGCCTTGGGGAAGTATGTGTGCAAACATGTTTAAGTTGAAAGTGCTGCTCAGTGCATCTTGAGCTCAGCTGAGAAAATCTGGTAGCGATCACTGTAGGCAGGCACTTAGGCTGCTGCAGTCCCGAGACCGTTTGCCTACCCCCCTGTGCATTACCAGGTAGCAGATGGGACCGCTTGACGGGAGAACCGCTGATTTGCCTGACAGCTGAAATTCCTGGGGTTTTTAACCTTGGCTTTTGCCTTGGGGAAAAGAGATGGGAGTGGTTTTTTGATTTAAGAATAGTTGAAATGGCAACCCACTCCAGTATCCTTGCCTGGAAAATTCCATGGATGAGGGGCCTGGCGGGCTATAGTACATGGAGTCGCAGAGTCGGATACGACTGTGCGGCTTCACTTCACTCTCACGGCTTTAGAGGGGCCTTCCCAGGTGGCGCTAGTGGTCAGAAACCCACCTGCCTGTGCAGGAGACAGAAGAGACCAGGGGTTCGATCCCTGGGTGGGGAAGAACTCCTGGAGGAGGAAATGGCAACCCACTACAGTGTTCTTGCCTGGAGAATCCCATGCACAGAGAAGACTGGCGAGCTATAGTACATAGGGTCGCAAAGAGTTGGACACGACTAAAGCGACTTAGCATGCACAGCTTTGGAGCAATGTGTCTTGTTTCTTAACATTGTATCCATGGGCCTGGGGGCTTTCCACGTGCCGCTAGTGGCAAAGAACCCGCCTGCCATTGCAGGAGACATGAGAAGTGAGTTTGATCCCTGGGTCTGGAAGATCCTCTGGAGGAGGGCATGGCAACCCATTCCAGTATTCTTGCCTGGAGAATCTCATGGGCACAGGAGCCTGATGGGCTTATAGTCCGCAGGGTAGCAAAAAGTCAGACACGACTGAAGGGACAGAATGAATGCACGCTGCGGACCTGGTGTTCAGTATTTTGAAAAAAAAAAAATAGAAGAGTTGCTTTTGTTCTCTGTTTTTTTTTTTTTTAATTTATTTACTTGTTTATTTTTATACCTTGAAATTGGTTGTCCCTGTGGCTCTAACTAGCTCACAGAGAGACTTGGCAGATATAAAGAAAATCAGTACATATAATCACTGATGCTGCTTTTTTGAAGCTGTGAACAAATACCAGATTGTTTGAGAAACAAATTGGGAAGGCATATTTGTTAAAAAAATTAAATGACTTGGGAAAGACTTTGTCATTCCCAGAGTTCGGGCTGGCTTTGTTCCTCCCCAGATTGCAAGGTGCACTGATTAGGCAAATCCTGGACCCATTTTGGGGCTTTGATCGGAGATGCATTTTCCAGGGGTAGGCCTGGTGTGGTTATTACCCTGGCAAAGCAGAGAACGGAGGCCAGTATCATCCAGTCTATAACAATGTATAAGTCTACAAATGTATTAAGTAATAGGGTGCCACAGTTTTCTGAGAGGAAGTAGGATCTCTGTGCTGTGGTTGACATTGTTGTCCAGTCCTTGAAGTCCGGCTACCCTTGCCTTTCCGGCCAGTGTCTTGCTTTCCTACTACCACTGTCCATTACTTATCTTGCCCTGGTGCCAATACGGCCCTTGGAATTTGTTGTCATTATTCCCCAATAAAGTTCCTCTCTCTGAAGATAACTCAGGTTTGTATGACTAACCCTAATTTATCCTGAGCTCCAGTACTATTCACAAACACCTGAATGTCTTCTTTGCACCTCAAATGTACATTTGGACGTAACTGCAACCCTTGTTCCACTTCTGCACCTTCAACTTCTTAGTACTCTCCATCCTTTTTGATTCCTAAAGTTATCTAAGTTCTCCCACACGCTCAATCCTTATCTCTTCCTGCTGATTTGAATTTAAACGCTCTTCTCATGTTCATTTTGTGGAAACTTGATTTATCTCTTGTTGTTCAGTCGCCAGGCCGTTGTCCGGCTTTTTGTGATTGCATGGACTGCAGCTCTTCAGACTTCACTGCCCTTCACCATCTCCCCAAGTTTACTCAAACTCACGTCCATTGAGTTGGTGACCCCATCAAACCATCTCATCCTCTCTTGTCCCCTTCTCCTCCTTTCTTCAGTCTGTCCCAGCATCAGGGTCTTTTCCAGTGAGTCAGCTCTTCACATCAGGTGGCCAAAGTATTGGAGCTTCAACTTCAGCATCAGTCCTTCCAATGAATATTCAGGACTGATCTCCTTTAGAATGGACTGGTTTGATCTCTTTGCAGTCCAAGGGACTCTCAAGAGTCTTCTCCAGCACCACAGTTCAAAAGCATCAATTCTGTGGCACTCAGCCTTCTTTATGATACAACTCTCACATCTCTACAAGACTGCTGATTTATCTCTTATCTGTTTTCAATTTGAATAGTTTCTGCACATGGGTGCCATATTAATCTTGTGAAAGTTTACTTCAGTGCTGTCCATTTCTCTGCTTAGAAGCTTTTAGAGATGTCATCTTAGCTATGGCGACCTCCTTCAAAAGATCCCATGCATGTACTACTACATTCACATCCCCAGCCCTGCAGCAGGCCACCACCAACCCATGCCTCCTCTGGAGACTCCTGGGCACTCCCGGGCAAGTCTGGGTCAGTCTGTGTGGGGTCACTGCTCCTTTCTCCTGGGTCCTGGTGCACACAGGGTTCTGTTTGTGCCCTCCACGAGTCTGTTTCCCAGTCCTGTGTAAGTTCTGGCAGTTCTATGGTGGGATTAATGGCAAGAGTGCACATTGACATTTTAGGAATCTGAACTAAAATGGAGTGGAATGGGTGAATTTAACTCAGATGACTGTTATATCTACTACTGTGGGCGGGAATCCCTTAGAAGAAATGGAGTAGCCCTCATAGTCAACAAAAGAGTCCGAAATGCAGTGCTTGGATGCAGTCTCAAAAACGACAGAATGATCTCTGTTCATTTCCAAGGCAAACCATTCAATATCACAGCAATCCAAGTCTATGCCCCAACCAGTAACGTTGAAGAAGCTGCAGTTGAACGGTTCTATGAAGACCTATGAGACCTTTTAGAACTAACACCCCAAAAAGATGTCCTTTTCATTATAGGGGACTGCAATGCAAAAATAGGAAGTCAAGAAACAGCTGGAGTAACAGGTAGATTTGGCCTTGGAGTACAGAATGAAGCAGGGTAAAGGCTAATAGAGTTTTGCCCAGAGAACGCACTGGTCATAGCAAACACCCTCTTCCAATAACACAAGAGAAGACTCTACACATGGACATCACCAGATGGTCAACACCGAAATCAGATTGATTATATTCTTTGCAGTCAAAGATGTAGAAGTTCTATACAGTCAGCAAAAACAAGACCAGGAGCTGAGCGTGACTCAGATCATGAACTCCTCATTGCAAAATTCAGACTTAAATTGAAGAAAGTAGAGAAAACCACTAGACCATTCAGGTATGACCTAAATAAAATCCCTTACGATTATACAGTGGAAGTGAGAAATAGATTCGAGGGATTAGATCTGGTAGACAGAGTGCCTGATGAACTATGGAGGAGGTTCGTGACATTGTATAGGAGACAGGGACCAAGACCATCCCCATGGAAAAGAAATGCAAAACAGCAAAATGGCTGTCTGAGGAGGCCTTACAAATAGTTGTGAAAAGAAGAGAAGTGAAAAGCAAAGGAGAAAAGGAAAGATATAAGCATCTGAATGCAGAGTTCCAAAGAATAGCAAGGAGAGATAAGAAAGCCTTCCTCAGATATCAGTGCAAAGAAGTAGAGGAAAACAATAGAATGGGAAAGACCAACGATTTCTTCATGAAAATTAGATACCCAGCAAACATTTCATGCAAAGATGGGCTCAGTAAAGGGCAGTAACAGTATGGACCTAACAGAAGCAGCAGATATTAAGAAGAGGTGGCAAGAATACACAGAAGAACTAAACAAAAAAGATCTTCATGACCCAGATAATCATGATGGTATGATCCCTCACCTAGAGCAAGACATCCTGAAATGCGAAGTCAAGCGGGCCTTAGAAAGCATCACTATGAACAAAGCTAGTGGAGGTGATGGAATTCCAGTTGAGCTATTTCAGATCCTAAAGGATGATGCTGTGAAAGTGCTGCACTCCATATGCCAGCAAATTTGGAAAACTCAGCAGTAGCCACAGGACTGGAAAAGGTCAGTTTTCATTCCAATCCCAAAGAAAGGCAATGCCAAAGAAGGCTCAAACTACCGCACAGTTGCACTCATCTCACATGCTAGTAAAGTCATGCTCAAAATTCTCCAAGCCAGGCTTCAGCAGTACATGAACCATGAACTTCCAGATGTTCAAGCTGGATTTAGAAAAGGCAGAGGAAGCAGAGATCAAATTGCCAACATCTACTAGATTATCAAAAAAGCAAGAGAGTTCCAGGAAAACATCTATTTCTGCTTTATTGACTATGCCAAAGTCTTTGACAGTGTGGATCACAACAAACTGGAAAATTCTGAAAGAGATGGAAATACCAGACCACCTGACCTGCCTCCTGGGAAATCTGTATGCAGGTCAGGAAGCGACAGTTAGAACTGGACATGGAACAACAGACTGGTTCCAAATAGGAAAAGGCTGCATATTGTCACCCTGCTTATTTAACTTCTATGCAGAGTACATCATGAGAAATGCCAGGCTGGATGAAGCACAAGCTGGAATCACGATTGCCGGGAGAAATATCAATAACCTCAGATATGCAGATGACACCACCCTTATGGCAGAAAGTGAAGAACAAAGAGCCTTTTGATGAAAGTGAAAGAGAAGGGTGAAAAAGTTGGCTTAAAACTCAAGATTCAGAAAACTAAGATCATGTTATCTGGTCCCATCACTTCACGGCAAATAGATGGGGAAACAGTGGAAACAGTGTTAGACTTTATTTTTTTGGGCTCCAAAATCACTGCAGATGGTGACTGCAGCCATGAAATTAAAAGATGCTTGCTCCTTGGAAGAAAAGGTGTGACCGACCTAGACAGTATATTAAAAAGCAGACACATTTCTTTGCCAACAAAGATCTGTCTAGTCAAGGCTATGGTTTTTCCAGTAGTCATGTATGGATGTGATAGTTAGACTTAAAAAAACCTGAGTGCTGAAGAATTGATGCTTTTGAACTGTGGTGTTGGAGAAGACTCTTGAGAGTCCCTTGGACTGCAAGGAGATCCAACCAGTCCATCCTAAAGGAAATCAGTATTGAATATTCATTGGAATGACTGATGCTGAAGCTGAAACTTCAGTACTTTGACTACCTAAAGGGAAGAACTGAGTCACTGGAAAAGACCCTGATGCTGGGAAAGTATGAAGGAGGGAGGAGAAGGGGACGACAGAGGATGAGATGGTTAGATGGCATCACCGTCTCAGTGGACATGAGGTTGAGTAAACTCTGGAGTTGGTGATGGACGGGGAGTCCTGGCGTGCTGCAATCCATGGAGTTGCAAAGAGTCGGACATGACTGAGCAAGTGAATTGAACTGGACAGTAGGTGTGGATGGGGTCAAGTATTTGCATTTCCACCATGTTCCCTGGTAAACTGATGATGTTGGCCCAGGGGCCAGTTTTTGAACAACTGCTGCTAGCAGCAGAGTGACCATCATGTGAAGGAAGTAAGCCTTATAAAGTGAATTAGTAAATTAGCAGTAGCTGGGATGTGTATGCCTCTTCCCTTCCACCAGATGGCACTCTGGGAGCCAATAGGAAGGAATATGAAGATCATAAATTCAGAATTACTTGGAGACTCTGAACATGCAGGTACATTTTTGAGTTATAACAGTTAATACCAGTTTAAAAATAATCAGTTCAGTTCAGTTCAGTCTCTCAGTCGTGTCTGCCTCTTTGCGACCCCATGAATCACAGCACGCCAGGTCTCCCTGTCCATCACCAACTCCCGGAGTTCACTCAAACTCATGTCCATAGAGTCGGTGATGCCATCCAGTCATCTCATTCTCTGTCGTCCCCTTCTCCTCCTGCCCCCAATCTTTCCCAGCATCAGAGTCTTTTCCAGTGAGTCAACTCGTCGCATGAGGTGGCCAAAATATTGGAGTTTCAGCTTTAGCATCAGTCCTTCCAGTGAACACCCAGGATTGATCTCCTTTAGAATGGTTGAGTATAAATTGGAACATATAGAAGTAATAGATTATATAGGATCTGGCAGGAAACTTAGTTGTGCTTAAGATTGTTTTCTATTTGCTTTATAGTAATTGGTCCAGAGATTTTTGACTTGTAAATGTGATACATAGTGGTTTGAACTGATGTGTTATAGGTTTATATTAACTTTCTTCAAATGAAATACAAATTTTTTGAGCTTCATTGATTTATTCACCTTTTCCCCTATAGTGTGAACTTGAATTTTCACTACTGCAACGGTGGAACAAATTTGGGGTAGTTTCCTTTAAAAATTTTTTTTATTGGAATATAGTTGCTTTACAAAGTTGTGTTAATTTCTGCTGTGCAGCAAAGTACTTCGTTTATACATATATCTAATGTTTTTAGATTGCCTTTCCAGTAGGTCACCACAGATCACTGAGTAGAGTTCCCTGTGCTAAACTGTAGGTTCTCATCAGTCATCTGTTTTATATGTAGTAGTGTGTATGTCAGTCCCAGTCTCAGAATGTGTCCCCCTCTCTCTGCTGTAACCATAATGTTCTTGCATCTGTGGCTCTATTTCTGTTTTGTCAATAAGTTCATCACAGTTATTCTGAGGGACTTCCCTGTGGTCTAGTGGCTAAGACTCCTGTGTTCTCAGTCAAACCTAGGATCAAACTCCTGGGTTTGATCCCTAATCAGGAAACTAGCTCCCACATGCCTCAACTGAGAACCGGCACAGCCAAATAAATATTTAAAAAAATAAAAATAAAAAGGAGTTCAGTGTTATTCTGGATCTAAAGAAATTAGCACTTAACTTTTTTGATACTTAATTTTTCTTTCTGGAATTTGTTTGAGTTAAGTTGAAAAAAATTTTAGAAATGGTGCTTTAGGGTAAGTATAATTCAGATTTTAAAAGTCTGTAAGAAATTTATTTTAGAAATGCTCCTAAATAAGCTAGAATCTATCACTTCAGATTCATTTTTATAAAGTATTGATTTTAATGACAACTTGTCTGCACTTTGGAATCATATAGGAGGAGCTTCAAAAAAAATATGTGTCCTATTCTGTTATGTTAGGACACATGATCTGTCTGTATCCTTCCTTAGTTTTCAGAATGTCCTGTGCTTGGGATCACAATATGTAGCCTTTTCAGATTGACCGTTTTGGCTTAGCAGTGTGCATTTAAGGTTCCTCTCTTTTTTTTTTTTTTTAAATGGAGTAGTGTTGTTTCTTTTTATTGCTGAGTAGCATTTCATTGTATATATACCACAGTTTGTTTATCCATTCAGCTACTGAAGGACCTCTTGGTTACATTCACGTTTTGGCTAATATGAATAAAGCTATCGTCAGTGTTTACGTGTAGCTGGACATAAGCTTTCAGCTCATTTGGGTAAATACCAAGGAGTGCAATAGCTGGATCACATGATAAGCGTATGTTTAGTTTTCTAAGAAACTACCAAAATTTATTTGAAAGTGGCTGTATTGTTTTGTGTTCATACCACAATGAATGAATTAAACTTTTTTTTTAAACTTCTTGTTCTAATAACTGTTCAAAGAAGCTAAAGCAAACAAAAGGGAATGTAGTATTTATGCATGGAAACATGGCTATCCACATTACTGTGTTCATTGTATTCTACATTTGTTTCAGGTTTAATTCATATAAAAGGACTCATATCATACTGCAGCATTTGGTAAGTTTGGATTTTGTTTTGCTGTCTTTATTAGATTATGATGGGTAATTTAAAATGTCATTGTTAGGGAAGTAGAGAAATACTGGCAGATTTTTGTTGACCATGGTACACTGTGATTTCCAATTTTATAGTGTCAAATTTGACACATATAACTTGTAGGAGGTGGCATAAGGTTATAGGTAAGAGGATGAATCTTCAAGTCAGAATGCTTAGGTTTAAATAATGAATCTACTACTTAATCTTGGCCAGATTACTTGCTCTCTCTCAGCCTCATTTATTGATATTTTAAAAAGGGGGATATTAGTATTCACCTTAGAGTGCTTATGAATAATAAATAATTCATTAAAAAATCTAATAAAGTGCTTGGCATATAATGGTCACTTAATACATGTTACTACTACTGTTGTACTAATAGTACCCTTCCAGAGCTTAGATGGTCTTAGTTTATCAAGTTGTAAGGAAGAAATGATTTTTATTCATTTTTGTATATCTCCACTGTCGACTGAATCTTGACTGTCCCCCCAAATTCATATGTTGAAATCTAATTGCCAGTGTGTTGATATTTGGAGATGGGGCCTTTAAGAGGTGATTAGGTCAGGAAGGCAGAGCTCTTATGAGTGAAATCAGTCCCTTTATAAAGGAAACACCAGAGAGCTCCCTCCCTTCTTCTGCCTTCTGGGGAAGGATGCAGTGAGAAGAACTGGGAAGTGAGACCTCACCAGACACAGAATCTGCAGGCGTCTCGATCGTGACTTCCCAGCCCCCAGAACTGTGAGAATCAAATGATGTATAAGCTACGCAGTCTATGGTATTTTTGTTATAGCAGCCTGAATGGGCTAAGACACCTCTCATACAACCTGACAAGCACCTTGCACATAAAAATGACAAGTGCCTCTGATGTAGCACTTACGGTATGCCAGGTGTTATTCAAAGTACTGATACTTATTATTAATAGTTCAGTTGATTCTCCTGGTCTTCTGGGATCTTTCATCTGTAGTTCTGAAACCTCAAAGTCAAATGTTTGTTGATGTTTATGGTAAATGCATTTGGTGGCTGTCTTGCTGTTCACGCTGTCCACAGTGATCGCTGAACCAAGGCTATGCAAGGCACAAGCTAAGAGACTGGAAGGAGACTCAAGGAGCCATAGGAACTGCAGACACGTTTATTCTCTCCCGGCTGGCACAGCAGCCATAACACAGCCTCTCTTCCGGCTGGTGCAGCAGCTGTAACATAACCAGAACGCAGCTGTGACGCAGCCATAGCATAACCTCACATAACAAAACCAGGATGTCGCTCCAGTGTAGCCCCGATGCAGCAGCAGCAGCTGGGGCTTTCTTGGTGAAGCTCATACAGGTGTGCTGCACAGACTAGCCTGCGACCAAGCGAGTACTGCGTGACGCGCGTGCGCAGTACGTAAGCAATCGCAGGGGTTACATACTGTGCAAAGCCCTTGTCTACAGAACATGAGGCGAGAGGGCCTGACTCGTGCCAGCTTGTTAATTTCTCCACATTCCACCCCTTCAAGCTACTGTCCATGGGGTCGCAAGAGTTGGACATGACTTAGCGACTACACCACATCCACCCCTTCAGGGTCTCTCACCTCACAATCTATGCACAGCCCATCTTCCGTGATATTCCCTTGGTGATCTTTGAAGTTACCTCTCCCAACAGCAGTAGCTATAACAACAGTTACATCCACAAAACATAGGAAATCCAGTGCCAGATATCACCTGGAACTCGTGTTGCAGTCCTTGCCCTCATGGGGCTTAAGAGCCACCCACTGCGTGTGGCGTGCCTTTTTCTTCCTTAGCCAAGTCCAGTCAACCATCTGTCCTGGTGAGATTTCAGGAAAGCCTTCACAGGAGCAACTCCACCCCTGCTGCTGTTTTTTTATTAATAATTCACAAACCTACCCCGCAGGAGCCAGGCCCACCCCTTCTAGGAGGGGATTTTTTTGTGGTATTCACGGACCATCCACATGATTCCAAATGCTTTCAAACTGTTCTAAAACTGCAAGAGAATCAGAGGTTAGTAGTACATCACAGGACACAGCCTTTACAGTACACTGTTCTACTAAACCTATATCACAGGACACAGCCTTTACAGTACACTGTTCTACTAAACCGACATCATAGGACACAGCCTTGACAGCACACTGTTCTAATAAATCTACATCACAGGACACAGACCTTAGAGCACACTGTTCTACTAAACCTACATCACAGGACACAGCCTTTACAGGACACTGTTCTAATAATCCTACATCACAGGACACAGCCTTTACAGTACACTGTTCTACTAAACCGACATCATAGGACACAGCCTTTACAGTACACTGTTCTAATAAATCTACATCACAGGACACAGCCTGTACAGTACACTGTTGTACTAAACCTCCATCACAGGACACAGCCTTTACAGGACACTGTTCTAATAAACCTACATCACAGGACACAGCCTTGTCAGCACACTGTTCTAATAAATCTACATCACAGGACACAGCTCTTAGAGTACACTGTTCTACTAAACCTATATCACAGCCTGTACAGTACACTGTTCTAATAAACCTACATCACAGGACACAGCCTTGACAGGACACTGTTCTAATAAACCTGCATCACAGGACACAGCCTTTAGAGTACACTGTTCCACTAAACCTGCATCACAGGACACAGCCTTTAGAGTACACTGTTCCACTAAACCTACATCACAGGACACAGCCTATACAGTACACTGTTCTACTAAACCTGCATCACAGGACACAGCCTTTAGAGTACACTGTTCCACTAAACCTACATCACAGCACACAGCCATTAGAGTACAGGGTTCTACTAAACCTACATCACAGGACACAGCCGTTATAGTACACTGTTCTACTAAATCTACATCACAGGACACAGCCTCTGTGGTCCGATCTATATCACGGGGCACAGCCTCTGCGGTGCGATCTGTGTCACAGGGCACAGCCTCTGCGGTGCGATCTGTGTCACAGGGCACAGCCTCTGCGGTGCGATCTGTGTCACAGGGCACAGCCTCTGCGGTGCGATCTGTGTCACAGGGCACAGCCTCTGCGGTGCGATCTGTGTCACGGGACACAGCCTCTGCAGTACACTGTTCTAAATCTACATCATTTGGCCACCGTAGCCATCAGTGTATGCACTAGGAATGGGAAACTGCTCTGGCTTGCCATAAACAAGGCTGCATTCAGCACCAGTGTCACCCAGGGCATTACTCTTTTACACTAGCTAGTGACCAGTGAATTGAAAGTTGTACATGGGGCCTGCAGTAACTGTTTGGGCTCAGGAGGTTGCCTTGATCTGAGCCCAATTCAAAATGAAAAAGGGTGTTATCTAAAGCAACATCTTGGGTGCATGTAATCTTCTAACCGAACCACCTATATCTCTTGCTGGGGGTGCTTCCCGAACTTGGTAAACTGCTCCTTCAGTCTCAGTTGCCTCCATAGCTGTAGGAGCAGAGCTTTGGGCTGTCTATTTCTATCAGTTTTATTTCTGTCAACTCCTGCTGCCAGCACATCATTCCACATTTACATTCTCATCACCCGAGTGGGGCTGTTACCAGCTTGGGCCCCCTTCAGTGTTCTCACACTTCTAATCCCCTGTGCCTGTGGCCATCCCTCTTTTTCTCCCAAGCTAGCCACCATCGAGGTCACCGCATAGATGGGATGCCCCACATAGGGTGCAAGAATAGCAGTCAGGGATCCAAAGTGGTCGATGAGGCATTGTTGAAAACGGCATCTCGAATACCATCAGTAAAATGCTCATCGTCTAGGCCTCGGCATTTGGGTTAGATATCTACTGCTTCATGCCCAGTTCTCTCGCCACTTGGGTCAACTCGGCATAGGTATGCCTCTTAGAGTGTCTGGGAGCTCTCCCGCGTTCAACCACGCGGTGCAGATGGCAGCGTTAATCTGTTCCATCAGGGTGTGTGCTTGGCTAGGTGTGCCCTGCATGAGCCATCTGGCATTCTGTAACCTTTGTCTCAATGAGGGGTGAGTGGTCATAGACGCCAGCTGTTCTGCCTTATGCCCAGAACACAAGATACCGTCTACCCTGGTATCCTGGAGTTGCAAAAGCCATACTGCCAAGAGTTCCCTGCGCGCTTGTTGAAACTGCTTACCCAAGTCAACCAACTTCACCTGAGTTTTTGGTGGATACCTCATTAACTGAGTCACATTGGGGCCCGCTTGAGGATGTCCGCCACCCCCAGGTCACAGACTGCTCAGCGGGCCTCACTGCTGAGTGGAGACCTGCAGTCTCATAGAGTTCATCATCACTGTCCCTTCACCTCGCTGTCAGAGATGCTGGGTTCCCCAGGGCCACGGGGTTCTTGCTCCAATGCCAATACATGTTACTCCACTTCTTCCAGGCATCTCTGCACATTGCACACCGGTGTGGCATCATGGAGCGCACTCTCCATATTCGCCTTCAAGGCAGCCAGGAAGAGCCACCGTACGGTGCCAGTGGCAGTCCGTGCCGCCTTGTCCGGCAGACGGGAACTCACCGCCTGTTATGCCTGTTCAGTGCTATCCAGTGAGCTGTCCACCACTTCGTGGTCTTCCACTGGAGCCCACACCAAGAGGATCGCAGGCACACAGTACCACATGCTATGAGATGGCCACTGTCTTCCTCCGTCCAGTGGAGCCTCAGGCTCTTCTCCCTTCTGGGTATCCTGCCACCTCTTCTTATGTGGAGCCTCAGGCTCCTCTCTCTGCTGGGTGTTCTGCCAACTACACCAATTGTATTGCTCTTCATCCTGTTCCTGACACCAGTTGTCTTGCCGTTCACACTGTCCTCACTGTTTGCTGAACCCAGGGTAAGCAAGGCATGAGCTAAGAGGCTGGAGGGAGGCTCGAGGAGCTATGGAACTGCACACATGTTTATTCTCTCCTGGCTGGCACAGCAGCCATAACACAGCCTCTCTCCTGGCTGATGCAGCAGCCGTAGCAGCCACAACATAACCATAATGTAACCATGACAGACTCACATAATCATGTCGTTGCTCCAGTGTAGCCCCAGTGCAACAGCAGGCAGGGCTTTCATGGTGAAACTCATACAGATGTATCGTACACGCTAGCCCACAACCCACTGAGTACCTTGTGACGTGCATGCACAGTGCTATAAGTGATCTCAGCCGTTACACACCCACGTAAAGTCATTGTTTACAGAACACGGGGCGCGAGGGTGTGAGAGCAGGGGGTGAGAGAGCCTGACTGGTGCCATCTTGTTAGTTTCCCCACAGTGGCAAAATACGACTGGAACATACTTTTGAAACTCTTTTTGTCTTTATTCTAACTAGTGTGAATACTCATGGTTTGGTGCAGAAGTGGTAAAGCATTTGGTTGCAGTGTACTGACCCAGACTCTATGTGATGTGTACTTTTACCTTTCCAAAGTCTAGATAATTTTCTGAATTTTGAAATGCACCTGGACCCAAGGAGTTTTGGTAAACAGAGTATGGTCTTCTCTCCATTTACTTGATCCGCATCAGAGGGACAGAGAGGCTAAGTAGTGTGCCCCAGTGTCCATGCCTCGTAAGCAGGAGGTGGGGTTTGAATCCAGGCTGTCTGGCTCCATAGACTGCCTGCTGCACCCTATAGCCTGTGGCAGGATGGGCACTGAGTTTAACCACTGCAGCGTGTTTCTCCGTACAGCCCAAGTGGAGATGGGCATATGAAAACTGGAATGTCTTACCCTTATTTTAGTCAGCTGATTTACACAGAGGCTGAGGAGTTCCCTGGAAAAAGCACTTAGAACAATGTTATTTTTCATACTTAGATTCATGTTTAGATACTCACACAAGTGGAATACCCACTTCCAGTGGTATTCCAAGAATATTCTTGCCTAGAGAATTCCATGGACAGAGGAGCTTGGCGGGCCAAAGTCCAGGGGGTTGCAAGAGTCAGACATGACTTAGTGACTAAACCACTATCACAAGTGGAATAGAGAGACATGACAATCCAAATTTCATGGGATTGTGTGACCTGGGGTATAAACCACTTTGAGCAAAGGAATGTAAATTGGACTCTCATCAAGGCCTGAGGGCCGAATGGTTCTAGGTACCAGTGTTGGTTTTTACATGTCCTCAGATCTGTGGGGAGAGGAGCTTCCCAGGTGTCACAGTGGTAAAGAACCTACCGATGCAGGAGACATGAGTTTGATCCCTGGGTTGGGAAGATCCCCTGGTGAAGGAAATGGCAATCACTCCAGCATTCTTGCCTGGAAAATTCTGTGGACAGAGGAGCCTCGTAGGCTGTTGCCCATGGAGTTGCAGAGTTCACATGACTGAGCACATATGCACACAGAAATAGGGAAGCTGTACCCCAGGAAGTCCTTCTGTGACCCTTCTAAGAGAGCTAATGACTCCAGGAGTGAGAGCCCTTTTGACTTCATAGTGGAATGATGGAAATATGTCATTGATGGCAGAGTTATGAGAAATGGATAGAACTGACTTGTGATAATAGTGTGACATTCCTTTTGACCCTTCAGAGATATTAGATGGACCTTGCCTGCCTCCTGAGAAATCTGTATGCAAGTCAAGAAGCAATAGTTAGAACTAGACATGGAACAACAGACTGGTTCCAAATTGGGAAAGGAGTACGTCAAGGCTATACCGTGTCACCCTGTATTTAACTTATATGCAGAGTACATCATGTGAAATGCCGGGCTAGATGAAGCACAAACTGGAATCAGGATGTGAGGAGAAATATTAATAACCTCAGATATGCAGATGACACCACCCTTATGGCAGAAAGCAAAGAAGAACTAAAGAGCCTCTTGATGAAAGTGAAAGTCAGTCAGTTCAGTCGCTCAGTCGTGTCCGACTCTCCGCGACCCCATGAATCACAGCACGCCAGGCCTCCCTGTCTATCACCAACTCCCGGAGTTCACTCAAACTCATGTCCACAGAGTCGGTGATGCCATCCAGCCATCTCATTCTCGGTCGTCCCCTTCTCCTCCTGCCCCCAACCTTTCCCAGCATCAGAGTCTTTTCCAGTGAGGAGGACAGTGAAAAAGCTGACTTAACACTCAAAAAACAAAGATCATGGCATCTGGTCCCATCACTTCCTGGCAAATAGATGGGGAAACAATGGAAACAGTCACAGATTTTATTAGGCTCCAGAATCACTGCAGATGGTGATTTGCAGCCATGAAATTAAAAGGCGCTTGCTCCTTGGAAAAAAAGCTATGACCAACCTAGACAGCAAAGCAGAGACATTACTTTGCCGACAAAGGTTTTTCCAGTAGTCATGTATGGATGTGAGAGTTGGACTGTGAAGAAAGCTGAGTGCTGAAGAATTGATGCTTTTGAACTGTGGTGTTGCAGGAGACTCTTGAGAGTCCCTTGGCCTGCAAGGAGATCAAACCAGTCAATCCTAAAGGAAATCAGTCCTGAATATGCATTGGAAAGACTGATGCTGAAGCTCCAATACTTTGGCTACCTGATGCGAAGAGTTGACTCATTTGAAAAGACCCTGATGCTCGGAAAGATTGAAGGCAGGAGGAGAAGAGGATGACAGGATGAGATGATTGGATGTCATCACTGGCTTGATAGACATGAGTTGAGCAAACCCCGGGAGTTGTTGATGGACGGGGAAGTCTGGCGTGCTGCAGTCCATGGGGTCACAAAGAGTCAGACACGACTGAACAACTGAACTGAACCTGGAAAGGAGGTCAAGGTTCTGCATCTCTGCAGATGGGGTTTGTCAAGCTAATGCAACCTGGTGGGACCTATTAATGAGGTCTTATTTATATTCATAGGCTGAATGAATGTTCATAATGTTATATTTAAAATTCATATACAGCATTTAATTTAAAATGCAGAAGTTCATTTTTTTCCCACATTAGTTTGACCTGGACATGGAAAAATCTTTTTTCTTTGAGAAAGTAGTTCCTTTCAGTATGAAGGCATGCTGGTTGTACTGCATGAATTGATACTGCATATGTCACTTTCATGACAGCAATCATGTTTGTATTCTGTATGTCCGGATGATCTAGAATCAGTGTCAACCAATTTATAATTATGCATTTTGAAAAGACATACATTAAATGTTTGTTTTGTGTATGTAAAGAACTTGACTAAGCGGTTAAGAACATTATTATGAAAAAGACAATTCCTGACTTCAGAAACGAATAATCTAATGAAAGAGGTAGAAATATGTACTAATAATGTATTGTAAAAAGGCCAGATAAGTTAGAGGTGTGAACAAAGATGGGATAGACTGATATTGGCTTTCTATCCAGTGAATGCTTACTGGAGAGAAACCATTTATTTGATCTGAGCCTTGAGGCGTGGTTAGGGTTTCAAGAGGGTAGAGATGGGAAGTGGTGGGAGTTCACATTGTAACACTAAGAGATGATTCTATTCTCTATCTTAAGGTGATTTCTATTACAAATGCAGAAATTGAGGTTCTGAGATGAACTTGCCTGACGGTGTATAGTCGTGAGTGGCGAAACTAATGTTTGAGGTCATCTGACTCCTTTGACTGTGTGGATCACAATAAACTGTGGAAAATTCTGAAAGAGATGGGAATACCAGACCACCTGACCTGCCTCTTGAGAAATCTGTATGCAGGTCAGGAAGCAACAGTTGGAACTGGACATGGAACAACAGACTGGTTCCAAATAGGAAAAGGAGTACGTCAAGGTTGTATATTGTCACCCTGCTTATTTAACTTATATGCAGAGTATATCATGAGGAACGCTGAGCTGGAAGAAGCACAAGCTGGAATCAAGATTGCCGGGAGAAATATCAATCACCTCAGATATGCAGATGACACCACCCTTATGGCAGAAAGTGAAGAGGAACTCAAAGGACTTTTGATGAAAGTGAAAGAGGAGAGTGAAAAGGTTGGCTTGAAGCTCAACATTCAGAAAACTAAGATCATGGCATCTGGTCCTATTACTTCATAGGAAATAGATGGGGAAACAGTGGAAACAGTGTCAGACTTTTTTTGGGGGGGCTCCAAAATCACTGCAGATGGTGACTGCAGCCATGAAATTAAAAGACCGCTTACTCTTTGGAAGGAAAGTTATGACCAACCTAGATAGTGTATTAAAAAGCAGAGACATTACTTTGCCAACCAAGGTCCTACTACTAGTCAAGGCTATGGTTTTTCCAGTGGTCATGTATGGATGTGAGAGTTGGACTGTGAAGAAAGCTGATCGCTGAAGAATTGATGCTTTTGAACTGTGGTGCTGGAGAAGACTCTTGAGAGTCCCTTGGACTGCACGGAGATCCAACCAGTCCGTTCTAAAGGAGATCAATCCTGGGTGTTCATTGGAAGGACTGATGCTAAAGCTGAAACTCCAATACTTTGGCCACCTCATGCGACGAGTTGACTCACTGGAAAAGACCCTGATACTGGGAGGGATTGGGGGCAGGAGAAGGGGATGACAGAATGAGATGGCTGGATGGCATCACCGACTCTGTGGACATGAGTTTGAGTGAACTCCAGGAGTTGGTGATGGACAGGGAGGCCTGATGTGCTGTGATTCATGGGGTCGCAGAGAGTCAGACACGACTGAGCGACTGAACTGAACTGACTCCAAAATCTGTTTTCTTTCTGTTACACAATATATTTATTTCTGTGCAAAGAACTGTGAGATAGGAGAGTGGAGATTACACTTAGGGCTTTCTGTGTACCTTTGGTAAGGAGTGCTGTGGGTCTGGAGAATTTACCTGGAATCAAATGTAGAGAGACTTGAAGGCCAGGTCATGTAATTTGAATGTTTTTGAAATTAATGGCCTGAGTCATGGAACATTTCTGCATGGGAGTCACAAGATAGAACTGTGCTTTGGCAAAATTCTCTGAATGCAGTGTGACAAATAAACCATCTGGCAAAAATTCTGAAAGTCTGCCAGAAAGGAAAGTTATAATACTGCTGTATGGCTGGGGTAATGAGAATAGAACGTAATAGATAGACAGAATCATTTTAGAAATAGTTTCTCTAGTATTTGGTAACTGCTTCAAGTTGTTGGCAGAGAGAGGAAGAGAACATTTAAGACTCAAAGATAACATGAACATTGTGTGCTTGTGTAACTGAGAAAATGGTGTCTCCTTTACCTGATAGAGGAAACAGAGGAGGAGGGACAGATTTGTCAGATATTTCTTGGTAGATGTGGTTTCTAACAAGTTGAGTTTGGGGTGCTGAGTAGGTACTTCTGTAATCGTAGCAGGCATTTGGAATAAAGGGCTGGGGCTCTGGAAAAGTAAAGATACAGATGTAGGTTTGAGTCAGCTGCTTAGAGGTAATAATTGAAGATGGGAAGTAGATGATATCACAAAAGGTGAGAGAATAGAGCACAGCTGAGGACAGTTTGAAAGATTCTCTAAACTATTTCCATATGGAGGAATTTACTGACGCAGTTTGAAGGCAGGAAGGATTGAGTGAAGCTTGAGTAATCCTTTAGCCAATGTTTTTTGACGCTTCCAGTTGTATGTGCTTTGGTGTCATATTTCGTTACGTTAACTTAAATTACATTCTTCAATATTGGCTGGAAATTGATTACATGTCAAAATAAATCATATTCTGCAAAGGTAGGTTATCTCCCTGGGTATGTCTTTGAGTGCAACTTAGTTCACTGCCAGAGGATATTATATATAGTGAAAGGTATGTGCTTGAAATTTGAGATTTGCTTGTGTTATGGTAGGACTGCATCCATATAATGATGGATTATTCATTCAGCTTATTAAGCATTTGTGGGAGACCTGCTGAGTGTCAGGCACTCTGTCTTCCTCAAAGGAAAGGCTTGTTTTTCTCAATGTTTATGAAATCTCAACAGTGTTTTCCAAAATGTAACCTGTAAAATACGAGTCCCAAGAGATAGCTTTTCCATGAAAATTTAAAGTTCTTTAATCAAGTGAGAAATATCTGCTCATTGTATTTTAAAAGTTTACATTGTGTATTTGCATATTAAAGACTGAAAATCTTACAGCAATTAAACTTTATATTGGTTCAAGTTTTTCTCAAACTTATTTGCCTATGGGTCATTTTCTCCTTCCACATAGCAGCAATAATCATTTTTTTGCACACTTTGGGAAATGTCGCCACTGTGAATTTTGCCAGAATAGTTTCATATTCCAGCAGAGGATATTCTGTTATTTTTGTCTCAGGGATTTTATTTTGACAGGCTTTATGCACTCAGATCAGTGTAGGGCTGTGTGTTGATGGTGTCCATACATTTTAAGAAGTTTCCTTCACATTTCTCCACTGAATGGGTGTTCTCCTTATCCCTGCTGTCGAACTCCCGACCCCCAGATTTGGGTTGAATGTGAATTTCATTTCTGACTCTCCTTCTCTGTAATCTTTCCTAGAATGAGAAATTTCTCTTCATAGAAACCTTTTCTAGGTTTTAACTAAAAGTTGATGATATTTTTGGAAAAGAGCTTTTTTTTTGCAGAATTAACATATACATCCGTTCCGTTCCGTTCCGTCACTCAGTCGTGTCCGACTCTATGCGACCCCGTAGACTGTAGCCTACCAGGCTTCTCTGTCCATGGGATTCTCCAGGCAAGAATACTGGAGTGGGTTACCATTTCCTTCTCCAGGGGATCTTCCCGACCCAGGGATTGAACCTGGGTCTCCCGCATTGGAGGCAGACGCTTTAACCTCTGAGCCACCAGGGAAGCCCAACATATACATAAAAGACACTAATACTGAGGACTTCATCTTTTCCCCTTCTTCCCTTTTGCATGAATGTTTTTGATTAATGCACGAATAGTTGTTTTCAGGTTTTAAGAAGGCCATGAACTTTTCAGATAGGAAAAAGGATCCTTTATTAATTTTATCATTCTAGTGGCTTTTAACAGAAGATTTTGTTAATATTCTTTGCTTGAAGTTTGACCCTCTGTAAATGTCCTGCAAAAATACTTCACCTAAGTGCTGGAAAGTCCATATTTAAAGATATTCCTACATCACTGTAATAGCAACAGTAAAAAGTTAGACACAGTGCTGATCAGTAGGGTACTGACTAAATCAAAATCGAGAATGAACAACTGTTAAAAATAAGTGGGTAGCAGGAGTGTGCAATTGGCACAATGCATACTAGGAAATATTATAGGTTAAACGCTCTTCTCCCTCCCCTGCAACAAGCTGTAGAGAAAACAAAGGGATGGAGTCTAACCTGAGATTTTAAGACTCGAAAGATACACCCACTTTTAAAAAATAAACAGATGACGTTTATGGATGTATGTTTTGTGTTTATTGTAAAAACCAAGGCAGTTGTTACTTTTGAAGGGAAGGAGGAGTCTGTGATCGGCTGGGGCAAGTGAAGCTGGCTAGATAACAGAGTTTGGGATAGGTTTTAGTCTGGTAACTAGTAGTTAGCCTGTTAGCATTCCATGGATGCTGGGAAAAGATATGAAACTCTTGAGTTAGAGATAGAGAACATCATTATTAGTGACCCAACCAGCAGTGTTGAACTTCAGGTTAGTACTGGTTCCCCTTGCTCCCCAAGCCCCACGGGGTGGCAAAAGGCCCAAATGAATGAGTTCATATGCAGTGAGTTGCATTACAAGACAATGGTACTGAATTTGGGGGAACCGGCCAGTCTGTAGCATGCTGTAAGCAAGCATCCAGAGGGACACTTTACCTTTTCTTCAATTTTTCTCACAGCAAATACAGCTCTGAAAAATGACCCAGGAGCAGAGCAGTCAGGCCCTCGGATACATGACATACAGCAATAAAGTGCAGGGAAACCTCAGGACCCGCGGTGGATGGCTTCTCCCAACAGCCAGTCAGGTCACTGCAGAGGCAGTTAGTTGAAATGAGGTCATACAGGAGTAGGAATTACTGGAGTTATTTAGCGTCACTTGTCCTTACGTTGTCCTCGTTGCTCAGTCTCTCAGTCATGTCTGACTCTGCAGCCCTGTCGACTGCAGCACGCCAGGCTCCTCTGTCCTCCAGTTGTCCTTACAGAAAGGGAAAATTTGGAGATACACACAGAAGAATGCCATGTGAATACTGGAGTTATGCTGTGACAAGCCAAGGAATTATCAGAAGCTAGGAGAGAGGCCTAGAACAGGTCCTTCCCTAGTGACTTCAGAGGGGATTTGGTCCTGCTGACATCTTGATCTCAGCCTTTTAGCCTCCACACAGTAAATTTTTGTTTAAGCCTAGACTTATTCTGTGGTACTTTGTTACAACAGCCCTAGCAAAGGAATACAGTTACCATGTTACACTTGTCAAAATTAAGAACATTGCAATATTGGTATTAGTATTAATTTTGGACTTTGTTTGGATTTCACCAGTTTTTCCATTAATTTTCTATTGCAGAACCCAGTTCAGGATATCGCATGGCTTTTCTTGGTCATATCTTCATAGTCTGCTGATTTGTGCAGTTTATTAGTCTTTCCTTATTTTTCATGACCATGGCAGTTAGGAGAAACACTGTCCAGGTAGCCTATAGAATAGTCTCTAATCTGGGCTTGCATCTGTTGTTTCTGTTTGTTTTTTTAATAAGTAGACCATGGTTAAAAGGTTTTTGGAAAGGATATTACAAAGAAATACATAACACATATCAGGGACCATCTCAGGGTTTTGACGTATGCCTCAGGGAGTGCATGACATCCTTATGACAGCTGGTGATGCTGACCTTTATCATGTAGTGAAGGTGGTATTTGTCAGTAGCTCAGCTGGTAAAGAATCCACCTGCAATGTGGGAGACCTGGTTCAATTCCTGGGTTGGAAAGAGCCCCTGGAGAAGGGAAAGGCTACCCACTCCAGTATTCTGGCCTGGAGAATTCCATGGACTGTATAGTCCATGGGGTCGCAAAGAGCTGGACACGACTGAGCAACTTTCACTGCTCTCTGAAGTTACTGTTGTTTTTTCCTTTTTCTACTCTGTGTTTTGGAAGCATGTCAGTAAGATCAGCCCACACTCAGAAGGTGAGGGGGACTACGTTTTACCTGCTGGAAGGGAGATTTTCATAAATCATTTAGAATTCTTCTGTGGGTTAGATCATCTCATCTCTCCCACTGATTATTTAAAAATATTTATTCCATTTTTATTTGGCTGCATGGGGTCTTAAGTTGTGACACACAGGATCTTTGATCTTTGTTGTGGCATGCCAGGTTTTTAGTTGCAGCTTGGGAACTGTTAGCTGCAGTATTTAGTATCTAGTTCCCTAACCAACTTTGTAAGAAATGTTCCCTTGGTATCTCTAATTTTCTTGAAGAGATCTCTAGTCTTTCCCAGAAATGGTATGGATCTAACAGAAGCAGAAGATGTTAGGAAGAGGTGGCAAGAATACACAGGAGAACTAAACAAAAAAGATCTTCATGACCCAGATAACCACAATGGTGTGATCACTCACCTGGAGCCAGATGTACTGGAATGCAAAGTCAAGTGGGCCTTAGGAAGCATCACTATGAACAAAGCTAGTGGAGGTGATGGAATTCCAGTTGAGCTATTTCAAATCCTAAAAGATGATGCTGTGGAAGTGCTGCACTAGATATGCCAGCAAATTTGGAAAACTTAGCAGTGTCCACAGGACTGGAAAAGGTCAGTTTTCATTCCACTGCCAAAGAAAGGCAATGCCAAAGAATGTTTAAACTACCACACAATTGCACATATATCATACGCTAGCAAAGTAATGTTCAAAATTCTCAAATGCTCGAAAAGCCTGTTGCTAGGCTTCAACAGTACGTGAACAGAGAACTTCAGATGTTCAAGCTGGATTTAGAAAAGACAGAGGAGGAGGAGGGAGGAAGATGGCGGAGGGATAGGACAGGGAGACCACATTCTCCCCCACAAATTCATCAAAAGAACATTTGAACGCTGAGTAAATTCCACAAAAAAACTTCTGAATGTCGGCAGAGGACATCAGGCACCCAGAAAAGCAGACCATTGTCTTCGAAAGGAGGTAGGAAAAAACATAAAAGATAAAAAGAGAGACAAAAGAGCTTCCTGGGAGCTCCGTCCCAGGAAGGGAGGCTTAAAAAAGAGAGACGTTTCCAAACACCAGGAAACACTCTCACTGGCAAGTCTGTGGCGAACCTTGGAACCTCAGAGGGTGACATAACTGGGAGGAAAAAGAAAGAAATAATTAAAACCCACCGATTAGGCGCCCAAAGGTAACTCCCAGTGGAGAAGCAGCACAGACGCCCGCATCCACCACTAGCAAGAGGGGGCTGGGTGGGGAGGTGGGGGCTGCACTGCTTAGAGTGAGGACCAGGCCTGAATGCCCCGAGGGCGATCTGAGAGAGCTAACTGGAGATGGCAAAGCAGACTGTGGGGTAGCTACCCCGTGAAATGGCGAAAAGCCCTAACCTAAGAGTCCGCCAGACCCTCTCACAGAACAAAGGACTGAGCAGAGCTAGCTGACTGCAGACGACTCATGCCCCATCCCCCGCCGAGACAGGCAGGGGAGGGCAGCCAGAGCTGGAAGGGGGCAATCACGGCCCTAGAGAGGCATCCGATACCAAACTGCAAGCAGGCTTCGTTGCTAACCAAGACTTCTTGGGTTTCTGGCCGGTTGACATCTGCCTGAGAAGGTACACTGGTTGTACACTCAGAAAACCGAGCGGCAGGGACTGGGGAGGTGATAAGTCGCAGCAACCGTGCTCGCCAAACACCTGGTCATCTGAGCTGCTCAGACTGGGGAAGGGCACAAAATGCAGGCCCACCCAAGTCTGCGCCTTTGTGGAGTACCCGAGTACTTGAACCTGAGAGGCTTAGACCTGGAAAATGCGTGCAACCCAGCGCCGGCCTCAACCTACAGCAACCTACAGCCTGTTCAGAGTAGACTGGGACAGCACACACGCTGTGAGCGGGGGCAAACCCAGTGTGGCTGAGACACCGCGAGCACTCCCCACAGACACCAGTGATATTTGTCTGCAGCGTTCCTCCCTCCCCACAGCACAACTGAACAAGGGAGCCTAAAAAGTGTCCACCTCCGCCCCCTATTGTCAGGGTGGAAATTAGACACTGAAGAGACCAGCAAACAGAAGAAGCTGAAACAGAGGGAACCCCCTTGGAAGTGACAGATGGAGAAGTCTTGAGGCTACTGCAAGAATAAGACTGAAAACCAGAGGCAGGAGGCTTAAGTCCAAATCCTGAGAACACCAGAAAACCCCTGACTCCAGGGAACATTAATCGATAGGAGCTCATCAAACGCCTCCATGCATACACTGAAACCAAGCACCACCCAAGGGTCAACAAGTTCCAGAGCAAGACATACCACGCAAATTCTCCAGCAACACAGGAAAATAGCTCTGAACTTCAATATACAGGCTGCCCAAAGTCACTCCAAACCCACTGACATCTCATAACTCATTACTGGACACTTCATTGCACTCCAGAGAGAAGAAATCCAGCTCCACCCACCAGAACACCGACACAAGCTTCACTAACCAGGGAACCTTGACAAGCCACCTGTCCAACCCCACACACAGTGAGGAAACCACAAACTGCCAGAAGACGGAAAGGCCACCCCAAACACAGCAACATAAGCAAGATGAAGAGGCAGAGAAATACCCAGCAAATAAAGGAACAGGATAAATGCCCACCAACACAAACAAAAGAGGAAGAGATAGGGAACCTACCTGATAAAGAATTCCGAATAATGATAGTGAAATTGATCCAAAATCTTGAAAACAAATTGGAGTTACAGATAAATAACCTGGAGACAAGGATTGAGAAGATGCAAGAAAGGTTTAACAAGGATCTGGAAGAACTAAAAAAGAGTCAGTATACAATGAATAATGCAATCAGTTCAGTTCAATCGCTCAGTCGTGTCCGACTCTCTGCGACCCCATGAATCACGGCACGCCAGGCCTCCCTGTCCATCACCAACTCCCGGAATTCACTCAAACTCATGTCCACAGAGTCGGTGATGCCATCCAGCCATCTCATTCTCTGTCGTCCCCTTCTCCTCCCACTCCAAACCTTTCCCAGCATCAGAGTCTTTTCCAGTGAGTCAACTCGTCGCATGAGGTGGCCAAAGTATTGCAGTTTCAGCTTTAGCATCAGTCCCTCCAATGAACATCCAGGATTGATCTCCTTTAGAATGGACTGGTTGGATCTCCTTGCAGTCCAAGGGACTCTCAAGAGTCTTCTCCAACACCACAGTTCAAAAGCATCAATTCTTCGGTGATCAGCTTTCTTCACAGTCCAACTCTCACATCCATACATGACCACGGGAAAAACCATAGCCTTGACTAGACGGACCGTGGTTCACAAAGTAATGCAATAGATGAGATCAAAAACACTCTGGAGGGAACAAACAGTAGAATAACGGAGGCAGAAAGTGGAATAAGTGAGTTAGAATATAGAATGGTAGAATTAAATGAAACAGAGAGGAAAAAAGAAAAACGAATTAAAACAAATGAGGACAATCTCAGAGACCTCTGAGACAATGTTAAATGCCCCAACATCTGAATCATAGGAGTCCAAGAAGAAGAAGACAAGAAGAAAGACCATGAGAAAATACTTGAGGAGATAATAGTTGAAAATTTCCCTAAAATGGGGAAGGAAATAATCACCCAAGTCCAAGAATCCCAGAGAGTCCCTAACAGGATAAACCCAAGGCGAAATAATACCCCAAGACACATAGTAATCAATTTAACAAAGATCAAACACAAAGAACAAATATTAAAAGCAGCAAGGGAAAAGCAACAAGTAACACACAAGGGGATCCCCATAAGGATAACAGCTGATCTTTCAATAGAAACTCTTCAGGCCAGGAGGGAATGGCAGGGCATAATTAAAGTGATGAAAGAAAATAACCTACAGCCCAGATTACTGTACCCAGCAAGGATCTCATTCAAATATGAAGGAGAAATCAAAAGCTTTACAAAAGAAGGCAAAAGCTGAGAGAATTCAGCATCACCAAACCAGCTCTCCAACAAAGGCTAAAGGACCTTCTCTAGACAGGAAACACAGAATGAGTGTATAAACTCGAACCCAAAACAATAATGTAAATGGCAATGGGTTCATACTTATCAATAATCACCTTAAATGTAAATGGGTTGAATGCCCCAACCAAAAGACGAAGACTGGCTGAATGGATACAAAATCAAGACCCCCATATATGTTGTCTACAAGAGACCCACCTCACAACGAGGGACACATACAGGCTGAAAGTGAAGGGCTGGAAACAGATATTCCATGCAAATAGAGACCAAAAGAAAGCAGGAGTAGCAATACTCATATCAGATAAAATAGACTTTAAGACAGAGGCTGTGAAAAGAGACGAAGAAGGACACTACATAATGATCAAAGGATCAATCCAAGAAGAAGATATAACAATTATATGTGCACCCAACATAGGAGCACCACAATATGTTAAGACAAATGCTAACAAGTATGAAAGGGGAAATTAACAATAACACAATAATAGTGTTAACAATAACACAAATAAGACTTTAGTACCCCACTCACACCTATGGATAGATCAACTAAACAGAAAATTTACAAGGAAACAGAAACGTTAAATGATACAATAGACCAGTTAGACCTAATAGATATCTATAGGACATTTCACCCCCAAACAATGAATTTCAAGTTCTTCTCAAGCACACACAGAACCTTCTCCAGGATAAATCACATCCTGGCCCATAAATCTAGCCTTGGTAAATTCAAAAAAATTGAAATCATTCCAAGCATCTTTTCTGACCACAATGCAGTAAGATTAGATCTCAATTCCAGGAGAAAAACTATGAAAAATTCCAACATTTGGAGGCTGAACAACATGCTGCTGAATAACCAACAAATCATAGAAGAAATCAAAAAAGAAATCAAAGTATGCATAGAAATGAATGAAAATGAAAACACAACAACCCAAAACCTGTGGGACACCGTAAAAGCAGTGCTAAGGGGAAGGTTCATAGCAATACAGACACACCTCAAGAAACAAAAAAAAAGTCAACTAAATAACTCTACATCTAAAGAAACTAGAAAAGGAAGAAATGAAGAACCCCAGGGTTAGTAGAAGGAAAGAAATCATAAAAATTAGGGCAGAAATAAATTCAAAAGAAACAAAAGAGACCATAGCAAAAATCAACAAAGCCAAAAGCTGGTTCTTTGAGAGGGTAAATAAAATTGACAAACCACTAGCCAGACTCATCAAGAAACAAAGGGAGAAAAACCAAATCAATAAAATTAGAAATGAAAATGGAGAGATCACAACAGACAACACAGAAATACAAAGGATCATAAGAGATTACTATCAGCAATTATATGCCAATAAAATGGACAACTTGGAAGAAATGGACGAATTCTTAGAAAAGTACAACTTTCCAAAACTGAACCAGGAAGAAATAGAAAATCTTAACAGACCCATCACAAGCATGGAAATTGAAACTGTAATCAGAAATCTTCCAGCAAACAAAAGCCCAGGTCCAGATGGCTTCACAGCTGAATTCTACCAAAAATTTAGAGAAGAGCTAACCCCTCAAACTCTTCCAGAAGATTGCAGAGGAAGGTAAAGTTCCAAACTCATTCTATGAGGCCACCATCACCCTAATACCAAAACCTCAGAAAGATGCCACAAAAAAAGAGCACTACAGGCCAATATCACTGATGAACATAGATGCAAAAATCCTGAACAAAATTCCAGCAATCAGAATCCAATAACACATTAAAAAGATCATACATCATGACCAAGTGGACTTTATCCCAGGGATGCAAGGATTCTTCAATATCCGCAAATCAACCAATGTAATACACCACATTAACAAAATGAAAAATAAAAACCATATGATTATCTCAATAGATGCAGAGAAAGCCTTTGACAAAATTCAATATCCATTTATGATAAAATCCCTCCAGAAGGCAGGACTAGAAGGAACATTCCTCAACATAATAAAAGCTATGTATGACAAACCCACAGCAAACATTATCCTCAATGGTGAAAAATTGAAAGCGTTTCCCCTAAAGTCAGGAACAAGACAAGGGTGCCCACTCTCACCATTACTATTCAACATAGTTTTGGAAGTTTTGGCCACAGCAATCAGAGCAGAAAAAGACATAAAAGGAATCCAAATTGGAAAAGAAGAAGTAAAATACTCACTGTTTGCAGATAACATGATCCGCTACACAGAAAATCCCAGACTCCAGAAAATTACTAGAGCTAATCAATGAATACAGTAAAGTTGCAGGATATAAAGTCAACACACAGACCCTTGCATTCCTATACAGAAATAGTGAGAAAATAGAAAGAGAAATTAAGGAAACAATTCCATTCACTGTTGCAATGAAAAGAATAAAATACTTAGGAATATATCTACCTAAAGAAACAAAAGACCTATATATAGAAAACTATAAAACACTGGTGAAAGAAATCAGAGAGGACACTAATAGATGGAGAAATATACCGTGTTTGTGGATTGGAAGAATAAATATTGTCAAAATGAATATATTACCCAAAGTAATTTATAGGTTCAGTGCAATCCCTATTAAGCTACCAACAGTATTTTTCACAGAGCTAGAACAAATAACTTCACAATTTGTATGGAAATACAAAAAACCTCGAATAGCCAAAGCAATCTTGAGAAAGAAGAATGGAACTGTGGGAATCAACCTGCCTGACTTCAGGCTCTACGACAAAGCCACAGTCATCAAGACAGTATCATACTGGCACAAAGACAGAAATATAGATCAATGGAACAAAATAGAAAGCCCAGAGATAAATCCATTCACCTGTGAACACTTTATCTTCGACAAAAGAGACAAGAATATTCAATGGAGAAAAGACAGTCTCTTTAACAAGTTGTGCTGGGAAAACTGGTCAACCACTTGTTAAAGAATGAAACTAGAACACTCCCTAACACCATACACCAAAATAAACTCAAAATGGATTAAAGATCTAAATGTAAGACCAGAAACTATAAAACTCCTAGAGGAGAACATGGGCAAAACACTCTCCGACATAAATCACAGCAGGATCCTTCATGACCCACCTCCCAGAATATTGGAAATAAAAGGAAAAATAAACAAATGGGACCTAATTAAAATTAAAAGCTTCTGCACAGCAAAGGAAACTATAAGCAAGGTGAAAAGACAGCCTTCAGAATGGGAGAAAATAATAGCAAATGATGCAACTGAAAAAGAATTAATCTCAAAAAGATACAAGCAACTCCTGCAGCTCAATTCCAGAAAAATAAACTACCCAATCAAAAAATGGGCCAAAGAACAGACATTTCTCCAAAGAAGACATACAGATGGCTAACAAACACATGAAAAGATGCTCAACATCCTTCATCATCAGAGAAATGCAAATCAAAACCACAATGAGATACCATTTCACACCAGTCAGAATGGCTGCTATCCAAAAGTCTACAAGCAATAAATGCTGGAGAGGATGTGGAGAAAAGGAAACTCTCTTACACCGTTGGTGGGAATGCAAACTAGTACAGCCACTATGGAGAACAGTGTGGAGATTCCTCAAAAAACTGGAAATAGAACTGCCATATGACCCAGCAATCGCACTCCTGGGGATACACACCGAGGAAACCAGAATTGAAAGAGATACATGTCCTCCAATGTTCATCACAGCACTGTTTATAATAGCCAGGACATGGAAGCAACCTAGATGTCCATCTGCAGACGAATGGATAAGAAAGCTGTGGTACGTTTACACAATGGAGTATTACTCAGGAATTAAAAAGAATGCACTTGAATCAGTTCTAATGAGGTGGATGAAACTGGAGCCTATTATACAGAGTGTAGTAAGCCAGAAAGAAAAGCACCAATACAGTATACTAATGAATATATATGGAATTTAGAAAGATGATAACGATAACTCTGTATATGAGACAGCAAAAGAGACACAGGTGTATAGAACAGTCTTTTGGACTCTGTGGGAGAGGGTGAGGGCAGGATGATTTGGGAGAATGGCATTGAAACATGTATATTATCATATGTGAAATGAATCACCAGTCCAGGTTCGATGCGTGATACAGGTTGCTTGGGGCTGGTATGCGGGGATGACCCAGAGGGATGGGATGGGGAGGGAGGTGGGAGGAGGGTTCAAGATGGGGGACACATGTACACCCATGGCAGATCTGTGTGAATGTATGGGAAAACCAATACAAGAATGTAAAGTAATTAGCCTCCAATTAAAATAAATTTAAAAAATAAATAAAATAATTTAAAAAAAAGAAAAGGCAGAGGAACCAGCAGTCAAATTCCCAACATTTTTTGGATCATCAAAAAAGCAAGAGCATTCTAGAAAAACATCTCCTTTGCTTTATTGACTGTGTTAAAGCCTTTGACTGTGTGGACCATAACAAACTTCGGAAAATTCTTTAAGAGATGGCAATACCAGACCACCTGACCTGCCTCTTGAGAAACCTGTATGCAGGTCAGGAAGCAACAGTCAGAACTGTACATGGAACAATAGACTGGTTCCAAATAGGAAAAGGAGTATGTCAAGGCTGTATATTGTCACTTTGCTTATTTAACTTATATGCAGAGTACATCATGAGGAACGCTGGGCTGGAAGAAGCACAAGCTGGAATCAAGATTGCCGGGAGAAATATCAGTAACCTCAGATATGCAGATGACACTACCCTTATGGCAGAAAGCAAAAAGGAACTAAAGAGCCTCTTGATGAAAGTGAAAGAGGAGAGTGAAAAAGTTGGCTTAAAACTCAACATTCAGAAAACGAAGATCATGGCATCTGGTCCCATCACTTCCTGACAAATAGATGGGGAAACAATGGAAACAGTGAGAGGCTCTGTTTTTTTCAGGACTCCAAAATCACTGCAGATGGTGACTGCAGCCATGAAATTAAAAGACGCTTGCTCCTTGGAAAAAATGCTATGACCAACCTAGATAGCATATTAAAAAGCAGAGACATTACTTTGCCAACAAAGGTCTGTCTAGTCAAGGCTATGGTTTTTCCAGTAGTCATGTATGGATGTGAGAGTTGGACTATAATGAAAGCTGAGTGCTGAAGAATTGATGCTTTTGAACTGTGGTGTTGGAGGTGACTCTTGAGAGTCCCTCGGACTGCAGGAAAATCAAACCAGTCAATCCAAAAGGAAATCAGTCCTGAATATTTATTGGAAGGACTGATGCTGAAGCTGAAACTCCAATACTTTGGCCACCTGATGGGAAGAACTGACTTTAGAAAAGACCCTGATGCTGGGAAAGATTGGAGGCAGGAGGAGAAGGGGATGGATGACAGAAGATGAGATGACTGGATGGCATCACCAACTTGATGGACATGATTTTGAGCAAGCTCTGGGAGTTGGTGATGGACAGGGAATCCTGGCGTGCTGCAGGCATTGGGTTGCAAAGAGTTGGACAAGGTTCTGCATCTCTGCTGTTCTGCATCCTTGTGTGCATGCTTGCTTAAGTCTGACTCTTTGCAACCCCATGAACGGTAGCCCTCCAGGCTCCTCTGTCCATGAGATTCTTTAGGCAAGAATACTGTATTGGATCGCCATGCCCTCCTCCATGGGATCTTCCCAACCCAGGGGTTGAATCCATGTCTTATGTCTCCTGCCTTGGCAGGTGGGTTCTTTACCACTGGCACCACCAAGGAAGACTTCAGTTCAGTTCTTTCGCTCAGTCGTGTCCGACTCTCCGCGACCCCATGAATCACAGCACGCCAGGCCTCCCTGTCCATCACCAACTCCCGGAGTTCACTCAAACTCATGTCCACAGAGTCGGTGATGCCATCCAGCCATCTCATTCTCTGTCGTCCCCTTCTCCTCCTGCCCCCAACCTTTCCCAGCATCAGAGTCTTTTCCAGTGAGTCAACTCGTCGCATGAGGTGGCCAAAGTACTGCAGTTGCAGCTTTAGCATCAGTCCTTCCAATGAACACCCAGGATTGATCTCCTTTAGAATGGACTGGTTGGATCTCCTTGCAGTCCAAGGGACTCTCACGAGTCTTCTCCAGCATCAATTCTTCGGCAATCAGCTTTCTTCACAGTCCAACTCTCACATCCATACATGACCACGGGAAAAACCATAGCCTTGACTAGATCGACCTTTGTTGGAAAAGTAATGTCTCTGCTTTTTAATATACTATCAAGGTTGGTCATAACTTTCCTTCCAAGGAGTAAGCGTCTTTTAATTTCATGGCTGCAGTCAGCATCTGCAGTGATTTTGGAGCCCAAAAAATAAAGTCTGACAGTTTCCACTGTTCTTGGCAACATGTTATTGTCTGTTTTTGGATTTTAACCATTTTAATATGTGTGTAGTGGTGTCTCATTGTGGTTTTAATTTGCATTTCCCGAACGAGAAATGGTGAGCATTTTGTGTGTGTGTGGTTTTTTATTTTTTTGCCATCCCTATCTTTTCCTTGAAAATTTTAAGATTTTTTTTCCCCATTTTAATATTGGATTTTTAAAAAAAATTGTGTGTTTTTTTTTATAGAGTTGATCCTCGAACAAGGGGGACTGATTGTGCAGTCAAAACATCTGAGTATAATTTTACAGTCAGCCCTCTACAGCTGAGATTCCTTCTCTGTACCTGTGGATTCTACCAGCTGGGGATCATGTGGTACTATAGTATTTATGACTGAAAAACATTTGAGTGTAAGAAGACCTTTACAGTTTAAATAGGTGTTGTTCAAGGGTCAGCTATGTATTTTGGATGCAAATTCTTTATCAGATATATGATAGGCAAGGATCTTCTTTTGACTTCTGACTTGTCTTTATCTTTTGCAGAGAAGTTTTAAATTTGATGAAATTTTTTTTATCAGTAATTTCTTTCATGCCCATTAATCCTTAATATTTGAAAAGCACTGTGAGCCAGAGACCAAGGGTGTGGTCCTTATAAGTGTTCCTGTCCCTTCTCTGGGGATGGGCTGCCTTTCTCCCACTTTTCCTTTGACTCCTGTTCCTTTTCCCCAGCTCTGGTTGAAAAACACTAAGGTCAGGAGGCTGTGGTTTTGAAATGTTTCTCCCTTTGGATTATGTTTCTTATTTTGTGAACCTCCATCCTATTTCCCCACTGTGAAAGGGCTTCCCTGGAACACGGTTTTGCAGTCCTTTCTCTCTCCCCGGCACATTTAGCCTTTTGCTCTGTTTGGAAGATGAGGGGGAGGGATTTAGCTGTGTCTGTTGTTTCCCTCCCCCAGCCACCACCACACTGGGGAGCTTTTTCTAGTCTTCCCTGGGAGAACCTAATTGGTTTCCAGGAGGAAGAGTCAGCAAGAGTAGGAGTTCCCCCATGACTGTGACTACCCCCTGCCCCACCCCCCAATAACTTCATACTGTCAGTTTGCCTGCACTTGACCTCTCAGTTCAGTTCAGTCACTCAGTCATGTCCGACTCTTTGCGACCCCGTGGACTGCAGCACACCAGGCTTCCCTGTCCATCACCAACTCCCAGAGCTTGCTCAAACTCATGTCCATTGAGTCGGGGACTTGACCTCTAGCAAGTCATTAAACATTCTAGTTAACCTTCCTTAGGGCTTCTGCCTGAGGTAAGCAAATAGACTGACTCTACCCCTCCCTGAAGGCACCTCTCTCCATACTCCATTACAGGACTATTTGCCCTGTGACCGCCTGTGTCTGACTGAGTTCATCAAAAGCCGTTAATTTGCAGTCTCTTCACCCTTTTTTCTTGTTAGAAGGTCAGGAGGTGCATCTTTTCAGCCTCAACATCTCTGAGCTGAAACCAAGTAATAGTTTTAAAAGATTGTCTCTGATATTAGATGGTAATTTATGTTGTTGTTCAGTGAAACTTTTTTTTTTTGCCTGGCAAGTCTGACTTGGTTTAAGTAAAAAAGAAATTCAGTGTGGAGAGAGATGAAAGTTTATTAATACTTGTATGTAGCATGTTGTATAATATGAAAACTTTTATCTGTATTACTTTAAAATTTAGAATGATGTAGGTACCTGAAAGCTACAACTTTTTTAGTCTATCATCTGTTTTTCCTATGAGTAAGGGTTTAATCATGGAGAAGGCAATGGCACCCCACTCCAGTATTCTTGCCTGGAGAATCCCAGGGACGGGGGAGCCTGGTGGGCTGCAGTCTATTTGGTCGCACAGAGTCGGACACGACTGAAGCAACTTAGCAGCAGCAGCAAGGGTTTAATCAAGGAAGCAGAAGCACTGAGTATTGAAGGGGAACAAAATACGCCACCCCAAGATGTGCCGCTTGCCTCACTCAGCGTGGTGTGTGAGGCCCTTCTTGTCGTTGTTTAGTTGCTCGGTCGTGTCTGACTCTCTGTGACCCCATGGACTACAGCCCGCCAGGCTCCTCTGTCCATGGGGTTTCCCAGGCAAGAATACTGGAGTGGGTTGTCATTTCCTCCTCCAGGGGATCTTCCCCACCCAGGGATCTAACCTGAGTCTCCTGCATTGGCTGATGGATTCTTTACCACTGAACTGCTTGGGAAGCCTGGGTGAGGTCCTACACACTTCTGTATAGGCATGTTCTTTACTACTACTGTACATGATCTTGTAATCTCATTTTATTATCTGGCCTTAAAGCACTTTTCCTGCCTACTGCTTTCCTGTCATTTTCTCAATCAGCCTTTACTCCACTCCTGTTAAACATCTTAATATTTCCAGATATTCATTGTTCATGTTTTAACATGTGCTACCCTTATGGCAGAAAGTGAAGAGGAACTAAAAAGCCTCTTGATGAAGGTGAAAGAGGAGAGTGAAAAGGTTGGCTTGAAGCTCAACATTCAGAAAACAAAGATCATGGCATCTGGTCCCATCACTTCATGGGAAATAGATGGAAAAACAGTGGAAACAGTGTCAGACTTTATTTTTTTGGGCTCCAAAATCACTGCAGATGCTGATTGCAGCCATGAAATTTAAAGACGCTTACTCCTTGGAAGGAAAGTTGTGACCAACCTTTACAGTATATTAAAAAGCAGAGACATTACTTTGCCAACAAAGGTCCGTCTAGTCAAGGCTATGGTTTTTCCCGTGGTCATGTATGGATGTGAGAGTTGGACTGTGAAGAAAGCTGATCGCTGAAGAATTGATGCTTTTGAACTGTGGTGTTGGAGAAGACTCGTGAGAGTCCCTTGTACTGCAAGGAGATCCAACCAGTCCATTCTAAAGGAGATCAATCCTGGGTGTTCATTGGAAGGACTGATGCTAAAGCTGCAACTGCAATACTTTGGCCGCCTCATGCAATGAGTTGACTCACTGGAAAAGACTCTGATGCTGGGAAAGATTGGGGGTGGGAGGAGAAGGGGACGACAGAGAATGAGATGGCTGGATGGCATCACCGACTCTGTGGACATGAGTTTGAGTGAACTCCGGGAGTTGGTGATGGACAGGGAGGCCTGGCGTGCTGTGATTCATGGGGTCGCGGAGAGTCGGATACGACTGAACTGAACTGAACTGAACTGAACTCTCCAAGATTTTCACTCCTTTTTTTCTTAGGGTACATCAAGGTCCAGCTCAAATATCATTGTTTTTAGTTTTTTCCAACTTGTTGGTAGCTACTGTAGTCAGAATTACTTGCCCTCTGTATTCATCTTTGATTTCCAAGTACCTAACATATTGCTTGGTGTACAGTAATAAAGATTTAAGAGTATTTTATAGTCTAAGAAATTCTAGGACTGGGTTCTAATCAATTCACTAAGTTTACTCAAATAAAATTTAAGAGATTTAAGAGGTGTATATTGTCTATTTTGGAATTGTTTATCTACACTGTGTAAATAACTTTAGGACACTTTGTCAGATGGACCAAGATGTCCGTTTGATTAGCTGCTCTTAACATTGTGTGAAAGATTTGCATTTAATGTGTGCTTTGATGTTGACTTGTGGCAAAAACTTAATGAATTTTATCCTAAAGTTATTCTTTTGTTTACACAGAAAATGTCTAATCACACAGATGCAGCAGCAGAAGTCCTGTTGGAAAGAAAAGGTTGTGCAGGAGTGATAACACTAAACAGACCAAGGTTTCTGAATACACTGACTCTTGGTATGATTCGGCAGATTTACCCACAGCTAAAGGTTTGTCATTTTCTTAAAGCAGTCGTATGGATCCTTTTAAAAGTGTGTCTGTATAGAACTTTCCTAGTGTTTTCTCCCACAGAATCACTTGAGTGTATGGGCGCAGTGCCCAAGCCTAATTACTTCTGGAGTCCTCCGTTCTTTCCTCAGTGGTTGTCCTGGAGCATCATTGCTGCATACGACATTCGCTTCCACCTTTACATGGCTTCAGGTTCTGGTGGCTCAGACGGTAAAGAATCCATCTGCATTGCAGAAGACCTGGGTTCAAGCCCTGGGTTGGGAAGATCCCCTGGAGGGGGCATGGCCACCCACTCCAGTATTCTTGCCTGGAGAATCCCCATGGACAGAGAAGCCTGGCTGGTTACACTCCATGGGGTCTCAAAGAGTCAGACATGACTGAGCAACTAAGCACACACAAGTTTCTTCGATTCTGTCGCTCTTCATTTTTCCAACCTTTTGACCAGTAATATTGGCTCTGCCTCTTGGGTCATGAGTATACACATCTAGTCTGCTTCTACATGATAGCTTTTTTGGTTGGAAGATGACTGCTTTTGAAGAGCTTGTCAGCATTTTCTTGGAGAAGGCCTTAAACTTTCCTATGCTAAGAAAACTGCATGGTATCGTGGAAAAACGTGACTTAGTCACACTACCTGGGTTTGAAATTTGGGTTTCTATTTATTAACTGTATAGATTGGGAATGTTATTCTCTCTGTGTTCCGTTTTCCTCAGCTGTGAAACAGGGATGGTAATTCATAGAATTGTTGTAAAGATGAAGTGAAATAGAATACCTGATACACTTGGCCACATAGGGGTTAAAGATGAGTTCTCCCCTGCTCACCAGTTCCTTAATTCTTCATTTGATGAGTCTTCCATTCTTTATCTGTTTGGGCCACCTTATAATATGCACTTTAATGTGATACAAAGGAATAAACCAGGTGTTGCAGGTTAAAGTGGAAAAAAAGTAGAAACTTCCATGTTAGAATACCATATTTCTATTAATGCAATCCAGTATGCATTAACCTGTTGGACAGCCACATCTTCCCAGGTACATCTCTTCTTTATTCATGTATATTTTTATTCTCTAGTGTAGAATTCATGGACCCCCAGTTAATTCTTCTGACTGGTAAACTAATTTTTTATTTAGTCCATTGTTCCAGCCTTTTCAATTTCTATTGGCTCTTGGTTCTTTCATCCTACTTATTTATTAGCTGTCATTACCAACCACAAAACATTTCCAGATTTGATCAGGAGAAGTGTTTCCACTTGGTTGTTTACAAATTTGCCAGTAGGGCAGAGCCTTTATCACCACAGTAGAAAGGTTACTGCTCTGTTTATCTGCAGTCTCTGGGGTGATTTGTTTATCAGATTTATAAGCTTATGTAACATTATTAGGCCCATTTTTTTTCCACCTTGGTATCAAAATTTTCATTATCAAATTTGGATCACAAAATGTACTCATTTATGACCGAGCAACTTCACTTTCACTTTTCACTTTCACACATTGGAGAAGGAAACGGCAACCCACTCCAGTGTTCTTGCCTGGAGAATCCCAGGGACGGGGGAGCCTGGTGGGCTTCTGTTGATGGGGTCACACAGAGTTGGACACGACTGAAGTGACTTAGCAGCAGCAGCAGCAGCAACTTTGGAATAGCCTCTAATTTATGTCATAAAAGAAAATGAAGTTAGAATCCATTCTTCTGGATATGCTTTATGAAGCTTATGCTTTGCATGTATCCATATATGCCTGTATATACACATATATGTTTATGTGTGTATGGATATATATCATTCATGAGTTTTTTTTGAATTTTTTTATTGAAGGATAATTGCTTTACAGAATTTTGTGGCTTTCTGTCAAACTCTAACATGAATCAGCCATAGGTCATGAGTTTGTGTTTATAATATGCTTATACCATCTTCTTTTACATTTGACTAGAAGTGGGAACAAGATCCGGAAACTTTCCTGATCATCATAAAGGGAGCTGGTGAAAAGGCTTTCTGTGCTGGAGGTGATATCAGAGGTAAAAACATTTTTTCCTTTCGTCTAAATACTTTATCTCCCCTGAATCATCTTGAACAAAATGTCTAGTTTATGGTATGTGAACTCACTTTTTATTTTCGAATAGCTGTTATTAAGCAACTTAGTTTATCACAGGCACACATGCATGCGTGCTCAGTCGCTCAGTTGTGTCTGACTCTTTGTGACCCCATGGACTGTAGCTCACAAGGCTCCTCTGTCCATGGGATTCTCCAGGCAAGAATACTGGATTGGACTGCGATGCCCTCCTCCAGGAGATCTTCCCACCCCAGGGACTGAACCCACATCTCCTGCATTGGAAGGCAGATTCTTTACCACTGAGCCATCTGGGAAGCCCTTTCTTTAGGCAGTTTACCAGAAATGCTTCCTGGTTATAACTCAACTTCCTCTCCCTAAACACACATAGGCCTGACAGTCTGGCTATGCTGAGTACTTGCCATTCTCCAGATAAAACGTGTTCTTACATGTATCTATGACTTTGTCTGTGCTTTCCCACTGTTCATGATCCCAAAGCAAGAATGCACTTAATTATAGTATTTATCCTGTTTATACTATCAATGTTTTATGTATTTAAATACACATGTTGAGATAGACAAAAAGGTTAATTTTCCTTATCTTGCTAATTATTTAGGTCAGTCTGTACACATTTAACAATTAAAGACAAAAGAGAGAAGAAATGTTAACTACCACTGGTTGTCAGTAGTTTATATATACTGAAAAGTTTTCATATTATGGAGTTTGTAGGTTCCTGGGGTTTTTTGTGTGTATGTTTTATTTTTTGTATTCGATTTTTTGTATTGTGTTAAGATGATGTTCCTCATGATGTACTCTGCATATAAGTTAAATAAGCAGGGTGACAATATACAACCTTGACGTACTCCTTTTTCTATTTGGAACCATTCTGTTGTTCCATGTCCAGTTCTAACTGTTGCTTCAAAGAGTCGGACACGACTGAGCGACTGAGCTGAACTGAACTGAAGATGATGTTAGGGTTATTCTGTTTACTAAATTTATAATTTTATGTAAACCATTACATTTGGAATGGAAAGAAACAAGCTCGATTCAGGAGCTAATTTCAAGTATCTATTAAAGGAACTGAATCTTAAAATCTCTCTTTGAAACTTGCGGCTGCTTAGACTGTATTTCCGGCGGTGCTGGGTCTTTCTTGCCGTGGGCTTTCTCCAGTTGCGGTGAGCATGGGCACTCCCTAGTTGTGGTGCTTGGGCCCCTTGCTGCGCTGGCTTCTCTTGTTGCAGAGCGTGAGTGCTCAGGCACGCGGGCCCCAGTCGTTGCTGCACACGGGCTCAGAAACTGTGGTTCCGGGGCTCTAGCGTGCCGCCTCAGGAGTGGCCTACTGGCTTAGTTGTCTTGCTGCGTATGGGATCTTCCCAGATCAGAGATCAAACTGATGTCCTTTGCATAGTGAAAGTGTTAGTTGCTCAGTCATGTCTCTTTGTGACCCTATGGACTGTAGCCCATCAGTCTCCTCTGTCCTTAGAATTCTCCAGGCAAGAATACGGGAGTGGGTAGCCATTCCCTTCTCCAGGGGATCTTCCTGACCCAGGAATAGAACCCGGGTCTCTCCTACATTGTAGGCGGCTTCTTTACTGTCTGAGCCATCAGAGAAGCCCTAGACTGACTTGTTAACTGAATTGGTTTTGAATTTATTGTTTTGCTTACAATTGAAATAGTTTTAAAATACTGTTTTTCAGCCTAGAATTAACTTTTGCTTTAGGGTTGGGCCTTTGATCTTGTCAGTTTACAAATGGTCAGAGCCTTATGTATTGATTTTAGTATCTTCTGATTGTGAACTATTTTTGCATATGAGTCTTAACTTCGTATTGCTGTTTGAAAATACAGTTACAAATTCTAGAATGATTCTCATTTACATGTATTAAGTAACAGATTTCAATTCCAAAAAATTTAGTTTCTTTAAACATAATAGTCCAAGACAATAAGTGAGCACTCTGAAAAAAATTTTAAATTATATTACTAAAATGTCATTTAATTTATATGGAACTATTAATAATGGATTAGAATAAGATTAGAAGGCAGTCTCAGAAGATTTCTGAAGTAAAAGAGATTTATTTCATCAGCAATATAATTTGTACTCCTTTTCTTTTAGAATTGGTAAGAAATGAAAAAAGATAATAGGTAAGAGTTTTTGGGATTTTATCAGTGAAAGTCTCAGAATGACAGAACTCAGTATCAAACCTGTTTTTAATTTTTATCTTTTTAATTTCACTTTTAATGGTTAATTAATTAATTTGGCTGCACTTCATGGCCTGTGGGTAGTTCCCTGACCAGGGATTGAACCTGGACCACAGCAGTGAACTCCTAACCACTGTACCACCAGGAAGTTCCCAAATCTTTAAAAAAAAAAACAGAAAAAGAAGTCAGTATTTGGTTGGAACATTTTGAAGGAAGTTGTATTAGTTCTGAAGTTAGTCTAAAAATCTAATAGTCACCAATTTTTATGTAGCTCTTTCCCATAAAAGAAGAAACATGTATATATATTTAATTTATATTTTAGTAGGTAATTTTCATAGGACTTAAAGACAGGAGAAGCATATGCACATGGCAGTATATGGAAGAGAGTTTTGATGGCGGTTTTGACATTGACTGTAGTAAGAGTGTAGTGGATGTGAATTCTGGATACAGAAATTTGCAACAGAAATGAAACCATTTGACTCTTCAGTTCAGTTCAGTTGCTCAGTTGTGTCCGACTCTCTTTGCGACCCCATGAACCGCAGCACACCAGGCCTCCCTGTTCATCACCAACTCCCGGAATTCACTCAAACTCAACCTCCATCGAGTCGGTGATGCCATCCAGCCATCTCATTCTTTGTCGTCCCCTTCTCCTCCTGCCCTCAATCTTTACCAGCATCAGCGTCTTTTCAAATGAGTTAGCTCTTTGGATCAGGTGGCCAAAGTATTGGAATTTCAGCTTCGACATCAGTCCTTCCAATGAACACCCAGGACTGATCTCCTTCAGGATGGACTGGTTGGATCTCCTTGCAGTTCAAGGGACTCTCAAGAGTCTTCTCCAACACCACAGTTCAAAAACATCAATTCTTCGGCGCTCAGCTTTCTTTATAGTCCAACTCTCACATCCATACATGACCACTGGAAAAACCATAATATCCTTATTTATTGATATCTATGAAAATAAAGAATATTACTATCTCATTTACCTCTTGAGCCTCACCTTTTACCATTCTCCTTTAACCTTTTAAAACTATTCCTTCTTTTTCTTTACTTATTCCTTGATTTTATTCTTTCTTGCCTGTGTGCCTTTGCAGGTACTCCTTTGTCTACTCAGACCCCATCCCCCACCCCCTCACGGACATTATTTTCTAGAAACCCTTACCTGTTGTTCACATTTGGTTCAGATGTCTCTCTTCTGGAAAGCCTTCTTTTCATTATATCCCTTCTGCTTCCATTCCTGCAGCATCCCAAACTTAGAGTGGGCATGGCACAGGGAGTATATTTTAATAGTCTGTCTTACTAGTCTGAACTCCAGGCAGCTGTCTTATATTGTTAGCTTGTCATCTACAGCACTGAAAATAGCGCATGGTACCTAGTAGACGCTCAGCAAATGTTCCATGAGATGAATATGACAGACATATGTAACTAGTTACAATGTATAGAACTCTATGTGTGCATGCCCACGTGTGTGCATTTCTTTCTTTGTGTGTATACATATGATGCACTTTTTTTTGGCCATGTTACACAGCTTGTGGGATCTTAGTTTCACCACCAGGGACTGTGCCCCCTGCAGTGGAAGTGTGAGTCCTAACCACTGGACTGCCAGGGAATTCCCTGTATAAGTACTTTGCGTTAAGGTATGTTGCCAAAGGAAATGTGTATCCAGCAAATGTTTATTCAGGTGCTATACAAAATGGTCAAAATAATATGTATTTGGTACCAATATATAACTTAAATTTATAACACCTTGTAAGAAGTTCTGCATAAGAATTTTTGCCCTGAAGTTTTGACATTGGACTATGGATTTGGGGCTGTCTATAATATGTCTGTGGCATGGGTGACTTCAGAACCTTAAGAAACCATTCTAGACTTTGCCCTTGGTACTTTCTATCACAGTATTTTAAATTTATTTGACTGTATTGACCGGAAAACACTTTTTAAAATTTGTAATCTTTTTTTCCTTTTTTTATATTTTAGCAATCTCAGAAGCTAGAAATACAAACCAGAAAATGCTTCAAGATTTTTTCCGAGAGGAGTATATTCTGAACAATGCCATTGGTATGTGTGCTCTGCTGAGAGCTTTCAAAATGGAAGCAAGACATAAGCTGCATAGAATGAGTTATTAAAATGTAGTCAACAGTCTTTATTTAGTCTTTTACATACTTTGTGACAGGAATGAACTCAATTAGTCTGACTGATCAGTTCAGTCGCTCAGTCGTGTCCCAACTCCTTGTGATCCCGTGGACTGCATCATGCCAGGCTTCCCTGTCCATTACCAACTCCTGGAGCTTGCTCAAATCAACTTGTCCATCGAATTGGTGATGCCATCCAACCATCCATCCTATTCTTTGTCGTCCCCTTCTCCTCCTGCCTTCCATCTTTCCCAACATCAGGATCTTTTCCAAGGAGTCAGTTCTTCACATCAGGTGGCCAGAGTATTGGAGCTTCAGCTTCAGCATTAGTCCTTCCAATGAATATTCAGGACTAATTGCCTTTTGGATTGACTGGTTGGATATCCTTGCAGTCCAAGGGACTCTCAAGAGTCTTCTCCAACAGCACAGTTCAAAAGCATCAATTCTTCGGTGCTTAGCTTTTTTCACAGTCCAACTCTCACATCCATAGATGACCACTGGAAAAACCATAGCCTTGATTAGACGGACCTTTGTCGGCAAAGTAATCACTGTGAACAAAGCTAGTGGAGGTGATGGAATTCCAGTTGAGCTATTTCAAGTCCTAAAAGATGATGCTGTGAAAGTGCTGCACTCAATATGCCAGCAAATTTGGAAAACTCAACAGTGGCCACAGGACTGGAAAAGGTCAGTTTTCATTCCAATCCCAAAGAAAGGCAATGCCAAAGAATGTTCAAACTACAGTACAACTGCACTAATCTCACAAGCTAGCAAAGTAATACTCAAATTCTCCAAACCAAGCTTCAATAGTATGTGAACCGTGCACTTCCAGATGTTCAAGCTGGATTTAGAAAAGACAGAGGAACCAGCAGTCAAATTGCCAACATCCACTGGATCATGGAAAAAGCAAGAGAGTTCCAGAAAAACATCTATTTCTGCTTTATTGACTGTGCCAAAGCCTTTGACTGTGTGGATCACAATAAACTGTGGACAATTCTGAAAGAGATGGTAATACCAGACCACCTGACCTGCCTCTTGAGAAACCTGTATGCAGGTCAGGAAGCAACAGTTAGAACTGGACACGGAACAACAGACTGGTTCCAAATAGGAAAAGGAGTACATCAAGGCTGTGTATTGTCACCCTGCTTATTTAACTTATATGCAGAGCACATCATGAGGAGCGCTGTGCTGGCTGAGCACAAGCTGGAATCAGGATTGCTGGGAGCAGTACCAGTAACCTCAGACACCACATACCAAATACTGTTTACCATTCTGCTGCTTGCTACTGTTTTGCTACTGTTGGCCATGTAATCTGCATAGAATCATGGATTCTGACCATATGGTTGGGTTTCTTGGAAAACAAAATTTGGGTCCCAGTTTTCTCTATAGACTGAAGTATCATTTCCTAATTCCTGAGAAACTCTGCGATGAAATTTCTGTACAGTCATCATTTCAGATTTTATTGGAAGTGAAGCAGTAGTTACTTTTATCAAGCATGTGTTTCAAATGTTAAATTACGGCGGATAATATAGTGAATACTTATGTACCCACCAGCTCAGAATGAACGGACCTCTGTGTTTTAGTTTTACTTGACGTTTTGAAGCTTGTTTACATTGAATAGGATACTGGGAAGTTTTAAAATTACTGCGCAGTCTACTTCGGTGCTCGCTTCCGCGCCATTTCTTTCTCCAGAAGCAGCCTGATCCCTCCTCAGAAGGAACTGTTGTCATTAATTTTTAGCACATCTGGTTAGGCTGTACTTTATATTTTTACTACATATTTATGAACAAAAATAGTATTACTTCATGCTTTTGAAGTTTTTCATAAGTATTTTCTTACTGTGTGTGCCAAAAGTTGTTTTTTTAATAGCATGGAAGGTAACTGTTCTATATTATTCAGCTACCCAGTATTACCTATCTATTTGATGTTAGTAGATATTTTAGATTATTTCAAATTTTTATTCATCCAGATTGTTGCATCCTTATATGTACACCCTTGGTGCCCATGTGCAAAAGTTTTTAGAAATAATAGAAACCAAATGGATGGATCATAGTTTATACATCTTCTATGTGTTTCCATATTCCTCTCCAAAGTACAAGACTGTTTTCTGCACGTCATTCCTATCATTTTTTTTTTCTTTTTAAACTTTACACGCTTAATATCTTATTGTGGTTTTAATTTGTGTTTCATTGTAAGCGCATGAGGTAGAAGGTGTTTTATGTTAATCATTTGTATTTTCTTTTCAGTTCCATCCTTTATTTTTCTTTCTTTTGGATTGTCTTTTTCTTAATTGATTTTATAGGCCTTTATGTATTCTGAATTCTCTGCTTTGTTAGATTATGTGTGTTATAAACATACTTCTCTCAGTCTGCTACTTTATCTTTGTATATATGCAAGTTTTTGTTTGAGATGAAATATATGCACTCTTTTCCTTTATGATTTCTGTTCTTTTGCCCTAAAAAAAAAACAACATGGAAGTGATTAAGATTTTTTTATATCTTCTTTTAGTAGTTTTTTATACTCTGTCCTTAATATATTTGGAATTTTTTTCGCATGTGACATAATCTAGCTTTTATTTTCTTTTTAGAAAACTAGATGTGTAATGTTTTTGACTGAATAGGCCTTGAATTCCTCACTGGTTTTAATCATACTTCTATCATATATCAAGTTCTTATTTGTGATCAGGTCTGTTTCTGGGCAACTTTATTCACTGGTCTATTTGTACTTATGATGAAACTATAGTGTCAAAATTACTGGTAGGACTCTCTATCTGGTAGGACAAGTTACACTTGTTTTTTCTTTTAGGATTGTCTTGGCTACTCTTGGACTTTTGCTTTTCCAGATGAATCTTAAAATTGTTTTGATGTTTAGGAAACTTATGCAGAATCTCCATAAACCAGTTTTAGCACATTTTCATCAGATTGACTTTCATATTCTTTCATGTTTTGTAATTTTCTCCATAAAGATCTTGCTGGAAAAAGATTTTTTTAATTGTTATTCTTAAATAGCTTATGTTTTATTACTTGTTACATTTCCTGATTGACTATTTCTAGCATATGGAGAAGGCAATGGGAAGCCACTCCAGTACTCTTGCCTAGAAAATCCCATGGACAGAGGAGCCTGGTGGGCTACAGTCCATGGGGTCGCTACTAGTTGGACACGACTGAGCGACTTCACTTTCACTTTTCACTTTCACGCATTGGAGAAGGAAATGGCAACCCACTCCAGTGTTCTTGCCTGGAGAACCCCAGGGATGGCGGAGCCTGGTGGGCTGCCGTCTGTGGGGTCGCACAGAGTCGGACATGACTGAAGTGACGCAGCAGCAGCAGCATATAGAAATACTTTTGATTTTAGTATTTTGTTTTTGTTTATTTCAGCAACCCCACTGAAATTTGTTGTTAGTTCTAATGATGTTTCTATAGATTGTCTTGACTTTTCTATGTAGGCAATTCTACCCTCTGCACATGACTTTTCCCCATCTCTTTCCAGTCCTTATATTTATGACTTTCTTGTATATTTTGGTTAGAACCTCTGTTATCAGAGAAGGCAGTGGCAACCCACTCCAGTGTTCTTGCCTGGAGAATGCCAGGGACGGTGGAATCTGTTGGCTGCCGTCTATTGGGTCGCACGGAGTCGGGCACGACTGAAGTGACTTAGCAGCAGCAGCAGCAGAACCTTTGTTATAATACTGAACGATTTTAGTGTTGTCTTATTTCTGATTTACGTGGGAAAGCTTTTAAAAGTTCATTCTTTAGTATAATGTTTTTATAGACATTTTTTACCAAGTTACAGACATTATTTCTATTCCAAGTTGTTCAGGGTACTTTCTTTTGTTTTTTCGGTTGTAATGGTCCAGTACTTGCGCATCCACTTTTTTTGACTTTTTTCTCTTCTCTCCTGGGCAGGGACTTACTGAGTTCCAGATAGAGTTTTCCTAGCTGTTTTACAAACCACATAGCTCTTCTTACTGTGAGGCTTTATGTAGGTAACTCATTGCATGTTCTGTGTGGCCTAGAATGTATTCCTGACTCAGAACAGATACATACCCTCACTCATAATCTTTGGCTGTATCTTCCACACAGCTATTTACTTTGAGTTTCTTGTGTGTTTCTGGCACCTGGGGATTTCCCTTGTTTGGCTTTGAACTTGGATATACATTGAAAAAAATTTTTTTTTCCCAGAATTTCTGTGTCTTTGAAGTAGCAGTGGGGAAAGGCAGCTATTTCCCGATTTAACTCAGTGAGTCACTTTGAGTGGAGAGCTCTCATTTCTGCAATAATCTATAAAATTATACAGATCAGATTCACTTACAATGTTTTATTCATTCTAAAAATTCCTACTAGTACTGTCCAACAGTACTTCCTGGAATGATGAAAATTTTCTGCTGTGCTGTGTAATCTAGCCACTGCTAGTCACACGTGACTAACGAGCCCTTCGAATGGGGCTACTTGTGACCAATAGGCCTAATTTTACCTTTGTTTAATTTAATTAATCATAATCTAACTATATTTGGCTGATATATTAGTGCAGTTCTATACTAAATAAAAGAGGGGAGAAAACCTCTAAGTAGTTTGAAAAGAGTTTGGTAAAATGTTATTATGCAAGAGAGAGCCTTCCCGATATAGTTTCAGTACATTGTAATGACATATCTTAGTCATTAATGAATCTGACAGATTTTGGCCTCATGTCCTGCATCAGTTAGCTTTTAATACTTTATAACTAAAATATATGCATCTGCAGCTGAAATGGTGTATTTGTATGTGTCTCCACCCCAATCAGTAGAGACATTAGTTTCCATTGTTTCTAGGGAATTATAGTTAATAATTGAGGGTTGTGGACGTTCTTGTGTATGTGAAGTTAGAATTGTACTTTGGTGGTTCATTTGGCAGACTGGGAGTATTTACAGAATTGCTAGATGGATCAAAACTGAAGTTTTATATTGGTCTTTGGTAAGGAAGTTAAGAGTGGCAACAAGCTGTAGTAGAAGTACAGTGATTGATATGTTTATGTTGTGGGTGACTTCTGCTCTCAGAGGAAGGAAAAACAAAAATGGGAAAGGAGCGGAGTAAAAGTTTACAGAATTTTTGAGCGGGAAGGAACTTCTGAGGCAAGTCTCATTTAATAGATGAGAAAATGTATCTATGTACATATACATGATATATACATATATATAATATATGTATATATTTTGTATATACATATACATAATGTATCCATGTATCATATACATGATATACATATATATAATAGGCATATGTATATATAGCTTATGTGTGTATATATGTATACAAATGTGTACATATATTGAAATACCAGTATTATAAGTATAAGCAGAGATATCACCTTGCCAACAAAGGCCCATATAGTCCTTTGACTATAAAAACTTTGACTATAAAAACCTTTGACTATGGTTTTTCCATGGTCATGTATGGATGTGAGAGCTTTATCATAAAGAAGGCTGAGCACCAGAGAATTGATGCTTTTGAATTATGGTGCTGAAAAAGACTCTTGAGAGCCACTTGGACAACAAGAAGATCAAACCAGTCAATCCTAAAGGAAGTCAACTCTGATGTTCATTGGAAGGACTGATGCTGAAGCTCCAATACTTAGGTCACCTGATGTGAAGAGCCAATGCACTGGAAAAGACCCTGATTCTGGGAAAGATTGAGAGCAGAAGGAAAAGGGGGTGGCAGAAGATGAGATGGTTTGGTTTAGTTCAGTCACTCAGTCATGTCCGACTCTTTGCAACCCTGTGGACTGTGGCATGCTAGGCTTCCCTGTCTATCATCAACTCCCAGAGTTTGCTCAAACTCATGGCCATTGAGTCGGCGATGCCATCCAACCATATCATCCTCTGTCATCCCCTTCTCCTACTGCCTTCCATCTTTCCCAGCTTCAGGGTCTTTTCCAATGAGTCAGTTTTTTGCATCAGGTGGCCAAAGTATTGGAGTTTCAGCATCAGTCTTTCCAATGAATATTCAGGACTGATTTCCTTTAGGATGGACTGGTTGAATCTCCTTGCAGTCCAAGGGACTCTCAAGAGTCTCCTCCAACACCATAGTTCAAAAACATCAATTCTTCAGTGCTCAGCTTTCTTTGGGATCCAGCTCTCACATCCATACATGACTAATGGAAAAACCATAGCTTTGAATAGACTGACCTATATTGGCAAAGTAATATCTCTGCTTTTTAATATGCTGTCTAGGTTGGTCATAGCTTTTCTTCCAAGGAGCAAGCATCTTTTAATTTCATGGATGCACTCACCATCTGCAGTGATTTGGGAGCCCAGGGAAATAAAGTCCATCACTGGTTTCCAATGTTTACCCATCCATTTGCCATGAAGTGATGGGACCAGATGCCATGATCTTCCTTTTCTGGATGTTGAATTTTAAGCCCGCTTTTTCACTTTCCACTTTCACTTTCATCAAGAGGCTCTTTAGTTCTTCTTTGCTTTCTGCTGTAAGGGTGGTTGTCATCTACAGATCTGAGGTTATTGATATTTCTCCTGGCAATCTTGACTCCAGCTTGTGCTTCATCCAGCCTGGCATTTTGTATGATGTACTCTTCATAGAAGTTAAATAAGCAGGGTGACAATATGCAGCCTTGATGTACTCCTTTCCAAATTTGGAACCAGTCCATTGTTCTGTGTCTGATTCTAGCTGTTGCTTCTTGACCTGCATACAGATTTCTCAGGAGGCAGGTAAGGTGGTCTGGTATTCTCATCTCTCAAAGAATTTTCCAGTTTGTTGTGATCCATACAGTCAAAGGCACTAGCCTACTCAATGAAGCAAAAGTAGATGTTTTTCTGGAACTTTCTTGCTTTTTTAATGAGCCAGCGAATGTTGGCAATTTGACTGCTGGTTCCTCTGCCTTTTCTAAATGCAGCTTGAACATCTATCTGGAAGTTCTCCGTTCATTACTGTTGAAGCCTAGCTGGGAGAATTTTGAGCATTTCTTTGCTTGCATGTGAGATGAGTGCAATTGTGTGGTAATTTGAACATTCTTTGGCATTGCCTTTCTTTGGGATTGGAATGAAAACTTACCTCTTGCAATCCGGTGGCCACTGCTGCATTTTCCAAATTTGCTGGCATATTGAGTGCAGCACTTTCACAGCATCATCTTTTAGGATTTGAAATAACTCAGCTGGAATTCCATCACCTCCACTAGCTTTGTTCATGGTTATGATTCCAAAGACCCACTTGACTTTGCACTCCAGGATATCTGGCTCTAGGCGAGTGATCACACCATATGGTTATCTGGGTCATGAAGATCTTTTTTGTTTAGTTCTGTGTATTCTTGCCACCTCTTCTTAATATCTTCTGCTTCTGTTAGGTCCATACCATTTCTGTCTTTTATTTTGCCAATCTGTGCATGAAATATTCCCTTGGTATCTCTAATTTTCTTGAAGAGATCTCTAGTTTTTCCCATGCTATGGTTTTCTTCTATTTCATTGCATTGATCACTGAGGAAGGCTTTCTTATCTCTCCTTGCTATTCTTTGGAACTCTGCATTCAAAAGGGTATATCTTTCCTTTTCTCCTTTGCCTTTTGTGTCTCTTCTTTTCTGAGCTATTTGTAATACCTGCTTAGACCACCATTTTGCCATTTTGCGTTTCTTTTTCTTGAGGATGGTTTTGATCACAGCCTTCTGTACAATGTTACGAACCTCTGGCCATAGTTCTTCAGGTACTCTGTCTATCAGATCTAATCCCGTGAATCTATTTGTCACTTCTACTGTATAATCATAGGGGATTTGACTTAGGTCATACCTGAATGGTTCCAAAGAATAGCAAGGAGAGATAAGAAAGTCTTCCTCAGTGATCAATGCAGAGAAATAGAGGAAAACAATAGACTAGGAAAGACTAGAGGTCTCTTCAAGAAAATTAGAGATATCAAGGGAACATTTCATGCAAAGATGGGCTCAATAAAAGACAGAAATGGCATGAACCTAGCAGAAGCAGGAGATATTAAGAAGAGGTGGCAAGAATACACAGAAGAACTGTACAAAAAAGATCTTCATGACCCAGATAATCATGATGGTGTGACCACTCACCTAGAGCCAGACATCCTGGAATGTGAAGTCAAGTGGGCGTTAGGAAGTATCACTACGAACAAAGCTAGTGGAAGTGATGGAATTCCAGTTGAGCTATTTTAAATCCTAAAAGATGATGCTGTGAAAGTGCTGCACTCAGTATGCCAGCAAATTTGGAAAAGGCAGCAGTGGCCACAGTACCAGAAAAGATCAGTTTTCATTCCAATCCCAAAGAAAGGCAATGCCAAAGAATGCTCAAAGTACCGCACAGTTGCATTCAACTCACACGCTAGTACAGTAATGCTCAAAATTCTCCAAGCCAGGCTTCAGCAATATGTGAATCGTGACCTTCCAGATGTTCAAGCTAGTTTTAGAAAAGGCAGAGGAACCAGAGATCAAATTGCCAACATTTGCTGGATCATGAAAGAAGCGAGAGTTCCAGAAAAACATCTATTTCTCCTTCCTTGACTATGCCAATGCCTTTGTCTGTGTGGATCACAATAAACTGTGGAATATTTTGAAAGAGATGGCAATACCAGACCACCTGACCTGCTTCTTGAGAAACCGGTATGCAGGTCAGAAAGCAACAGTTAGAAATGGACTTGGAGCAACAGACTGGTTCCAAATAGGAAAAGGAGTACATCAAGGCTGTATATTGTCACCCTGCTTATTTAACTTATATGCAGAATGCATCATGAGAAATGCTGGACTGGAGGAAGCATAAGCTGGAATCAAGATTGCCAGGGGAAATATCAATAACCTCAGATCTGCAGATGACACCACCCTTATGGCGGAAAGTGAAGAAGAACTAAAGAGCCTCTTGATAAAAGTGAAAGAGGAGAGTGAAAAAGTTGGCTTAAAGCTCAGCATTCAGAAAACTAAGATCATGACGTCTGGTCCCATCACTTCAGGGCAAATAGATGGGAAACAGTGGAAACAATGGCTGACTTTTTTTTTGTGGTCTGCAACATCACTGCAGATGGTGACTGCAGCCATGAAATTAAAAGACACTTACTCCTTGGATGGAGAGTTATGACCAACCTAGACAGCATATTAAAAAGCTGAGACATTACTTTGTCAATAAAGGTCTGTCTAGTCAAGGCATGGTTTTTCCAGTAATTATGTATGGATGTGAGAGTTGGGCTATAAAGAAAGCTGAGTGCAGAAGAATTGATGTTTTTTAACTGTGGTACTGGAGAAGACTCTTGAGAGTACCTCAGACTGCAAGGATATCCAACCAATCCATCCTAAAGGAAATCAATTTTGGGTGTTCATTGGAAGGACTGATGTTGAAGCTGAAACTCCTATACTTTGGCCACCTGATGTGAAGAACTGACTCATTTCAAAAGACCCTGATGATGCGAAAGATTGAAGGTGGGAGGAGAAGGGGACGACAGAGGATAAGATGGTTGGATGGCATCACTGACTCAATGAACATGAGCTTGGCTGAATTCCGGGAGTTGGTGATGGATAGGGAGGCCTGGCGTGTTGCGGTTCATGGAGCCGCAGAGAGTTGGACATGACTGAGCGGTTGAACTGAATGATGTAGTGGTTTTGCCTACTTTCTTCAATTTGAATCTGAATTTTCCAATAAGTAGTTCATGATCTGAGGCACAGTCAGCTCCCGGTCTTGTTTTTGCTGACTATATAGAGCTGCTCCACTTTGCTGCAAAGAATATAATAAATCTGATTTTGATATTGACTGTCTGATGATGTCCATGTGTAGAGTTGTCTCTTGTGTTGTTGGAAGAGGGTGTTTTCTATGACCAGTGAGTTCTCTTGGCAAAACTCTGTTAGCCTTTGCCCAGCTTCATTTTATACTCCAAGGCCAAACTTGCCTGTTGCTCCAGTTATCCCTTGACCACCTACTTTTGCATTCCAGTCCCCTATGATGAAAAGGACATCTTTTTTTGGTGTTAGTTCTAGAAGGTCTTGTAGGTCTTCATGGAACAGTTCAACTGCTTCTTCAGCGTTACTGGTCGGGGCATAGGCTTGGATTATCCTGATATTGAACGGTTTGTCTTGGAAACGAACAGAGGTCATTCCGTCGTTTTTGAGGCTGCACCCACATACTACATTTCGGTCTCTTTTGTTGACTGTGAGGGCTCCTCCATTTCTTCTAAGGGATTCTTGCCCACAGTTCATCTTTCTGTGTCATATCTTTTTGCCTTTTCATACTGATCATGGGGTTCTCAAGCAAGAAGACTGAAGTGGTTTGCCATTCCCTTCTCCAGTGGACCATATTTTGTTAATGGAGAGATGGTTAGATAACAGCAATGAATCAATGTACATGAGTTTGAGCAAACTCTGGGAGACAGTGAAGGACAGGGAAGCCTGGCATGCTGCAATTCATGGGGTTGCTAGAGTCGGGCACGACTTAGCAACCGAACAGCTACAACAGGAAGTATCTAATGCCAGTATATATGTATATATTGAATATGGTTGAATTGCCAGTTAATGACAAAGCAGAGACTGCAGCTGGGTCTTCTCACTCTCAGTCCATGCTTTTTTTGAATGCTGCCTTCTCTTTATGTCCACATGCTTCTTTCAGTTCAGTTCAGTTCAGTCGCTCAGTCGTGTCCGACTCTCCGCGACCCCATGAATCACAGCACGCCAGGCCTCCCTGTCCATCACCAACTCCCGGAGTTCACTCAAACTCATGTCCACAGAATCGGTGATGCCATCCAGCCATCTCATTCTCCGTCGTCCCCTTCTCCTCCCGCCCCCAACCTTTCCCAGCATCAGAATCTTTTCCAGTGAGTCAACTCGTCGCATGAGGTGGCCAAAGTATTGCAGTTTCAGCTTTAGCATCAGTCCCTCCAATGAACATCCAGGATTGATCTCCTCTAGAATGGACTGGTTGGATCTCCTTGCAGTATAAGGGACTCTCAAGAGTCTTTAGATGCATAAAAAACAAATTATGTTCTTTAAAATACAACTATGTTAGACACACATTCGTGACTTATAAGGGAAACATTGTTTTTCTCAATACCTGAATTATATGGGCTTTCATTTGTTTCAGATTGAGGTATTGAGCTATTTAATAATAATGAATAGGTGATTAGGACTGTGTATGGATTGATGTATTACAAGCTATACATTTAGTCTACTTGATATTTCAGAGTTCATGTAATATGTGACTTTTGACAAAAGCAAATGTATTTTGAACATTGTAACTAATTACAGCTCCATTTCTTTTAGATTCTTGCCAGAAACCATATATTGCTCTTATTCATGGAATTACAATGGGTGGGGTAAGTAGCCTGCTCACTCTCATTATTGTTATGTGAGCGGTATTAAAAATAATTTGATTATTAAACAGAAGTGAGATGATGAATGTAACACAATAGAACTTGTTGAAACAAAGTCATATTTGGAGGCTTGCAGGTTTGGGATGGAATATTTGCTTCACTCAGAGTGTGTTATATGCTATTTCAGCTTCTTCAATTAGTAAGTTTTTTTAGCGGATAAATGGGCTTTCCTGATAGCTAATTTGGTAAAGAATCCACCTGCAATGCAGGAGACCCCGGTTCAATTCCTGGGTTGGAAAGATCTGCTGGAGAAGGGATAGGCTACCCACTATTCTTGGGCTTCCCTTGTAGCTCAGCTAGTAAAGAATCTGCCTGTAATGCAGGAGACCTGGGTTTGATTCCTGGGTTGGGAAGTTCCCCTGGAGAAGGGAAAGGCTACCCACTCCAGTATTCTGGTCTAGAGAATTCCATGGACTGTATAGTCCATGGGATTGCAAAGAGTTGGATATGACTGAGTAACTTTCACTTCACTTTAACTGACAAAAATGATTCTTTTTTTCTTATGTATAGCCCTTTTTCTACTTATACGTGAACTGATTGCTTTCAACAGTTTCATGAAAGAAATCAGAATGTTGAGGTTTTTTTAGACTCTGTATAGGATGTGGTTACCTAAATTATATCTACTGTACAAAATTTCACCTTAGTGAAAGTGTTTGGATACTTTATATAAAGTTCTCTGAAAGTATGTTTCTGTCAGTTGACACACATTTTTAATAACACAGATACAAAATACATAAGTCTTAGTAGATGTCACTGGCCTTGAGTAACTTGATAAGGAGTTGGACAAAACATGAAATAATTATAGAAGAACTATTCAAATGTATGACACTGACAAAGACTTTTAAAGTGAGAAGTCACAGTGGGTCTTTATGGCAGGAAAAGAGGGTTTAAGAAGGTAGTAGGAAGCTGAAGGGTGAAATTTCAATGTTTGAACTTGTTAAGTGTTTCAAAGATTTAGTCATTGGGAGAAGTCTCCCTTTTTCTACAAAACCACATACTAGATGAAGTCTCGTAGGCACTTGGAATTACTTAGACTTTTTTTAAAATTTATTTTATTGAAGTATAGTTGATTTATACTGTATTAATTTCTGCTCTACAGCAGAGTAATTCAGTTACACATACATGCACATTCTTTTTCATATTCTTTTCCGTTATGGTTTATCAGGATATTGAGTATAGTTACTGTACTATACAGTAGAGCCTTTTTGTACATCCATTCTGTATGTAATAGTTCGTACCTGCTAATCACAAACTCCCTATCCACTGGAATTGCTTAGATTCTGCACATGGTTTTGGAAAAGGGCTTCTATTAGCCCATGTGGTTAGGAACAGTATGAAGGGCAATCTACATCTCTGTTAGTGGCAGGTATTACGTCTGAGTTGACTGTGCCTTTTTGGCCATGAAGTGTTAACCATGGGAAAAACGAGAGGTCCCTGAAAAAATTCTGCAGAGCAAGGGGAAGGAGCTTAATCTGAAGCACTGAAGAGAGAGCCCCTTGTGAACGTGAGAGGAAGTAGGAAAAAATGAAAACAAACAAGAAGCACTGGGCATACCTAATAATGTGCAAAATGATGTGGCTCCAGTAAAATAGGAAAGATAGTCTGTAAGGAGACAGCAGGTTCAGATGAAAGGGCGGCAGGGGAGCAGGTCACATAAGGAAGCCTGACTGGAAATGAAACACAGTAGCAGAACCTGGCATTCCACTTTGAAGGCCGTAGATTAGGAGTCGATTTAATATTACAGACACGAGGTTGTTTCTGTGGAGGACAAACTTGACAAACTCTCACCAAGAAAGGACAAGGATAAGAACGATGAGACCAAATGTTGTGAGGTAGTGAATATGAAAGAAAGATACTGGGAACCCAACAAAAAAATGAAAACTATTCAGTGGGAAGTAAATCAAACAAATGGTCATATATAATTAAAGATTACTTTCTTTTACTTAATTAAAAACAAACCCCTCTCAAACCTAAGATGTGTATAATCAAAGGAAAAACAGCTTTTCAGGTAAAAAGCACCTGTGAAAAGAGAATCACACCTAGATAAAAACTGAGGTAAGGTTTTTTGAATTGTATACTTTAGGAAACAGTGCAAGTGTTCAGGCCAAGCACTGCTGCTGATGCCTGGGAGGTTTGTGGATATACGTTATGTATTGGGTTGGCCAAAAAGTTTGTTCAGTTTTGTCCGTATGTTGTTATGGAAAAACCCAAATGAAAATTTTGGCCAATCCTATACAAAGGACTGTAAATCATTCTGATTTTAGACTTTCTTGCACCAAGTGCCAGAAGTCAGTAGACTGAGAAAGTTATGAAATAAAGTCCTTGAGACCCAAGAATTTTCTACCCAAAATTATCATTTAGTATAAAAGAAAAATCTTCAGAAATGAAAGGAAAATGTATTGCTAACATACCACTGTTGAAAATATATCAGTAAATATGTGATCTAGTTGACTGAGAGACTGTTCAAATTGAATAACACAAGGCTAGTTTTGATAAGAAAGGATTGGTGAACTCCCCCTTTTTTTTTTTTTGCTATCAATGGACAGAACTTCCTTCTTTTCATAGGAACCTGAGAATTATTGTTTTGGCATACCGCGTGTAAATGAACTCGCCCTGCCTTTTGGCCTCTGTGACATATACAGATTGGTATAGTGTTTGCGTACATTCCTAGGTAACAGCTGAGAATACTCCATTTATTTGTAAAGAGAAGACTGCAGTAAAACAGAAAAATATTATGTTGTCTAGAGTAGAGGGAGTAAGTGGGATGGTACTTCTTCCTACTGGTCTGTTTTCTGTATTTACTTTGAGAAGTATGAATGCCTTTCAAAATGAAAATATACTTTATATTGGCTTTTCTTAACCAGAAAACCACCGTATAATTAAATTTTACTGCCCTGAGGCAAGAGTTGTCAAGGCCTTAACCCTGTACCAACAGTATCAGTAGCACAGAATTTCTTAAAATGCAAATTTTTTTTTTTTCTGGGTAGCATATGGGATCTCAATTCCTCAACCAGGGATCAAACCCGTGCCTCCTGCATTGGAAGCATGGAGTGTTAACTGCTGGACCACAGGAAAGTCCCAAAATACAAATTCTTGAGCCCTACCCCCAGAGTCAAACTCCAAGAGTGGGGCCCAGCAGTATGTGTCTTAATAAATCATCTAAGTGATTCTGACTTATGTTAAGTGGGAACTGGTACCCAAGGCATCTATTGTATGTAGTGACTTAACTGCCCTTCTTCTGACTTCCCAGGTGGTGCTAGTGGTAAAGAATCTGCCTGCCAATGCAGGAGACACAAGAGATCCAGGTTTGATCCCTGGGTTGGGAAGATTCCCTGGCATGGGAAATGGCAACCCACCCCAGTACTCTTGCCTGGAAAATTCCATGGACAGAGGAGCCTTGTGGGCTCTGGTCCGTGGGGCCACAAAGAGTCAGTCATGACTGAGCAACTTAGCACACACAACTGCATTCCTATTTCTGCCTTATAGTTCTAGAATGGTTCCAGTTTTATACTGTCCTTGGAAAAAGTGAGAAAATAGTTAGGCCATTTGTATTGATCTGTGGTTCAGATGAGGAACCCCTCAAAGGGACTGAGAATCCTTAGACTTTGAATGACAGTGGGATTTGATTACAGAACTTCCACAGGACTAGGGGAAACAGAGGTTCTTGGAGGGCACAAACAAAATCTTGTGCCCACCAGGACGCAGGGGAAAGGAGCAGTGAGTTCAGAGGCTGAGCCAGACCTGCCTTTCACTGCTGAGGGCCTCCTTCAGAGGTGTGGGTTGGAAGTGGCCTCCCGTGGGGACGGGGGCACTGGCAGCAGCGGTCCTGGGAGGCGTGTGTTGGCCCAAGTCCTTTTTTTTAAAAATTAATTTATTTTAATTGGAGGCTAATTACTTTACAGTATTGTAGTGGATTTTGCCATACATTGACATGAATCAGCCATGGGTGTACCTGTGTCCCCTATCCTGAACCGCCCCCCCTGCCCCACACAACTTTCTCCACATCCCATCCCTCAGGGTCGATGCATGAGACAGGATGCTCAGGCACTGGGCCCAAGTCCTTTTTAGAGGTCACCGGTAGCCCTACCATAGAGCCTGTAGACTCCAGGACTGGATTGCCTCAGGCCAAACAACTAGCAGGGACGGAGCACAGCCCCACTCCTCAGCAGGCAATTGGATTAAAGATTTACTGAGCATGGCCTTGCTCACCAGAGCAAGACCCAGTTTTCCCCACAGCCAGTCCTTTACATCAGGAAGCTTGCACAAGCCTCTTCTCCTCATCCATCAGAGGGAAGTACAGAAGAAGCAAGAACTATAATCCCAAAGCCTCTCGAATAAAAATCATAATCACAGAAAGCTAACCAAAATGATCACAGCCTTGTGTAGCTCACTGAAGCTATGAGCTATGCCATGCACTCAAGACGGACAGGTCATGGTGGAGAGCTCTGACAAATGTGGTCCACTGGGGAAGTGACTGGCAAACCGCTTTAGCGTTCTTGCCTTGAGAACCCAGTGAACAGTACGAAAAGACAAAAAGATATGACACTGAAAGATGAACCTCCCCAGGTCAGTAGGTATCCAATATGCTACTGGAAAGGAGCACAGAATAGCTCCAGAAAGAATGAAGAGGCTGAGCCAAGCGGAAATGACGCCCAGTTGTGGATGTGTCTAGTGGTGAAAGTAAAATCTGATACTGTAAAGAACAATATTGCTTAGGAACCTGGAATGTTAGGTCCTTGAATGTAAATTGGATGTGGTCAAGAAGGAGATATCAAGAGTGAACATCAACAGCCGATCATGGGAGACTGGAATGCAAAAGTAGAAAGTCAGAAGATACCCAGAGTAACAGGCAAGTTTGGCCTTGGAGTACAAAATGAAGCAGGGCAAAGGCTAACAGAGTTTTGCCAGGAGAACTCACTGATCATAGCAAACATCCCCTTCCAAAAACACAAGAGACAACTCTACACATAGATGTCAGCAGGTGATCAATAAAGAAAACAGATTTATTATATTCTTTGTGGCCAAAGGTGGATAAGCTCTATACAGTCAGCAAAAACAAGACCTGGAGCTGACTGTGACAGCTCATGAGCTTCTTATCACAAAATTCAGGCTTAAAATGAAAACAGTAGGGAAAACCACTAGACCATTCAGGTATGACCTAAGTCAAATCCCTTATAATTATACAGTGAAAGTGACAAATAGATTCAGGGGATTAAATCTGGTAGACAGAGTGCCTGAAGAACTGTGCGGGTTCATAGCATTGTACAGGAAGTGGTGATCAAAACCATCCCCAAGAAGAAGAAATGAAGGAAGGCAAAGTGGTTGTCAGAGGAGGCCTTAGAAATAGCTGAGAGGAGAAGCGAGACAAAGGGGAAAGGGAAAGATATACCCAACTGAGTGCAGAGTTCCAGAGAATAGCAAAGAGAGACAAGAAAGGAACCATGACAAGAAATAGAGGAAAACAGTAGAATGAAAAAGACTAGAGATCTCTTCAGGAATATTGGAGATACTAAGGGAGCATTTCTTGCAAAGATGGGCATGATGAAGGACAGAAATGGCAAGGACCTAACAGAAGCAGAAGTGACTAAGAAGAGGTGGCAAAAGTACACCGAAGAATGTACAAAGGGCCTTAATGACCCATATAACCACAATGATGTGGTCACTCCCCTAGAGCCAGACATCCTGGATTGTGAAGTGAAGTAGGCCTTAGGAAGCGTCACTACGAACAAGGCTAGTGGAGGTGATGGAATTCCAGCTGAGCTCTTTAAAATCCTAAAAGATGATGCTGTTAAAGTGCTGCACCCAACATTCCAGCAAATTTGGAAAACTCAGCAGTGGCCATAAGACTGGAAAAGGTCAGTTTTCATTCCAGTCCCAAAGAATGTTCAAACTACTGTACAACTGGACTCATTTCATATGCTAGCAAGGAAATGCTCAAAAATCCTTCAAGCTAGGCTTCAACAGTACATTAACCGAAAATATCCACATGTGCAAACTGGATTTAGAAATGGCAGAGGAACCAGAGATGAAATTATCAACACCCACTGGATCATAGATAAAGCAAGGGAATTTCAAAAAAGTGTCTGCTTCATTGACTAAGCTAAAGCCTTTGACTGTGGATCACAACAAACTGTGGAAAATTCTTCATAAGATGGGAATACCAGACCACCTTACCTGTTTCTGAGAAATCTGTATGCAGGTCAAGAAGCAACAGAACCAGACGTGGAACAATAGACTTGTTCAAAATTGGGAAAGGAGAAGGTCAAGGCTGTATATTGTCACCCTGCTTATATAACTTATATGCAGAGTGTATCATGTGAAATGCCGGGCTGGATCACAAGCTGAAATCAATATTGCCAGGAGAAATATCAATAACCTCAGATATGCATGTGATACTACTGTAATGGCAGAAAGTGAAGAGGAACTAAAGGGTCTCTTGATGAGGGTGAAAGAGGAAAGTGAAAAAGTTGGCTTAAAACTCAACATTCAAAAAACTATGATCATGCCACCAGTCCTATCACTTCATGGCAAATAGATGGGGAAAAAGTGGAAACAGTGAGTTTTGATTTTCTTGGGCTCCAAAATCACTGCAGATGGTGACTGCAGCCATGAAATTAAAAGACACTTGCTCCTTGGAAGAAAAGTTATGACCAGCCTTAAACATATTAAAAAGCATATTAAAAAACAGAGATAACACTTTGCCAATAAAGGTCTGTTTAGTCAAAGCTGTGGTTTTTTCCAGTAGTCATATTCAGAGGTGAGAGTTGGACCATAAAGAAGGCCAGGTGCCAAAGAACTGATGCTTTCAAACTGTGGTGCTGGAGAAGTTTCTTGAGAATTCCTTGAATAGCAAGGAGATCAAACCAGTCAATCCTAAAGGAAATCAACCCTGAATATTCTTTGGAAGGACTGATGCTGAAGCTCCAATACTTAGGGTACCTTATGAAAAGAGCCAACTCATTGGAAAAGACCCTGATGCTGGGAAATATTGAAGGCAGGAGGAAAAGGGGACAACAGAGGACAAGATGATTGGATGGCATGACTGACTCACTGGACATGAGTTTGAACAAACTCCAGGAGACAGTGAAGGACAGGGAAGCCCGGCATGCTGCGTCCATCGGGTTGTAAAGAGTTGAACATGACTTAGCAGCTGAACAACAGCACCATATTGTCAGCCCTGCCCCTTTAAAACAAACTAACAAAAACCTATGTGTCTTTTCGTCCATTAGGTCTGCCACGTACAGTACCCCATATGTACTCTACATATAATTCATCCTTGAAGACTGAAGTTCCACTCTATATTTTTAGAGTCTTAAATACTACTGTGGTTTGATGTGATTTCTTTCTTCATTGACTTGGTGTCTTCCACCTTTATTCTAAATATGACATTTTTTCTTGTTGTCAGTTATTATGAAATGTGCCTAAGTATGTTAGATGGTTTATAAAGGCAACAACTACTTCTGAACATTGCCATAGCAACTAGTAAATGCACAGTAAATATATAACAAATTATTTACTAAAAATTCTGCTTTAGATAATAAACATCTTACAGCCTTTGAAAGAGTAAAATTTACAGACTGGACATGAGCAGTACTTTTTTTTATATATATATATATTTTATTTTAATTGGAGGCTAATTACAATATTGTAGTGGTTTTTCAACACATTGACATGAATCTGCCACAGGTGTACATGTGTCCCCCATCCTGAAGCCCCCTCCCCCCTCCCTCTCCATCCCATCCCTCAGGGTCATCCCAATGCACCAGCCCTGAGCACCCCGTCTCATGCATCGAACCTGGACTGGTGATCCATTTCACATATGATAATATACATATTTCAATGCCATTCTCCCAAATCATCCCGCCCTCGCCCTCTCCCACAGAGTTCAAAAGACTGTTCTATACACTTGTGTTTCTTTTGCTGTCTTGCATATAGGGTTATCATTACCATCTTTCTAAATCCCATATATATGTGTTCAGTTCAGTTCAGTTCAGTTGCTCAGTCATGTCCGACTCTTTGCGACCCCATGAATCACAGCACGCCAGGCCTCCCTGTCCATCACCAACTCCTGGAGTTTACCCAACTCATGTCCATCGAGTTGGTGGTGCCATCCAGCCATCTCATCCTCTGTCGTCCCCTTTTCCTCCTGCCCCCAATCCCTCCTAGCATCAGGATCTTTTCCAGTGAGTCAACTCTTCGCATGAGGTGGCCAAAGTATTGGAGTTTCAGCTTCAGCATCAGTCCTTCTAATGAATAGCCAGGACTGATCTCCTTTAGGATGGACTGGTTGGATCTCCTTGCAGTCCAAGGGACTCTCAAGAGTCTTCTCCAGCACCACAGTTCAAAAGCATCAATTCTTCGGTGATCAGCTTTCTTCATAGTCCAACTCTCACATCCATACATGACCACTGGAAAAACCATAGCCTTGACTAGACAGACCTTTGTTGGCAAAGAAATGTCTCTGCTTTTTAATATGCTATCTAGGTTGGTCATAAGTTACTTCCAAGGAGTAAGTATCTTTTAATTTCATGGCTGCAGTCACCATCTGCAGTGATTTTGGAGCCCCAAAAATAAAGTCTGACACTGTCTCCACTGTTTCCCCATCTATTTCCCATGAAGTGATAGGACCAGATGTCATGATCTTAGTTTTCTGAATGTTGAACTTCAAGCCAACTTTTTCACTCTCCTCTTTCACTTTCATCTAGAGGCTTTTTAGTTCCTCTTCACTTTCTGCCATAAGGGTGGTGTCATCTGCATATCTGAGGTTATTGATACTTCTCCCGGCAATCTTGATTCCAGCTTGTGCTTCCTCCAGCCCAGCGTTTCTCGTGATGTACTCTGCATAGAAGTTAAATAAGGAGGGTGACAATATACAGCCTTGACGTACTCCTTTTCCTATTTGGAACCAGTCTGTTGTTCCATGTCCAGTTCTAACTGTTGCTTTCTGACCTGCATATAGGTTTCTCAAGAGGCAGGTCAGGTGGTCTGGTATTCCCATCTCTTGAAGACTTTTCCACAGTTTGTTGTGATCCACACAGTCAAAGGCATTGGCACGTCAGCAAAGCAGAAATAGATGTTTTTCTGGAGCTCTCTTGCTTTTTTCATGATCCAGCGGATGTTGGCAATTTGATCTCTGGTTCCTCTGCCTTTTCTAAAACTAGCTTGAACATCTGGAAGTTCACGGTTCATGTATTGCTGAAGCCTGGCTGGTAGAATTTTGAGCATGTCTTTACTAGCGTGTGAGATGAGTTCAATTGTGTGGTAGTTTGAGCATTTTTTGGCATTGCCTTTCTTTGGGATTGGAATGAAAACTGACCTTTTCCAGTCCTGTGGACTCTGCTGAGTTTTCCAAATTTGCCGACATAGTGAGTGCAGCCTTTCACAGCATCATCTTTCAGGATTTGAAATAGCTCAACTGGATTTCCATCACCTCCACTAGCTTTGTTTGTAGTGACGCTCTCTAAGGCCCACTTGACTTCACATTCCAGGATGTCTGGCTCTAGGTGAGTGATCACACCATCATGATTATCTGGGTCGTGAAGATCTTTTTTGTACAGTTCTGTGTATTCTTGCCACCTCTTCCTAATATCTTCTGCTTCTGTTAGGTCCATACCATTTCTGTCCTTTATTGAGCCCTTCTTTGCATGAAATGTTCCCTTGATATCTCTAATTTTCTTGAAGAAAGTTCTAGTCTTTCCCATTCTGTTGTTTTCCTCTATTTCCTTGCATTGATCGCTGAGGAAGGCTTTCTTATCTCTCCTTGCTATTCTTTGAAACTCTGCATTCAGATGCTTATATCTTTCCTTTCTCCTTTGCTTTCCGTTTCTCTTCTTTTCACAGCTATTTGTAAGGCCTCCTCAGACAACCATTTTGCTGTTTTGCATTTCTTTTCCATGGGGATGGTCTTGATCCCTGTTTCCTGTACAATGTCACAAACCTCTGTCCATAGTTCATCAGGCACTCTATCTATCAGATCTAGTCACTTAAATCAATTTCTCACTTCCACTGTATAATCATAAGGAATTTGATTTAGATTATACCTGAATGATCTAGTGGTTTTCCCTACTTTCTTCAATTTCAGTCTGAATTTGGCAATAAGGAGTTCATGATCTGAGCCCACAGTCAGCTCCCAGTCTTGTTTTTGCTGACTGTATAGAGCTTCTTCATCTTTGGCTGCAAAGAATATAATCAGTCTGATTTCGGTGTTGACCATCTGTTGATGTCCATGTGAGAGTCTTCTCTTGTGTTGTTGAAAGAGGGTGTTTGCTATGACCAGTGCGTTCTCTTGGCAAAACTCTATTAGCCTTTGCCCTGTTTCATTCCGTGCTCCAAGGTCAGATTTGTCTCTTACTCCAGGTGTTTCTTGACTTCCTACTTTTGCATTCCAGCCCCTTTTAATGAAACGCCCCCTTTTTTGGGGCGTTAGTTCTAAAAGGTCTTGTAGGTCTTCATAGAACCATTCAACTTCAGCTTCTTCAGCATAACTGATTGGCTCATAGACTTGGATTACCGTGGTATTGAATGCTTTGCCTTGGAAGCGGACAGAGATCATTCTGTCGTTTTTGAGATTGCATCCAAGTACTGCATTTCGGACTCTTTTGTTGACCATGAATACTGTTTTGGTGTTTTCCTTTCTGGCTTACTTCACTCTGTATAATAGGCTCCAGTTTCATCCACCTCATTAGAACTGATACAAATGTATTCTTTTTAATGGCTGGGAATACCAGACCACCTGACCTGTCTCTTGAGAAACCTGTATGCAGGTCAGGAAGCAACAGTCAGAACTGGACATGGAACAACAGACTGGTTCCAAATAGGAAAAGGAGTACGTCAAGGTTGTATATTGTCACCCTGCTTATTTAACTTATATGCAGAGTACATCATGAGGAACGCTGGGCTGGAGGAAGCACAAGCTGGAATCAAGATTGCCGGGAGAAATATCAATCACCTCAGATATGCAGATGACACCACCCTTATGGCAGAAAGTGAAGAGGAACTCAAAGGCCTCTTGATGAAAGTGAAAGAGGAGAGTGAAAAGGTTGGCTTGAAGCTCAGCATTCAGAAAACGAAGATCATGGCATCTGGTCCCATCATTTCTTGGGAAATAGATGGGGAAACAGTGGAAACCATGTCAGACTTTATTTTTTTGGGCTCCAAAATCACTGCAGACGCTGATTGCAGCCATGAATTTAAAAGACGCTTACTCCTTGGAAGGAAAGTTATGACCAGCCTAGATAGCATATTAAAAAGCAGAAATATTACTTTGCCAACCAAGGTCCGTCTAGTCAAGGCTATGGTTTTTCCCGTGGTCATGTATGGATGTGAGAGTTGGACTGTGAAGAAAGCTGATCGCCGAAGAATTGATGCTTTTGAACTGTGGTGTTGGAGAAGACTCTTGAGAGTCCCTTGGACTGTAAGAAGATCCAACCAGTCCATTCTAGAGGTAGGTGTTCATTGGAAAGACTTATGCTAAAGCTGAAACTGCAATACTTTGGCACCTCATATGACGAGTTGACTCACTGAAAAGACTCTGATGCTGGGAGCGATTGGGGGTAGGAGGAGACGGGGATGACAGAGAATGAGATGGCTGGATGGCATAACCGACTCGATGGACATGAGTTTGAGTGAACTCCGGGAGTTGGTGATGGACAGGGAGGCCTGGCGTGCTGTGATTCATGGGGTCGCAAAGAGTCTGACACGACTGAGCGATTGAACTGAACTGAATATTCCATTGTGTATATGTAGCAGCCTTTCTTCTTGTAATGGGATTTTGTATGTATCTTGGTTTTAAAAGCTAACTGTTGTATTTTTTCACATTTCAAATAATGTCAACTTATTTAATCTATTGATTTTGATTGAAAATAATAATATACACAGAGCTAAAATCATGCCAATAAAGTAAATTCGACATGAAAAGTTGCATTGAAAGGGTATTACATTATTCTTAACATGGCAGTGTTCTCAGAATGAAATTACATTAGAAGACCTCCAGCCTGGTCACACTTTGGACCTTACCTGTAACTGACTGGTGGGGGTCTTTACTCTGGTACTGCATGGCTTACTAACATCAGACATCGTGTTTGTATACCCCTAGAAATAAGAAACTGAAATCCTTGCTCTGTGGTCCACTTTTCCATCAGAGTTAGTGATAAAAAGGTCATTGGCACCCTGCTGCCTGACTTGAACTGAGAACCAAATGTGTGTGCAGTGTTCTCAATCTTGTATGTTGTTCTACTCTGTACATCTTTCTGAGGATCTTTCTGGCTCACTAAATTGTGAGATGGAATCTGAAAGCTTGTTGAGGACTCTTTTTTCCCTTTGTTCCTTCTGGCTAGTCAGTTTCTGACTATGCTTTTTCTGAAGGCTAACTTTTCATGTGTCATTTACAAACATTGCTTAACCTAAGACTCAGTGAACTTTAGCTTTTGAAAATGTAATACTCCAGATCTGTGGCTTTCAACTTTGGCTGCCTTTTAGAATCACCTGAGAGATTTTCAGAAACCCCAGTGCCCAGGCTTTACTTACTTCTCAGAACCATTAATCAGATATTAGAGCAGGTCTGAGGCATTTTTAAAGCTCTCTGGTAATTCCAACGTGAAGCGGAAGGTAATGAACTGATCTACTAGTGATTCCTAACTAGGGTGTATACCCTGTGGACTTTTTTCAAAATGCCCCAAAGGCAGTGGTTCTTACAAGCTACCACTGTTGCTGTTTAGTTGCTCAGTGGTGTCCAACTCTTTTGCAACCCCGTGGACTGTAGCCACCATGCTCCTCTGTCCATAGGAATCTCCAGGCAAGAATACTGGAGTGGGTTGCCATTTCCTTCTCTAGGGGATCTTCTCGACCCAGGGATCGAACCCATGTCTCTTGCATTGGCAGGCAGGTTCTTCTTCTTTTTTTAAAATTTATTTTGACTGAAGGATAATTGCTTTACAATATTCTTTTGTTTTCTGCCATACATCAACATGAATCAGTCATGGATATATATATGTCTCATCCTTCTTGAATCTCTCTCCCACGTCCTGCCCAGCCCCCCATCTTGTCACAGAGCACCGGATTCCCTGTGTCATATAGCAGATTTCTACTGGCTATCTAATTTTATGTATGGCAGTGTATATGTTTCGTTGCTGCTCTTTGGGTTCATCCCACCCTCCCCTTCCCTTCTGTGTCCACAGGTTTGTTCTGTATGTCTGTGTCTCTGTTGCTGCCCTGGAGATAGGTTCATCAGTACCACCACCAATGCCAGAGTGCTCCTTTTCCTTCTCACCCTCTCCAGAGTTTATTGTTGATTTTTTGATGATGGCTATTCTGACTGTGTGAGGTGATACCTTATTGTAGTTTGATTTGCATTTCTCTAATAATGAGTGATGTTGAGCATCTTTTCATGTATTTATTAGCCATCTGTTTGTCTTCTTTGGAGAAATGTCTGTTTAGATCTTCTGGCAGGTGGATTCTTTACCACTTGAATCAAAATCCAAGGACTTGTTAAAAGGTAGACTTCCCATTCCGAATTCCAGTTTAGTCAGTTTGAAGGGTGGCCTAAGAATTTGCGTTTCTAAAAGTCCCAGACGCTGCTGCTGCTGGCGACAGTGAGTGCGCCTCACTTTTGGAACTGCCGCCTTAGTTGAGAACACATAATTTTTATGCAAAGGGCCTTGTTATTCTCAGAATTTTTAGCAGAATTTTAGTATTATATGTAGTTGTTTTATAGATATGTTTTAAATCCTAATATAAAAGTATGAGAATAAGATAGGGCAAATGTAGCTTTAAAAAAAGGTAACCAAATTGTTTTGTCTCTGTCTTTATCTTGATTCTGATCAATAAATTGTTTCCTATAAGAATGAATTATAAGAAAACTTGAACAGTCCAAAAGATGGCGCCACAGAGCTTGATTTTTATTTTATTCTTTTCAGTAAGGAGAATGACAGTTTCAGTCTCAGTGTTTACCATGAAGAGTAGAGGGGTGCACTGTGTAGAGGGGATGACTAAATTCTATTATGTTTCAGCTCTCAGAAAGTCAAATGTTTATTTGATATTTTGATATGCAGTAAAATAAAATGTTTCTGAGTGGTTTTCCACTTGGTTAATCAAAACTATGTAAGATTATGTCTTTACAGTATTTCTGAAATATGCCAAATTATTCTGAATAGCAATTTGAAAGAATAATTTATTCTGTTTCCAGGAAGAAAGAATTTTAAGTTCCTTTACCTTTTATTTTAAACATCTGAATTCATATTTTTTTAAGGTAATATATAACAGGAAGGCAAACACTGTAAAATTAAAATTAATTTTAAGTATATATAGAAGAGAAAAAAATTGTTTATATTTTTTATATATAGTACTACCTGCACGCATTTCCTTCCCAACTGAATTGAATTTAAAGAACTTTGGATTCTTTCCTTTGTCCCTTCCTCTCTCCCTTCCTCCCTTTTGTCTTCCTACCGATGCATTTTACCATAGAAACAAAATTAGTTCCCCCAACTCAAAATATGTATACAATATGGTCTTGTTTTGTGTTTCTCAAAGTGTCCTGTAGATGCTGCCAGCAAAAGTATTTGTGATCAATATAAATGGAAAATTAAGGTTTCAAGGCATACTTTAGAAGGGGTATATTCTAATGAATAGAGAAGAAGTAGGAACTGGATTGAAAGCACTGAGCATGTACAATCTCCGAAAGACTTTTTGTGCCACAAACCAGACTCATGGAAAACAGTAGTGCTCAGTTAAATGGAACCTGCTGAATCAGATTAATTTTAGCCACTGATTAATGTCACTGAGACATGTTCTTGTGAAAAGAATTAATAGTCTCACAGATTGAATTGGCTTGATGTACTGCAAAGGTCTGTAAGACATAAGACATTTTTGTTCAGTTTTATTTTTTATTGCATTGCTTTTATTTATAAATTTATTTATTTTAATTGGAGGCTAATTACTTTACAATATTGTGGTGGTTTTGCCATACTCTGACATGAATCAGCCATGGGTGTACCTGTGTTCCCCATCCTGAAGCCCCCCCCTCCACCTCCCTCCCCATCCCATCCATCTGGGTCATCCCAGTGCACCAGCCCTGAGCGCCCTGTCTCATGCATCAAACCTGGACTGGCGATTCGTTTCACATATGATAATATACATGTTTCAGTGCCATTCTCCCAAACCATCCCATCCTTGCCCTCTCCCACAGAGTCCAAAAGACTGGTTTTAAAGGATACTTTGTTTTGCTGCTGTTGGTGACAATTTGAATAGATGACATTTTAAGAAACCATTTTTTGTTATAATGAAATGCTAGATTTTTCATCCAGCAGCATTTAGTTACTTAATAGAATCTGAGCAATTATGAAAGAAGAGATGAAGTCATTTTATTCACTGTGTTTTTTGTTTTTCATTTATTTTTGGTTGCTCTGGGTCTTTGTTGGCTTTGTGTGGGCTTTCTCTAGTTGTGGTGAATGAGGGCTACTCTTTATTGCAGTAATATTGTGGTGACTTCCCATCCTGAACCCCCCTCCCTCCCCGTCCCGTCCCTCAGGGTCATCCCAGTGCACTGGCCCTGAGCACCCTGTCTCATGCATGGAACCTGGACTGGTGATCTGTTTCACATATGACAACATACATGTTTCAATGCCATTCTCCCAGACCATCCCACCCTCGCCCTCTCCCACAGAGTCCCAAAGACTGTTCTATACATCTGTGTCTCTTTTGCTGTCTCGTATACAGGGTTATCATTTCCATCTTTCTAAATTCCATATATATGCGTTAGTATACTGTATTAGTGTTTTTCTTTCTGGCTTACTTCACTCTGTATAATAGGCTCCAGTTTCATCCACCTCATTAGAACTGATTCAAATGTATTCTTTTTAATAGCTGAGTAATACTCCATTGTGTATATGTACCACAGCTTTCTTATCCATTCGTCTGCAGATGGACATCTAGGATGCTTCCATGTCCTTGCTATTATAAACAGTGCTGTGATGAACATCGGGGTACACGTATCTCTTTCAATTCTGGTTTCCTCAGTGTGAATGCCCAGAAATGGGATTGCTGGATTGTATGGCAGTTCGATTTCCAGTTTTTTAAGGAATCTCCACGCTGTTCTCCATAGTGGCTGTGCTAGTTTGCATTCCCACCAACAGTGCAATTGTTTCTCCGCACCCTCTCCAGCATTTATTGTTGGTAGACGTTTATATAGCAGCCCTTCTGACCAGCGTGAGATGGTACCTCATTGTGGTTTTGGTTTGCATTTCTCTGATTATGAGTGATGTTGAGCATCTTTTCATGTGTTTGTTAGCCATCTGTATGTCTTCTTTATTAACTATGTTTAAGAAGATTTTTAAAGAAGCATTTAACTTTGGTACACCTCTCCCCCCCATGCCATTTAAATCTCTTGATTAAAGAACATTATTACAATACTCTTTAATGTGTGTGCATTGTAGTGTGACAAGAACAGTGAGACTTTCACGGGCTATGCCATTTTAAAGTGAGAAACCATCCAAGAAGCTTTCAAAAGATCAGATATTATTAAGTCATTAACACAGCCTGGAAAACATTCTAAGTTTACATTTTAGCCATTTCAGTTGCTCATGCTTGAGACTTTTGTTGTGAAGGCTGTAGTCCACCAACCAAAGAATGTTCTTTTTCATGCAATAAAGATAGAAAGGGCTATGCATAGAAAATTGATCGTGTATTTGCTCCTGTACACCATTCATTAGTCATGTTTTGTTTGAAGACTAATTGAGAGGCCTAGCCATGTTACAAAAAAAGAGTTTAGAATGACCAACCTTCCTCCAGTGAAATAAAAATCATAATAATTCTTACAACTAGAATGAGGTGTAATTGATAGGTAAATTGCAACTAAAGTATGTAACTTGATGATATAAATACATTGTAAAAGGAGTATATTATGAAAGGATCCTCTGATCTTATTCATCTTACAACTTTTGTCTTTTTTGTCTTTTTGGTTGTGTCTTTTAAACAGTGTCTTCATATTTTCCCCACTGCCGAGTCCTGGCAACCTTAATTCAAGGCTCTGAGTATACTTTATATTCAAGGCTCTGAATCATACTTTTTGTTGTAGTTGTTCCACAAAATAAGTGATATTATCCAGTATTTGTCTTTCTCCTCTGGCTTATTTCACTTAGCATAACACCCTCCAGGTTCATCTGTATTATTGCAAATGGCAGGATTTCCTTTTTTAAGATCGAATGATATTCCATATTTTTATATATATATATATAGTTTATGCTATATTACATAGTTACTATATATAATATGCTGTATATTCATATTATATTTATGTGTGAATACGCACACACACCACATTTTCGTTATCCATTTATCTATGGACAGGCACATAGGTTGTTTCACGTCTTGACTATTGTGAATATTGCTGCAGTGAACATGGGAGTACAGATAACTCTTCAAGACAGTGACTTCATTTTCTTTAGATATATACCCAGAAGTGGAATTTCTAGATAATATGGTTCAGTTCAGTTCAGTTGCTCAGTCGTGTCCGACTCTTTGTGACCCCATGAACTGCAGCACACCAGGCCTCCCTGTCCATCACCAACTTCCAGAGTCCACCCTGTTTTTAATTTCTTGAAGAACCTCCATACTATATTACATATGGGCTGTACCATTTTTTATTCCCACCAATAGTACAAGGGTTCTCTTTTCTCCACATACTTGCTAGCATTTATCATTTGTCTCTTTGATGATAGATATCCTAACAGATGTGAGGTGATACTTCATTGTGGTATTGACAGATGTTGAATACCTTTTCACGTACCTGTTGGCTATTTTATGTACATTCTTTGGAGTAATGTTCAGGTCTTGTGCCCACTTTTCAATTGGATGGTTTTTTTGCTATTGAGTTGTGTGAATTTTTTGTATACAGTTGCCCCTTTGTATCCACAAGGGATTGCTTCCAAGACAATGCCCCCTCCCCTTTGCCATGAATACTAAAATCTATGGATGTTCACTGATGCATAGGTGGTTCAGTGGTTCACTTGCTACATGGGAGGCCTGGGTTTGATTCCCAGCCCGTGCAGCTTCAGTGTCCCCTTTGGGTTCCCTGATAACTCAGATGGTAATGAATCTGCCTTCAGTGTAGGAGAACCAGTTTTGATCCCTGGTTTGGGAAGATCCTCTAGAGAAGGGAATGGAAACCCACTTCAGTATTCTTGTCTGGAGAATTCCATTGACAGAGGAGCCTGGTGGGCTATAGTCCGTGGGATCACAAAGAGTCAAAACTGAGCGGCTAGTCCCTCACATAAATGGCACAGTATTTGCATATAACCTATGCATATCTTCTCATAAACTTTAAATTATCTGTAGATTACTTATGCCTAATATGATGTAAATGCTATGTAAATACAATGTAAATAGTTGCTGTTGCACAGCAAAATTCAAATTTTGCTTTTTGGAACTTTTGGAAATTTTTTCTTCCAAATATTTTAAATTCAGTTGGTTGAATCTGCAGGTATGGAAAGTTAAGTGTATTCTGGATATTAACACCTTATCATTTATATGATATCTCTCCCATTTCAGATGGTAGATGATTTCAGGTCTCCATTCTAGTCTTTAATCCATTTTGAGCTGATTTTTGTGTATGGTATGAGGGATTTAGTTTCATTTTTTCCATATGGATAGTTTCATTTTTTCCCATTCCAATTTTCACATATTGTGTGGCTTTATTAATATTTATAAGCTCCCTGTACTTTTTTTTTGAGTGGGGTTCCATTGATATGTGCATCTGTTTTTATGCCAATACCATAGTGTTTGGATGACTGTAGCTTTGTAGTATGATTTGAAGTCAGAATGTGTCATCCTTCCAGCTTTTGTTTTTCTTTCTCAAGATTGCTTTGGCTGCTTGGGGTCTTTTGTGGTTTCATACAATTTTTAAGATTACTCTATTTCTGTGAAACATGTCAGTGGAATTTTAAGGGGTTATGTTTGCTGTGTAGCTGCTTTGGGTAAATGGACATCTACACGATGCTAATTCTTTCAATTCATGGGCACAGAATGTCTTTCCATAATATGTGTCTTCTGCAGTTTCCTCGTCACGGCCTTACAGTTGTGCATATTGCAGCTCTTTCAGCTCCTTAGTTAAATTTATTCTTAGGTATTTATTGATGCAGTTGTAAATGGGATTGTTTTTTAGTTTCTTTTTCTGAAAGTTATTTGTGTACCGAAACACAACTGACTTTTGTGTATTGATTTTGTCTTCTGCAACTTTATTGAATTTATTTACTAGTTTAAACAGTTTTTTGGTGGCATCTTTAGGATTTCCTGTATATAAGATCATGTCATCTTCAGAGACAGTTTTACTTCCTTTCCGCTTTAGATCCTTATATTTCTTTTTCTTGACTGATTGCTTGGACTAGACTTTCTATGGTGAATAAAAGTGGTGAGAGTGGGCATCTTATGTTATTCCTGATCATAAGAGGAAAAGCATTCAGCTCTTCACTGTTGAGTATGGTATTAGCTGTTTACTTGTCGTATATGGACTTTATTATCTTGACGTACATTTTGTGTATATTTAACTTGTTGAGGGTCTTTATCATAAAAGAATGTCGAATTTTGTCAAATGCTTTTTCTGCATCTATTGAAATGATCATGTGATTTTTTTATCCTTCATTTTGTTAATGTTGTACATCACGTTGATTGCATATGTTGAACCATTCTTGCATCTCAGGAATAAATCCTACTTGATCATGATATATGGTTCTTTTATTGTTGAATTTGATTTCCTGATATTTTGTTTTTCACATATGTGTTCATCAGGAATATTGTTCTATAATTTTCTTTTCTTATAGTGTTTTTGTCTAATAAGAATTGTAGACATTTTTATTGCTAAGCCTGTTTGTGTAGATCAAGGTTAGCTGATTTCAGACACATGAATCTGAGTCAAGTATGCATTGACCTCTGATCGTCCTTTATGGGGTTAGGGTGGAAGCAGTCAGTTGCAAGTATGATGGAACTAGACTTGAATGTGTAAAGGATGATCAGTCGGAGGCTCAAGGAAGGTATTGCAGTGCAGTTGCCCTGGGAAGTTTAAAGAAATGGATTGACAGGCAAAGTTGTCTTATGGAGAAAATAATAAAGTATATTAAGAGAGGGAGAATAATCAGACCAAAAAGGATATGGGGAATTCCCTCGTGGTCCAGTGGTTAGGACTAGGTGCTTTCACTGCCAGGACCCGAGTTTGATCCCTGCTCAGGGAACTAAGATCCCACAAGGTGTATGGCATGGCTGGAAAAAGAGAAAGAGCCTCTTTAAAGAATGAAGATGGGTGACATGGCAGGATCTGTGTAAGGAAGAATAGAGAGGAAATTTTCCTTGGATTTCTAAGTGTTTAGAATAAATTGTACATTCATTTTCATTTGCGTTCCCTAATGACATTTCTTCAAAGAGATGGAGATCTTTTTTTGATAGAGAGTGTTAGGTTCCTACCCTTCCCCCATAGGATTCTCTCTACTTAGATTTTTTTTTCTGCTTTTTTAGGAAAGAGTAAAGATTGATTTTACTTGCAGAATTTCTCATAATAGATTTTTAGGGTTATCTCATTTCTCAGCAAGCCTTTTTTGTTGCTAAGCATGGGGTTCTGTTTTTCAAGAGATGATGGATTACCCTTTAGCAAATGTTCCTCCATCGTTTAACCCCTTGTCACCCATTGTCTGTCTTATTAGATAGGGCCTTTTAGTCTGTCCTCTCCTCTACTCTTTTCACCCTGGCTTTTAGCCCAGACATATCTAGTACAGAACTGGGGAGTGCTTCCATTTACTAACCAGGAACTTCACTTTACTGCTTGCCCTCTGCTCAATCCCTATCCTCATTTTTAGGTATTGATTTCTGGGAAGTAGGACTTTTAACTTTCCAAGAGTGTGGGTATTCTTGGCAACTTTAGTAGACTTGCAGGTTCTCAGATCTACAGAGAATTCTTTTCCTTTTTCCTTGGCCATTTCCTGTGGTCCTAATGGTCAAGATTTTGGTTCATTTCCTTTTTAACTGTGAAAGCGTTAGTCACTCAGTCGTGTCGGACTTTTTGCGATACCATGGACTATAGCCTGCCAGGATCCTCTGTCCATGGGATTCTCCAGAGAAGAATACTGGAGTGAGTTGCCATTCCCTTTCTCCAGGGGATCTTCCTTACCCAGGGATCGAACCCTGTTCTCCCGCATTGTGGGCAGATTCTTTACTGTCTGAGCCACCAGGGACGCATACTAGGTTCTTGGTCAAGTGGCAGGCACCTTTCCTCTGTGCTATTTCCATCCTGCCTCTATTTTACCCCCACTGTGCTAGATTTGTGGTCTAGAGGGCTTTGTGTCTTATTGATGCTTCAGATTATTTCACAGAGAGGAAACGGGTAGGGGAGCTCCACTTGTCCATAAAATGAGCTCATTCTCCTAAGATATATGGACACAGGAGGTTTAAGACTAACTAGAGGTTCATTTTGATTTTAGCCATAATATGAGGTTGCTCTCAGCTGTTTCAACAACTAGAAAAGTTACTGGATGTACTGGTTAGGCTCTGGGGATAAGATAGTGAGTAGGATAAATCTGTTTTCTTTCCTTATGGAGTTTACTGTCTTGTGAGGCGGGTATAAGGTGGTCTGGAAATACATGAGTACCAGCCTTAACTATGTATGTATGTGCAAGCACTTTAGTAATGGGGATGGTCTTGGGAAAGGATACTGGAGGAAGTTTTATTTAAGCTGAGACTTAAAGAAAAATCAACCAGGAACAAACAAGTTGGGATAGTGGAGAAATGTGATATAGTTGTGCAGGTGCATTAAGAGGTTGATGAAGTATAATAGTATAATGTGAAGCTGAGAAAATTCATGTTTGGGAAAAGTTAAGTGTGCCTAGATTTGAGATTGTGAAGGAGACAGTGGTTCAGTTCTTTGGTTAGAGAGCAAAACAAGAAGCCAGGTCAGTCGTCTTATATAAGATATATTAAGTTGTTTATCCTGATATGAAGAGGGAGAGCCATTTTTAGGTGCTTTTAGCCAGGGAACTGGCTTGAATGCTGAATTTTAGACAGAACTTTCTCATGGGAAGAACAGGTGTAGGGGGCATGGGTAGGATCGGATGTAAAGAGATTATTCAGGAAGCTATTGCAGGGATCCAGGTGAGTGATTGTGGTGATGTTGAGCTAAGGTAGAGATAATGAAGGGAGAGAAAATTAGGTTTAAGGGAGATACTTAGGAGGGGACTTGTGGGATTCAGTGATGTATTGGGGGTGAGAGATAATGGGAAGAAAGAGGCAAGGATTAATTCCAGATTTTTAGACTGGGCAGTGGGATGAACAATGGACTCTAAGATTTGGGAGGAAGTATGGCTGGGGAGTGGGTTGGAGAGAGAGTGAAGGGAGATGAATTTAATTTGGGCCTTGTCAGGTGTGAAATGCCTGTGGGTTTATCCATGTGGCAGTATGTTGTCTGAATAACAGTGTTTCATCAGTTCTGCAGATCTGGAGCTCAGGGTGCTGTCTAGGTAGGAAGTGTAACTTGATGAATCAGGCACTGTATGCTTTGTGATGTATGCTTTTGCAACATGAATTAAGTCATAAGTGATTGGTAATGGGAAAATGATATTAAGATAATGCACAAATTAGATTGGTTCAAGTGCAGTTTTCTCTTTTTTTCCTAGGCAAGGAGAGAGAGGATAGGCAGTAGATACATAATCATCTAGTGGAACTTCCCTGGTGGTTTAGACGGTAAAGAACCTGTCTGCAATGCCGGAGAGCCGGGTTCGATCCCTGGGTCAGGGAAGATCCCCTGGAGAAGGAAGTGGCAACCCATTGCAATATTCTTGCTTGGAGAATTCCACGGACAGAGGAGTCTGGTGGGCTACAGTCCATAGGGTCTCAAAGAGACGGACACGACTTAGCAACCAACACTTCACTTTAGACAGGGAAAGAGCACTTAAGTAGCTCAGTCGTTGTACTGTGAATAGGAGTTTTCTTGTCTGTATTTTAAGAAAATTAAAAAAAAAAAACAACCCACAGAAACAAATGCCTGTAGCTGGGGGAGACTCCTCCATTAGGCAAACTCCCAACTCCTGGCACTTGGTGTTTAATGGCAGTCCCACTGGCTCATAGCTATACTTCAATCATTTTGTCTCAGCATCTGCCAGTCCTGCTCTGATTAAAGTATTGCCATTCTTTCCACTTTATTTTTGTGCACTTTAAATATTGCTGTGGCATTCTTTATTCATATTGAGCTGGAGGTCCTAATCAAGTCCCTGGGACCATTTATACTTTCTATTAGCGCTCAGATTACAAAGCTATGTAGGTTTTGAGCAGACTGCTGAAACTATTTTTCTTAGAAGATCTGTCCAGTTTTGTAGAACCTGAGGATTTTTTCAGTAACTCATGTTATAGCAGAGATACTTGTATTGAAAATTTGTCAGTAGAAAAGATTGTTCAAGGAAATGTGACGAAATAGAGTGAGAGGCAAAATAAGTCCAGAATGGAATACAAAAGTTTATTGGCCAGGGGCAGAACAAGGAGCCTATAAAAGACATTGAAAAAAGGGAGCCCAGAAGATTGGGGCAAACCAGAAGGATGGACTTGTCCTGGAAACCTTCATGTTGGTTTCTGTACCCCCAGAAACCTTTGATAGTGTGCTTTGTGGTAAAGAACCATATTCCAGGTTCTTCTGATAAATTTCATTCACCAGACTTAGAAATCAGGTGTTTTTTCCAAGGATGGTTAGCAATAGTATTCTTCGTCCTTGGTGTTTAGTCACCAAGTTGTGTCCAGCTCTTTTGCAACCCCATGGACTGTAGCCCGCCAGGCTCCTGTGCCCTGGGATTTCCCAGGCAAGAATCCTGAAGTGGGTTGCCATTTCCTCCTCCAGGAAGATACCCTGCACTGCAGGCAGATTCTTTACTACTGAGCCACCAGGGAGGTCCCAGTAATAGCCTGGGCACTAGTTAAGTTTGTGATTGTTCTCTAGGCTTTTTTGAAGAGAACTTCGAATGTGTTTTGTTTTTAAGAGAAAATAGATCCTAAATTGAATACTTCCTATTCACATTTAGATTCTTACTCCTTTGATATTTGTATCTTTCTTCCCATATACGTTGAATATCTTGTTTTTAAAAAATAACATTTAAATGGCTGAGTCTCTTTGCTGTGTACCTGAAACTGTCACAACATTGTTAATCAGCGATACTCCCAATATAAAATAAAAAATTAAAAAATAGCATTGCGACAAATTTACTTTGTCCTAATGTGTGTAATATTTTCCAAATAACAATATCAACATTATTATGAAGAACAGTCACTTGAGATAATTGCTATCTTTGCCTTATACTGATTAATTTTTTTAGTAACTTAGCTTTTTCATGTTTTCCCAGAGTATTTGATTCTCATGAAACAATTATTTATTTATGACTGTTATTTGGTAAACTCTGAACTCAAAAGATCAGAGAGGTGAAAGTTGCTCAGTCGTGTCCAACTCTTTGCGACCCATGGATTATATAGTCCATGGAATTCTCCAGGCCAGAATACTGGAGTTACTTTTCCCTTCTTCTTCAGGGGATCTTCCCAACCCAGGGATCAAACGCAGGTTTCCCGCATTGTGGGTGGATTCTTTACCAGCTGAGCCACAAGGGAAGCCCAAGAATACTGGAGTGAGTAGCCTATCCCTTCTCTAGGGGATCTTCCCAACCCAGGAATTGAACCGGGGTCTCCTGCATTGCATGCAGATTCTTTACCGACTGAGCCATCAGGGAAGCCCTGTATCAGGCATATCAGAGTAGCTTTCAGGATGCTAATTAATATGGATATTAGTTAATGTTTTATGGAGTTAATAGAAATCCTTGGTAAATCTGAGGTCTATTAAGAGTTCCTCTATTATAATAATCCTTCTTGTTTGAATATATGATATGAGGCAGTGGTTTCTTAGAACCTCTCTTTTCAAGCATCTATTAAATATATAGGGGCTTCTCTGGTGGCTCAGACAATGAAGAATCTCCCTGGAATGCAGGAGATCTGAGTTTGACCTCTGGGTGGAAAAGATCCTCTGGAGGAGGAAATGGCAACACACTCCAGTATTCTTGCCTGGAGAATCCCATGGACAGAAGAGCCTTGCAGGCTACAGTCCATGCGGTCACAAATACAAATGTTTAAATATAATATGTGATAATGTTATATTGGGAGAATGTGGTTATTGAGGTAAAAACCTTGAGTATGAATTTAGGAGGTGTGTGTAAGAGTTATTTCTAATTTATGTTTTAAAGTATGATGTACCAAAATTCATATTTCTACTCACTGGGTTTTTTATTGTGACATAATTGATGTATAGTTAGTTTTAGGTGTGCAACATAATAGTTTGATGTATGTATATGTTGTTTCAGTTCAGTTCAGTCGCTCAGTCGTGTCCGACTCTTTACGACCCCATGAATCACAGCACGGCAGGCCTCCCTGTCCATCACCAACTCCCAGAGTTCACTCAAACTCATATCCATCGAGTTGGTGATGCCATCCTAAAACAATGTTAATACTCATCACTACACATACTTGAAAAAAATGTTTTTTTCTTACAATGAAGACTTTTTAGATTTATTCTCTTAGCAACTTTCACATCTCTCTTTTTCATTTAAAGCAGAAGTGTACCTCCAAGGATGTTAGACTGTTAATTCATAAATAAGTTAAATATTTCTACCTCAATTATTTGTTTCTGTTGAGTATGTTTTGTCTAAACATAGCATGAACTATGTGCATCCAAAGCAGAATAAAAAAATGTGTTTGGTGCTAATCTCTGTAGTCTATCAGTATACATTAATGTTATATAATCAATATGTTGATGCCACTAATATGCAGTATTAGCTTGTTAATATTAATGTGAGAAGTTTAATAGAAAGTCATTGTTTTTACTGTGTCGGCTGCTAATTTAAAGCATGTGGACCTGAAGATGCATTATGAAACTTATGATACTTATTAACTTTCATACCATAGTGAGATAATGTGTGATGAAAAATCTATTTGAATTTCTAACAAAAATATCCAATTTCCAAGCACCATTTGTAGTCGGATTGATGGTGATAGAAGACTCCCTCACACACTCTCTGACACTGTGATGCACTGTTCCTTCTGGACAGGCGCTTACTCATTCTCTCTGATTAGAATTTAAATTCATGACTCTCTGTGTGAGCAGGAGTCACATCACCCCATTGTATGCCTTTCTGACTTTGCTGTTTTCTTGACTGTGGTTGTTGGCGCTGGTTACTCTGGGACATTTATTTTTATTTTCATTTTGGTTAAAAGGACCATTTTATTGTGAAACAATTGTCAAACTTACAGAAAAGTTGCAAACAGTACAGAGAACTCTGATGTATCTTTCATTCCCTGTTATTTCCACATTTGCTTTGTTTTCTCTTCTCTCTGAAATGTGTCTAGTTTCTGAACCATTTGAGAGAATGTTGAAGACATGATAATACTCTGTTTCTAAATTATTCACTATGTATTGCTTTGGAATAAGGACACTAAAATCAGGAAATTTAATACTGAAATGTCTGGAACATTTCTTTTTCAGTCACCAAACTAAATTGTTCTACATGTGGTTTGTTTGTTTTGTGTTGGGGGATTAATCTTGTCTTTAGTAGAAATCATGGAACAATTGACTGTATTAAATTAACTTTAAATACCTGTATAATTTTCAGTTTTAAAAAATTAATGTTGGTTTTTTGTCTAGAATAGCAATATTGAAATACAGGAGTGATGCTTATTTCTAAAGCATCAGATAAACAGATTTGCATTTTGAAGGCTTTAATTTGGGGCTTCCGTGGTGGCTCAGTGGTAAAGAATCCACCTGCCAATGTGAGAGATGCAGGTTTGATCCCTGGATTGAGAAGATATCCTGGAGAGGGAAATGACAATCCAGTATTCCTGCCTAGAAAAATCACAGGACACAGGAGCCTGTCGGGCTATAGTCCATGGGGTTGCAAAAGAGTTGGACACAACTTAGTAATTAAACAACAACAAAATTTTGCTTTTTAAAGTAATTATAATGAGATCTTCTTTAAAAGCCTTAAAGCTATACCAGCCTTTCCCCTGTATTAAACAGTCTGGAAACTCTCTAGCTAGGTCTCTTAATTTAAAAAAAGGTTTTAGATTGCCTAAGTTTTGCCTTTAAGAATGTGAAACTTAAAGTAGCTTACAAGTTTGCCTACACTCATATATTCACTTAGTCATGCTTATCCACATTAGTATTCCCTATACGAGATTATAAATATGGATCAGACTCATTTTACTTTATCTGCACAATGTCCATACAGTATTGCAAATAAAATTACTTAATAATAATCCAACTAAAAAGCAATGTCAGAATGCTTGCCATATCATAAGACCCAGAAAGATTAAATGTAAAATAATAGAAAAAGATACCATACCAATACAAAATAAAGCTAATAGTTATTTTTATATCAAATAAGGGATGTGCATGTGTGTGTGCTAAGTCGCTTCTGTTGTGTCTGACTCTTTGCCACCCCATAGACTGTAACCTGCCAGGCTCCCCAGTTCATGGAATTCTCCAGGCAAGAATGCTGGAGTGGGTTGCCATGCCCTCTCCAGGGGATCTTCCTGATCCAGGGATCGAACCCGCATCTCCTTTGTGTCCTATATTGGCAAATGGGTTCTTTACCACTAGTGCCACCTAGGAAGCCCCAAATAAGGTACATTTTATGGCAAAAACTTGTACTTGGTTTAGAAGGACATTTCATAGTTATAAAAATAGTTAGGTATAACACATCTAAATTTGTATGTCCTGTGAGTCTTTCTATTGTGTATTTTTTCTATTAGGCTTTAGTCATGTGGTCTTATGTTGGATTATTTCTAATCAAGTGCTGGTTATTTATGACTGAGTTATTTCTACTTCAGTATTATTTGAGCCCTAAGATATAATCTCCTGACCTTTGTATCTAGTATTATTTAGGCTAAGGGCTCTAGCATCCCAGATCATCTCAATTCAGTCAGGAATGAGAAGCTTTGAAGCTGATCTTCACTTCATGGGAAGGATTATTTGAATCCAGGCCACTGTAACTCATAATGTGTAACATTTGGGGGTTCAATTCAGCAAGCCCTAAATTTCAGTTCTTGTTCTCTCAGCAGGTAGGACTTAGTTCAGTTCATTGAAAATTGTTCAGTCTTTCTCCTTAAGATCAGTGAGATCACATTCTGAAAGTAATCTTATTGATTATAATCAACTATAGAAAGATATTTTATAAATACTTTATAAAACTGTTTCTAGCTAAAAGGAAATGGCAACCCACTCCAGTGTTCTTGCCTGGAGAATCCCAGGGACGGGGGAACCTGGTGGGCTGCTGCCTATGGGATCGCACAGAGTCGGACACGACTGAAGCGACTTAGCAGCAGCAGCAGCAGCAGCAATGAAGCAGAACAGAATTACTTAATGAGTTTTGTAACATATGACACTGAGAAACAGTGGGAACAAACCTCTTCCTCTTCGAGATAATTCTATTGGTGTGATATTTTCAAACATTTAAATGTGTGGTCTTTCAAAAAACTGGAAAGTCCTTAAAGGAGAAATAGACAAAACCATAATCCTTGGAGACGTTTTGAATATACTAATTTCAATAACAGATGAAACGGACATAAACAGTATATATATATATGTACACAATCATTTTCATGCACACACATGATTTGAACATTGTTCAGTAAACTTGATTCAGTTAATATGTATTCAGTAACTTTCATGTTCATTTCTTATGTGCATGGAGCATTTACCAAAATTGGCCATAGAATTAGTCTCTGTATATTTCAAAGGATTAATCTGACAGGCTGCTCTCTGGCCCCAGTGGAATTAAGCTAGTTTTCAATAACAAGTGAAAGTGTTAGTCTCTCAGTTATGTAAGACTCTTTGTGACCCTTTGGACTATAGCTCACCAGGCTCCTCTGTCCATAGAATTCTCCAGGCAAGAACAAGCCCTAAGTGGGCCTTAGGAAGCATTGCTATGAACAAAGCTAGTGGAGGTGGTGGAATTCCAGCTGAGTTATTTAAAATCCTTAAAAATGATGCTGTGAAAGTACACTCAATATGCCAGCAAGTTTGGAAAACTCAGCAGTGGCCACAGGACTGGAAAAGGTCAGTTTTCATTCCAATCCCAAAGAAAGGCAATGCCAAAGAATGTTCAAACTACTGCACAGTTGGACTCATCTCACATGCTAGCAAAGTAATGCTCAAAATTCTCCAAGCTAGGTTTCAACAGTACATGAACCGAGAACTTCCAGATATTCAAGCTGGGTTTAGAAAAGGCAGAGGAACCAGAGATCAAATTGCCAACATCTGTTGGATCATCGGAAAAGCAAGAGAATTCCAGAAAAACATCTCCTTAGCTTTATTGACTATGCTAAAGCCTTTGATTGTGTGGATCACAACAAACTGTGGAAAATTCTGAAAGAGATGGGAATACTGGAGCACCTTACCTGCCTCCTGAGGAATCTGTATGCAGGTCAAGAAGCAACAGTTAGAACCAGACATGAAACAATGAACTGGTTCAAAATTGGGGAAGGAGAATGTCAAGGCTGTGTATTGTCACCCTGCTTATTTAACTTACATGCAGAGTACATCATGCGAAATGCTGGGCTGGATGACTCACAAGCTGGAATCAGGATTGTGGGGAGAAATATGAATAACCTCAGATATGCAGATGATATCGCCCTCATGGCAGAAAGTTAAGAGGAACTAAAGAGCCCCTTTATGAGGGTGAAAGAGGAGAGTGAAAAACCTGGGTTAAAACTCAATATTCAGAAAACTAAGATCATGGCATCTAGTCCCATCACTTCATGGCAAATAGATGGGGAAAGAATGGAAATAGTGACAGACTATTTTCGTGGGCTCCAGAATCACTGCAGATGGTGACTACAGCCATGAAATTAAAAGATCCTTGCTCCTTGGAAGAAAAGCTATGACAAACCTGCTGCTGCTGCTGCTAAGTCGCTTCAGTCGTGTCCGACTCTGTGCAGCCCACCAAGCTCCCCCGTCCCTGGGATTCTCCAGGCAAGAACACCTAGACAGCATATTGAACAGCAGAGACTTCACTTTGTCGACAAAGGTCCGTATAGTCAAAGCTGTGTTTTTTCCAGTAGTCATGTGTGGATGTGAGAGTTGGACCATAAAGAAAGTTGAGCACCGAAGAATTGATGCTTTCAAACTGTGGTGCTGGAGGAGACTCTTGAAAATCCCTTGGACAGCAAGGAGATCAAACCAGTCAACCCTAAAGGAAAGCATCCCTGAATATTCACTGGGAGGACTGATGCTGAAGCTGAAGCTCCAACACTTTGGTCAACTGATGCGAAGAGCTGACTCATTCAAAAAACCCTGATGCTGGGAAAGATTGAGGGCAGAAGGAGAAGAGGATGACAGAAGGTGAGATGGTTGGATGGCATCATCAACTTAATGAACATGAGTTTGAACAAACCCTGGGAGATAGTGAAGGACAGGGAAGCCTGACATGCTGCAGTCCATGGGGTTGCAAAGAGCTGGACACGACTGAGCGACTAAATGACAACAAAAACATTGTGATAAACAAAAGTGCAGAGTAGAATGTGAGGCATGGGTTCTTACAATAATACAAAAAATTATTAATAAAACTAGTGCATGTGTGCGTGCCAATTTGCTTCATTCATGTCCAACTCTTTGTGACCCCATGAACTGTAGCCTGCCAGGCTCCACTCTCCAGAATACTGGAGTGGATAGCTGTTCCCTTCCTTCAGGGCATCTTCCCAACCCAGGGATCGAACCCAGGTCTCCCACACTGCAGGCAGATACTTTACCATCTGAGCCACCAGGGAAGCCAAAGATAGAATTCACTGGTTCAAAAGGATTAAGAATGAGTAGATGTTTTGAATATTGTGGAAAGAACATAACATAGGACACGTATGTCACAATGTGAGCATTGATACAAACTTGGATTCTTTGTAATCACATGTATACCTCTCATTTTATTCAGATATGTCTGTTTATTCAGAGATGTCTCAAGTTTGTCCTTTTCAGTGTATTTATCAAATCAGAAAAGAATTTCAGCCAAATCTTTTTATTTTGTAAAACTTTTACTTACTAACCAATTTTAAGAGTTAAACAGTTCCTAAGTGGTGTGTCTGAGAACAATGTTGCTAATTTAATTTGATGGAATAATGTGAATAAATAAAATGTGTGAATATTCTATTTAAGGCCACTGAAATTTGCTAGAATAGCTTCGTTATGCTTTTTTGATGATTCGTTCCACTGAGAACAGCCAGTGGTTCTGGGAATAGTCAGTACTCTGTACTGCTGAGTCTACTTTGAAATGAGAAGGAACTGGGGGAGAGGACACGAAGCATAACCCAGGACACTGATGAAAGGTGGCTTGCTGCTAAAACACATCTGTTCCATGTATCAGGGATACCCATGTATCTTTTTGCTTAGTAAGTTCTGAAGTTGTGCGGTTTAGGTTTTCCCTCTCATCTGTCCCCTTGAAATTTCCTTTAAAGATATGCTTTATGAGGAGTTATATATAATACATATTATGTATATCTTTATATATAATATATAGGGATAACTTACTTGGCTTTTAATGTTTATAAATGTGAGAGTTTAATTTTTTTTTTTTTTTTTACCACCACATTATTTTTAACTGATTTTTTTGCCTTTTTCCTAGGGAGTCGGTGTCTCAGTTCATGGGCAATTCCGAGTGGCTACCGAAAAGTCTGTTTTTGCAATGCCAGAAACAGCAATAGGTAAACTAAAACAAAAACCACCACAATAATTACTTTTAGAATTATCACATTTTGATACATTTCAGATTACATTGTTATTGAAGGAATTGATGGAATTTTGTGTGAGCTACAGCAATGAAAGGACTTTTAAAACAAAATTATTCTAGGAAGAGACCTGAGAGTTTATATTAGTTCATAGTTTTATCTGAAAACACAAAAGCAAGCATATTTAACTGGAAACACTGGCACACTGTAGTCGATTTTATTTATTCTTATTGAAGTGTAGTTGATTTACAATGCTGTGCTAAGTTCTGCTGTACATATATTTATTTATTTTTTAATTAATTTTTTTAATTGGAGGCTAATTATTTTACAATATTATATTGGTTGGTTTTGCCATACATTGACATGAGTCCACCCCGGGTGTACATGAGTTCTCCTTCTTGAACCCCCCTCCCACCTCCCTCCTCCCCTTATCCTCCCTCTGGGTCATCCCCGTGCACCAGCCCTGAGCATCCTGTATCACGCGTCGAACCTGGACTGGTGATTTGTCTCACATATGATAATATACATGCTATTCTCCCAAATCATGCCACCCTCACCCTCTCCCACAGAGTCCAAAAGACTATTCTATACACCTGTGTCTCTTTTGCTGTCTCGTATACAGCGTTATGGTTATCATCTTTCTAAATTCCATATATATGCGTTAGTATACTGTATTGGTGTTTTTCTTTCTGGCTTACTTCACTCTGAATAATAGGCTCCAGTTTCATCCACCTCATTAGAATTGATTCAAATGCATTCCATCGTGTATATGTACCAAAGCTTTCTTATTCATTCGTCTGCAGATGGACATCTAGGTTGCTTCCATGTCCTCGCTATTATAAACAGTTCTGTGATGAACATTGGAGTACATGTGTCTCTTTCAATTATATTTAATTTTAGATAAAAAATTATTAGAGGAAATATTCTTGCATTCATATCTAGTCTCCATTTGGAATTAACTTTTTATGTGGTGTGAGGTGTGGGTCAAAGGTATAGATCAAAGTTTATTATTTGCTTATGGAGATTAAATCACTCCCACATAATTTTTTGGAAAAAGCTACTTTTCTCCACTGATTGCCTTTATGCCTTTGTAAGTGCCGATCGTGGTGCCAATGCCCTGCTGTTTTGATTACTGTTGCTTTACAATAAGTCCTGATCAAGTAATGATAATCCTCTAATTTTGTTCTGTTTTTCCCCCTCCCAAATTGTTTTGGCTATACAGATCATTTGTATTTCTATATGAATTTTAGAGTTGTCAGGCGAGTGTATTCTCCTCGGTTCTGTCTCATCACAACAAAGATTTGGAGTGATGGACATTAAAGCCCTCAACGTGTCACAGCTCTTGGGTCTTGGAAAGACCGTGTTATTGCTCTTAGACAGATCAGTGTTGCAGCTCCGTGTTACAGCTCTATTTTATTTAGAAAATAGCAGGAAAATCCATCCTCAAGGCGTGAGGGCGTGCCGACCCCAGGACACGAAGAGAAGAGAGTGGGGGAGCGTGCCAGCGTGCGGGAGAGAGAGAGACCTAGCCCTTTGGCTCCTCTTTTTATATGTGTTTTCTTCCCCCTGGACCTGCCCTATGTAAATTGGGCTAGCCAAGAGTGCTGTTTGTTCTACCTGAGGCCCTCACTCTGGCCCTTGGACCTTCCTTTGACCTTCCTTTGTTCTATTTTCGTGGGCTTTTCCCTTCCTTGTCTTTTAGCCACCACCATTTTGGACTCCTGTTTCCTATTCTAACTACCTAACAGAGTGGTTTTGTAAGTTTCAACAAGAAAACCTATTAGAATTTTTATTTGGCTTGTCTGCTGCTAAGCTGCTAAGTCACTTCAGTCATGTCCGACTCTGTGTGACCCCATAGACGGCAGCCCACCAGCCTCCCCTGTCCCTGGGATTCTCCAGGCAAGAACACTGGAGTGGGTTGCCATTTCCTTCTCCAATGTGTGAAAGTGAAAAGGGAAAGTGAAGTTGCTCAGTCATGTCTGACTCGTAGCGACCCCATGGACTGCAGCCTACCAGGCTCCTCCATCCATGGGATTTTCTAGGCAAGAGTACTGGAGTGGCTCGTCATTTGGCTTGTCTAGGATCTATCAATTTAGGGAGAATTGACATCTTAACAATATTGAGTCTTTAAACTTGTGAGCAAGGTATATCTTTCCATTTATTTAGATCTTCTTTAATTTCTTGAAGCCAAATTTTGTAGTTTTCCATTTCTTATACATCCTTTGTCAGATATTTCCTTAAGACTTCAATATTGTTCAATGATATTATAAATGATATTTTAAAAATCTAGTTCTGATTGTTAGTTGTCGATATATAGAAATTGACTTTTGTACTTGGTATCCTGGGAGAAGGAAAAGGCAACCCACTCCAATATTCTTGTCCAGAGAATCTCCATGGACAGAAGAGCCTGGAAGGCTACAGTCCATGAGGTCGCAAGAGTAGGACATGACTTAGCAACTACACCACCACTGCCACCACTTTGTATCCTGCAAACTTGATAAATTCACTTATTAGTTCTAGTAGATATTTTGTAGATTGAATTGGATTTTCTAAATATAGTTATGTTCTTTACAAGTAAAGTATGTTTTACTTTTTTCTTTCCCAGCTGGATACTTTTAATTTTTTCTTGTCTAATTCTGCTGGTAGAACCTCCAATACAATGTTGAACAGATATGTTGAGACTGGACCTTCAAACATTCAGTCCTTCACCGATTAAGTATAATGTTGCTGCTGCTGCATCACTTCAGTTGTGTCTGACTCTGTGTGAGCCCAGAGATGGCATCCCACCAGGCTCCCCCATCCCTGGGATTCTCCAGGCAAGAACACTGGAGTGGGTTTAGGTATAGGTTTCTCATAGATGCCCTTTATGAGGATGAGGAACTTTCCTTCTATTGCTTGTTTTCTGAGGGTTTTTATTAGGAAAGGATTTTAGATTTTGTCTTTTTTTTTCCTGCTTCTGTTCATATGACCACTGTTTTTTTGGGTTTTTTTTTTTTTTAGTGTTTAGTTTTTCTTTAGTTTCTTGTTCATGGTAAGTTGCTTGATTGTTTTTCAACATTAAACTGACTCTGCATGCTGGAATAAATCTCACTCTAGTATGATGTGTTCTACTTTTTATATGTTGGTGGGTTTGGTTCACTGAAAGTTTACTTGGAATTTTTTCATCTGTGTTCATGAGGGATATTGTCTGTAGTTTTCTGGTAACATGCTTGCTTCATTTTGGTAAAGGATAATGCTGGCTTCATTTCTTGAAAAGTTTTTGTAGAAATGGTTCTTTTTATTTTTTTTCCCCACTGGTTTGGTAGAATTCACCAGTGAAGCCATCAAGGCTCGGAGTTTCCTTTTCTAGGCCTGGTAAGGTTTTTAGCTACAAATTAAAAATCTTTAATAGATGTAGAATATTCAAGTTGTCTATTTTTTCTTGCACAAGATTTGGTCATTTGAGTCTTTTAAAGAGTCTGTCCACTTACTAGCATAAAGTTAATTTCCTTGTTATCTTTTCAGTATCTGTAGAACCAGTGTCTGGGTCTCTCATTCTTGAGATCAGTAATTGTGTCTTCTGTTTTTTTCTGATCAATCTAATTAGAGTTTTGTTAATTTTATTGATCTCAAGATTTTTTTGTTGTTTTATTTGTTCTCTATTTTATTGATCTCTGCTCTGATATTTATCGCTTCCTTCTGCTTTCAGTTTCACCTCTTTCTCTAGTCCGCTAAGGTTAAACCTGAGGTCAGGTACAGAATTCTGTTCTGACGCTTAAATGCGATCTTCCCCTTGCCTTGGTTCCTCTGTGTTGTTTTTTTTTTTTTTTGCTTTTTGCTTTCTCTGGCTGCTCTTAGGATTCTCTGTTGACCATCTGATTGTGATGTCCTTTGTGCAGCTTTCCTCATGTTTCTTATGTCTGTGTGTGTATGCTTTTAATGCTTGTGTTTGTTTGTCTAGTTAGGTTTATCGTTTCTTTCAGATTTGGAAAGTTTGGCATTATTTCTTCGAATATTTCTGTGTTCTACCGTTTCCTTTTCAGGAACTCCATTTAGACTTTGATGAGGCTCACTCACGCATTGTTCATTTTTAAAATTTTCTTTTTTTCACCTTGTTGTTCCTTCATTAAGTCGTGATACTTGCTATTCCTGTATCTTTAAGTTCACTAATCCTTTCTTTTACAAAGTTAAAATTGCTCTTAATCCCATTTAGGTATTTTTTAAGCTTATACATTCATCTTAGTTTTCATGTGGGTGTTTTTTAAAAATATTTTTTTTGTTTTTAGCTTCTTGAACATAAGTTATATGTTTATTATAACTGTGTTGATCTCCTTGTTTGCTAATTCTCATGTATATGTCAGTTCTGAGTCAATTTTGATTGTTATATCATGTCGTTATGGGTAACATCTTCCTGGTTTTAGATACCTGGTATTTTTTATTGGATTTTAGACGTTGTAAGCTTTACTTTGTTGGGTGCGGGCTACTTTTATATAGATGATTCCTAACTTATGATGGTCTGACTTATGACTTTACAATGGTGCCAAAGCAATATACATGCAGTAGAAACTGTTCTTTGAATTTTGACCTTTTCCTTGGCTGGCCATATCTGGTACCATAGTCTTGTGATGCTGGGAAGTAGCAGCAACCCATACCTCTTAGGCAGTCATCTAATCACTAAGATAAATATCTGGTACTTAGAACCATTTTGTTTTTCACTTTCAGTGTAATATTCAATAAATTGTATGAGATATTCAATATTTTATTATAAAATAAGCCTTGTGTTAGATGATTTTGCCCAACTGTAGGCTAATATGAGTGTTCTGAGCACATTTAAGGTAGGCTAGGCAGAAGAATTAATGCTTTTGAACTGTGGTTTTGGAGAAGACTCTTGAGGGTCCCTTGGAGCGACTGAACTGAACTGAACTGAACTAAACTGACTGAGCGACTGAACTGAACTGAACTGAGGCTAAGCTATGATTTTTTGATAGATTAGGTGTATTAAATGAATTTTTGACTTGTTGTATTTTCAATTTATGATGGATTTATCAGAATGTAACCCTTACACACTGGAGAAGGCAAGGGCAAGCCACTCCAGTACTCTTGCTTGGAAAATCCCATGGATGGAGGAGCCTGGTAGGCTGCAGTCCGTGGGGTCGCTAAGGGTTGGACGCGACTGAGCAACTTCACTTTCACTTTTCACTTTCACACATTGGAGAAGGAAATGGCAACCCACTCCAGTGTTCTTGCCTGGAGAATCCCAGGGACGAGGGAGCCTGGTGGGCTTCCATCTATGGGGTCACACAGCATCGGACACCACTGAAGTGACTTCGCAACCCTTACACACAATCCCAATGTAAGTTGAGGAAGATCTGCATTCTTGTAAATGTTTTTTACCTTGCTTCTGGGATGAGGTTAAATTACTTGGAAATAGTTTGTTCAAGTCTTTTAGGTTTTTTGTTTGTTTGTTTGTTTTTAATGTAGGATTGGAGTAATGCTCAGACTAAGGCTAATTATTTCCTACTACTGAAGCAAGACCCTTCTTTGCGTTCTACTCGGTGCCTCCATGAATCCTGAGCTTTCATGGTCTGGTTGGTTTGAACACGTACTATTCTCAGCCCTGTGTAGGTTCCCAGTACTGTTCTCTATAATCCTTCCTTGTGGTTCTTTTCCTTAACCTCACAGTTTCTTCACTGAACACATGTATTTGTCAGTACCAAGCCGGGGACTTAAGGGAGACACTCTGCAGACCTCCAGTGTTTTCTCTCTGTGCAGCTCTCTCCTCTCTGGTACGCTGTTCTGGGAGTTCTTTCTGCCTCTGTCTCCCTGAATTTTTAGCTACATTCCCCTCAAATCAAGGGCTTTTGGGGCCTGGACATTCTCTCCAGGCATTAAGCTGGAGCTTTTGTAGGGTTTGTTGTTTAGTCTCTTCATCATGTCTGACTCTTTGAGACCTCATGGACTATATAGCCCACCAGGCTCCTCTGTCCATGGGATTTCCCAGGCAAGAATACTGGAGTGGGTTACCATTTCCTTCTCTAGGGTATCTGCCGGACCCAGGGGTTGAACTCGTGTCTCCTGCATTGACAGGTGGGTCCTTTACTAGTGAGCCACCAAGGAAGCTTTTAAGTAGGGTTTATCTCACTTGTTTTCAGATATTTCAGAGGTCACTTTCCTTTACTACTTGGTGACCCAGTATGTTGAAAACTTAATTTCGTATACTGAGGTTATTTTCTATACTTATTTCAGGTAGAAGAGTAAATTTGGTCCCTCTTACTGCGTCTTACTCAACATATAATTCTCCCGGATTGCTATTTTAGCTTCAGTTCAATTCAGTCATAAGGTCGTGTCTGGCTCTTTGTGACCCCATGGACTGGACACGCCAGGCCTCCCTGTCCATCACCAACTCCTGGAGTTCACTCAAACTCATGTCCGTCGAGTCGGTGATGCCATCCAGCCATCTCATCCTCTGTCGTCCCCTTCTCCTCCCTCCCTCAATCTTTCCCAGCATCAGGATCTTTTCAAATGAGTCAGTTCTTCACATCAGGTGGCCAAAGTATTGGAGTTTCAGCTTCAGCATCAGTCCTTCCAGTGAATATTTAGGACTGATTTCCTTTAGGATGGACTGGTTGGATCTCCTTGCAGTCCAAGGGACTCTCAAGAGTCTTCAGTTCAAAAGCATCAATTCTTCAGTGCTCAGCTTTCTTTATAGTCCAACTCTCACATCCATAAGTGACTACTAGAGAAACCATAACTTTGACTAGATGGACCTTTGTTGGCAAAATAGTGTCTCTGTTTTTAAATATGCTGTCTAGGTTGGTCATAACTTTTCTTCCAAGGGGCTGCAGTCACACTCTGTAGTGATTTTGGAGCCCAAGAAAATAAAATCAGCCACTGTTTCCACTCTTTCCCCATCTATCTGCCATGAAGTGATGGGACCAGATGCCATGATCTTAGTTTTCTGAATGTTGAGCTTTAAGCCAACTATTTCACTATCCTCTTTCACTTTCATCCAGAGGCTCTTTAGTTTCTCTTTACTTTCTGCCATAAGGGTGGTGTCATCTGCATACCTGAGGTTACTGGTATTTCTCCTGGCAATCTTGATTCCAGCGTGTGCTCCATCCAACTCAGCATTTCTCATGATGTACTGTGCATAGAAGTTAAATAAACAGGGTGACAATATACAGCCTTGATGTACTCCTTTCCCGATTTGCAACCAGTCTGTTATTCCATGTCCATTTCTAACTGTTGCTTCTTGACCTGCATACAGATTTCTCAGGAGGCAGGTCAAGTGGTCTGGTATTCCCATCTCTTTAAGGATTTTCCACAGTTTGGTGTGATCCACACAGTCAAAGGCTTTGGCGTAGTCAGTAAAACAGAAGTAGATGTTTTTCTGGAACTCTCTTGCTTTTTTGATGATCCAGCGGATGTTGGCAATTTGATCTCCGGTTCCTCTGCTTTTTCTAAATCCAGCTTGAACATGTGGAAGTTCACGGTCATGTACTATTGAAGCCTGACTTGGAGAATTTTGAGCATTACTTTGCTGGCGTGTTAGATGAGTGCAATTGTGTGGTAGTTTGAGCATTTTTTGGCATTGCCTTTCTTTGGGATTGGAGTGAAACTGACCTTTTCCAGTCCTGTGGCCACTGCTGAGTTTTTCAAATTTGCTGGTTATTGAGTTCAGCACTTTCACAGCATCATCTTTTAGGATTTGAAATACTTCCGCTGCAATTCTATCACCTCCACTAGCTTTGTTCATAGTGATGCTTCCTAAGGCCCACTTGACTTCGCATTCCAGGATAACTCCAAGGTGTTTAGCTAGTGCTGCTAGATGGCTGTAAGGCCACTAGAGAAGGAGCAATGTGGTTGGAAGAATGTGACTCAAGGCTTATGTTTGCCATCTTATATCTGGGATGTTTATTATCTGAGTGCTTAAATGCAGATATGAGAGTTCATATCCAGGAGAAAAAATCATAACTAGATAGATAGATTTGGGTCTGTATTTGGCTGCCATAGCAAAATCCAAGACTGGATAGCTTAAACAACATTTATTTCTCCCACTTATTCCTCCCACTGGAGACGGGAAGTCCTGCATCAAAGTATTGGCAGATTTGGTTTCACCCCAGGCCTGTCTCCTAGACTTGTAGAGAGCTGCCTTCTCACTGTGTCCTCACATGGCCCTTTGTCTTAGAGTCTTTCCTCTTCTTATAAAGACACCAGTCCTGGTAGATAAGGCCCCACCCATAAAACATCATTTAATCTTGGTTACCTCTTTAGAGTCCCCTTCTCCAAATTGTCACATTGTGGGGCTAGGACTTCAGCTTAAGATTTTGGGACACAATTTGGGAGACAATTCAGTCCATCACATCGATGTTATCTAAAGCTGTCAGAGCTAAGGAAACCTGTGTAGTGGCGAGTGGATCGTCTAAGATGAGGCCAAGGTACAGCAGCATGTGCAGGCCCGAGGGGAGTGAAGCAGCAGGGGCACTGGAAGGCAGCGGCCCCTGAGGCAGGGGCGAAGGGAGAACGTGGGGCTGGAACAGGCCAGAGTGCTTCAGGGTAGAGGTGTTTTCGCTTGGACAGAGTGCGCCTGAAGTTCAGGGGTAAGTAGGAATGAACATTGAGGAACAGAAAGATGACCACAGTGCCTGGGGTATAGTCAGTGAGTGGTAAGAGATGTAATTGAGAAAGTGGTAAGGGGTCTTGAAGACTGATAAAGGTGTCAGTTTTAATCTAAAAGAAATGGGCAGTCATGGAAGACTTTTAAGCAATAGAATTCAAGACTCATCAAAATTTGTGTTATTAAGATAATTTAAATAACTCAATTAGACAACATTACAAAAAGACTTGTGTTATTAAAAAGATCACTGTTGTGTAGAGAACTGTCTAAAGGAGGAAGCAGCAGATCCTAGTTGTTGATGGAGGGTTAGGGGGTGGGACAGGAGGGGGTCTGAGTCTGGGTAGTTGTACCCTTTATTGGGGTGGGTGACACCAGATGACGGTGTTGGCAGGGGTGGGCAGGGATTATGAATTCAACTTTACACCTGTGTTGTTGGAGATGTTAAGAGATATTTCTATTTACAGTAACATGCCACTGATTCTTTCAAGTCTAGGAACTTTTTGGCAGGTGGACCTGAAAAGAATTTGAATGCTTGTATTTTTATCTCAGCTTAATTAATTGAAGCGATTTTGAAATAGATAGCTTTTAAACCTAGAGAGTCAAACTTGTTTAAGAAGCTCTCAAACACCAAAAAGTAGTATATTGACAAGTATTTACATATCTGCTGTTTTTAGTTGTCGCCAGTAGAGAGAATAAGGGAATTTTAAAAATACTCATGATTAAGAAAAGAATAGGTGCAAGTTCTGATGATTAAGTATAAACTTGTACATTTACTAGAACTAATGGTTATCACATCACTTTAAGTATCTTGAATATTAGATATTTGTTTAGAAATTGATTAAATGGAAATAATAATTCATCACATAATAGCCACAGATTACATTTTTTTCTGTGCTAATCATTTGGACAAGAAATATTTGTTTTCAGTCTTTACCTCCATTGGAGATTCTTAAAAAGTAGTAGTTGAGATAAGAAATTTAGGTAATATTTATCAGGTTGAGTTCAAGTTCAGTCGCTCAGTCGTGTTTGACTCTCCACGACCCCATGAATCACAGCACGCCAGGCCTCCCTGTCCATCACCAACTCCCGGAGTTCACTCAAACTCATGTCCATCGAGTCGGTGATGCCATCCAGCCATCTCATTCTCGGGCGTCCACTTCTCCTCCCGCCCCCAACCTTTCCCAGCATCAGAGTCTTTTCCAGTGAGTCAACTCGTCTCATGAGGTAGCCAAAGTATTGCAGTTGCAGCTTTAGCATCAGTCCTTCCAATGAAAACCCAGGACTGATCTCCTTTAGAATGGACTGGGTGGATCTCCTTGCAGTCCAAGGGACTCTCAAGAGTCTTCTCCAACACCACAGTTCAAAAGCATCAATTCTTCGGCGATCAGCTTTCTTCACAGTCCAACTCTCACATCCATACATGACCACGGGAAAAACCATAGCCTTGACTAGACGGACCTTTGTTGGCAAAGGAATGTCTCTGCTTTTTAATATACTATCAAGGTTGGTCATAACTTTCCTTGCAAGGAGTAAGCGTCTTTTAATTTCATGGCTGCAATCAGCATCTGCAGTGATTTTGGAGCCCGAAAAAATAAAGTCTGACACTGTTTCCACTGTTTTTCCATCTATTTCCCATGAAGTGATGGGACCAGATGCCAGCTTCAAGGCAACCTTTTCACTCACCTCTTTCACTTTCATCAAGAGGCTTTTTAGTTCCTCTTCACTTTCTGCCATAAGGGTGGTATCATCTGCATATCTGAGGTTATTGATATTTCTCCCAGCAATTTTGATTCCAGCTTGTGTTTCTTCCAGCCCAGCATTCCTCATGATGTACTCTTCATATAAGTTAAATAAGCAAGGTGACAATATACAGCCTTGACGTACTCCTTTTCCTATTTGGAACCAGTCTGTTGTTCCATGTACAGTTCTGACTGTTGCTTCCAGACCTGCATACAGGTTTCTCAAGAGGCAGGTCAGGTGGTCTGCTATTCCCATCTCTTGAAGAATTTTCCACAGTTTATTGTGATCCACACAGTCAAAAGCTTTGGCATAGTCATTGAAGCAGAAACAGATGTTTTTCTGGAAGTCTCTTGCTTTCTCCATGATCCAGCGGATGTTGGCAATTTGATCTCTGGTTCGTCTGCCTTTTCTAAAACCTACTTGAACATCTGGGAGTTCACGGTTCACATATTGCTGAGCCTGGCTTGGAGAATTTTGAGCATGACTTTACTAGTGTGTGAGATGAGGGCAATTGTGTGGTAGTTTGAGCATTCTTTGGCATTGCCTTTCTTTGGGATTGGAATGAAGACTGACCTTTTCCAGTCCTGTGGCCACTGCTGAGTTTTCCAAATTTGCTGGCATATTGAGTGCATCACTTTCACAGCATCATTTTTCAAGATTTGAAATAGCTCAATTGGAATTCCATCAGCTCCACTAGCTTTGTTTGTAGTGATGCTTTCTAAGGCCCACTTGAGTTCACATTCCAAGATGTCTGGCTCTAGGTCAGTGATCACGTTATCATGACTATCTTGGTCGTGAAGATCTTTTTTGTACAGTTCTTCTGTGTATTCCTGCCACCTCTTCTTAATATCTTCTGCTTCTGTTAGGTCCATACCATTTCTGTCCTTTATCGAGCCCATCTTTGCATGAAATGTTCCCTTGGAATCTCTAATTTTCTTAAAGAGATCTCGTTTTTCCTAGTCTGTTGTTTTCCTGTATTTCTTTGCATTGATTGCTGAGGAAGGCTTTCTTATCTCTCCTTGCTCTTCTTTGGAACTCTGCATTCAGATGCTTATATCTTTCCTTTTCTCCTTTGCTTTTTGCTTCTCTTCTTTTCACAGCTATTTGTAAGGCCTCCTCAGACAGCCATTTTGCTTTTTTGCATTTCTTTTCCATGGGGATGGTCTTGGTCCCTGTCTCCAGTACAATGTCACGAACCTCCGTCCAGAGTTCATCAGGCACTCTATCTATCAGATCTAGTCCCTTAAATCTATTTCTCACTTCCACTGTATAATCGTAAGGGATTTGATTTAGGTCATATCTGAATATTCTAGTGGTTTTCCCTACTTTCTTCAATTTAAGTCTGAATTTGGCAATAAGGAGTTCATGATCTGAGCCACAGTCAGCTCCTGGTCTTGTTTTTGCTAACTGTATAGAGCTTCTCCATCTTCGGCTGCAAAGAATATAATCAATCAGATTTTGGTGTTGACCATCTGGTGATGTCCATGTGTAGAGTCTTCTTTTGTGTTGTTGGAAGAGGGTGTTTGCTATGACCAGTGTGTTCTCATGACAAAACTCTATTAGCCTTTGCCCTGCTTCTTTCTGTGCTCCAAGGCCAAATTTGCCTGTTACTCCAGGTGTTTCTTGACTTCGTACTTTTGCATTCCAGTCCCCTAGAATGAAAAGGACATCTTTTTTGGGTGTTAGTTCTAAAAGGTCTTGTAGGTCTTCATAGAACCGTTCAACTTCGGCTTCTTCAGCGTTACTGGTTGGGGCATAGGCCTGGATTACTGTAATATTGAATGGTTTGCCTTGGAAACGAACAGAAATCATTCTGTTGTTTTTAAGATTGCATCCAAGTACTGCATTTTGGACTCTTTTGTTGACCATGATGGCTACTCCATTTCTTCTAAGGGATTCCTGCCCACAGTAGTAGATATAATGGTCATCTGAGTTAAATTCACCCATTCCAGTCCATTTTAATTCAGTGATTCCTAGAATGTCTATGTTCACTCTTGCCATCTCCTGTTTGACCACTTCCAATTTGCCTTGATTCATGGACCTAACATTCCAGGTTCCTATGCAATATTGCTCTTTACAGCACCGGACCTTGCTTCTATCACTGGTCACATCCACAACTGGGTATTGGTTTTGCTTTTGCTCCATCCCTTCAATCCTTCTAGAGTTATTTCTCCACTGATCTCCAGTAGCATACTGGGCACCTACCGACCTGGGGAATTCCTCATTCATAATCCTATCATTTTGCCCTTTGTTACTGTTCATGGGGTTCTCAAGGCAAGTATACTGAAGTGGTTTGCCATTCCCTTCTCCAGTGGACCACATTCGGCTGTGGTCCATGTGATCAGATCGACTAGTTTCCTGTGATTATGATTTCAGTGTGTCTGCCCTCTGATGCCCCCTTCAATACCTACCATCTTATTTGGATTTCTCTTACCTTGGGTGTGGGATATCTCTTCACAGCTGCTCCAAGAAAGCGCAGCCGCTGTACCTTACCTTGGACGAGGGGTATCTCCTCAAGGCCGCCCCTCCTGACCTTGAACGTGGAGTAGCTCCTCTCAGCCCTCCTGCGCACCGCCTATTGGACGTGGGGTAGCTCCTCTCGGCCGCCGGCCCTGGCCTCAGCCGTGGGGTAGCTCCTCTTGGAGGCGCCTCTTTGCATGGCCGGCGTCCCCCGCGTCTGCGCTGCCGGGGCCGGCGTCTCATTGTGTCATCAAATCCTTTATTGTCTTCTATAGAAATGAAACATGAAAAATTTGAAAGATATCCCAATTAAGTTAGCACAACTTATAGCAAGTCTTTTGTGATATTGTGTTGTATGTGTTGTTATAGTACCATGGTATAGTAATAATATTTCTAATATAGATTCAGACTCCAGAGAAGAATGGCTCTTGGAGGGACTGATGCTAAAGCTGAAACTCCAATACTTTGGCCACCTCATGCGACGAGTTGACTCACTGGAAAAGACTCTGATGCTGGGAGGGATTGGGGGCAGGAGGAGAAGGGGATGACAGAGAATGAAATGGCTAGATGCATCACCGACTCGACGGACATGAGTTTGAGTGAAATCCGGGAGTTGGTGATAGACAGGGAGGCCTGGCGTGCTGTGATTCATGGGGTCACGGAGAGTCGGACACGACTGAGCGACTGAACTGAACTGAACTGAGAACAGCTGCAGTTCTCTCTTTCATTTGAATAATTATCTCTTGTTTTTAATTACAGGGCTATTCCCTGATGTGGGTGGAGGTTATTTCTTGCCACGACTTCAAGGGAAACTTGGGTACTTCCTCGCGTTAACAGGATTCAGGCTGAAAGGAAGAGATGTGTACACAGCAGGAATCGCTACACACTTTGTAGATTTTGAAAAGGTAATTACTTGGATGGCTGCACTTCGTGTTGTTGGAATAACTTATATTGCGTGGGGAGGTGGTATAAGTGTTTGGTTAAACAGGCTTTTGGCAAACATGGGTCTGAATCCTGCATCTGCCTGTAAAGCTGTGTGACCTTGGGGAAGGTGCTTAAGCTCTTCAATCCTCAGTTTTCTCGTATGCAAAATGGAGATAATTATATCTAGATCCAGGGCTGTTTTGCCTGGTACCTCCAGTGAGTATCTTTTAATGAATAAGTATAGTCTGTGTAAAAAAAATAATATTTTAAGAAAGTCTAATATATAAAAATCTGAATTTATAAAAGAAGAAGGCTGAATGCTGAAGAATTGATGTTACTGGAGAAGACTCTTGAGAGTCCCTTGGATAGCAGAGGAGATCAAACAAGTCAGTCCTAAAGGAAATCAACTCTTAATGTTCATTGGAAGGACTGATACTAAAGCTGAAACTCCAATACTTTGGCCACCTCATGCGAAGAGTTGACTCACCGGAAAAGACTATGATGCTGGGGGGTATGGGGGGCAGGAGGAGAAGGGGACGACAGAGAATGAGATGGCTGGATGGCATCACCGACTGGATGGACATGAGTTTTGAGTGAACTCTGGGAGTTGGTGATGGACAGGGAGGCCTGGTGTGCTGTGATTCATGGGGTCTCAAAGAGTTGGTCACGACTGGGCGACTGAACTGAATTGAATTCATTTCTGGGCTTTCCTGGTGGCTTAGATGATAAAGAATCTGCCTGCCATGCAGGAGACACAGGTCCTATCCTTGGGTTGGAAAGATCCCCTGGAGAAGGAAATGGCTACCCACTCTAGTATTCTTGCCTGGGGAATTCCATGGTGGGCTTCCCAGGTGGTGCTAGTGGTAAAGAACCTGCCTGCCATTGAAGGAGATGTAAGATGTGGGTTTGGTCCCTGAGTTGGCAACATCCCTTGGAGGAGGGCATGGCAACCCACTCCAGTATTCTTGCCTGGAGAATCCCATGGACAGAGGAGCCTGGTAGACTACAGTCTGTAGGGTTGCAAAGAGTCAGACACGACTGGAGCAACTTAGCACACACACGTGAATTCCATGACATCTCTTGGGCACTGAGGATATGTTAGTGAGAGTCTTCATCATCGTCTGGGGAGTTAACAGAGCATGGAGATCACCTGGCCTTAATGATTATTAAATGAGGTCCGTTAACCACAGAGCGCTTGATGGAGAAGGGGTTTACTGCACAGCACAGTCCTGTTAGGGTCAGTGGGAGAGCAGAAGAACCTGTGTGGGCAAGATGGCATCAGTTATGTTAATAACTGTTCAAGAGTTAAGTGTGGCTATATTATAGAGCTGTGCATTGACTATAGTAACCGTTAGTCACAGTGGCAGCTTTTAATTAAAATTGATTAAAGTAAAATTTATAGTTCAGATCTTTGGTTTGCAGTAGCACATTTCAAGTGCTCAACAGCCAGAGGGAGACAAAGGTGAATGTCTCTATTTCTCCTCTTCAGTTTTTTTCATCTTTATCCATTCCTTGCAAGGCAGCATTTGCTTTGTGGGAATGTGTGTGCCTGCAACTTCAGTGAAAAGTGCCTTCATTGACTCAGCTGAAAAGAGAGTGTCATAATTTTAAGACAAGGATTTTTATAAAGAATAAGATTTTCTTAAAAAAAATGTGTTTCTATGGGTTTTAAAATGTTTTCCTTTTTTTCCACCTGTAGTTGGGCATGTTAGAAGAAGATTTGTTAGCCCTGAAATCTCCTTCAAAAGAAAATATTGCAGATGTCTTAGAGACTTACCATGCAAAGGTAATCTTGTCAGTATTCTAACCTCAGATTTTAATTCATGGGAAAGCGGAAGTGAATGAAAAATTAGAAGTTGATGAATATTATAGTTTGTGAATATAAATAAACACACTGGGATTTATTTACTTTAAAACCTGATGGGAGTATCAGTGTTTCACAACTGTTAGGATGGCCATCTGAGAAGATGACTTCTTTACCTGCAACTATGTGGCTTGCTTTCTCGTTGCTGGTGAATTTCAGGTCATAGCCTCGTGACTGGCCCTTGCAAGGGCTTTTTACAACACACTGACTTATCTATAATGTAGGTTCAATGTAGATGCTACTTGTGGAGCTGCTAAAGTGGGACTCTGGTATCTGTGTGAATATAATAATGAAGTACATTGCAGTGTTTTCTTTTAATTGCTTGTGTAGTCTACCTTAAGTTTTCTTTTGAGAGCTGAGAATCTATAAACATGCTACATGACTTCTAGTTAAAAATGATATCAGTAGATTGAATATATGCTCTCTCCTGAACCCACTAAAATTATAAAAAAGGAATAGAAAAGGCAGGAATCCACAAAGAGAAGTAGAACAGAAGAGGACAGGTATGAGATTTTGGAAGCTTGAAAGTGGAAGGATGAGGGCAGCTACTTATCCTTCAATGGGGGAAGCCAATAAGCAAACCAATCCTTGCTGTAGACTCTTTGTAGGTACCAGGGCCTCTGACAGGGCCTCACTGGCTAAAGGCAGGGTAGATGAGGCATTCTACTGAAAAGATGCAGAACATATTAAATGGGAAGAATGTTGGCCTCTTTTCCCGGTTGGCTCCTAGAATTCTTCCATACCGTCTATCTTAGTTTGGGCAGCCATAACAAAATTGCTGTAGACTTGTGGCTTAAACAGCAGAAGTTTCTCATGGTTTTGGAGGTTGGCAAGTCCATGATCAAGGTGCCAGCTGATTAGGTTCCTGGTGAGGGCCCTCTTCCTGTTCTGCAGATGAATGCCTTCCTGCTGTATCCTCACAGCAGAGAGAGAAAGTGAGCTCTCTCAGGGCTCTGCATACAAGGGCACTAATCCATCCTGAGGGCTCCATCCTCTTGACTTAGTTACCTCCCATAGGCCTCACCCCCCACATGCCGTCACATTGGAGTTAAGGGTTCAATGTGAATTTTGTGGGGACACAAACATTTAGTCCATAGCACCATTCCACTCCCAAGCAATTCATTAGAAGGAAAAGAAAATGTGTAGCTATTGACATTCGAGGATCCCTCTAATGAAAGAAACATTCAGGCCTTTGTGTGATCTTCTCATAATGTATAGATAATTGACAGTTCTGTAATTGCAATTGACATTACAAAGCTTCTAAATTTTAGTACTTCACAGAAAAACAAGGCTGTTAGGCATTAAAAACCAGAGATTGGCCAAAAAAGGTACTTGAAGGGCGTAGACAGTGCAAGGAGAAGGAAACTAAGCAGTTATAGATTTGCTTGTGGTTTTTTTTTAATCTTCAGATAAGAGGAAAATAGTTTATCTGTGAAATAAGAACAGTTGTTACTAAGAGAAATAGTTAAAAAATAAAAAAGATATTTAAAATATGACAGTGAAAGGGAGAAGAAAAACCCACAATAGATTAGACTAAAATTGGTGGATGAGGAAAACTCTAAGAGGATAATAAGATGAAAAATGAAGCGAAAGGAAAATTATTCCAGGAGGTCCAGTATCTTAACTATCAGGAATTTGTAATAGAGGGTAGAAAATTTTTAGAGAAATAGTTCCCCCTCACCCTAAAATTACCCGGAACTGAAAAACACGAGTAGAGATTCATGGGCCTTGAACACTTAGTGCTGTGAATACGAATGCCAGCATGTGAGGGTTTCATCAGAGCGTGCCAAAGCATTTGACAGTCTCTTATGTTGTCAAGTTGGATAAATGTGGGATGCATTATAGTGTGTGGAGGCTGAAGGGCCTTTCCAGAGAGTTCTGATAAGTGTGTGGCTGTTGGTCTGTAAGTAAAGTCATCTTGGCCTTATTCAGTGGTTTTTTTTTTTTTTCAGTTATTTGGGTAAGAATGTTGATGGCATTTTGATCAGATTGGTTTGAGAAAGAAAATAAGTTAGGTAAACACGTGGGCGAAAAAAGACCACTTCAAGTTCAGAGTAATGTGTTTAATAGTAAAAATGTGAAATCTGATCGGTATATGGGGGAACATCCCAGGCGTCTCCTTTATTCTCTGACTGCCACCATGTTCACAACACGTCTGACGCCACACATGTTTGCTCTCCACATTTTAGGCAGCTCTCCACAACACCAGCCGGGTGTCTTATGACTCCTTTCAGTGCTAACACTATCTGCCTGAGATTACCATCAGATCGCACAACTCACGGGCCCAGTCCCCCAAGATGGGCCGCCCTTTAGACTCCAGGCACAAATCTCAGGTTGTCACCTGTACTCTCACTGACTGGCAGTAAACTGGGGTTCTCATGGTCCCTCCTTGGCTTTGACAATTTGCTGGAATGACTCAGAGCTCAGGGACACACATCACATTTATTGGTTTATTGTAAAGCATACAGTGATGGATATGAACGCACAGCTCAATGAACAGATACATTGGGTGAGGTCCCGAAGGCCCCACGCCCAGGAGCTCTGTCCCCATGGAGTTGGGTGAGCCACTCTCCCTGCAAGCTTATCACCTTAGAAGCTTTCCAGACCCCGCCCTTTGGAGTCTTTTCCGAGGCTTCACTACGTAGGGACAGTTGATTAAATCATTGCCCACTGGGGATCAAACTCAATTTCCAGCCCCGTTCCCTTCACTGGAGGTGGAGAAGGGGGAGGTGTGGGAGAGTGTGGACAGAGAGGAACGAGACTCAAAGCTCCCTTGGTTGGTTCCCCTGGCACCTGGGGCTTTCCTCAGTGACATAAACAAAGGTGTGATTGAAAAGGGCTTGTTGTGAAGGACAGAAGACACCCGTTTCACCTTTATTTCAGGAACGGAGGACAAAAGACCAAATATTATAACAAAAGATGCTCCACTTAGGGATTTCCATGGGTTTTGGGAACTGTGAGCCTGGAATAAATGGCCAAATATATGGGTGAAGACCAGATACATGCTTTTTATTTTAAATCACAATGTCACAATAGAGTTAATTGAATTTCAGTCCAGGGTACCAAATTCATAGGTACAGGATGGGAGAAACGTAGCCTACAATGGCACCAGTTTAAAAAAAGTCTTAACTGTTCAGTTGAAACCAGTAGCATAATAACACTGCCCCCAAACTAAGCCAGAGTTGTTGCAGGAAGGGGGACCCCTTCCAGGGCCTGAGAGTGGGCTCTTGTCTCACACTCCAAAATGAATTTCTGAGGAGACACACGTGCTGACAAAGCAAGAGATTTTACTGGTGAGGGGCGCCCGGACAGCGAGCAGTAGGGCACAGGAACCCAGAACCGCTCTGCCTCGTGGCTCGCAGTCTTGGGTTCTGTGGTAGGGGACTAGTTTCTGGGCTGTCTTTGGTCAGCCATTCTGATTCAGAGTCCTTCCTTATGGTGTGCACATTGCTCAGCCAAGGTGGACGCCAGTGAGAAGGATTCTGGGAGATGGTAGGATACATGGCGTCTCCTTTGGGTCTTTTCTGAACTCTTCTGGTTGGTAGTAACTTATTAGTTCTGTGTTCCTTACTAGGACCTCCTGTCCTAAGACATCTCATGCAGATGGTTTCTATGGCGCCTAGCCAGGGTGGGTATTTTCCGTCAGTGTGCTTCCCCTAACAGTCCTGTTATATGAAGCACTGTTTCCAAAACAAGCAAGGGTGTGCAGAGCCTTATTGATCTGTGCTATGATTTGGCCACACCTGCGGCTAAGGTACTGTACCACACTTGGAGAATAAACTGGAACTTGTACATAAGGCAGCTCTGGATTGCAAGGGGACTCAAAACTGCACTGTGCAAGAAGAGATTAACTCAGGGGGATTAACTAGAACTATAAACAGGAGGGTGGGTTTTTGGTCCAGAATTTTTTTTTTAATCCTAATTATAGTTTTTCACGCACTCATGAGTTCCTTTCTGAGGTAGTGTTTTTTTCCCTGGAGGTCAATGCTGTGGGGACATCAGAGATGTGGTAGGAATTTCTGTATCAGAAATTGGGACAAGATGACTTCTCAGGTCCCTTGCAATTCTTAAATTCACTGACACACTTTGATGATGACATCATCATGTATAATGCCTATAAATAAAAATACAAGAACATTATTTTTGCTGTTGATACTTTTATCAAGTGTTAGTCTAGAATAATACATAGTCTGACTTTTGAACATACAGTGGTAGTTATATATGAGACTGGATGTAATTTTGACTGAAAGTTATAATTTCCCTCAAAATATATCATTAAATATGGTGAAAATTTTAAAGGTTTTACAAAGATTTGTATTATTTCAAATTAATTAAAGTTTTCTTTTCAAACAGTCAAAGATTGATCAAGACAAGCCTTTTATACTTGAGGAACACATGGACAAAATAAACAGGTACTTAGAGAGAGATCTCAATTTTATCTGTTCCTTTGGAAAGACTATATTAAATTGAATTTACTGACACTGTAATTGTGCTGTTTTCTGAGACCGAATTCTGAGATCAGGTAACGTAGTGTTTTTATTTTCACTTACCTTGAAATGAAAGTGGCTTCATGCCCACTCTTTTGGGGGGAAATAAATTCATTATATTTAAGTAATCTGCCATGTTGTTTCATTTTATCACAAAACATCTTTCTTTTTCTTTAATGGGGAAGAGAGGCTAGAAAATAACAATTAACTTATCTTTTATCTTCGTGAAGTCATCTTTTCTGAAGGTCTTATCAAGCTGGTCAGCAAAAAGTTTTGTGCAGTGTTTGAGAGACTGACAGACTGACCGAAATGTAAGAGGAGGAAAAAACCACTGGAATATAAGGCAGCTATCCTTATACTTTAGAAGCATCAGTTTTTTTATAGTTCCGACATCATTTATGTATATATAATAGATTCAAGAAAGCAGAAGAGAAAATGTAGCCTTTATTCATATTAGTGAAGGTAGATTGCAAACACATACCCAGAGAGGCAATATTTTGTTTCATCATCCTGTAGTATAGGTTGGAAATTTTTTCAATTTTGAAATAAGGTTTAAGGGAAATCTAGGTTTAGATGCATTGGTATCATGGAAAAAAGAAATTGCTTGCATATTGTTGAAGTCATATGTTTCCTTTTTTAATAGTTGGTTCTCAGCTAATACTGTGGAACAGATTGTTGACAATTTACAGCAAGACGGTTCATCTTTTGCCCTGGAGCAGTTGAAGGTAATAAATAGATTGTTTTTGCCTGGAGTTTCTATTCTTGTGATAGAGCAGCCTCTGAGGGGTGTCAGAGCTCTGTGCTGGGGACATAGCCCACTGCACAGTGTTTTTTCTGAACTCCACAAAACCTTTACCTAAACTCAAATGCCTTGTCTACCCACTGGATATTGACAGCAAAGCTAAGCTGTTTTTAGGTTCTTTGACTGGAACAGAGAAGGACTTCATAAGTATGCTTCATCTCCAGTAGTCCTTTTGTCTTGAGGGAGAAATGTTCAGGGACATTTTTATTACAAGAGCTGGATTGATGGACAACAGTCACCTTATAATTTATTGCCGCTGTGACATGAAAATGTAAGTTCTGTTAAACTTGCAACACGTCAGGATATGGTCTTTTTAGCAGAAAGTTTAATAACAAAGTGATCCCTTTTAAGCTAGCAAGAGGCTCCATCTTCAGCCATAGGTGAGTGCTGAGTGGTGTTCCCCAGTGTTAGTACACTTGATCTTTCTTCAACACGACTCACCTGTGACAGCAGAAGAAAAGCTGTCTTTGTGTAAATGAGTGCACTTTGGATACTGACATTTGTGGAACCATCATGTGACTGTTAAACTTGGTTTATTTTAGACTTCTACACAAAGGAAAGAAAAGTATATTTCCTTATCCTGAAAAGAAAAGGTGGTTTCTCATTATCTGATAGTACTTTTCAATTTATAGGTATAGCATTTCAGTTGTCAGATAACTTACTGACAAAATTTAAGTTAAATCTTACCTGTAAAGATGAAAACATTTCCTTATTCTTGAGGGAATGTTAATTTGTCACTTAGGTTCTTATTTAGTATGGGGATTTTATTAACTTTCAAAGTGAAAGTGAAGTTGCTCAGTCGTGTGAGACTCTTTGTGACCCCATGGACTATATAGCCCAGCAGGCTCCTCCATCCATGGAATTCTCCAGGCAAGAATACTGGAGTGGGTAGCCTTTTCCTTCTCCAGAGGATCTTCCCAACCCAGAAGTTGAACCCAGGTCTCCCGCATTACAGGTGGATTCTTTACCAGCTGAACCACAAGGGAAGCCCAGAACAGCCATAAGTTTCCCTAATTCACAAAAGTAATGTTACCATTAACAACTCTCAGGAATGTTTGCATAAATGTAGGTAATCATTTTATATTTCAAGGATTCTGACTTGGAAGTTGATTCTCTTGGTTTCAGAGCAACGCAGAAGCCAGCATTCCTGGCCCCGCCTTCCCCCACCCCCCACAATAGCGTTAAGTATGCAGTCGGCAGTTTCATTTGAAAGCAGTCATGGGGCAGCATGTTATCTCATAGGCTATATAGCATCACTTTAAGGCAGTACAGATGAGCAACTAGCCGTATGATTTTAAAACTACTGGCCTACCCCGAAACTGAGGGATGGAACTGAGATCAGTTTTCCTCCCATTCCTCTGGCAGTATGTTTATTCTGCATTCAGATATTTGGCAAATCACCTATCACAGCTAGGGTCAGCACTGAGCACTCTCACTGGAAGGACTGATGTTCATTTTTATTCAGTTGACCTGCTCTGGTGAATGAATGTGGCTCCACATATTAGTATCTGCTGGGCATAACATGATATGGGGATCAAAAGTTCCCACCGAAGCTTCCCTGACAGAGTTTAGATATGTCAACTGGGACTCACACCAGAAAACAACCCCGAAGGAGATAGTTGTTAGTGCTTCAGTGACAGGTTTGCAGAGCATATGTTTAAACAAATTTTAGAGAAGATTCTGTGTGTCAATAAACCTCAAGGATTGCTCCTAACCCTGTGGGCTCTTCCGGGATTCCCGTCTCTTCTGCAAGCCCTAGTGATCTACTCTGTGTTGATGTTGGAAGTTGCAAACATCTGCTGTCTTAGGGGTTCTTTTCTCTCCAGGGTTGTCCATGAGGAAGGACAGGATTCTTTTCAACATACTTGCTTATCATTAAGTAACATAAGGTTTTTCTTTAATTCTTTCTTTAGATTTTTAACTCCCAATCACTGTTGGGCTTCCCTGGTGGTTCAGCTGGTAAAGAATCCACCTGCAATGCAGGAGACCTGGGTTCACTCCCTGGGTTGGGAAGATCCTCTGGAGAAGGAAAAGGCTACCCACTCCAGTATTCTGGCCTGGAGAATTCCATGGAGTGTATAGTCCATGGGGTTGCAAAGAGTGGGACACGACAGAGACTTTCACTCTCACTTTAGGATAAAGTGGTGATGGACAGGGAGGCCTGGCGTGCTGTGCTTCATGGGGTCGCAAAGAGTCGGACACGACTGAGCGACTGAACTGAACTGAACTAAACTGATGGACTTAAGAAATGATAACTAGGGGAGTTGTAAATTCTTTATAACGGATGGAATTTTCATAGTACCTTATTTTATGGCTTCTAATGTGCTTTCTTAGATTTTCCTCTTAAGTTCCAGCATACCATTTTTTGTTATTTAAATAAGGTTGGAATTCATCAAATCTGCTATCCTTCTTATAGGGTACATTGTTCACTGTGCCAAGCAAATTTATTTGGCTGTGTCGGGTCCTAGTTGTGGCACGTGGGACTCTTATTGCGTCATGTGTGATTTTTGTTGTGGACACTCTGGTTGTGCTGCAAGGGCTCTGGAGTGCATGGGCTCAGTAGTTGCAGAGTAAGGGCCTAGTTGCTGCTTCTGCTGCTGCTAAGTCACTTCAGTTGTGTCCGACTCTGTGTGACCCCATAGACGGCAGCCCACCAGGCTCCCCCGTCCCTGGGATTCTCCAGGCAAGAACACTGGAGTGGGTTGCCATTTCCTTCTCCAATGTGTGAAAGTGAAAAGTGAAAGTGAAGTCGCTCAGTCATGTCTGACTCGTAGCGACCCCACGGACTGCAGCCTACCAGGCTCCTCCATCCATGGGATTTTCCAGGCAAGAGTACTGGAGGGGCTTGCCATATGGGATCCTAGTTCCCCCGCCAGGGGTTGAACCGGTGACCCCTGCATTGCAAGGCAGGCTCCGTGGACTGCCAGGGAAGCCCCTTCTGAACCACTTTTAAATGTACAGTTGAGCATTGTTAAGTATATTCATGTTGTTGTGCCGCCAATCTCCAGAATATTTTCAGCTTGCAAAATTGAAACATTATACCCATTAAACCATAACTCCTCATTTCCCTCTCCTCTCAGTCCCTGGCAACAACTATTCTTCTTTCCTTTTCTATGAATTCGACTACACTGGGCACCTTGCATAAGTGGAATCATACAGCATTTTTTCCTATTGTGACTAGTTTATTTCACTTACCATAATGAAATAATTCACTTATTTCACTTACCATGACGAAATACCAAGGTTCATCCATGTTGTAGCTGGTCCCAGAATTTCATTCCTTTTTAAGGCTTAATAATATTCTATTGTATGTTTATGCCACAGTTTGTTTATCCATCCATCTGGAAGCATTTGGGTTGCTTCTGCCTTTTAGCTCTTGTGAATAATGCTGCTGTGAACATGGATGTACAGATATCTGCTTTTAATTCTCTGAAGACACACCCAGCAGTAGCATTGCTGCGTCCACGGTGGTTCTGTGTTTAACATGTTGAGGACCCCTGTCCCCTGTCCCATCACAGGCGCACCACGGACAGCAGTACACAGCGATTTCAGTTGTTCTGCATCCTTGCCAACACTTGTTATTTTGTCTTTTTTTTTTCCTCATAACCATCCTAATGTCTGGGCAGTGATATATCATTGTGGTTTTTATTAGTGTTTCCCTAGCGGTTGGTGATATGGAACATCTTTTCCTATGCATATTGGCCATTTGTATTTTCTTTGGAGAAACGTTTAAGTTCTTTGGTCATTTTGAAATCAGCTGTTTGTTTTCTCGGTGTTCAAGTTGTAGGTCGTGCTCTCCTGTTTCAGTGTACCTTTTCTGTTAGTGAGACATGCAGGCTTGCCAAAGTAGGTTCTTGGGGGCCAATCAGAGAAGTATTTCTTTTCCAGGATTACAAGTGATGTCAGGAATCAAAGGAATCATAAGTAGAAGAGGCTGAAACTACCTGCCTTACCTCAATTCTCAGCAGGAACACTAAGCCAAGAAAGGAATTTAAATGAGTCACCAGCCCTTAGGAGCACTGAGAAATGAAGTTCTCACGGCCGAGAGAGGCAGAGAAACAAGAGCAGGGAGCAGTGAGTCAGATTAGTGTCCAGGAAGGTGGTCCTGAGCAAAGGACCAGGGCATCCAGTGTTGCTTTTGACTTGTCCTTTGGGTGTTTTCTGGTTATTGATGTAGGACAGCCTGCTGTGTTACAGGCTTAGAGAGAAGGCATGTACTTTCCTTTTCCAGTACTAGAAAATTTATTAGATTCTTGGGTATTTCTTCTCTCTAATCACCAATGTGGGATTTATGTGTGTTTTTATTTTACAATGCTCGTTTCATGAAGTAAAAATGAAACTGTTTTTACTTGAAGAAGTTAACATACACCAATATGACAAGCCTCTGTAAAGAATTTGTGCACTGAAAAATTGGAGGAAAAATAGGAAAACTGAGAACATTAACCAGGGCATAGATTTTAAAAAAGAGCAGTAGCAAAGTATTAAAAAGAGAAATTTAAAAGGTTACTAATCTTTCTGTAAGTTTTGAGAACTACCTGTACACTGTTCTATTTAAGAATAGAATGACCTGTATTCAGAAAATTTGCTACAGGAATTGTTCTTCTGTTGTAAACAACTAGAGACCTGGACAAAATGTATGAAACAAGTGTTTATAAACATTGGACAAAGCAGGCAGCACATATGATTCCTGAGAGAAGGGAAACAAACGAGAGAGCCCTAAGACTGACTCAGCTTTCTTCTTGGAGGAATTTCCAGGATATTGATGATCTGTAAACATTATGGGTAAAACTCCACAAGACCAGGGAAAGAGTCACAGGAAAACAATAGTTTGAATAGTTAGCAAGGCTCACACAGGTCTGGGAAGTGTTCACATTGCCATGAGCCAGAAGGTTTATACTTGAGCAGTGGGGATAAATTAATACTAGATGGAAACTTGCTCTAAACTCCCAGGATAATTCAGTGGGGAGAAGAAAGCCTTTTCAACAGATGGCTCTGAAACAAATGGATGTCCATAGGCAAGGAAAAAAAAAAACGTTACTGGCTCTTACTTTGCCCTTGTAGGGAGGAAAAAATGCTGTATCCTCTTAGGTTCCCTGGCTGGTCTGAGAATCACACTGACATAAGACAGATCAATGGGAAAAGAATATACAGATTTTATTAAGTTTTTGCAGGTACATAGATGTCTGTACAAGAGAATGAAGACGTGAGGGATGACCAGAGCAGGAAGCTTTCATACCTTTTAGATAAAAAAGACAATAAATTTGTGAAGGATTGACAAGACAAAGAACTTTTGGTTAGGCGCAGTACATGGTGAAGAAGTAAACAAGGCTTATTTGTACAGATTTATTGGCCCCAATGGAGAAGGAAATGGCAACCCACTCCAGTATTCATGCCTGGGGAATCCCATGGACAGAAGTGCCTAATGGGCTACAGTCCGTGGGGTCTCAAAGAGTCAGATATGACTGAAGCAACTTAGCTCACATGCATTGGTCCCAAATTCCCTATTTCTGGTGATCGGATGTCTTCCTTCCTCCTGGCACAGGGTGGGTGCCTTTCACATGGGGGGTTGCATCTTCTGCTTTCAGGAGGAAAAGGAGGGTCAGAGTGCCCTTCTTATACCTGTTGTTTCCCAAATGCCTTTAACTCAAAATAATCAGTATGCCAAGGTGGCATATCTTGGGGTAACATGCTTTGAGCTCCTTCACACCAGATGCAGTTCAAAATGGATTACAAACCTAAATGTAAGCGCTGAAACTGTACCACTCTAAAGGAAAGCATAGGAGAAAATCTTGGTGACTTTGGGTTAGATAAGATTTTCTTTTAATGTGAAAAGCTGGAATTGCAAAAGAAAAAAAAGTTGATAAATCTTTATTAAAGTCAAACACTTTTCCTCTTTGAAAGACACTATCAGGAAAATGAAGCAACACTTTGGGAGGAGATGTTTGTAAGACATGTATGTGATAACAAGACTTAAATCCACCATATATGAAGAACTCTTATGACATAAGAATGTAAACATAACTAAAAATGGGAAATGTGGACATTTCACCAAAGAAGATATGCAAACGGATAGGAAACACATGAAAAAATGCTCGGCATCTTTATTATTATTATTAAAAAGTTTATCTTTCTGTGCTAGGTTTTAGTTTTGGCTTGATGGATTACTTAGTTCCCTGACCAGGGACTGAACCCAGGCCCCCTGCATTGGGAACACGGAACCTTAGCCACTGAACCACGAGGGTAGTCCCTCAAGATCTTTAATCTTTAGGAATATGCAGATTAAAGCCATGATGAGATGCTGCTGAGCATCTATTAGAATGGCTAAGCTTTAAAAGGTTGATAGTACCAACACTTGGTGTTGATAAAGATATGGAGCACCTGTATCTCACATATTTCTGGCAGGAAAGCAGTTTGGCAGTTTCTTATGGAGTTAAATGTATACTTACTGGAAATATCCAACAATCCTGCTTCTAAGGATTTACCAAAGAAAAATATAAACATATGTCTACACAGGTGCTTGTACTTACATGTTCATAGTAACTTTATAGTTGCCCCAAACTGGAAACAACCCAATCCCTGGCGGTGTTGAATGAGTAAACAGATTGTGATAAATTCATACAGTGGAATATTATACTCAACTATAAGAAGGGATGAGTTGGTACATTAAAAGCTTGGATGAATTTCAGAAGCATTATGCCAAGGGAAAGAAGGCAGACACAGAGGGTTACTCAGTGTATGATTGTATTTTTATGAAATTCTAGAAAAGCCAGAACTGTAGGCACAGAGAACTGTTGCTCGGTGATAGAATAGAGGGAAGTAGAATTCTTTGGAGTGATGGAAATGTTCTATATCTTTATTGTGGAGATAGTTGTACAAATGTATACATCAAAATTTGTAGACCTATATTCACTTAACGGAGAAGGTGATGACACCCCACTCCAGTACTCTTGCCTGGAAAATTCCATGGATGGAGGAGCCTGGTAGGCTGCAGTCCGTGGGGTAGCTAAGGATCGGACACGACTGAGCGACTTCACTTTCCCTTTTCACTTTCACACATTGGAGAAGGAAATGGCAACCCACTCCAGTGTTCTTGCCTGGAGAATCCCAGGGACGGGGGAGCCTGGTGGGCTTTCATCTATGGGGTTGCACAGAGTTGGACACGACTGAAGTGACTTAGCAGCAGCAGCAGCAGCATATTCACTTAAAATGAGTGAATTTTATCATATGTAAATTATACTTCAGTAAAGCTAATTATTTAAAAAATAAAGTGATATGCCAAATTATGTTCTAAAGTTTACGCTATAGAAGTGGGCATTAAATTTGCTGCAGTTTTGCTTTTTCTAGGACATTTGAGGTTATTTGTAGTTTTTTACTGTTAGAAATAATGCTGTTATGAACAATTTGGTCTATGTCTGCTGGTAACAAAGATACGCATTTCAGTATAACCTAGGAGTAGTTCTGCAAAATCACGTGTTGTTAAAAGATACACTGAGGCATATTAAAATTTTTGAGTTTATTTGAGCTAAAGTTGATACAAATGGGGCAGTCTTTTATGGAAAGGAAGTGGAGGCAAAGCTTATTTGATTGGCTGTAGCTTAAGCAGAGAAGAAGAAGAAGAAGAAGGCAATGGCAAGCCACTCCCGTACTCTTGCCTAGAAAATCCCATGGATGGAGGAGCCTGGTGGGTTGCCATCTATGGGGTCACACAGAGTCAGACACGACTGAAGTGACTTAGCAGCATCTTAGCAGCAGCTTAAGCAGTAGCTTTGCTTGGGAAAGCCTAAATTGGCTGTTTATGATTGGCTGTCCTTAAGTTTTGATTTTTAAACTTGAGGCATTACAGGCTTAGATTTTGGTTTGCTTACAGGCTACTAAAGCATTAAGGGCACTTCAGTTGGATGGCCTCTGTTTAATTTAACAGTATGTACATTTATGTTGGTTACTGTCAAGAAGTTTTCCAATATGGTTGTACCAATTCACATTGCATAGTAAGTTGCTCTCCATTCTCACCAATGCTTGAGATTACTTGTCTTTTTCATTTTAGTCACTTTGGTATATGTAAAATAGCACTGTATAGTGGTTTTAATCTGCATTTCCCATGATGACTAATGAGGTTGAATATTAATTCATACATTTATTGACTGTGTGGTATCTTTTCTTGTAAAGTGTCTATAAATCTTTTATTATTACTGTTAATATGTAGGAGTTATTTCTATGTATGTGGATATTTCTATCCATATTAAGTCCTTTATCCAGTACATAACCTACATATATCTTCCTCCTATCTGTTACTTGCCTTTTTTCTCTCTTAATGGTGGCATTTATTTCTGTTCAAAATGTGTGAAGAAGGTATCCTGAAGATTTGGGGCAGACCTATAAATGGGAGATTTCATTAAAGACTCTACATTAATCAACTATAATGTAGGACAGGAGTTTGTTATTTTGGGGTTTTGATATCTGTTGTTTTAACTATGTTATTATTCTTATTAAATCCTTAAGAAGTGATTGGATATACCATTTTAGATTTTTCTTAAAAAAATTAAAAATCCAACTGAATACAGTGTCTCTAATTAGTATTCCTTACTTTTTTATTTTCTAAGTGTCATTTCCCCTTGTAGAAAACATTACTTCTACTCAAAATGGTTTCTGTACTTTTTCAAATAATTTGTTTTGACCTGTTTAGCACTGATTTATTTCTCTTTTGCCTTGAAAGTATTTTAAAATATCTGCTATTCAAATTAAATGATTAAATAATTTCTATTGTATGAACAAATGATTTCTTCTTCTTCTCTGACCTCTGTAATTTGAAAACTACATTGAATACTTCTTAAGTGAATACTGCCTGTGACTTACTGAAACTTTTTTCCATGGCATTTTTAACAGTTCAAAGAAAGTTTTTATTTTTTTAATTAATTTATTTTTAAGCTAATTTTTTTCCTTTTGTATAATTATTTATTATTGCTTTTGGCTGTGCTAGGTCTTCGTTGCCATAGGGGCTTTTTCTGGGTGCGGCAAACAGGGACTGCCCTTCGTTGTCGTGCGTGGCGTCTCTTCGCGGCGCCTGTTGTCATTGCAGAGCGCAGGCTTCCGTAGTTGCTGCATAGGGGCTCAGGAGTTGTGGCTTCCGGCCTGTAGAGCACAGGCTCAGCATTTGTGGCACAGACTCACTTGCTCTCCTGCACGTGGGATCTTCCTGAATCAAGGATCAACCTTGTGTCTCCTGCATTGGCAGGCAGATTCTTTAGCACTGAGCCACTAGGGAGGTCCCAAAGACAGTCTTTAAAAGTAGTGGTTTTGGTTTTTTAATGGAAGGATTAGAAAGTTCATCTCATAGTATGCTAATAGATTGGGAGTATTCTGTATTCTTTCATCAGAAGAGAGCAAAATTATATGCATTTATATTTTTTCCTATACCTTTATGTAGTCTTTTGAGTTAGATGAAGAATAAGCCAATTTGTTGCCTTTAATCAGCTTCTTAAGCTCTCAGTTCCTGTTCATTGTCTTTACCCTCTATTTAATGTCAGTATCAGCTCCATTTTTAATGCATTTTTAAAGAGTAAAATGATCTAAATTTACTTGAATTTCTGTTAGTGTTCCTTCTTTTGAGATTAAATATGACAGAATTTAAACTTTAGAGAACGTTTTATATATATTATATATATATATATATTAATAAATAAAAAGTGATCTTTGTGGTACTGGACTAAAAACTTTTGTTTGGTGGTTTGCCATGATTAGGCTAAGGCATAATCTTACTTTTGTGAGATTTTGTTGTATGAAGGTAAGGAGCAAATTTTATTGTGATTTGTATCAAAACTCAGCTAGTTTATTATTTAAAAGTAAAGGAAATATTGGGCTAAAGCTAGTAAAAAAATTTTTTTTTCTTTAATAGGTAATTAATAAAATGTCTCCAACTTCGCTAAAGATCACACTAAGGCAACTCATGGAGGGGTCTTCAAAGACCTTGCCAGAAGTATTAACTATGGAATATCGGCTGAGTCAAACTTGTGTGGTAAGAATTTTTATTTGAAGTATTTTTATTTTCTAGTTGTGAAAGTCATATATGTTGAAACTGGCTGTAATTTACTCTGTGAAAATACAGTGGGCCAGTTAACTTAAGGTGTGTGGAAATACTAGATTGTTAAACCTTTATGAAATAGCAGTTATATTTGCATGTAATTGTAAGGACTGTGACCTCTTGAAATTCAGATAGAAACTATAACCATTTTCAGAAATTATATGTCATTTTCAGGCATAGGCAAGAAGCATAAATTCTCTAAATCTAAATATATATAAAATGAACAAAGGGAAGTTATTAGTTACATGTTTCAGTTAATAGACTAGCATTAAAATACCATTATGGATACACTTAAAGTAGGCAATAATCACATAGAATATTATTAGTTTCATGAACTATTTTAGTCACAGTGATTTCTTCTTCCAGATAAATTCTTTTAAAGCAAAATTATCTCTTTTGTGTTATGTGTAGAGAACCTTTGCATTAATAAACTCATCGCCTAAAGGAAATATTATGTTTAGTATCTAGAAAGCAGATATACCTAATGGACTTCCATGTCCTGGAATAGTATTGTGGAGATACTCAAAATAGTTCATATAACCATCAGTTGAGCTCTATCAGTCATATCTTGAGGTTACTCCATAGTATTGAACTGCAGTGAGGTCTTTTATTATGTCAGTACTGTGCTTGGTACTTTGTATGCATTCTCTCTATTAAATATTACACTGTCTCTAGAAAGCAGTTATTATTATTGTTTCCACTCTGTAGATGAGGAAACAGTGGCATAGAAAAATAACCTGCCTAAGGTGGTGCAGCTATTAAGAGGCACAGACATGGCAGGTGAAGCCGGGTGGTCAGAGTCTTGACCGCCACCCGGTATGTCACCCTGTTTTCCACTGTGCGTTTAGTGCGCTGACTGGGTGGATTGATCCCTTCCTTCCTTCATTCTCCCAGCAAATACATGAGCCATATGCCAGGCACTGTGCTGTGTATTACGTCGTTGTATGTCCTTGTTCTCATGTAATCTGTAGCTTTCTGAGACCATAAAGAACAAATAAAATAAGTACCATAATTACCAGTTGTGGTAAGTGCTCTAAAGGAAACATACAAGGTTGGTGATAGAATGATGTGGGAAAGAGGGAATTGGGGAACCTTAGATAAGCAGGTCCAGGAAAGCATCGTGAGATATTAGCTCACCAGTGACCTGAAGGGTGAGACATGAGCATGTTGAAAAGCCTTGTGGGTTTCAGCAGGGGGTGATTTGGTTTGATTTGTTCCAAGAAGGTAATTATTCCTGCTGAGTGATGATGGGGTTGGAGGGGTTTCAGAGTGGGGGTGAAGATCAGATATGAGTTTTCTGCAGTAATCCAGGTGCAAAATAGTAGTGGCTTAGACTCAAGTGGTGGCGGTGGTGGGGAATAAATGGATTTGAGATAGATGTAGGAGATAGATAGGCCTTGATGGATATGAAGGACAGAACGCTTTTAGGAGTTGGAGTTTACAGGTGTGGGTTAGAAACTTAAGTCTGAAAGACAGCACCAGTTTAAAAACAAACAAACAAAACTTTGGAGATTTACTTATTTACTTAACAAATAAGAGTGCTTATTACCATGTGCTCGGCATGAATACATAGGTGAACAAAACGGACATATCCCTCCTCTCATGGAACTTACTTTATAGTGGGGCAGATAAACTATAAATAGATAAATTTGTTAAATATGTAGTATATTACTATAATACTAAGGAGCAAAAGTAAGCTGGGAAGAAGGGTATGGAATAAGGAGGATAGAAGCTGAACTTATAGATAGGATGACCAGAGAAGACCTCACTGAGATGATGATCTTTGAGTGAAAACCTGGAAGAAGTGTGGTGGTGAGTCATGCACACATCTGGAGGGCATCTAAGTACAAAGCTCTGAGGTGAGTGAGGGGTGGCCTTCCTGTTCTAGGAAATGCAGGTAGGCCTCGTGGGTAGAGTGGGGCAGGGGTGGTCAGTGGGTGAGAGGGAAAGAAGATCAGGGCTGACAGGGTAGGGAATGGCTGTGCAGAGCATAGGAGCCTTGGAGGTCTTTATAAGACTTTATAAGATTGCTGCAGGGGTGCCATCATTCTCATGGCCTGCAACCAGAAAGGTGGGAATGTGGAGTAGGATTGCTATCATGGCATTTTATGGGATCATGTCGATACAGCACCGAGGGCAGAAGAATGAGTTCCTGTAAAGCTGAAGTTAAATTCATAAAAGACCTAATCGATTTTTCTCTCTTTTTCACTTCACTTCAACATGTGGCTGTAGGTAGGGTAGTAATCTTCCCTGAACCCTGTACAGTAGCCCCAGGGACGGGGGAGCCTGGTGGGCTTCCGTCTATGGGGTCGCACAGAATTGGACACGACTGAAGCGACTTAGCAGCAGCAGTAGCAGCAGTCATCTGTTTTAGCTCTGGCAACTGCTTGCTTTTGTTCTGAGTAAAATAGGAAGGCACTGGATGTTCTTTGAGCAGTGGAGGGCCAGAATCTTATATTTTAACAGAATTGATTACTTAGGCACTGCTGTGTGGAGTTTTGAATGGGTCCCTTGGACTGCAAGGAGATCCAACCAGTCCATTCTAAAGGAGAGCATTCTAAAGGAGAGCAATCCTTGGTGTTCATTGGAAGGACTGATGCTAAAGCATCAGGAGATGCTGCGAAAGACTGAAGGTCAAAGGAGAAGCGGGCAGCAGAGGATGAGATGGTTAGATAGCATCACTGATTCAATGGACATGAATTTGAGCCAACTCCAGGAGAGAGTGTAGGACAGAGGAGCCTGGCGTGCTGCAGTCCCTGAGGTCACAAAGAGTCGGACATGACTTAGCGACTGAATGACAACAACATCGTATAGAAGGAAAATGATCAGTGGAAGAGGAGGAGGACAGAGGTGGGAGGACCAGGAGAGCATGGTGTCATGAAAGCAGGAGAGGAGTGCCATAAGGAGGAGGAGTGCTGCCGAAGCCTCTGGTAGACAAGAATAAAGGCATACTATGTGAAGGCAACACTGAAGTTACAGATGATTTTGGCAAGCTATTTCAGGGGTGTGTTAAGGCAAAAGTTAGTGTGGTAAGTTGGGGAGGGGAGGGGAAATGAGTAAATGGGATGTGAAGAAGCAAAGACTGTGTTCACAACCTTTCCTTCTTGAAAGAGAAACAGGGTAGAAGCTGAGGCTGTGAAATCAAGTGAGATTCCTTTTTTATTTTATAAGGTGGAAGTTACTAAAACATGTTTGTAAATGATTGGGAATGATCCAACAGGGGAAAAGGATTATGTTGATGCTACTAATAATAGTTAACATTTACTGAGCACTTGCTGTCTGTCAGACGTTGTGTTGGGATGTTGATTAAAATAATCTTAGGATGGAGGTATTGATATTATCATTTCATATAAGGAAACTGGGAAGTAGAGAAATTACTGGTCCAGGGTCATGTGGTTACCGGGAGATGAGCCCAGATATTTGAAGTGTATGCACGTAGCCACTGAGTTATACTGCGTACATTGACCATGCCAGGGAAGGAGAGAGACCTTCTCAGGCATAGCCCTGGAGAAGAGGGCAGATGAATGGGAAGGCAGGGGAGGACTGGCCTTTGGCAGGGGAATCGGAAGGCATGGTGCAGATGGCTGTAGTTGGACTGCAGGTGTTTCGATAGTGGGAAGAAGAGAATGTTCATGTCTTTCTTTTTTAAAATAAAGGTTAAGTCATTAGCTGAGAGTATAGTGTAGGAGGTTAAATCATTAGTTGAGAATCTAGTGTAGAGAGTGTAACTTGCCTGGGGTAGACGTTGAGAGGACGAAGACAGGGGAAGTCACATCCAGCAGTGGGAAAGAGAGCGTGGGTTGTGAGGCAGTTTTCTGTGCTTTTTGAGATTTGTGATCATGACTTTCACGCAGCCAGTCACCGCTGTATGGTTCTTCTGCAGTGAGATTTAGCTGTGTGAACGCAGGCAGAGGTAAATGGTAGGGTTTAGCTGGTGCTGAGATTTTGGCAGGATAGAATAAATGGGAGAAAAAGGCTTGAGGGAGATGAGGGCATTTTCAAGAAAAAAATGACTGCGTTAAGTAACTGGGGAAACCGGGCTGGATGAAGAGCAAAGTGAAGCCAGAACAAATGGTGAGAAAGTCACAGGTCACTGGAGCTCAGTAAGATGGGGGATTTGAAGCAGTGGAGATACTTAGCAAATAAGAATAGGAGGAGGTGATCACAGGTGGTCCAATCTCTGCATGTCATGGGTCAGGGTGTGGCCTCGAGAGCGGGGACTAAAGGGGGTGGAAGAGCAGAGCTCATCAGGAAGGAGGATGCCCAGAAATTTCTCTTTGAATCTTGATTTTCTTTCAGAACGGCCATGACTTTCATGAAGGCGTTAGGGCAGGTAAGTGACACTTGTTTCCTTCCTGGCTATTATGGAAACGGGATTTTTGAGCATATATTGTTTAAAAAAGACAGTTGTTTTATTAGTGAAAATCAAACTTTTGTAAAGGTTGAAAGAAATTTTTAATATTACCAACTGGCATATGAGGGAAGATCAATCTTTGAAACCAAAATTGTTTTAAAAATTCCAGTAGCCTTGTCACTGCTCCCTAATTTATATATAAGAAGTAATCCTGCTCCTAGCAGTCACACGGACTACCTCTGCTGAGTGCAGTGTGGGTTTGTCAACTCATTCTGCAGCTGAAGCCTTTGAAAGGTGCCTTTGTTCTCTTGCAAAAAGCCCTGAAGTCCCTGCTCTTCTTTTGTACTGCCTTGGTGAAATCCCAGCCATGTTGAGCCCTGCCATCTACCACTTTGCCTGTACCTAGCAGCTTAACATTGCCTTAAGAAAAAACTGCATTACATAATTAGCAGCATCTGCAAATGGTATTAATTCCTATTTTTGCTTGTCATCTTCAATCAGAATATTAAAAGCAATTGATTTTTGTTCTAGCAAATTTGCAATCATTTTTCTATGTATGAGCTCATAGCCCTATAAATAATAGCTGTCATTTATGTTGTATAAAATGAGTTCTTTCCCTCTGCATGTATTTTACATATATACCTTTCTTGTGTTTTTATTTATCACTTTAATATAGTACAGACTCTGGATATACTTTATCTGAATAAAAGGTTATATTCTCTGAGCGGTAAGCTTCAGTAAACACTGGTCACTATGGTAGAATTCTCTTCACTTCTGGCATGATATAGTATAAGAAATAAAAAGTCCTTTTAGAGAACACATGGAGCTGAATCAGAGGAGATGGTTATATGTTTTATAGAAAACATACATTCATCCCACTGATTCCCTGCAAATTCTTGCTGCATGTGGATCAGAGCTTAGACCTTGGATTTGAGGAGGACCTGTGTGCTACTTGGGTTATGTTGCTAAGGTATTCAATGTGTGTTAATAGAAGCCCTTCTTAACTTAAAAAAAAAGGTATTATTTTTAGATATACCGTTAGATATTTTTTAGGGAAAAGGACTGAAACCAAGTGACATCAAAGTTCTGATTCACAGGGCAGGGTCTTATCAAGCTACTTTTTAATGAAGAGTAAGTATACAGCCTCATTTTTCAGCATAACCTCTTTATTCAGAAAGCAGTATCTATTCTGAGTAAAACTGTTAAAATGTTCTTGCATAACCAAATGTTTGCTACAATTTGCTAATTATAAAGTATGTTAGCAAATTAATTAAACTACCAAATTAGGGGAATGGTTGTCAGAAATGCTCTTAACATCTAGAATAAACTTCTTCCTTTAGAACTTACAGAAAAGAATTTTAAAAGGATTAACTCAGATTTGCTGGAGAGTTACCAACTGGAGTTTTTAGTGGGTACCTCATGAAACCTTCTGAAAAACCTGAGTTTCCTACATGGCAAGAATGTTTTATCTGTGCTGGATTAAAAATGTTGTTAGTTTGAAATTAAGTAACATTGAAGATTTGATTAATATTCCCTTTGCTTTTGTCCTTCAGTAGATTGTTAAGAAGGTATATAGCATTGACTTGAGAGCTTAAAAGAGATTCTTGTACAAAGAATGTTCCAGGATTATTTTTATTTATTCTGTCCAGGGAATGTAAAACTTTCAAATTGGCTGGGATCATAGCATCAGTGTTCAGTATCACCACTGATCAGATACTGGAATCCTGTAGTCAGGCGGCCAAACCTTGGAACCCGCCAGTATCCACATTAAATTATGCATATATCCCCCTTCCCTCTATCTCCTGAGGCAACCTGCCACCTTTGGTTCCCAGATTGCTTCTTTAATTATTTAGCCTTTTAGTGATAAACTCATTTTTTAATGTTGGCCAGTTGGCCTTGTATGTTTAAATATTTTCATTCCTCACAAGAATTAGTCATGGTTGAAATTCTAAGCATGGTTGAAATTCCCTACCACAGCCTTATTAAGTATAGCCTCATTCTCTTTGTTGTTTTCAATGTTTTTGAGATAATTGTAGATTTACATGTCATTGTGAGAAATGATATGGAGAAGCCCTTTATACCCTCCACCCAGTTTCCCAAATGGGAGCATTTGTATAACTCTAGGATGTGATCACCGGAGAAGGCAATGGCAAGCCACTCCAGTACTCTTGCCTAGAAAATCCCATGGATGGAGGAGCCTGGTAGGCTGCAGTCCGTGGGGTCGCTATGGGTCGGACACGACTGAGCGACTTCACTTTCACTTTTCACTTGCACACATTGGAGAAGGAAATGGCAACCCACTCCAGTGTTCTTGCCTGGAGAATCCCAGGGACGGGGGAGCCTGGTGGGCTTCCGTCTATGGGGTCACACAGAGTCGGACACGATTGAAGTGACTTAGCAGCAGCAGCAGCAGCAGCAGGATGTGATCACAACCAGGAAACTGACATTTCCCTCCCTTTTAGAAGGAGGTTATGGATTGCTTCATACTTAAAATCCTGTGGGGATACTGTGTGGCTATGCTCAGTGATGACTACACTTGAAATAAGAGAAGTAGAGCTTCTCGTGATAACATGAGGTGGTCTGGTGTTTTAATTCAGTGTGAGCTAGATGATTCAGCAAAACAGCAGTATGCATGTTAATTATGCATAAAGTCCCTTTCCCTGTACCTTAAGTAATTTTCCTCTCAGTTCAGTGTAGAGGTTAGAAGACAGATCTGGGCCCTCCACCCTCCCCTGCCTTCAAGCCACACCAACTCTGTTCTCAGTTCCAAGGCTTAAATCACTGGATTAGTTCAGTAGGCTGTATTCAAGTTAGAAGCATCAGGCTTAGAATGTTAGGTCATCATCCAAATTCCGTGGGGGCTTAATTTAAGGGGACTAAGGGAAGGACATATACAAAAATTTCAACTTTGCAGAAAAGAATGTGCTATAGAAAAATATGCCTAGTCCAAGATAGTTTGTGTCAATCCAGTAATTAAAATCTGGTAATACTAGAAAAAAAAATTAACATTTCTTATGTCTCTACTTGACAGTTTTAATAGATAAAGACCAGAGTCCAAAGTGGAAACCAGCTGACCTAAAAGAAGTTACTGATGAAGATTTGAATGATTACTTCAAATCTCTGGGAAGTAATGATTTGAAATTTTGAAATGATTGGAGTTTAAAAATACTATTTTGGAGCAGAGGTTGCCAAACTGTGGCACATGGGCCAAAGCCAACCTGCTGCCTGTTTTTTTATATATCGCTCAGCTAAGGATGGTTTTTGCATTTTTAAATTTGGGAGAAAAGAAATTAAAGACCAATATGGCATGGCATGTGAAAATTACATGAAATTCAAATGTCATTGTCTATAAATAAAACTTTATTGGAACATGGTTTTACTTATGTTTACATATCCATGACTGCTTTGAGTAGTTGCAGTAGAGATTATGAGGCCTGCAAAGCCTAAAATATTTACTTATCTGGTCCTTTTCACAAGAAGTTTGCCAACCTCTATTTTAAAAGATGGAAAGATTTGAAGGTCTTTAGAGATTCATGAGTTAGTATATCTAACTGAAATGGGAATTTTATGTTTTGGCTCTGGATATTGGTTTTTACTGTTCAGTTCAGTTGTTCAGTTGTGTCCGACTCTTTGCGACCCAGTGAACTGGACATGCCAGGCCTCCCTGTCCATCACCACCAATTACCGGAGTTTACCCAAATTTGTGTCCATTGAGTCGGTGATGCCATCCAACCATCTCATCCTCTGTCGTCCCCTTCTCCTGCCCTCAATCTTTCCCAGCATCAGGGGCTTTTCCAGTGAGTCAGCTCTTCACTTCAGGTGGCCAAAGTATTGGAGTTTCAGCTTCAGCATCAGTCCTTCCAATGAATATTCAGGACTGATTTCCTTTAGGATGGACTGGTTGGATCTCCTTGCAGTCCAAGGGACTCTCAAGAATCTCCTCCAACACCACAGTTCAAAAGCATCAGTTCTTCGGCGCTCAGGTTTCTTTATAGTCCAACTCTCATATTCATACAGGACTACTGGAAAAACCATAGCTTGGGCTAGGCGGACCTTTGTTAGCAAAGTAATGTCTCTGCTTTTTAATATGCTGTCTAGGTTGGTCATAACTTTCCTTTCAAGGAGTAAGAGTCTTTTAACGTTAAGTAGACTCATATGTAGGTTGTAAAATGTTTTTTGGATTCTTTGTTAACACTTCATCGAATTTCATAGTTATAAAAATCTATTTTAAAGAATTCCGAGTTACTGTAGCTGAAGTGTTCCTGTTATAACATTAGAAATCTCAAGCAGAGAGAAAAAGGTTATTATGAGATTGTCTCTTCATTATTAACTCAGCCTTGGCCTTCCCTGAAGTTAATCAGAATCCCTTCCTGTGGTGAAAGTAAAAGCATTATTTCTTGTTGCTTGCAGTATTTGCTAATCTGGCAGAATGAGGCATTAGAAAATTCTTCTCTCTTAAGATAGACACTCTGCAATTTACATCAGACTTTGGTGTGATAACAGTGATTTGTCCTTGCTGCTGCTGCTAAGTCACTTCAGTCGTGTCTGACTCTGTGTGACCCCATAGACGGCAGCCCATCAGGCTCCCCCGTCCCTGGGATTCTCCAGGCAAGAACACTGGAGTTGGTTGCCATTTCCTTCTCCAATGTGTGAAAGTGAAAAGGGAAAGTGAAGTTGCTCAGTCATGTCTGACTCGTAGCGACCCCATGGACTGCAGCCTACCAGGCTCCTCCGTCCATGGGATTTTCTAGGCAAGAGTACTGGAGTGGCTTGCCATTGCCTTCTCCGAATTTGTCCTTACAGTAGTTCAAATCAGGAGAAAAAACTTGAAAACCCTCTGGTTTTCTGGTTTCAAGAAAATATTTGAAACACTTGTTCTATGAAATACCTTCAGTAATTGCTACTGTTGACAAAATAAGTTTAAGGTACACAATTGTCAAAGCTAAGGTTTTTCCAGTAGTCATGTATGGATGTGAGAGTTGGGCCATAAAGAAGGCTGAGTGCCAAAGAACTGATGCTTTTGAACTGTGGTGCTGGAGAAGACTGTTGAGAGTCCCTTGGACAGTAAGGAGATCCCACCAGTCAATCTAAAGGAAATCAACCCTGAATATTCATTGGAAGGTCTGATGCTGAAGCTAAAGCTCCAATATTTTGGCCACGTGTTGTGAAAAGCCAACTTATATGAAAAGACCCTGATGCTGGGAAAGATTGAGGACAGGAGGAGAAGGGGGTGACGGAGGGTGCAATGGTTGGATGGCATCTCCCACTCAATGGTCATGAGTTTGAGAAAACTCCAGGAGATCGTGAAGCCTGGCGTGCTGCAGTCCATGGAGTCACAAAGAATTGGACACGACTGAGTGAACAAGAACACAACTGTGGATGTTCCAGACTTGGAACCTTAATGTCTAGGTAAGAGTCATTTTTAAAGATCAGCTTATAATTTATTTTATAATTTGGTTCAGTTTTTCCTTCATTCCAAACCCCTCAGAAACTAAGAGAACTTTAGTTTTGAAAACTGAAAAGCAGGCAGAACTGAAAAAAACAAAGATTATATCCAGCGCTCTTTTCATAGATGAGAAAATTGCAGTCCAGAAGGATTTGCTTTACATTTTCTGTTCTCAATATATTTAACATGAATCATCCCTCCCCTCCCCCAAAATTAGGGACATATTTGGAAAAAAGATGCCATAGTAATGAATGAACATGTTTACATTTATATTCTTTTTTTTTTATTTTGTTTGTTTTGGCTGCCCTCTACTGCATGAGGGCTCTTCCCCGACCAGGGATCAAACCCGTGCCCTCTGCAGTTGACGCATGGATTCTTAGCCACTGGACCACATGGAAGTCCTACATTTATGTTTTTAAAGCTCCTAAATGTGGATGCAAGTGATCTAAGAAAATATTTGTATAAATGGAATTTTATTTTCTTTGTATTTGCTAGAAATGCAGAAAATGTTAAGTCCTTTATGTTAAAAAAATTTGAAATCACACAATGGGAAAAAGCAGTTGCTTGCATCAATTAAACAAGAACTCATAACTAGTTAATTGCAACTGGACTTTTATTGTACAGTTAGGAAAAGTGTTTTCACAAAAATACTTGGAAAAAATATACCATTTCATAGGTAAGTCTTACAGTGAAGAGAATTTGCTAACAAATGTCATTTCAAGATGTAGGGAGTACATCTGAGCTCATGCCCACTGCTCCAGGGAAGACATGTCCAGTTTGGTCACAAAGATACAGGATGCAGGCATTATGATTAAGCAAGCCATTTATTTGTTAGAACTTTGTTTTAAAATTACTGTTCCTTGATATTATAATTTGTCTCTTAACTTCTGATTTCTAAAACTATATAATTACAAAAGTATAGTTCCCCTATCTCATAAAATGCCAACGATACCGAGTGGGCTATTCGCATATCAGGCTACTTGATTCAGTCAGCATGTCTCTCTTTAATACTAATAAGGCAGTCTGACACAAACGATTCCTTTGGGACTAAGATCACTTTTATCCCCTTCAAAATTGTGCTTTAAGTGCTAATAACCCTGGGTGGTTTGCAAAGAACTGATAAGGCAACAAAAAGTAGAGATTTTGGGATCAGAGGCCTGTGAATGAAAGGTGGTAACTAGCACTGAAGAGACGCTGTCCTGGGAAGGGAGCGGAGAAAGCGCGTCTGTGGGGTGTGTGGGTGTTAAGTGAGGAGCTGGCACCTCTGCTCTGCTCCTCTGCTGCTTCCACAGCTGCCTCTGCAGGCACTCCATCATCTGCTGGCACTCATCTCCCCCTCCACTGGATGTTCTTGAGGTAATCACGCATGTCATTGGTAACCAGTGGAGTGTGGGGCGTCTTGCCCTCAAGTAGCAATACTGGAAGCTTGTTTTTCAGAGCCTGAAAGGAGTGTTGTTTCTTGGTCCCTGTTTCCCCCACTTTCCTTTCCCTTAATAATTTGGTCAATATTATTATTTCTTTGTGTTTGTGATCTAAGTTGGAACAAATGTTTTCAATTCCAGTAGCTAATAATTCTTTCAGTCTTGTTTTATTAATGTCTGTCTCCTTCCTTCTCAAACAGCCTTTCTACTTTGTTCATGAAAGACCTTCAAATGGAGGAAATCTGATATTTAAATATTAAGGCAGGTTAGAAGTTGAATTATCCTGTCAAAGATGTTCTTGTTTATCTTGCCTTCACACCAAACTATGTCTTGATAACAGTCATATGCAGTACATTTGATCCAGCTGTTTCTTGCCTGCCCCCAATATGGTTTATCTACTAACTCACTGATTATACAAGCTTTAAGTCTCTGTGTCACAAGCTACTATAAGTCTGTTAAAATGACTTGGGAGCGAGGGGGTGGTGCTCAGTGAGAAAGCCATAGAATCAGAGAGGGTAGCAACAGAGATTAGGCTTCTAGCTAGATTACGATCTGGCAGACATCCTTGTATGACTCCCCTAGAAAGTAAAGGCCCAGGGCAAGGGAGGAACCTGAGGTTAAAATATTTAGGTGCAATCAAAGCCTACTAGTCTATATCCCTATGTATGCTGAAAATCTAGTGTAATGCACTTCCATAAGGCTTTGTGTTCTCACCATAATATGTATTATCTTATATACTTGATTATATCTTTTAAACAGCAATGACCTTGTAGTGAAAGTATATGATGTGAGATATAAAATGAATGAAAAATGACAACATCTAGGCTTTTGTCTGAGTCATTAGTGTAAACACTCATAAAACTAAATTTTTCTTCATGAGCTGGAAACTTTCTATTCTTAGCCTTGCGACTTCTTTGTGTGAACAGGGTGGTGGTTTTTCTGTTTTGTAAAGTAGCTGGATTATAAGTACAACAGTACAGTACAAACCCTGGGAATAGGTGAAGGTTAAATGACAGTTTACAAATGCAACTGAAAGATGACACACCTGTCACTTTGAGGAATTTTCTTTGCCCATTTACCTTGGGGAGTTTAGTCTGTTTGACTGTGGGCTTCAGAGTATAATGCTAAAATTAGAGGTCACAATTCTGCCTGCTCATAAGGTCATATACGTTTATGTCATTAGGGGTCACAAGATTTTTTCTGCCTTTCTTTACTTTTGATTATAAGGGTCTACTGTATCTTAGTAAAAGGATCTTATGATGTATCAGTTTTATTGCAAGTTATGTCTTCTCAGTATCTTCTTTGTGCTTCCCTGAATTTTCCGTCACTATCTTAAACTAATTTTTTTTTTCAGAAAACTTCCCAAAAAAGCCAAATTTATGAAAATAGTATAGTATATGGCTGTAAATGCCCCCGTGGGCTTTTTTCACAGTAAGAATATATATGTGAGTATTCCCTTTGGAGGAGTATTTGATCTTCTGTAATAACTATAAATCTCATGCATAATCCGAATAGTAATCTGAATGGTGACTGTCCATGTACCAGTCCCTTATGCCTGTGAGACAGTAAAACTTAGCACACATGCAGCACTGAGATCAGCTTCTTCTTCCCGCCTTGCCAGCTAGAGTTTCTGTTACTTTGTAGTTTTCTGGATTGCTGTGTATAAAAGCTATGCATGCTTGTTTTCTTGTATAGTAATATCACTGGGCTACCTAATTCAATGCAGTAAACATTGTCATGACTTCTATAAATTGTATCTTGTTAAGACGCTTATTTGCAAAGTCTGAATCATCCAATAATAGCTGTGATTAGTTAGGGCCCTGACTAACTATCCAGGTGATAGTTATGCTTTTAATCTACAAAAGTAAATATTTAATTAAGGACAGGGTTCATGGTAGACCTCTTCCACATGGGTTGCTTTCTTATGTTTGACCATTTGTGTTAAGGAGGGATCCAAACCTTGACCCAAAAGATTTTGACAGACAAAACCCATCGTTAACCACTCCGGCTTAAATGCCATCCCCTTACCCAGGCATTTCAAGAAAAATCCTTTCGTACCTTGTGGTTTTTGTTTAAATTGACAGTTATTTTAAAGAAATGTCTTTAAAATAACCATTTGTAAACCCAAGGTGCTTTTAAAATTCTTATTTCTTTGGTGATGGCATTACTGCCTCTGGAAGGAAGTGGTGTGACACACAGCTGATTGATTCCTGTGGCTCCAGAGGACTTACATTTAAACCTTTAATGACTGAAATCCAAGACCAAGCAGAGAGAAACTGCTGTTAATGTAGAACTGCTCGAAACACTTCATTTTAGGTATTAGACTCTTGAATCTATTGTAATATTTTTCTTTACACCCAGATGGAGTTATTTGTATTTATTCACACCAGTTTCTGCTATTGTTTCATGTATTTAAACTAGCACCAACTTTATCCACAGTTCAAGAAAGTGTTGTCATCCTACACATAGAATCAAGGCCCTTCACTCTCAATATATGGGATGTCATAGTACTTGAGGTTGTTGCCTGCCCACTGCTGCAAGGCATCACTCAAGATTTCCTGGGACAGGTGCTGTGCAAATTCGAAGACCACAATTTGAGGCCCTGGGGATTCCTTCACTTCCTCTTTGACATTAACTAGAGAAGGTATCCTGGGTAGAAATTTCTCTTCAGGCATAAAGTTTTCTTCACTCACATGCCTCTTCTCACTCTCAAGTGTGGTGGGAAATGGGAAAGTTTGCTTTGATTTCATGCAGCCCATGTTATGAAGAGCTCTGACTGAGTGAAGGAAAGCAGTAGCAAAGACTACTTCAATAGCATCTTTGGAAAACACCAAGCATTGTCCACTTGATACTGACCAGTGTTTTTCCTCTCCAGGACACTTCAGAAATCAATATTCGCTTTCACCAGTCTTCACATGTAGTGTTTTATCTGTCAAGAGAAGGTAAATTTCTTTTTGAAGTCATATAATGCAAATACTGCCCAATTAGGCAGCAAGTAGAAACAAATCTTTACCGCTTTACTAAGGTATCAACAGCTTTATCTTATCAATAGAAAAGATAATCATTCAAAACTGGCAATTAAGAAATAGGAAAACATTTTTTCAAGATCATGAAAATGTTATAAAACTGAAAACAGTCAAACTGTTGTTAACCTTAGATTTTTTTTATGTACACCAGGGTTCAGCAAACGATATATAGCCTTTGTTTGTAGTTCACTGCAGGGACAAAAACAGTGGTGGCCATAGTACTGGGGAAAACTCATTGGTATGAGCTCCTTTGGCCAGGTGAGATGCTGAGAAAGACTGAAGGCAGGAGGAGAAGGAGACAACAGAGGATGAGATGTTTGGATGGCATCACCGACTCAATGGCCATGAGTTTTAGCAAACTCCAGAAGATAGTGAGGGACAGGGAAGCCTGGAATGCTGCAGTCCATGGGGTCGTGGAGAACTGGACACGACCCAGTGACTGAAGAACAACAGTGAGCTCTCCTGGAGGTGGCCGTAGAGAGAAGTGAAGCTCAGTCGTGTCCGACTCTTTGTGACCCCGTGGACTGTCGCCCGCCAGACTCCTCTGTCCATGGGATTCTCCAGGCAAGAATACTGGAGTGGGTTGCCATTTCCTTCTCCAGGGGATCGTCCCAGGATCAAACCCAGGGATTGAACCCAGGTCTCCTGCATTGCAGACAGACTCCTTACTGGCTGAGCCATGAGGGAAGTTCAGAGGTGGCCGTTTTCTCCCCCGAACCTGGCCCCACCCCAGGCCCTATAGGCTCCAGTACTGGGAACCCTCAAGGCAAACAACCAACAGGGTGGGAACACAGACCCACCCATCAGCAGACAGGCTGCCTAAAGTCTTCATGAGCCCATAACTGCCAGCTAAACACACCCCTTGAAATAGCCCTGCCCACCAATGGACAGGAACTAGTCCCACCAGGAAGCTTTCACAAGCTCTTAGACTGGCTTCATGCACCAGGAGGCAGACAGCAGGAGCAAGAAGAACTACAGCCCTGCAGCTTGTGAAATGAAAAGGGCAGTCACAGAAAGTCAGACACAGTGACGATGGCACAGGAATATGTCCCAGACAATGAACAAGATAAAAACCCTAAACAACCACCAAGGGAAGTGAAGGTAGGTAGTCTACGCCCAAATAAAGAATTCAGAGTGATAACAGTAAAGATGGTCCAAAGTCCCAGGAAAAGAATGGAGGCACAGTACAAGAAGATACATACATGTTTAATAAAGAGAAGATCTAAAGAGATGAACAATGACAATAACTGAAAATACATGAGAATAAATCAGAATAAATGGGCAGCAAAACGGATAAGTGTGAGTTGGAAGACAGAATGGTGGGGATCAAAGACAGAAAATACTAAAACAAGGGGAAAGTAACAAATGATATACAAGGCAATTCCCATAAAGTTTTTCAGCAGAAACTCTGCAGGTTAGAAGGGAATGGCACAATAGATTTACAGTGATGAAAGGGAAGAACCTTCAACCAAGAATATTCTACCCAGAAAGTCTCTCCATTCAAATTTGACAGAGAAATCAAGTTTTACAAACAAAAGCAAAAAGAACTTGACACTATCACACCAGCTTTGTAACACACTAAAGGAACTTCTCTAAGCAGGAAAGAAAAAAAGGCCACAACTAGAAACAAGAGAACTATGAATGGAAAAGCTCACTGGTAAAGGCAAACATACAGTAAAAGTAGGAAATCATCTGACACAAATACAATATCACTGCAACTGTGAGGAGGGTACAAATGCAGGATACTGGAACTGTATTTGAAATTAAAAGACCAGTAACTTAAGACAATCTTGTTTATATATAGAATGCTATATCAAAACCTCATGATAACTGCAAACCAAATATCTACAATAAATTCACATACACACAAAGGAATCCAAATACAGTACTAAAAGTCACAAGAACAAGAGGAAGGGGAGGAAAAAACCTACCAAAAAAAATCCACCACAATTAACAAAAATGGCCATAAGAACCATATATATTGATAATTACCTAAAATGTAAATGGATTAAACATTCCAACCAAAAGAAATATATTGGCTGAATGGATTTAAAAAAGCAGGACCTTTATATATGCTGTCTACAGGAAACTCACTTCAGATTTAGGGACACATACAGTCTGTAAGTGAGGGGATGGAAAAAGATATTCCATGCAAATAGAGATCAAAAGAAAGCTGGAGGAGCAATACTTGTCAGATAAAATAGACTAGAAAGACTGTTACAAGAGACAGAGGACACTACATAATGATAAAGGGATGGATCCAAGGAGATATAACAAGTATAAACATATATGCACCCAAAATAGTATTAGCCTTATATATTCAGGTGCTCCTAACAGCTATAAAAGTAGAAATTGCCAGTAACAATAATAGTGGGAGATTTTAATAGCCCACTTTCATCAACAGACCAGACAGAAAATCAATAGGGAAACACAGGCCTTAAATGACATATTAGACTAGGTGGAGATAACTGATATTTAAAGAGCATTCTATTCAAAAGCACAATACACACTCTTTTTAAGTGCACATGGAGCATTCTTCAGGATTGATCACATGCTGGGCCACAAAGCAAACCTTGTTTAAGTTTAGGAAAATGGAAATCACATTAAGGAGCTTTTCTGACCACAACACTATGAGATTAGAAATCAACTACAAGAAAAAACTTGTAAAAAATACAAACGTGGAGGCTAAACAGTATGCTACTAAAAAATCAATAGGTCACGGAAGAAATCAGAGAAAATACCTAAAGACAAATGAAAACAAAAGCCACAATGACCCAAAACCTATGGGACTCAGGAAAAGCAGTTCTAAGAGGAAGGTTATAGCCATCAGGAAACAAACCTAACCTTACACCTAGAGCAACTAGAGAAAGAACAAACAAAACCCAGTTAGAAATCATAAAAACCAGAGCAGAGATAAAGAGACAAGACAATAAAAAAGATCAATGGAAAAAGAAGCTGGCTTTCTGAAAATATAAAATTGATAAACCTTCAGCCAGATTCACCAAGAAAAAAAGGGATCATCTTGAGATTCTGCCTGGGGCATCTTCCAGCATTAACACTAGAAGGCTGAGTCCAAGCAGAGTGGCAACTCTGCTGTGTTACAGAGGCAGAGACTGAATTACTGAAGCAGATGAAATTACAAGAGAATTCAAGAGAAAAAGCAGTTGGGAGGGAGGCAAAAATTTGGATGAGGTCTCACAAAACCAAGCAGGACCCTGCAGGGCCTTCCTTGGGAGAGACCCGTGGGTCCTCTGCCTTTTCCAAGGCCTTCTCTGAGTTCCAAAGAACAAATGCAGAAACAAAGTAAAATGATCAAGCAAGACAAAATAATAATAGCCATGAAACAAAGTCAAGGATCTTTAGTTCTTCTTCAAGTGCTGTAGATAATACCTTGAGCCATATTCTTGCTTTGCAGATACTAAAACCACCAGGTGAAGGAAGTTAACTGTCTGCTGACCACCAGCATGCAGACCCCAGACTGGCTGGAACCGGAAACTTGATGATATTAACTCTAAAGTGCCACCTAGTTACCTCACCACTAACCAGTCAGAAGGATGTCCATGAGGTGATCACACATCCCAAGACCTTCTCCCTCACCCTGCCTTAAAAAAAAAAAACCTTGAAAAACATATACCTGTATATGTATAACTGAATCGCTTTAACTATCACTTCACTATAACCTGAAACTAATATATCGTTAATTAACATTGTTAATTAACAATGTAAAATAAAAACTTAAAGACAAAATATCCAATGATAACAAAAAATAAATTTGACACTTTTCTATTTAATGACTATGTTTTAAACAGTGTTTCTGTATGTTTGTCACTACAGCATCCTTAATTAATCTGAACATGGGTAATAAAGCTTCTTAAAAACCCCTTCACCAAATGCCATCAAGGAATTCAGGGATTTTGACCATGATCTGTTTATTCTCCTTGCTTGGCCCCACACTAGGCATCTTGCAATAAACACTGCTCTCCTTCACCACAACTTGGTGTCAGTTGCTTAGCTTTGCTGTGCATCAGAAAAGCAGACCTAAATCTGGTTTGGTTGGGGGCTGGGGTGTGTATACAAATAAAGCATTTGCAAGACTTAGCAAATGAATACCTGCTCTGGGACTTAGAATTGAACAGTGATGCTATAAGTTCAATAGTGCTATGGAATTCCTGAAGTTCCAGACCAGCCAAAGTGAGGAAACCTCACTGAACACTTGAGGCATTTAGCTACTACTTTATGTGACATTTTAGGAGTGAACCCTAGAGCAGAGTTTAGTAAAACTTTTCACTAAAGGGCTAGATAATATAGTAAGTCCCTACATATCAACAGATTCCATTCTGACAGCACGTTTGTAAGTCCAGTTTGTTCCTAAGCCCAACAAAGGTAGCCTAGGTACCCAATTAACACAATCAGCTATGTAGCTGTATGTAATAGGTTTATAATACTTTTCACACAAATAATGTATAAAAAAGAAAACATTTTTGAAAATGGCAAAGTAGAAGGACATGTACTCATCTCCTTTTGTGAGAGCACTAAAACTGCAAATAGCTGTTGAACAACCATCGATAGGAGGACGCTGAAACCCACCACAAAAAGAAACCCTACGTCCAAAGACAGGAGGCTGCAGCAAGCCGGTAGGAGGGATGCAATCACAATAAAATTAAATCTCATACCTGCCGGGTGGGTGACCCACAGTCTGCAGAACAATAATACCAAAGAAGTTCTTGCACTATTGTGAAGGTTCTAAACCCTAAGTCAGGCTTCCCAGCCTGGGCATCCAACAAAGGGACTGGGATTCCTCAGGGAATTTGGCCTTCAGGTCCAGCAGGATTTGATTATAGGCCTTCCAGAGGACTGAGGGAAACAGAGAAACTCCAGTCTTGGAGGGCACAAATAAAACTTTGCATGCACCAAGACCCACAGGAGAGGAGCAGTGACTTCACAGGAGCCTAAAGCACCACTACCTGCTAGTGTTGGAGGGCCTCCTATGGACCATGGGTTGGCAGGGGCTCCCCACAGGGACGGGGCACTGGACGGTCCCCCTTGATGAAAACCCTCTTGGGAGTTCACCATTCAGTTCAGTTCAGTGCAGTCGCTCAGTCGTGTCCGACTCTCCGCAACCCCATGAATCACAGCATGCCAGGCCTCCCTGTCCATCACCAACTCCCGAGTTCACTCAAACTCACGTCCATCGAGTCAGTCATGCCATCCAGCCATCTCGTTCTCTGTCGTCCCCTTCTCCTCCTGCCCCCAATCCCTCCCAGCATCAGAGTCTTTTCCAGTGAGTCAACTTGTCACATGAGGTGGCCAAAGTATTGCAGTTTCAGCTTCAGCATCAGTCCTTCCAATGAACACCCAGGACTGATCTCCTTGAGAATGGACTGGTTGGATCTCCTTGCAGTCCAAGGGACTCTCAAGAGTCTTCTCCAACACCACAGTTCAAAAGCATCAATTCTTTGGTGATCAGCTTTCTTCACAGTTCAACTCTCACATCCATACATGACCACTGGAAAAACCACAGCCTTGACTAGACGGACCTTGGTTGACAAAGTAATGCCTCTGCTTTTTAATATGCTGTCTAGGTTGGTCATAACTTTCCTTCCAAGAAGCAAGTGTCTTTTAATTTCATGGCCGCAGTCAGCATCTGCAGTGATTTTGGAGCCCCCAAAAATAAAGTCTGACACTGTTTCCACTGTTTCCCCATCTATTTGCCATGAAGTGATGGGACCAGATGCCATGATATTAGTTTTCTGAATATTGAGCTTTAACCCAACTTTTTCACTCTCTTCTTTCACTTTCATCAACAGGCTCTTCAGTTCCTCTTCACTTTCTGCCATAAGGGTGGTGTCATCTGCAAAGCAGAGGTTATTTATATTTCTCCCAGCAATCTTGATTCCAGCTTGTGCTTCTTCCAGCCCAGCGTTCCTCATGATGTACTCTGCATATAAGTTAAATAAGCAGGGTGACAATATACAGCCTTGACATACTCCTTTTTCTGTTTGGAACCAGTCTGTTGTTCCATGTCCAGTTCTAACTGTTGCTTCCTGACCTGCATACAGGTTTGTCAAGAGGCAGGTCAGGTGGTCTGGTATTCCCATCTCTTTCAGAATGTTTCACAGTTTATTGTGATCCACACAGTCAAAGGCTTTGGCATAGTCAATAAAGCAGAAATGGATGTTTTTTTATGGAACTCTCTTGCTTTTTCCATGATCCAGAGGATGTTGGCAATTTGATCTCTGGTTCCTCTGCCTTAGGAGATGGCAAGAGTGAATGTAGACATTCTAGGAATCAGTGAACTAAAATGGACTAGAATGGGTGAATTTAACTCAGATGACCATTATATCTACTACCATGGGCAGGAATCCCTTAGAAGAAATGGAGTAGCCATCATGGTCAACAAAAGAGTCCAAAATGCAGTACTTGGATGCAGTCTCAAAAATGACAGAATGATCTCTGTTCATTTGGCAAACCATTCAATATTACAGCAATCCAACCCTATGCCCCAACCAGTAACACTGAAGGAGCCGAAGTTGAATGGTTCTATGAAGACTTACAAGACTTTTTAGAACTAACACCCAAAAAAGATGTCCTTTTCATTATAGGGGACTGGAATGCAAAAGTAGGAAGTCAAGAAACACCTGGAATAACAGGCAAATTTGGCCTTGGAGTATGGAATGAAGCAGGGCAAAGGCTAATAGAGTTTTGCCAAGAGAACGCACTGGTCATAGCAAACACCCTCTTCCAACAACACAAGAGAAGACTCTACACATGGACATCACCAGATGGTCAACACCGAAATCAGACTGATTACATTCTTTGTAGCCAAAGATGGAGAGGCTCTATACAGTCAGCAAAAACAAGACCAGGAGCTGACTGTGGCTCTGCTGCTGCTGCGTCACTTCGGTCGTGTCCGACTCTGCGTGACCCCATAGACGAAAGCCCACCAGGGTCCCCTGTCCCTGGGATTCTTCAGGCAAGAACAATGGAGTGGGTTGCCATTTCCTTCTCCAACGTGTGAAAGTGAAAAGTGAAAGTGAAGTCGCTCAGTCTTGTCCGACCCTTAGCCACCCCACCCACGGACTGCAGCCTACCAGGCTCCTCCATCCATGGGATTTTCTAGGCAAGAGTACTGGAGTGGCTTGCCATTGCCTTCTCCGATATAGTCACTAGCTGTCTGTGGCTCAGATATTGCCAAGTTCAGACTGAAGTTGAAGAAAGTAGGGAAAACCACTAGACCATTCAGATATGACCTACATCAAATCCCTGATGATTATACAGTGGAAGTGAGAAATAGATTTAAGGGACTAGATCTGATAGATAGAGTACCTGATGAACTATGGATGGAGGTTCATGATATTGTCCAGGAGACATGGATCAAGACCATCCCCATGGAAAATAAATGCAAAAAAGCAAAATGGCTGTCTGTGGAGGCCTTACAAATTTCTGTGAAAAGAAGAGAAGTAAAAAGCAAAGGAGAAAAGGAAAGACATAATCATCTGAATGCAGAGTTCCAAAGAATAGCAAGGAGAGATAAGAAAGCCTTCCTCAGTGATCAATGCAAAGAAACAGAGGAAAACAACAAGACAAGAGATCTCTTTAAGAAAATTAGAGATACCAAGGGAACTTTTCATACAAAGATGGGCTCTATAAAGGACAGAAACGGTATGGACCTAACAGAAGCAGAAGATATTAAGAAGAGATGCCAATAATACACAGAAGAACTGTACGAAAAAGATCTTCAAGACCCAGATAATCATGATGGTGTGATCACTCACCTAGAGCCAGACATCCTGGAATGTGAAGTCAAGTGGGCCTTAGGAAGAAGCATCACTATGAACAAAGCTAGTGGAGGTGATGGAATTCCAGTTGATCTATTTCAAATTGTGAAAGATGATGCTGTGAAAGTGCTGCACTCAATATGCCAGCAAATTTGAAAAACTCAGCAGTGGCCACAGGACTGGAAAAGATCAGTTTTCATTCCAATCCCAAAGAAAGGCAATGCCAAAGAATGCTCAACCTACTGCACAGTTGCACTTATCTCACACGCTAGTAAAGTCATGCTCAAAATTCTCCAATCCAGGCCTCAGTTCACCATTAACCCTACCATAGAACCTGTAGACCCCTCAGGCCAAACAACTGTCAGGGCGGGAGTGCAACCCCACTCATCAGCAGACAATTAGATTAAAGGTTTACTGAGCAAGGCCCTGCCCACCGAGCAAGACCTGGTTTTTCCCATGCCAGTCCTTCCAATCAAGAAGGTTTCATAAGCCTCTAAGGCTCATCCATCAGAGGACAGAGAGAAGAAGCAAGAAGCACAGTCTCACAGCTGCTGAAACAAAAGCCGTATTACAGAAAGTTAATCACGATGAAAAAGCAGAAAGTTATGTCCTAGATGAAGGGACAAGATAAAATCCCAGAAAAACAACTAAATGAAGTGGAGATAGGCAACCTTCCAGAAAAATAATTCAGAATAATGATAGTAAACATGATCCAGGATCTCAGGAAAAAAATGGAGGCAAAGATTGACAAGATACAAGAAATTTTTACCAAAGACCTAGAAGAACTAAAGAACACGCAAACAGATGAATAATACAGTAGAAGGAGTCAATAGCAGAATAACTGATGCAGAAGAACAGATAAATGACCAGGAGGACAGAGCAGTGAGAATCACTGCCACATGACAGAATATAGAAAAAAGAATGAAAAGAAAGAAGACAGCCTAAGAGACCTCTGGGACTACATTAAACACATCAACATTATAAGGGTCCCAAAAGGAGAAGAAAGAGAGAAAGGACCTGAGAAAATATTAGAAGAGATAATGGCTGAAGACTTCCCTAACATGGGAAAGGAAATAGTCAGCCAAGTCCAGGAGCACAGAGAGTCCCAGGAAGGATAAACCCAAGGAGGAACACACTGAGACACACAGTAATCAAACTGGCAAAGACTATAGACAGAGATAAAATATTAAAAGCAACAAGGGAACTCCCATAAAGCTATCAGCTGATTTCTCAACAGAAATGATACAAGCCAGATGGGAATTGCATGACATATTTAAAGTGATGAAAGGGAAGAACCTAGAACCAAGAATACTCTACCCAGCAAGAGGAACACATGTACACCCGTGGTGGATTCATGTCAATGTATGGCAAAACCAATCCAATATTGTAAAGTAATGAGCCTCCAATTAAATAAATTTATGTATAAAAAAAGACTCCTTCAGATTTGATGGAGAAATCAAAAGCTTTCCAGACAAGCAAATTTAAGAGAATTCAGCGCCACCAAACCAGCTTTACAATCAATGCTAAAGGAACTGATCTAGGCAAGAAACCCAAGAGAAGGAAAAGACCTACGAAAATAAGCCCAAAACAATTAAGAAAATGGTAATAGGATCATACATATCGATAATTACCTTAAATATAAATGGATTAAATGCACCAACCAAAAGACTTAGACTGACTAGTGGATGAAAACATGTGCATGTATGCACTTCAACTTACCACATCACTCTGCTTGACCCCCCCCAATTGTATGTAATTATTTTATATTGTTAACTTAATCATGTTTCCATTATGACTTAGTTATAATTATCTTCTATTTTTTGTCTGGCTATTGATTGTTAAAACTGATAAACATCTTTTACTATTGTGATTATGTAACTATTACTCACTTAATGCCACTGTATCATGATTGGTCAACAGAAAAATAATAGAGCTTTATATCACCAAAACTAGGATCTAATAGAAAAACCTGTAATTAGTTTTTAAAATCCAGATGCATGTCATAATTACCTTGAAATTCTTTGAAAAATACAAATGCTCAGGTATTGTTTTTTTTCTCCAGAGCTCCAGATATGTTTCTGAAGAGCAGTCATGTTTAAAAACAACTGGACTATATGATGATCTTTTATTTTTATCTAGTTTGTTTTATTTTTTCTATTTCATATTCAGTATTCCCATTTCATTTAGTTTATATTCTCCAATTTCTCCTTCTCTTTTTATTTGATGTTCTTTCTCAAGCCTTTAACAAGTATAGTAGAAAAGCTTTTGTATCAGTTCAGTTCAGTCGCTCAGTCGTGTCCGACTCTCCGCGACCCCATGAATCACAGCACGCCAGACCTCCCTGTCCATCACCAACTCCCAGAGTTCACTCAAACTCATGTCCACAGAGTCGGTGATGCCATCCAGCCATCTCATTCTCGGTTGTCCCCTTCTCCTCCCGCCCCCAACCTTTCCCAGCATCAGAGTATTTTCCAGTGAGTCAACTCATCTCATGAGGTGGCCAAAGTATTGCAGTTTCAGCTTTAGCATCAGTCCTTCCAATGAACACCCAGTATCGATCTCCCTTAGAATGGACTGGTTGGATCTCCTTGCGGTACAAGGGACTCTCAAGAGTCTTCTCCAACACCACAGTTCAAAAGCATCAATTCTTCAGCAATCAGCTTTCTTCACAGTCCAACTCGCACATCCATACATGACCACGGGAAAAACCATTGCCTTGACTAGACGACCTTTGTTGGCAAAATAATGTCTCTGCTTTTTAATATATTATCAAGGTTGGTCATAACTTTCCTTCCAAGGAGTAAGCGTCTTTTAATTTCATGGCTGCAATCAGCATCTGCAGTGATTTTGGAGCCCCCCAAAATAAAGTCTGACACTGTTTCCACTGTTTTTCCATCTATTTCCCATGAAGTGATGGGACCAGATGCCATGATCTTTGTTTTCTGAATGTTGAGCTTCAAGCCAACCTTTTCACTCTCCTCTTTCACTTTCATCAAGAGGCTTTTGAGTTCCTCTTCACTTTCTGCCATAAGGGTAGTGTCATCAGCATATCTGAGATTATTGATATTTCTCCCAGCAATCTTGATTCCAGCTTGTGCTTCTTCCAGCCCAGCGTTCCTCATGATGTACTCTGCATATAAGTTAAATAAGCAAGGTGACAATATACAGCCTTGATGCACTCCTTTTCCTATTTGGAACCAGTCTGTTGTTCCATGTACAGTTCTGACTGTTGCTTCCCGACCTGCATACAGGTTTCTCAAGAGGCAGGTCAGGTGGTCTGGTATTCCCATCTCCTAAAGAATTTTTCACAGTTGATTGTGATCCACACAGTCAAAGGCTTTGGCATAGTAAATGAAGCAGAAATAGATATTTTTCTGAAACTCTCTTGCTTTCTCCATGATCCAGCGAATGTTGGCAATTTGATCTCTGGTGCCTCTGCCTTTTCTAAAACCTGCTTGAACATCTGGGAGTTCACGGTTCACATATTGCTGAAGCCTGGCTTGGAGAATTTTGAGCATGACTTTACTAGCTTGTGAGATGAGTGCAATTGTGCGGCATTCTTTGGCATTGCCTTTCTTCGGGATTGGAATGAAGACTGACCTTTTCCAGTCCTGTGGCCACTGCTGAGTTTTCCAAATTTGCTGGCATATTGAGTGCAGCACTTTCACAGCATCATCTTTCAAGATTTGAAATAGCTCAATTGGAATTCCATCACCTCCACTAGTTTTGTTCATAGTGATGCTTTCTAAGGCCCACTTGACTTCACATTCCAAGATGTCTGGCTCTAGGTCAGTGATCACGTTATCGTGACTATCCTGGTCGTGAAGATCTTTTTTGTACAGTTCTTCTGTGTATTCTTGCCACCTCTTCTTAATATCTTCTGCTTCTGTTAGGTCCATACCATTTCTGTCCTTTATCGAGCCCATCTTTGCATGAAATGTTCCCTTGGAATCTCTAATGTTCTTGAAGAGATCTCTTGTTTTTCCTATTCTGTTGTTTTCCTCTATTTCTTTGCACTGATCACTGAGGAAGGCTTTCTTATCTCTCCTTGCTATTCTTTGGAACTCTGCATTCAGATGCTTATATCTTTCCTTTTCTCCTTTGCTTTTCGCTTCTCTTCTTTTCACAGCTATTTGTAAGGCCTCCTCAGACAGTCATTTTGCTTTTTTGCATTTCTTTTCCATGGGGATGGTCTTGATCCCTGTCTCCTGTACAATGTCACGAACCTCCGTCCAGAGTTCATCAGGCACTCTATCAGATCTAGTCCCTTAAATCTATTCCTCACTTCCACTGTATAATCGTAAGGGATTTGATTTAGGTCATATCTGAATGGTCTAGTGGTTTTCCCTACTTTCTTCAATTTCAGTCTGAATTTGGCAATAAGGAGTTCATGATCTGAGCCACAGTCAGCTCCTGGTCTTGTTTTTGCTAACTGTATACAGCTTCTCCATATTTGGCTGCAAAGAATATAATCAATATATATGTACAAATATGTATAATATATATATTAGAAAACTTATGAATTTTTGCCTAATTATGAAATTTTGATTCTGTTTGATTTAGTATGAATATAATTTTGATTTCTAATTAATAATAGATTTACAACAAGCACAAAGGTTTACTGTAGAACATAGGGAACTATATCAATATCTTATAATAACTTATGATGGAAAATAATATCAAAATAATATATGTGTATTTGTATTGCTGAATCACCTTGCTGTGAACCTGAAACACTGTGAGTCAACTATACTTCAATAAAATATATATATATTTTTAAATAAAACATTTTTACCTGAAAAGTACAATAGCACAGTAACAATAGCTGGTTTTTCTTAACTGTACCAGCTACATCACTGCTGCTTTTATGCTTGCTTCTGGACATCCTAAATTTGAAATAAAGATACTGTACTAAAACTGTATACAGTACTGTGCAGTAAAATATGCAAAAGCAGAACCACTTGCAGAGGATTACACATGTAGGCCAGACATGGGAACTAACTTAAGTGACAAGAGATGTTTGTATCTTTGAAAGTTCGCAACTTGAAGTTTCGCATATAGAGGACTTACTGTGTATAATTTAGTTTTGTGAGCCATATGGCCTATGTTACACTATTCAGGCCTGCTATTGTAGTGCAGAGGCAGCCATAGATAATTTGTAAACAGACAGGCAAGGAGTAAGTTCCAATACAACTTAATTTTTAAAAAACAGGCAGACAGTCCAATGGGCCGTATTGGACTAAGTTTGCACAAAGAGTTCCATTTGAACAAAGGATAAAATTCAATACTATTTAAAGGAAGATGGCATAATCCAAATTCCTACAAATTATCCACAATGTCTACCACATAATAAAATATTACTAATAATGCAAAGAAGCAGGGAAATGTGCCTATTCAAGAAATAAAAGTTACTAGAAACAGATCCACAGATGACCAAGCACTTGGTAATTAACAGAACTTAATAGAACTTTAAACAGCAATGTAAATAATTTCAAGGCTCAGATGGTAAATAACCTGCCTGCAATGCAGAAGACCCAGGTTCAATCCCTGGGGTGGGAAGATACCCTCAAGAAGGGAATGGCAACTCACTCCAGTATCACTGCCTGGAGAATTCCATGGGCAGAGGAGCCTGGTGGGCTACAGGCCATGGGATCACAAATAGTCTGACATGACTGAGTGACCAACATACAACACAAGGACATAAAGGAAAAATGATCACTGAGTCAGCAAATAGAGTATCTCAGCAGAGAAACAGGAATTGTAAAAAAAACACATGAGAAGTAAATTCAAGAACAAATGAAAAACTCATTATATGGGCTATTGGGCATTGGATAAGAAAGATTAGTAAGCTTCAATATAAATCCATAGATAAAGCCAATCTGAAAAAGCGGGGGAAAGATTTTAAAAAACTGAGCAGAGAAACCACTAAAAAGATATGTAAATATGGCTTAAAAACAATGAGACATTAGATATATTTAACCTAGAAGAAGGCAGGAAAGGATGAACATAGGAGGAAAAAAATAATGGGACAATTAGAAAACAAACAGCAAAGTCACTGGCCGTAGATATCAAATTACTTCATGAACTAAAAATTTCAATTAAAAGGCAGACTAGGTAAATAAGATCCACATGTAGTCAACTAATCTTTGACAAAGGAGCAAAGATAGTAGAGCAAAGAGTCTTTTCAATATGTACTGAAACAGCTGGACATTCATTGTGAAAAAAAAAGTTTAGACCTAATACCTTTCACAAAAGTTAACTCAAAGTGAGCCACAGATCTAAATATAAAGCAAACTGTAAAACTTAAAAGATAAAGTTCAGGAGTTAAATCTAGAGGTATCTAAATGACCTTGGGTTCGGCAATGACCTTTCAGATACAACATCACAGGCATGATTCATGAAAGAAAGGATTGATAAATTGGACTTTGTCAAAAGTAAAATTTTCTGTGTAACACACTGCCCAGAAAATGAAAAGACAAGCCACTGACTGGAGGAAAGTATTTGCAAAAGCATCAGTTCAATTCAGTTCAGTCGCTCAGTCCTGTCTGACTCTTTGCGACCCCATGAATCACAGCACGCCAGGCCTCCCTGTTCATCACCAACTCCCGGAGTTCACTCAAACTCATGTCCACAGAGTCGGTGATGCCATCCAGCCATCTCATTCTCTGTCGTCCCTGTCTCCTCCCACCCCCAATCACTCCCAGCATCAGAGTCTTTTCCAGTGAGTCAACTTGTTGCATGAGGTGGCCAAAGTAATTGGAGCAGAGTATTTGCAAAATCTGATAAAGGATTTGAAAAATCTGATAAAGGATTGTTTATCCAAAATATACAAGAACTCTTTAAAACTTAACAAGAAAACAGGTTGATTAAAAAATGGACACTAGATCTGAACAAACATACCTCACCAGAGAAGACAAATGGCAAATGATCATGTGAAGGAATATTTAACATCATATATCATTAGAGAGTTGTATTTTAAAGCAACATTGTGATATCAGTGCAATCTATATGAATGGCAAAAATCCAAAACACTGACAGCACAAAATGCTATTGAAGATGTGGAGAAACAACTCTCATTCATTGCTAAGGGAAATGCAAAGTTGCACAGCCTCTGGAGAAAACAGTTTGGCAGTTTCTTACAAAATTAAATATACTCTTTCCATATGGTCCATCAATTACACTCTTTGGAATTTACCCAAATGAGATGAAAAATTATGTCTACACAAAAACTCATACATTGATGTTTTTAGCAGTTTTATTTATAATTGCAAAAACTGGAAGCAACCAAGATGTCCTTCCGTAGGTGAATGGGTGAACAGTGGTATATACAGACAATGAAATATTATTCAGTATTAAAAAGAAATATGTTATCAAGTCATGAAAAGAAGCTGAAAAACCTTAAATGCATATTGCTAAGCTCTAAAGAACACAATCTTTCTAACTGTATGACAGTCTGAAAAAGTGAAAATTACAGAGACAGTAAAAAGCCCAGGGGTTGCCAGCAAGTAGAGAGGAGGGAAGACTGACCAGGTGGAGCATGGAGAACTTTTAGGGCAGTGATGTTCTCCATGTGCTACTATAATGATGGATGGTGTGCCAGCTGTCAAACCCACAGAATGCACAGCACCAAGGATGAACCCTCACGTCCAGTAAAGATTTGGAGAGGTCATATGTCAATGTAGATCCACTGACTCTAATACTCAGATTGGAATGTTGACAGTGGGTGAGGCTGTGTGTGTTGGAGGGGGTGAGGGAAGTGGGAAGAAGGTAACTGTATTTCCTGCTCAACTTCGCTGTGAACCTAAAACTGCTCTAAAAAAGGAAGTCTATTTAAAAAATCCAACTATATGCTAATTATCAGCAATATGTGAACCATGAACTTCCAGATGTTCAAGCAGGTTTTAGAAAAGGCAGAGGCACCAGAGATCAAATTGCCAACATCCGCTGGATCATGGAGAAAGCAAGAGAGTTCCAGAAAAACATCTATTTCTACTTCATTGACTATGCCAAAGCCTTTGACTGTGTGGATCACAATAAACTGTGTAACATCCTGAAAGAGATGGGAATACCAGACCACCTGACCTGCCTCTTGAGAAACCTGTATGCAGGTCAGGAAGCAACAGTTAGGGCTGGACATGGAACAACAGACTGGTTCCAAATAGGAAAAGGAGTACGTCAAGGCTGTATATTGTCACCCTGCTTATTTAACTTCTATGCAGAGTACATCATGAGGAACGCTAGAAGAAGCACAAGCTGGAATCAAGATTGCTGGGAGAAATATCAATCACCTCAGATATGCAGATGACACCACCCTTATGGCAGAAAGTGAAGAGGAACTAAAAAGCCTCTTGATGAAAGTGAAAGAGGAGAGTAAAAAGGTTGGCTTGAAGCTCAACATTCAGAAAACAAAAGATCACGGCATCTGGTCCCATCACTTCATGGGAAATAGATGGGGAAACAGTGGACACAGTGTCAGACTTTATTTTTTGGGGCTCCAAAATCACTGCAGATGCTGACTGCAGCCATGAAATTAAGACACTTACTCCTTGGAAGGAAAGTTATGACCAACCTAGATAGTATATTTAGAAGCAGAGACATTACTTTGCCAACCAAGGTCCATCTAGTCAAGGCTATGGTTTTTCCCGTGGTCATGTATGGATGTGAGAGTTGGACTGTGAAGAAAGCTGATCGCCGAAGAATTGATGTTTTTGAACTGTGGTGTTGGAGAAGACTCTTGAGAGTCCCTTGTACCGCAAGGAGATCCAACCAGTCCATTCTAAGGGAGATCGATCCTGGGTGTTCATTGGAAGGACTGATGCTAAAGCTGAAACTGCAGTACTTTGGCCACCTCATTCGATGAGTTGACTCACTGCAAAAGACTCTGATCCTGGGAGGGATTGGGGGCTGGAGGAGAAGGGGACGACAGAGAATGAGATGTCTGGATGGCATCACCGACTCGATGGACATGAGTTTGAGTGAACTCCGGGAGTTGGTGATGGACAGGGAGGCCTTTCGTGCTGTGATTCATGGGATCGCAAAGAGTTGGACACGACTGAGCGACTAAACTGAACTGATACCTTACATACAAATATACCGGTTGCAACGAGAAGGTGAGAAAGGATATACAGTGCAAACAAGAAGTATAAAAAAGCTGCTATGGCTATATGAATATCAGACAAATCAGACCTCAAAGAACCAGTAGCATTACAGAAATAAAGAGGTACATTTTATGTGTCAATGCGGAGAAGACATGATAATTATAAGTGTATAGGTAACTAATAACAAAGCTTCAAAACACATTAAGAAAATCTGATAATTAAAGGCAGAAACAGTATTCTCAGTAACTGATAAGAATACCCAAAGGATTAAAATAAGGAATTCATTTTTTTAACAACACTATAATTCTGCTGGACTTAACTGATATTTATAGAAGATTATACCCAACAACTGTTGGATACATTCTCATAAAATGAATATAGAACAATCACCGAGACAGACTGCATGATAGTCTCTACAGATTTCAAAAGCTTGGAATCTTAGAGTATATTTTCCAACCATCACAGAATTAATAAATAATAAAATATCCAGGAAAGTCCCAGATACTTGGAAACTAAATAACAAATTCTTAAATAACCCATGGGGCAAAGAAGAAATCATAAGGAAATTAACATATTTGCAACCAAGTAATAGAAGCCACAACATATCAAAAAATTTTAAACGCACTGTTGAAAATTTAAAGAGAAATCGATAGACTTAAATTCTTGTAACAGAAAAGAAGAGAGCATTAAGTCAGCGATCTAAGCTTTCACCTTAAAAAGCTAGAAAATGAAAAGTAAATTAAACCCAAAGTAAACAGAAGGAAGGAAATAGTATAGATGAGAGCAGAAAAAAAAAAAAAAGCAAAGGAAAAAGGCAAATAATGGAGAAACATCAATAGAAACAATAGTGGTTCTTTTTAAAAAATCCCAACATCAATAGAAACAACAACCATTCATGATAAAAATTCTTGGCAAACTAGCAATAGGAGAGACTTCCTCAAACAAATATATAACAGTGAAAGACTGAATAACTTTAGCCATGATGGGAACAAGGCAACAGTATTTATTCTCACAATTTCTTTTTGCAGTTTTTACTTAATATTGTACTAGAGGGAAGAAATACAAAGCATAAAGTTTGTCAGGAAAAAACCTGCCTTTAATTGCATATGACATGACTTGTATATGTATATAAAAAATCCAAAGGATTATATATGAAAAAATTACTAGAATAAATGATTTTAGCAAAGTCTCATGATACAAAGTTAATATACAAAAATTAACTGTATTTCTGTATATTTAATAATTGAAAGATGAAATTAGTGCCATTTGCAATATATACAACTGAACAGCTAGGGATACATTTAACAAATATATGAAAAACTACATTATATATTGTATATGCCATATGTAAATAATATAAATTGTAAACTAAATAGATGAAGTGTTCATGATCTCAAAGATAATATTGTTAAGATGTCAGTTCTTCCTCTCTCTATATATATATTTACATATAAGCACTATTCCAGGAGGCTTTTTTGTAGACACTGACAAACTGATTCTAAAATTCCATTCAAAAATCCCAGCAGGATTTTTTATAAACACACCAAGTCTAAGGTCACTATGGAAATGCAAAGAAATTAGAATAGCCAAAACAATTTTGAGAAAGATCAAATTTGGAATACTCACATTACCCACTTTTAAGAATGATTAAAAGGCTACAATAATCAAGACAGTGCTATATTGATGAAAGGCCAGACACAAAAATTTTTGGAACAGAAGAGTCCAGAAATAGACCCACAGAAATATGGTCAATTGAGTTTTGACAACTGTGCAAAAATAATTCAGTGCAAAAAGGCTAATTTTTTCAATGACTGGAACTAGAACAACTGGACAGTCATATCCACCCCCTCAAAGATCTATACCTTACCCTTTATATAGAAAATTAACTTAAAAGGAGTCATAAATCTAAACATAAAATATAAAAGACTTTTACAAGACATTACAGAAGATATTCATGATCTTGGGTTTGACAAAGAGCTTCTAGATATGATACCAAAAGTATGAACCATAAAAAAATTGATAAACTTGACTGAATAAAAATTGAAAACTTTTGTTCTGAGTAGAACACAGTTAAGGAAATTAAAAGATGAGCCCCAGATGGAGAAAAAAGTATTTGCACATCATTTACCCAACAAATGACTTCAACCTAGAATAGTCAAATACCAAAAACCAACAGTAAGAAAACAATCCAATTTTTAAGGGATGTGTAATAGAATTTTCACCCAAAACATCATCTATGGATGGCAAGTAGGAACATGAAAAGAAAGTGAAGTTACTTAGTCATGTCTAACTCTTTGCAACCCCACAGACTGCAGCCTACCAGTACATGCTCAACAATACTGGCTACTTGAAGAATGAAAATTAAAACCATGGTATGATACAACTGTACATCTATCAAAATGGGTAAAATTAAAAATATGCCAAGTGCTGGTATGTATGCAGAGCAATTGAAACTTTCATAATTGCTAGTGGGAATGCAAAATGGCACAGCTACTCTGGGAAACAGCTTAGCATTTTCTTATAAAGTTGGAACATCCACTTATCATATAAGCCAACACACCTAGGTATTTAGAGAAATTAAATTTGTGTTCACACAAAAAGCTTTAGGTAGATATTTATCACAGTTTTATCCATGCCCGCCGAAATTTGAAAGCAGCAAAGATACGGATACCAATATGGATGACTCTTAAAGGCATATGCTGACTGAGAGATCCCAGTCTTAAGAGGCTTCATGTTGCATGATTTTATTATTGCATAGTGCATGATTTTGGAAAAGGCGAAACTATATGAACAGACAACAGATGTGGTCTTTAGGGGTCAGGGTAAGAGGAGAATGGGACTACAAAGAGGCAGCAAAAGGGAGATTTTTGGGGTGTTAGAACTGTTATGCAGAGTACATCATGAGAAATGCCGGGCTGGATGAAGCACAAGCTGGAATCAAGATACTGGAAGAAATATCAATAACCTCATATGCAGATGACACCAGCCTTATGGCAGAAAGTGAAGATGAAAGTGAAAGAGGAGAGTGAAAAAGCTGGCTTAAAACTCAACATTCAAAAATGAAGATCATGGCACCTGGTTCCGTCACTTCATGGCAAATAGATGGGGAAGCAATGGAAACAGTGACAGACTTTATTTTCTTGGGTTCCAAAATCACTGCAGATGGTGACTGCAGGCATGAAATTTAAAAACTTGTTCCTTGGAAGAAAAGCTGTGACAAATCTAGATAGTGTATTAAAGAGAAGAGACATTACTTTGCCAACAAAGGTCCATCTAGTGAAAGTTATGGTTTTTCTAGTAGTCACGTATGGATGTGAGAGTTGGACCATACAGAAAGCTGAGCATTGAAGAATTGATGCTTTTGAACTGTGGTGTTGGAGAAGACTCTTAAGAGTAACTTGGACTGCAAGGAGACCCAACCAGTCCATCTTAAAGGAAATCAGTCCTGAAAATTCATTGGAAAGACTGATGCTGAAGCTGAAACTCCAATACTTTGACCACCTGATGTGAAGAACTGACTCATTTGAAAAGACCCTGATGCTGGGAAAGATTGAAGGCCGGAGGAGGAGAAGGGGCCAACAGAGGAAGAGATGGTTGGATGGCATCACCAACTCAATGGACATGAGTTTGGGCAGGCTCCTGGAGTTGGTGATGGACAGGGAAGCCTAGCATGCTGCAGTGCATGCAGTCGTGAAGAGTCGGACATGACTGAGTGATAACCTGAACTGAGAACTGTTATGTATCCTGATTGTCATAGTGGTATATGAATCTATACATATATCAAAACTCATAGAACTATTCACCAAAATAAAGCCAGCTTTGCTGTATGTAAAGTAAAAATTAAAAAGGTGTTTTCAAAACAATACCACCATTATACACTCATTGCTGCTGCTGCTAAGTCACTTCAGTCGTGTCCGACTCTGTGTGACCCCATAGACGGCAGCCCACAAGGCTCCCCCGTCCCTAGGATTCTCCAGGCAAGAACACTGGAGTGGGTTGCCATTTCCTTCTCCAATACACTCATTAGGACTGCTAAAATTAAAAATGCCTAGTGTTGGTGAGGATGTGAAATGCATATTTTGTGGTGTGAGTGGAAAACAGTACAACCACTTTAAAGAACTGAACTCACCATTTTATTTCTAGGTATTTATTTATGACAAATGCAAACATGTCTGCAAAAAAACTTTAGTCCAGTGTTCTTAGCAGCTTTATTCATAATACTGAGAGCTGAAAACAAATGTCTATCAATAGGTGAAGATGAGTAAACTGGGATATCCATAAAATGGAATACTTGTCAGTACAATCCATGCAGCACCATGGATGAATCTCAGAAATAAAAGATTGGTCATATTTATATGAAAGAACAGTACTGAATGAACAGTACTAATCCTATAAATGGAAATCCCAAGAGCAGTTCTTTTGAGTGGGAATTGGTAAGGACTGCTTGGAAGGAGGCGTGAAAGAAATGTATGGGTTACGGAAATGTTCTATATCTTGATGGAAATGTCAACTGCTTTGATTTGAAATAATGTCAATAAAAGAGAAATCAGCTTACCAATTGGATATGATGGTCCTTTGTCCTTAAGAGTATTGTTCCTGAACTTGTAGCTAATGGGAGTGGAGTGAGGAGAGGGATAGACAGCCTTTCTAAAGAAATGAATTAGTGATACTCCATTCCCTACAATACAGTCTTTAGTTTGAGTACATTATTTTGATTATCTACAGTTCAGTTCAGTTCAGTTCAGTTCAGTCGCTCAGTCGTGTCCGACTCTCCGCGACCCCATGAATCACAGCACGCCAGGCCTCCCTGTCCATCACCAACTCCCGGAGCTCACTCAAACTCATGTCCACAGAGTCCGTGATGCCATCCAGCCATCTCATTCTCCGTCGTCCCCTTCTCCTCCCGCCCCCAACCTTTCCCAGCATCAGAGTCTTTTCCAGTGAGTCAACTCGTCGCATGAGGTGGCCAAAGTATTGCAGTTTCAGCTTTAGTATCAGTCCCTCCAATGAACATCCAGGATTGATCTCCTCCAGAATGGACTGGTTGGATCTCCTTGCAGTATAAGGGACTCTCAAGAGTCTTCTCCAACACCACAGTTCAAAAGCATTGATTCTTCGGCGGTCAGCCTTCTTCACAGTCCAACTCTCACATCCATACATGACCACGGGAAAAACCATTGCCTTGACTAGACGGACCTTGGTTGGCAAAGTAATGTCTCTGCTTTTTAATATACTATCAAGGTTGGTCATAACTTTCCTTCCAAGGAGCAAGCGTCTTTTAATTTCATGGCTGCAATCAGCATCTGTAGTGATTTTGGAGCCCAAAAAAATAAAGTCTGACACTGTTTCCACTGTTTTTCCATCTATTTCCCATGAAGTGATGGGACCAGATGCCATGATCTTTGTTTTCTGAATGTTGAGCTTCAAGCCAACATTTTCACTCTCCTCTTTCACTTTCATCAAGAGGCTTTTGAGTTCCTCTTCACTTTCTGCCATAAGGGTAGTGTCATCTGCATATCTGAGGTTATTGATATTTCTCCCGGCAATCTTGATTCCAGCTTGTGCTTCTTCCAGCCCAGCGTTCCTCATGATGTACTCTGCATATAAGTTAAATAAGCAAGGTGACAATATACAACCTTGACGTACACCTTTTCCTATTTGGAACCAGTCTGTTGTTCCATGTCCAGTTCTAACAGTTGCTTCCTGACCTGCATACAGGTTTCTCAAGAGGCAGGTCAGGTGGTCTGGGATTCCCATCTCTTTCAGAATGTTCCACAGTTTATTGTGATCCACACAGTCAAAGGCTTTGGCATAGTCAATAAAGCAGAAATAGATGTTTTTCTGAAACTCTCTTGCTTTCTCCATGATCCAGCGGATGTTGGCAATTTGATCTCTGGTGCCTCTGCCTTTTCTAAAACCTGCTTGAACATCTGGGAGTTCACGGTTTATATACTGCCGAAGCCTGGCTTGTAGAATTTTGAGCATGACTTTACTAGCGTGTGAGATGAGTGCAATTGTGCGGTAGTTTGAGCATTCTTTGGCATTGCCTTTCTTTGGGATTGGAATGAAGACTGACCTCTTCCAGTCCTGTGGCCACTGCTGAGTTTTCCAAATCTGCTGGCATATTGAGTGCAGCACTTTCACAGCATCATCTTTCAAGACTTGAAATAGCTCAACTGGAATTCCATCACCTCCACTAGCTTTGTTCGTAGTGATGCTTTCTAAGGCCCACTTGACTTCACATTCCAAGATGTCTGGCTCTAGGTCAGTGATCACGTTATCATGACTATCTTGGTCGTGAAGATCTTTTTTGTACAGTTCTTCTGTGTATTCCTGCCACCTCTTTTTAATATCTTCTGCTTCTGTTAGGTCCATACCATTTCTGTCCTTTATCGAGCCCATCTTTGCATGAAATGTTCCCTTGGAATCTCTAATTTTCTTGAAGAGCTCTCTTGTTTTTCCTATTCTGTTGTTTTCCTCTATTTCTTTGCATTGATCACTGAGGAAGGCTTTCTTATCTCTCCTTGCTATTCTTTGGAACTCTGCATTCAGATGCTTATATCTTTCCTTTTCTCCTTTGCTTTTCGCCTCTCTTCTTTTCACAGCTATTTGTAAGGCCTCCTCAGACAGCCATTTCGCTCTTTTGCATTTCTTTTCCATGGGGATGGTCTTGGTCCCTGTCTCCTGTACAATGTCACGAACCTCCATCCAGAGTTCATCAGGCACTCTATCAATCAGATCTAGTCCCTTAAATCTATTTCTCACTTCCACTGTATAATCATAAGGAATTTGATTGAGGTCATATCTGAATGGTCTAGTGGTTTTCCCTACTTTCTTCAATTTAAGTCTGAACTTCGCAATAAGGAGTTCATGATCTGAGCCACAGTCAGCTCCTGGTCTTGTTTTCGCTAACTGTATACAGCTTCTCCATCTTCTACAGGACCACAAAATACCTAAGTGGTAAAATATTTATGCCACCAACGAGATTCAGCGATAGTGCTTCTATCATGGATAGAGTATTCTATAGTTATCACTTCAGTTCATCAATTTATATCATATTTACCATCTGCTTCTTTCCAACTAATAGAACCAATAAGCAGATATTTCCACTTGCAGAGGAAACTGACCCAGAGAAGTCACACTTCCCAGTGTGAGCTCCCATTCCTAATTATAGGTTCTTCTGGGAATAACAGTTGCTTCAATAATACTTTATCTTATAGTTTTTAAGTGTTTAACACTTACAGGTTTTAAGTGTTAAACATCCTCCCCCTCTTAAATTTATAGAGCCTCCTTCCCCACCTCTAGTTTTGAAGTTAATTCTGACAAAGACAAACACAGCTCCTTCTGAGGCTCTCCTGTTACTCCGCGCACTGGCCCAGTGTCTAATTTAGTCTCCATCAGCAGGGACGTTATAGCTCAGAGCTTCCCAGGCTCCCAGAGACCACTATCTAGGGCCAGCTGTCAACTCTAGTCTTCAGGGCCTATCTTGGATAAAATGACACTGATATATTCATGTCATTGGGTAATCAACTGGTCCAGTAACTGTCTAATGGAATTTCTTATTGTCACATGCTTAGAAAAGATGTACTTGCCCTGATAGAACAGGATTGGTAATCCCATATCTTTGTTAATCAGATTGTAGTTCTGTGGTTTTCTGGAAGAGTGATCCTGAAAGGAAAATCAGAGCTGAAAACAAAAAGTGTATGCTACTTCTGTTCATGGTAACAGCTGTTCAAACACTTGACAGACATGGTAAAAGGCAAAAATAGAGAGTTTCCTGGTGGTCTTGTTGTTTAGTTGCTAAGTCGTGTCCGACTCTTTGTAACTGTGTGTACTGTAGCCCTCCCGGCTTCACTATCCATGAGATTTCCCAGGCAAGAATACTGGAGTAGGCTGCCATTTCTTTCTCCAGGGGATCTTCCCAACCCAGAGATCGAACCCATGTCTCCTGCATTGCAGGTGGATTCTTTACCACTGAGCCACCAGGGAAGCCCTCCCTGGTGGTCTCTAGTAGTGTTAAGATTTGGTACTTCCACCACTGTGGCCCGGATTCAGTCCCTGGTTGGGGAACTGGATGCCCCAAGCTGTGTGTCATGGCCAAAAATAAATAAAATTACAGATGTGAATAAAGAAATGTGAATAAAATTACCTTAAAGGCAATAAAATCCCAACCTGTATGTCACTGAAGAATAAGCTTTATATAATTTCAGTCTCCTATAATGAGACAGTTGATTCATAATGAAGCAATAGTTTCAACAGTATTCACTATTAATGCATGCCAATAGTTGAGCAGATATAATTGGCCTTCTAAGGACTGGCCTTAGGATGAGCTCTCCTAAGTTAATTCTTAGACTGTATTATTCATCTGGCAGGTTAGAAAGTTACCACAGCTATCAGTTAAAGGTATGATATATTTAATACTGGATTTTAGCAAAGAAAAGTTTTTTGGCTTTCTTGTCATTGTAACTGACTGATACAGAAGTGTAAAATGTTTTTTAAATACACTTTTCAAAAATACTGAACATCAATTTCTTTTATACTATAGTTTAACATCTTAAGATACATAAAGAGCTGTCAGTGAGAACATTCTTCAACCATCTAGCCAGTATTTAGTGAGTTTCTGTGTGTTCAGGACCAATATCCATCAATATAAGTGCTTAACAAAATAAAATCAAAGGGAGATAGAGTGAGAATGAGATGACAGCTCATTCAGGCTATAATTAGTGCAAATGCCCAGAAAGGATCCTTAGCATTATCTTTGTCCCAATATGTGAAGTGGCCATTTTATCATGCCACTGCCAGCAAAAATAAAATACAATGCCTTTTTCCCCCACCATTCCTTCCCCAAATCCCAACACTTATACATATGTACATACACATACATCAGAGTCATAAATAAAGAAAAGAAAGCCCCTTTTACTTGGTTCCCTCCATGTTAATGTAATGTAATGTAATGTTAGTCGCTCAGTCATGTCCTACTGTTTGCAACCCTATGGACTGTAGCCCACCAGGCTCCTCTGTCCATGGGATTTTCCAGGCAAGAACACTGGAATGGGTACCCATGCCCTTCTCTAGTGGATCTTAGATCCTTCAAATAGAAGATGCAGTTTATAGTAGCTCATTCTGTGTATTTCATCTTGAAGCTTGGCCCTCCATCCTGGATTCAGTGTCATCAGATTGAGCCTGGTGAGTAAGCTCCTTGGGAATAAGTCAGGGAAGGTTCACCAAAAAGCTATAACTTGAATATGAAAGTGAAGTGAAGTGAAGTCGCTCAGTCATGTCCAACTCTTTGTGACCCCATGGACTGTAGCCTGCCAGGCTCCTCCATTCATGGAATTTTCCCAGCAAGAATACTGGAGTGGGTTGCCATTTCCTTCTCCAGGGGATCTTCCTGACCCAGGGGTTGAACCCGGGTCTCCCACATTGCAGGCAGACTCTTTACTGTCTGAGTCACCAGGGAATCCCCAACTTGCATATGAGTGGAGCCAATACACACAGCTCTATCAAAGAAAAAACACAAAAACTTCCAAAATCTGCTCTGGGAGTGAACAGGCTGCTAAATCCTTGCGAGTCTTTCTTAAATACTAGATTATCAGAAATGGTTATTACTGTTGTCCTACTTTATATCATATTCTAAGCCTTTAAACAGGTTTTAAGGTTTCGTATCTCAAGCTATAGCTTTAAATGAGCCCAGCCCTGAATTAATGCAAATATCTATATAATAAAAACCACATTGTAGTCTTTAAAAGCTGAATGAATATACTATCTTTCAAAGTTTAATCAGTTAATTTAAATGCAAATTCTTTAAAAATATAAAGTTCATTAAAAAAATAACAAACTTCCTAACAGCATGTTTGTCATTGTTTGTTCTGTAATAATGGATACTAAGAGTATATTTTCCTTCTTCTAGAGGTCCATGAAAATCAGACAGTTTACAGAGGACTCTGTACTGGTAATACTGACTATAAATTCTTAACCAGATCAAATGACACCCACTAAACTGGCAAACAGAAACGAAGTCAAATTTAATACTCTCATTAAAAAGTAAAGACTAGAAAAGCTAGCAGATGTGATTTTGATCCGTCTGAAGGTCACCTAAAGGGCACTACTGTACAGTCTTGGAAACTGAGTAGCTGGTTTCGTCCTCAGACACACAGAACACACGCTGTGTGCAGCTGGTCTTGAGCAGGCTGTCACAGGGGCTCTTCGTGAAGTCACACGTGGGGCCAACTCTTCTCAAAGGAGAGGCAGAGAAAACAACATTGAGAAGTGAAAGGATGATATCTGAGAGTCTAGTAAACCTGAGTAGAGCCGTGTGGTGTGTTTTTCTATAAACTGGGAATCTACCTCAGACGTTCATCATAAAAATTACGTGCGCCTCTATATTTAAAGCATCTAGAACTGCCTTGGAACATGGAAGGTGTTCAGTAAGATTTCTTTTCCTTCTCTCTCTTATTCCATCTCAATTACCAGGTTCTCCAGGTGGTGACAGGAAACAGGCTTTGTTCTGGGTGCAAGTCTGCTTCACCTGACCACGCCTATTTACGACTATAAATACTGAACTTCAGCCTCCAGCCCTGTAATCTAAACCCCTGTAGAAAATGACAAGTAGCTCCTGATCAACTAGTTGAATACCTGATTTAGATCACCACTAAGATGGTAAAACATTTAAACTTTATATTCTGTACTCATTTCTCAGTCATGTCATGTTCTAACTCAATGACACAACTGTACTAATGACACATGAATTAAGTTCTGTAAAATTCTTAAGCCAGTTCCTTAAGCAACTATTGCTAAATGGAGGTGGGGAGTGGTGGGTACTGGATAACAATGTCAGAATATTGTTGTTAGTTTGTTACAACTGGATTATTACTTAGACCTTATAATTGAAATTAAGAATCTGAGCCCAAATCAGAATATGAAACTAATAAAACACAAAACACAAAAATGAATGTTCAGTCCTCAATTCACTGCAATCTGAAAATCATGATCCACTCATTCTTATATACTAAGCCAATTACTGACTCTATAGACTCCTATATCACATTTGAAAATGCTTTCTGTTCTAAAAGGGCTTTCTTATTTTTTTCCCTTCTAATTCACATAGATCTTTTCTCTTTACAAAGTGACTGATTTTTAAAAAAATTATTTATTTTAATTGGAGGCTAATTACTTTACAATATTGTGGTGGTTTTTGCAATACATTGACATGAATCAGCCATGGGTGTACATGTGTCTCGCCATCCCAAACCCCCCTCCCACCTCCCTCCCCATCCCATCCCTCAAGGTTGTCCCAGTGCACCAGCCCTGAGTACCCTATTCCATGCATTGAACTTGGACTGGTGATCTATTTCACATATGGTAATATATATGTCTCAATGCTATTCTCTCAAATCATCCCACCCTCGCCTTCTCCCACAGAGTCCAAAAGTCCGTTCTTTATATCTGTGTCTCTTTTGCTGTCTCACATACAGGGTCATCATTACCATCTTTCTAAATTCCATATATATGCATTAATATACTGTATTGGTGTTTTTCTTTCTGGCTTACTTCACTCTGTATAATAGGCTCCAGTTTCATCCACCTCATTAGAACTGATTCAAATGTGTTCTTCTTTTTAATAGCTGAGTAATAGTCCATTGTGTATAGGTACCACAGCTTTCTTATCCATTCGTCTGCTGATGGACATCTAGGTTGCTTCCATGTCCTGGCTATTATAAACAGTGGTACGATGAACATTGGGGTACACGTGTCTCTTTCAATTCTGGTTTCCTCGGTGTGTATGCCCAGCAGTGGGACTGCTGGGTCATATGGCAGTTCTATTTCCAGTTTTTTAAGGAATCTCCACACTGTTCTCCATAGTGGCTGTACTAGTTTGCATTCCCACCAACAGTGTAAGAGGGTTCCCTTTTCTCCACACCATCTCCAGCATTTATTTTTCGTAGACTTTTGGATAGCAGCCATTCTGACTGGCATTAGATGGTATCTCATTGTGGTTTTGATTTGCATTTCTCTGATAATGAGTGATGTTGAGCATCTTTTCATGTGTTTGTTAGCCATCTGTATGTCTTCTTTGGATAAATATCTATTTAGTTCTTTGGCCCATTTTTTGATTGGGTCGTTTATTTTTCTGGAATTGAGCTGCATGAGCTGCTTGTGTATTTTTGAGATTAATTCTTTGTCAGTTGCTTCATTTTCTATTATTTTCTCCCATTCTGAAGGCTGTCTTTTCACTTTGTTTATAGTTTATTTCTTTGTGCAAAAGCTTTTAAGTTTAATTAGGTCCATTTGTTTATTTTTGCTTTTACTTCCATTACTCTGGGAGGTGGGTCATAGAGGATCCTGCTGTGATTTATGTCAGACAGTGTTTTGCCTATGTTTTCCTCTAGGAGTTTTATAGTTTCTGGTCTTATGTTTATATCTTTAATCCATTTTGAGTTTATTTTTGTGTATGGTGTTAGGGAGTGTTCTAGTTTCATTCTTTTACAAGTGGTTGACCAGTTTTCCCAGCACCATTTGTTAAAGATATTGTCTTTTCACCATTGTATATTCTTGCCTCCTTTGTCAAAGATAAGGTGTCCATAGGTGCGTGGATTTATCTCTGGGCTTTCTGTTTTGTTCCATTCATCTATATTTCTGTCTTTGTGCCAGTACCATACTGTCTTGATGACTGTGGCTTTGTAGTATAGCCTGAAGTCAGGCAGGTTGATTCCTCCAGTTCCATTCTTCTTTCTCAAGATTGCTTTGGTCATTCGAGGTTTTTTTGTATTTCCATACAAATTTGTTCTAGTTCTGTGAAAAATACCACTGGTAGTTTGATAGGGATTGCATTGAATCTATAGATTGCTTTGGGGAGTATACTCATTTTCACAATAGTGAGTCTGCCAATCCATGAACATGGTATATTTCGCCATCTATCTGTGTCACCTTTGATTTCTTTCATCAGTGTTTTATAAGAAATAGAGGAAAACAACAGAATAGGAAAAACAAGAGATCTCTTCAATAAAATTAGAGATTCCAAGGGAACATTTCATGCAAAGATGGGCTCGATAAAGGACAGAAATGGTATGGACCTAACAGAAGCAGAAGATATTAAGAAGAGGTGGCAAGAATACACAGAAGAACTGTACAAAAAAGATCTTTACGACCAAGATAGTCATGATAACGTGATCACTGACCTAGAGCCAGACATCTTGGAATGTGAAGTCAAGTGGGCCTTAGAAAGCATCACTACGAACAAAGCTAGTGGAGGTGATGGAATTCCAATTGAGCTATTTCAAATCTTGAAAGATGATGCTGTGAAAGTGCTGCACTCAATAGGCCAGCAAATTTGGAAAACTCAGCAGTGGCCACAGGACTGGAAAAGGTCAGTCTTCATTCCAATCCCAAAGAAAGGCAATGCCAAAGAATGCTCAAACTACCGCACAACTGCACTCATCTCACAAGCTAGTAAAGTCATGCTCAAAATTCTCCAAGCCAGGCTTCAGCAATATGTGAACCGTGAAATCCCAGATGTTCAAGCAGGTTTTAGAAAAGGCAGAGGCACCAGAGATCAAATTGCCAACATCCGCTGGATCATGGAGAAAGCAAGAGAGTTTCAGAAAAACATCTATTTCTGCTTCATTGACTATGCCAAAGCCTTTGACTGTGTGGATCACAGTAAACTGTGGAACATTCTGAAAGAGATAGGAATACCAGACCACCTGACCTGCCTCTTGAGAAACCTGTATGCAGGTCAGGAAGCAACAGTCAGAACTGGACATGGAACAACAGACTGGTTCCAAATAGGAAAAGGAGTACGTCAAGGCTGTATATTGTCACCTTGCTTATTTAACTTATATGCAGAGTACATCATGAGGAATGCTGGGCTGGAAGAAGCACAAGCTGGAATCAAGATTGCCGGGAGAAATATCAGTCACCTCAGATATGCAGATGACACCACCCTTATGGCAGAAAATGAAGAGGAACTCAAAAGCCTCTTGATGAAAGTGAAAGAGGAGAGTGAAAAGGTGGCTTGAAGCTCAACATTCAGGAAACAAAGATCATGGCATCTGGTCCCATCACTTCATGGGAAATAGATGGAAAAACAGTGGAAACAGTGTCAGATTTTATTTTTTGGGGCTCCAAAATCACTGCAGATGCTGATTGCAGCCATGAAATTAAAAGACGCTTACTCCTTGGAAGGAAAGTTATGACCAACCTTGATAGTATATTAAAAAGCAGAGACATTACTTTGCCAACCAAGGTCCGTCTAGTCAAGGCTATGGTTTTTCCTGTGGTCATGTATGGATGTGAGAGTTGGACTGTGAAGAAAGCTGATCGCCGAAGAATTGATGCTTTTGAACTGTGGTATTGGAGAAGACTCTTGAGAGTCCCTTGGACTGCAAGGAGATCCACCCAGTCCATTCTAAAGGAGATCAATCCTGGGTGTTTTTTGGAAGGACTGATGCTAAAGCTGAAACTTCAATACTTTGGCCACCTCATGCGACGTGTTGACTCACTGGAAAAGACTCTGATGCTAGGAAAGGTTGGGGGCGGGAGGAGACGGGGACGACAGAGAATGAGATGGCTGGATGGCATCACCGACTCTGTGGACATGACTTTGGGTGAACTCCGGGAGTTGGTGATGGACAGGGAGGCCTGGCATGCTGTGATTCATGGGGTTGCGGAGAGTCGGACACGACTGAGCGACTGAACTGATATATAGGTCTTTTGTGGCTTGTGGGATTTTAGTTCCCCAACCACAGACTGAACCTCCACCCTTGGCAGTGACAGCACAGAGTCTGAACCACCGGACCGTCAGGGAAATCCCCCAGATACACCCATTCTTAAGTGTCCATCCCAAGTACACTTGCAGTCTAAAGGCCTCCTCACTACCTGACAGTACTCTATCAGGTAGTTTCCATAACATCGTTATCTTTGTCACTTTACTTTTCTCATTCTGCTTGTTTACAAGTGTGCTAGACTCTTGAAGGCAGACAAACAGCCTTCTTAAATTCTCTGTGAAAGAAGATGGGTAATAAGTAATTGTTCGTCTCTGTACCTCACTCTTATATGCCTAGCACAGTGAGGGGTGTCCATAACTGATGTAAATAATTTAAGTTTAGATATTTTAAATAAAAGTCCAAAAGCTGATCGCCAAATAATTGATGCTTTTGAACTGTGGTGCTGGAGAAGACTCTTGAGAATCCCTTGGACTGCAAGGAGATCCAACCAGTCCATTCTAGAGGAGATCAGTCCTGGGTGTTCATTGGAAGGACTGATGCTGAAGCTGAAACTCCAATACTTTGGCCACCTCATGCGATGAGTTGACTCACTGGAAAAGACTCTGATGCTGGGAAAGGTTGGTGGCGGGAAGAGACGGGGACGACAGAGAATGAGATGTCTGGATGGCATCACCGACTCTGTGGACGTGAGTTTGAGTGAACTCCGGGAGTTGGTGATGGACAGGGAGGCCTGGCGTGCTGTGATTCATGGGGTCGCAGAGAGTCAGACATGACTGAGCAACTGAACTGAACTGAACTCTTAGCAACAGAGTATGTATAATCCTGAGTTACAAATGATAAGCAAGTGTCTGGAGCTTTTCAGAGTAGATTACCCATTTATCTCTGTTTCTATTGAGCATATTTCATTTGCATGTTCTCTTTTCTTCTTTGCCTGGTATCTTGTAAGTGAATTTATACAACAGAAAGGAAATATTTTTCCTCATTATACAAAACACATTGATGTATAAGTCTGTAAGTAAGCAGCTTAACTATCCTACCTTGAGAATCATGTGACCTTGATGATACTGTATGACAGATCAAATGCACTGCCTGTTCTAACATCCATATCTTTTGATTCTAATTTCAGGGATCTTGCTATATCACAGTGCTTTCCTTTGACATTTCATGACTTGTGCTAATTCAAATAAATTGCCTAATTACGGAACAATTTATTTTATAAACCTATTCTTCTAAAGAACTCTCCCCTAGGTAAGCCTTCAGATAAGACTATAGCCCCAACTAACAACTTGATTTTGAGAGACTTTGAAGCAGAGGTACTCATCTAAGCTGTATCCATATTCTTGATCCACAGGAACTGTGAAATAAATATATGTTTGTCATTTTAAGCAATTAAGTTACAGGATAATTCATTATATGAAAAGAACTTTAAAAATATTTAATAATATGAGAAAATGTTCATATGTTCATTTTTTAAATTACTGGTCAAATGGTTATTTATCCATAGCAAAACAATGAAAAAACTCAGGCTGTAAATAACAAAAATATTGCTTAAAAACAGACTGTGCACTCACATTTTTGTTATTTAAACTAATAATTTCCTACAATATTCCCATTTATTGAAAATATTTTCAAGACTATTATAAGCCTGCCTTGTAATATCATATAATCTTACTTGTAATTAGCATTTAGCTAAAGAAATGACACCACACATTGAAGATATTACAGTCTGCCACCTAAAATAAAGAAAAATTTGCAAAGATTAGAAGATTCTTTCAAGTCTCTAGAATTCATAGTTAATTTTTAAAAGCAGAAGACTATAATATACATGTATGATTCTAATTTTTAAAATATATATGGTTTTAAAAGAATAGAAAACAGGGCTTCCCTGGTGGCTCAGTGGTAAAGAATCCATCTGCCAATGCAGGAGATGTGGGTTGGATCCCTGGTCCAGGAAGATCCCACTTTCTGTGGGGCAGCTAAGCCCATGTGCCACAACTACTGCTGAGCCTGTTCCCTAGAGCCCGTGTTACACAACAAAGAAGCCACAGCAATGAGAAGCCTGAGCACTGCAACTGGAGAGCAGGGCCCACTTGCCACAACTCAAGAAAAGCCCATGTAGCAACAAAGACCAGCACAGCCAATAAATAAATACAGTTTTAAAAGATGGACACAATTCCATGAAGGATTTTTTTAAAAAAGAGAAAACAACAAGTGTTTTCTTTGGATGGTGGAATTGTAGGTAATTTAAATTTCTTCTTTGCACTTTTTTCTGCTCCCCAATTTCTCAAAGGCATATATTATTTTTTATCATCAAATATATCTTTTTTAAGAAAGTCAAACTGATAACTTGATGCAACACATTTTAGCTGCTTCAAACCAAGATTTAATGTGAATAAAAGACTCAGTCATTTTGTGAAGAGACAGAATAATAATAGCACTGAACCCATATCAAGATGTGACTTCCCTGGTAACTCAGATGGTAGAGTGTCTGCCTACAATGCATGAGACCTGGGTTCAATCCCTGGTTTGGGAAGATCCCCTGGAGAAGGAAATGGCACCCCACTCCAGTACTCTTGCCTGGAATATCCCATGGACAGAGGAGTCTGGTAGGCTACAGCCCATGGGGTCGCAAAGAGTTGGACACAACTGAGCGCCTTCACTACATTACATGTCAAGATTTAGGGGGTAGCACTCAATTAGCAAGTAAAAAATCAATAATATAGTATATCTAAATTTCTTTTTAAAAAAAAGATGAGTAAGTAGCTTTGATGCTGAGAGTCAGATGAGAGTTAAGTTAATGCAGGGTTCAGAAGCAGGAATGAGTTTGTGAGGGGATATGACAGATGTGCTCCGTGGTACTGGTTCCAGAAGTTCAGCGTTTACTAATAAATTAGAACATCAAAGAGCCGAGCAACTCCTATATCTCCCAGAAACTCAATATTTATCACCTATGATTTACCCAGAGAAGGAAATGGCAACCCACTCCAGGATTCTTGCCTAGAGAATCCTGTGGACAGAGAAGCCTGGTGGGCTGCGGTCCATAGGGCTGCACGGAATCAGACATGACTGAAGCGACTTAGCATGCATGCATGCATTGGAGAAGGAAATGGCAACACACCCCAGTATTCTTGCCTGGAGAATCCCAGGGACAGAGGAGCCTGGTGGGTTGCTGTCTATGGGGTCACACATAGTCGGACATGACTGAAGCGACTTAGCAGCAGCAGCAGCATGATATACCCAAATATGCTTGAATCTTACATTCTAGCCCATATCAACTTTGAGAATTTTTTCTATGTACAGTATAAAGTGTGTTTTCTATTAAAACTTTACATACAGGGAGAAGGGGAAAGTTGTTTCAGATTTTAGGACTTGGTAAAATTAATTTTTGTTGAGCCATTTCTCACTTCTCTGAGTGCAGATAGGTCATTCATCCAAGACCCAGACGAACTTCTTCTGAAAAATGACATCTTGATATTACAAAATATCAAACCTAAAAGGCTCCACTAAACAAAATGACTATACCCTCAAAATCAGTGCATAAAATCTTTTTCTCACAGAGTTTTCTTTGAACATCATGAGCTTAAGGAGAGAAATTTATCATGCACAGCAAACTTGTGTCATTCTGTACCCAGTCAGAAAAACCAATAGATTCTAACAAGAGAGCTCTTCACATGACTTCTGTCTAAAAAAAGGTAGAGGAATTTAATTAGCAGTGCAACCACAGGAATTTTTCTTTTCTTCTTTGAGACTCTGCTTCCTCATCTTTATACTAAATGTAATAATGCCTGCCCCAAATTCATCAGGAATAGTGATAAGGAAAAACAGAAAGTACCAGAGAAATGCAGCAGTTATTTTCCTATTATTATTGCTAAACTGATAAGGAGGTAAAAAGAAGGAAGAAAACACTGTGAAAGAGAAGGAAAAGATGACTGCTGAGTAGATTATGTTGGGTAACTCACATTTCCTGGTTCTGAACAGTTCTTCCAATCTCCTCCACAAAAATCTACCCATAAGAAACACATCAGATACCTCAATCTCAAAAATTCCCTTAAAGGTGGAAGCCATATACTCAAAACAATTCTAAAGTGTTGATCCTTGTGGAATTACATTTCACTGTGACTGCATATTCCATTCTAGTGGGATGGATAGTGGGTCTGTCAGTCTCTTTCACAAACCTATGAATTCACGGAGGGTAGACACTTTGCCTTAGTCAAGCCTGAACCTTAATATGTAGTATCTAATCACATGGACATCACCAGATGGTCAACACCGAAATCAGATTGATTATATTCTTTGCAGCCAAAGATGGAGAAGCTCTATATAGCCAGCAAAAACAAGACCGGAAGCTGACTGTGGCTCAGATCATGAACTCTTTATTGACAAATTCAGGCTTAAATTGAAAAAAGTAGGGAAAACCACTAGACCATTCAGGTATAACCTAAATCAAAAACCTTATGATTATACAGTGGAAGTGAGAAATAGATTTAAGGGACTAGATCTGATAGGCCAAGTGCCTGATGAACTATGGACGGAGGTTTGTGACATTATACAGGAGACAGGCACCAAGACCATCCCCATGGAAAATAAATGCAAAACAGCAAAATGGCTGTCTGAGGAGGCCTTACAAATAGCTGTGAAAAGAAGGGAAGTGAAAAGCAAAGGAGAAAAGGAAAGATATAAGCATCTGAATGCAGAGTTCCAAAGAATAGCAAGGAGAGATAAGAAAGCCTTCCTCAGTCATCAATGCGAAGAAATAGAAGAAAACCATAGCATGGGAAAAACTAGAGATCTCTTCAAGAAAATTAGAGATACCAAGGGAATATTTCATGCACAGATTGGCAAAATAAAAGATAGAAATGGTATGGACCTAACAGAAGCAGAAGATATTAGGAAGAAGTGGCAAGAATACACAGAAGAACTGCACAGAAAAGATCTTCATAACACAGATAATCACGATAGTGTGATCACTCACCTAGAGCCAGACATCCTGAAATGTGAAGTCAAGTGGGCCTTAGAAAGCATCCTTATGAAGAAAGCTAGTGGAGGTGATGGAATTCCAGTTGAGCTATTTCAAATCCTGAAAGATGATGCTGTGAAAGTGCTGCATTCAATATGTCAGCAAATTTGAAAAATTCGGCAGTGGCCACAGGACTGGAAAAGGTCAGTCTTCATTCCAATCCCAAAGAAAGGCAATGCCAAAGAATGCTCAAACTACCGCACAATTGCACTCATCTCACATGCTAGTAAAGTCATGCTCAAAATTCTCCAAGCCAGGCTTCAGTAATACGTGAACCGTGAAATTCCAGATGTTCAAGCTGGTTTTAGAAAAGGCAGAGGAACCAGAGATCAAATTGCCAACATCCAATGGATCATGGAAAAAGCAAGAGAGTTTCAGAAAAACAGCTATTTCTGCTTCATTGACTATGCCAAAGCCTTTGACTGTGTGGATCAAAATAAACTGTGGAACATCCTGAAAGAGATGGGAATACCAGACCACCTGACCTGCCTCTTGAGAAACCTGTATGCAGGTCAGGAAGCAACAGTTAGAACTGGACATGGAACAAGAGACTGGTTTCAAATAGGAAAAGGAGTACGTCAAGGCTGTATATTGTCACCTTGCTTATTTAACTTATATGCAGAGTACATCATGAGGAACGCTGGGCTGGAATAACCACAGGCTGGAATCAAGACTGACGGGAGAAATATCAATAACCTCAGATATGCAGATGACACCACCCTTATGGCAGAAAGTGAAGAGGAACTCAAAAGCCTCTTGATGAAAGTGAAAGAGGAGAGTGAAAAGGTTGGCTTGAAGCTCATCATTCAGAAAACTAAGATCATGGCATCTGGTCCCATCACTTCATGGGAAATAGATGGAAAAACAGTGGAAACAGTGTCAGACTTTATTTTTTTGGGCTCCAAAAGCACTGCAGATGCTGATTGCAGCCATGAAATTAAAAGACACTTACTTCTTGGAAGGAAACTTATGACCAACCTAGATAGCATATTAAAAAGCAGAGACATTACTTTGCCAACAAAGATCCATCTAGCCAAGGCTATGGTTTTTCCAGTGGTCATGTATGGATGTGAGAGTTGGACTGTGAAGAAAGCTGATCACCGAAGAATTGATGCTTTTGAACTGTGGTATTGGAGAAGACTCTTGAGAGTCCCTTGGACTGCAAGGAGGTCCAACCAGTCCATCCTAAAGGAGATCAGTCCTGGGTGTTCATTGGAATGAGTCATGATGAAGATGAAACTCCAATACTTTGGCCACCTCATAGGAAGAGTGGACTCACTGGAAAAGACTCTGATGCTGGGAGGGATTGGGGACAGGAAGAGAAGGGGATGACAGAGGATGAGATGGCTGGATGGCATCACTGACTTGATGGACATGAGTTTGGGTAAACTCCGGGAGTTGGTGATGGACAGGGAGGCCTGGTGTGCTGCGATTCATGGGGTCACAAAGAATCAGACATGACTGAGCGACTGAACTGAACTGAACTGTCAAGTTTGGTCCAAAATACCTAAATCTTAATCATTTTAATTGATCAAATAATCTTAACTGACATTTTTTTCTGAGCCATTACATTTTATTTATCTCAATTGTCGTTAAAGAATTTGGGAGGGATTAGAGTTTGTCAGCCCAAAATATGCCACACTGCCCAAGCCTTGTTTTGAGTCAATTAGGCCTCTGCCCTCCAACTTTTTGTCCAAAAGCAGGGCAAAAGCACCTTTGTAAAAGTGTCTCACTCTCCTATACCAGGAAGAGTGCCACTCTGGAGACAATTCTTCTCTGCAGAACAAACAACCTTATTTATCATGTATTTTTTAGCCACCTTCACAGAACTCACTGTCATGCCCTTTTCTTTAGTCTAGCCTCTTTCCACACTTTAATATCCTTTGTTAAGATGGTATGTAAGTCTGCAATTTTAACCATCCTCTTGAAACATGATTTTTTTGTGAGCTCTCATGCATACAGAGGCAATTAATTCCTTTCTCCTGTTAACCATTCTGATTTGCAGGCCCACTCAATGACCCTAAGAGAGTAGACGATCTTTTTTTTCTTCCCTACATAGTCAAAATAAGTTAGACCTTATGTTATGTAGTGAAGCCACTTCAAATATTTTAGAACAGGTAGGAGGCATAAACAATGAGTGTTAAGTGCTATGCACGAATTAAATTCCAGGCAGCAGTATATATAATTTTGAATAACTAAAAGAACCATTATTCTTATGTGGAGACATGAGAAAACATGGTATCCAAATCCACTTGGACTCTAGGTCAAATGACCAAGAATTCTGATAGCTTTGCTATTTAAATTTCTATAATGTTCTCATGATATATATACCACACTACTAAGAAGTGGTTATAGAGTGATTATACCCTAGACTCCGTAGCTGATGGTACAGTATTTCAGGATAGGGGGTGGAGGTAAGGGTCTTCTTTTTACCTATTGGATTTAATTTCTCACTAATCCAAGGACACTTCCTCCCCCATCAAGATATTATCCTTACCACAAACACACACACACCCTCATTTTCTCCTTCCGACTTTCTCTTAGGTTGAAAAACAGCACCGCCCTGTATCTCCACCCTGTATCTCCAGCACCCTTTCCCTCTTCCCTGCGTAAACCAAATCTGTGCCATCTTTAAGGCCAGAGGAAACACCATCTCCTTTGTGTAGAGCTCCTGGAATTCCTCAGACTGTTACCCAGAATTCTTCTTGAACTTGTGCCCAGCCTATTAATTTATAAGTGCTGCCTTCTCAAATGAGATCCAACATTCCTCAAGGGCAGGAGCAATTTCTCCTTTTGTTATTTGGCAGAGAAGAGTTCTCTACCTAGAGGCACTTCAGTTCAGTTCAGTTCAGTGGCCCAGTCGTGTCCAACTCTTTGCGCTTAATGAATGCTAATTAAAATTTGGTTATTTATCAAATATCTATGTGCTTCAAGGTGTGTTAATACTGGGGATCAAACAGTGAAACTCCACGTAGTTCTGCCTCTTTCAGGACACTTGCAGCAAGCAGAAGCCACACACTCACAGCAGTGTTAGGGCCAGTGTGTCCTTTGACCAGTGTAATGTTCCAACCGCTCTGAATTAGAATCGCTCTAAGCGGGGCATTCACTCTCCAGTTTGCAGGACTCTTGTCATTCTCTCATGCCTGGAACCCATCCAGCTTCACTAGTTTATGTCACCCTCAAAGCCCCTTTGAAACATCTTTTATTTCACAACTCTTAATTTACAAGGAATAAATTCTTAAAGTACAGGCTCTTCCTGTATCATATATTGACTAATAATTTATTACTCCCTAAACTTTCAACACGATAATGTAGTATTTCTCCACCACCATTCTGTTCCTATCAGTCTTACTATGGAAAATAGGCTCTGGCTTAAAAAAAAAAAGAGAGAAATCCCCAATCCGAGGCAGATGGTATATTAATTAATTAGGGAAAGGAAACAGAACTGCTCAGCAATTGTTTAGCTTTCTTAAAAGCAAATGATCTTTAAGCTGAAAAGTACAGAAGAAACCTCATTAAGAGAGAACCAATACACAAGCAGAAGAGGTCACTTTAAAAGAATTCATGTCTTCAAAATCTGGTGAATCACATTCCAGAGAGAATTGGCAGATGTAAGCACAAAAATATTCTGACAGCCTCAGAAAAACATGGAGAAGGAAGGAAGTCTCAAGAGACTAGAGACTGAAACACACTTTTTCTCCCCTAATTAAAAAAGAATTCAAAACTGAAGGAAAGAATTAGAATTCCTAGTCAAACCAGTTAATTTAATACCAATCTCCAGCAAAATTCGAGATTTAATCAGAAAACAGGGGGGAAAATACTTAGGGTTTCAAAGAACTAGGACTTTACTGAGAATCAATCATTTTTAAGCTAACATCATTGTTCTTTTGTGACAGATCAGAGAATATGCAGGATCTTTAATTTTAGCAAAGTATTTGATTAAAATTATTCTCATAATGTCTGTATGAAGACTGATCTGTGGGCTAGAACAGTTTAATCTGAAGGACAGTGCTAAATTCAGTGGATTAATTAGTCTCAGCAATACCTGCTGCTGCTGCTGCTGCTAAGTCACTTCAGTCGTGTCCGACTCTGTGTGACCCCATAGACGGAAGCCCAGCAGTCTCCCCTATCCCTGGGATTCTCCAGGCAAGAACACTGGAGTGGGTTGCCATTTCCTTCTCCAATGTGTGAAAGTGGAAAGTGAAAAGTGAAAGTGAAGTCGCTCAGTCATGTCCGACCCTTAGCGACCCCACGGACTGCAGCCTACCAGGCTCCTCCATCCATGGGATTTTCTAGGCAACAGTACTGGAGTGGCTTGCCATTGCCTTCTCCGCAGCAATACCTACTGAGGGCCAAATACATCTTCCCAACCAGTACTGTAGTTGGCACTTTCAGTACATTACTTTGAATTCTAATAATTACCTGAAAGGCAGAAATTCCTAACCTCAATTTGTTGATATGGAACAGAAGTTTCTCATGGTCACAAAGCTAGTAGCCAGGCTCCAAAACCAGGATCCAAAAGTTCACATCTTTCTATGTGCCAGAGGCTTCTATAAATGCCACATGCCAAAAGGACCTGTCCCATGTATTATCAATGATATAAATGTCTAGTGAACAAACTCACCACATGTACAGGTAACACAGAACCAAAGGCAGAGTGAACATAATGAAAGCCACAATCAAGATTAAAACACATCATTGGAAAAGACCCTGATGCTGGGAAAGATTGAGGGCAAGAGGAGGAGGAGGCGACAGAAGATGAGATGGTCAGATGGCATCACCGACTCAATGGACATGAGTGAACTCCGGGAGTTGGTGATGGACAGGGAGGCCTGGCGTGCTGTGATTCATGGGGTCGCAAAGAGTCAGACAGGGCCTAATAAGTGAACAACAACAACAAGCTGGAAACCGGAGAGAGACTTAAAGTAACAGATGACAAGAGAAAAGGTGTTCATATTCAAGAAACTAATTGCACAATTTAAAAATGAATAAAGCCTGCCTAGACAGGCTGCAGCAATATGTGAACCATGAAATCCCAGATGTTCAAGCAGGTTTAGAAAAGGCAGAGGCACCAGAGATCAAATTGCCAACATCCACTGGGTCATGGAGAAAGCAAGAGAGTTCCAGAAAAACATCTATTTCTGCTTTATTGACTATGCCAAAGCCTTTGACTGTGTGGATCACAATAAACTGTGGAACATTCTGAAAGAGATGGGAATACCAGACCATCTGACCTGCCTCTTGAGAAACCTGTATGTAGGTCAGGAAGCAACAGTTAGAACTGGACATGGAACAACAGACTGGTTCCAAATAGGAAAAGGAGTACGTCAAGGTTGTATATTGTCACCTTGCTTATTTAACTTATATGCAGAGTACATCATGAGGAACGCTGGGCTGGAAGAAACACAAGCTGGAATCAAGATTGCTGGGAGAAATATCAATAACAGATATGCAGATGACACCACCCTTATGGCAGAAAGTGAAGAGGAACTCAAAAGCCTCTTGATGAAAGTGAAAGAGGAGAGTGAAAAGGTTGGCTTGAAGCTCAACATTCAGAAAACAAAGATCATGGCATCTGGTCCCATCACTTCATGAGAAATAGATGGAAAAACAGTGGAAACAGTGTCAGACTTTATTTTTTGGGGGCTCCAAAATCACTGCAGATGCTGATTGCAGCCATGAAATTAAAAGACACTTACTCCTTGGAAGGAAAGTTATGACCAACCTTGATAGTATATTAAAAAGCAGAGACATTACTTTGCCAACCAAGGTCCGTCTAGTCAAGGCTATGGTTTTTCCAGTGGTCATGTATGGATGCGAGAGTTGGACTGTGAAGAAAGCTAAGCACCGAAGAATTGATGCTTTTGAACTGTGGTGCTGGAGAAGACTCTTGAGAGTCCCTTGGACTGCAAGGAGATCCAACCAGTCCGTTCTAAAGGAGATCAGTCCTGGGTGTTCATTGGAAGGACTGATGCTAAAGCTGAAACTCCAATACTTTGGCCACTTCATGCGACGAGTTGACTCACTGGAAAAGACTCTGATGCTGGGAGGGATTGGGGGCGGGAGGAGAAGGGAACGACAGAGGATGAGATGGCTGGATGGCATCACCGACTCGATGGACATGAGTTTGAGTGAACTCTGGGAGTTGGTGATGGACAGGGAGGCCTGGCCTGCTGTGATTCATGGGGTCGCGGAGAGTCGGACACGACTGAGCGACTGAACTGAACTGAACTGAGACACAAAGTGTGTTTATGTGGAGGGGGCGGGGTGGGTAGTGGTGGTGGTGAGTTTTTTAGTCAACTTTGTTGTATTCACTACAAAAGCTGATTAAAAATCAGACGATTTTGTTTGAAGATAGGAACTCATTTCAGTCTGTACTGTTCAGACTAGACTACATTTTTGAATTCAATTTGGACTAAGGATCTTTAGCACAGAGAGAGGTCTTAGGTAAGGGGAAACAAAATGAATATTATTTAGTGACGATAACAAACATTTACTAACTTCTAGGCAACTATGATAAGACTTTATGAATATTATCTATTTAATTCTCACAAAAACCCTATAGGTAGATGGAGTATATTATCATTCCTAATTACAGATGAGGAAGCCAAAGCTGTCAAGTAAAGGAGACAAAAGTTTTACTCTAAACCATTTTAGACTTTCCATTTCTTAACTATTTTTTGGTCACAAACTTTTTCAGATGGATGAAAGTCTTAGATCTTCTCTGCTGAAAAATTCTACATATAATTTCACAAGCTAGAGGGCTACTGACAAAAGCAGGATTAATGAGAAGCTGGTCCAAGGAAGCAGTTGTCAGCTCAGTGTCAACAAGGCATTGTTGACAATAACACAAAGGAGGGACACTCACAACGCAGTGAGCTTCCTGTCACTGAAGTGCTTCCCACAAAGTGTGGCCAGTCTGTCAGGACAGCAATAGAGGGAATGTTAAAATGGACCGGAGGTTGGTCAATGATTTTAAAGTATCCTTTTGTTATAAGACCGAGGGCCTAATAAGTAATTTTTGTTTCATGGCAGAACAAAGAAGTTAAAAACTTAAGTGATGGTTTTAACAGAGTATTCTGCTGAATACCTAAACATTAGTTATTTCCCACTTATATATGGTATCTATATCAAGTACTTGAAATTACCTCATCCAAATATTAAAGGTATATTCAACTGTTGATCCTGATGTAATTTATACAGTCAAAATAAAAATAGACCCTTTATTCCTCTGAAATCTTAACTAAACTATTCCCTAAGATAAACACCATAAATCTCCGATCCGAAAACGATGGGGTCTTTGATGAGAATGTTTATTATTTCCCCAAGAGATGGGGAGCGGGCAGACGGGGCACAGGAGAGAAACAAACTCTAATTGTTCTGCTCTGCTTCCCAGGCCCCTTCGCTAACAGCCAAAGGATCTTACCGTCAGCTCTGCTTCATTTCCTATTTGTAATATAATTCACCTCCAGATTTTGCCTCCCACAGCTCCAAAGGGAGCTCACATTTTGCTCCTGACATGCCATTCGAAGCACAAGCCTGACAGCTTGGCATGCAAATTAAACGTTCATAGGCAAATCTTTTACCTGAACATCTTCTTCACTCTTCAGGTAAGGAGGGGAGAAGGTGAAACTGCAATTCATTAATGCAAAGCTTTGAATTTGGGGGCTGAGAACAAGGGGGATGGGGCGGGGTCTAAGTTCTTAATTAGGAGCCGGAGACGCGAGGCTCTAGCAGGCAGCTGGCCAAGAAAGGTCCGGTTTAACCACAGCCTCCTGCAGCTCAGATTTCTGTCATTCAAAGTCAAAAAGGCAAAACGGAGGAGCAGAGGCCGACGGACAGGTCGCCCACCTCCCAGGAGTTGACTTACTCGGCAGGACCGCGGGCAGGCGCGCCTCTCGGGCGTCCGGCGGGCGGCGGGGAGGGAGCTGGCTTCCGAGGCGGGTGGGCGTCAGGGCGGGCGGGAGCCGGGGCCGGGCCCGGAGCCGAGTGCGGTCCAGCTGTGCGGGCGGTGGCGCCGCCTTCTCGCCAGCGGCCGGCTCAGTCAAGTGGCAGCGCTTGGAGGACGGGGTGTCCTTCGGCCACGCTCCGGGCTCCTCCTCTCGCCGCCGCCGCGCCCGCTGCGCGCTCCAGAGGGGTTTGCGCCCGGCACCCGGCCGGCCGGCCCCGCAGGCGGCGGAGGGCGCGCTCGGCGCCGGGGCTCGGCCTCTGCGGGCGGCGCTCCAGCGCCCGGCGGTGCGGCCGGGCGGCCCGCATCACGTCCTCAGGCGCTGGTCCGGGGCAAGGGCGGAGCTGGGCCGTGAGGCTAGCGGGTCCGGCCACCGCCCTCGCGCCCACCCTCTATACACTATCCAGACTAAGGCTGTCCCCGACCCCAGCAGGAATGAGATCCCTAAATTTCAAAGGCAACATAAACGAGCAAGTCACTTCACTGCCCTGGCCCCTGATTTGAGCCACCAGGGCTAACACTCTGGATTCTGCCCAGGTGAGAAGAGGGGTTGGTCCCTTGTGGGGCTGTGGGGAGAAAAGGAGCCCACGGGCACAAACGCAGCAGCCTCACCGAGGTCTTCCCAGCCAAGGGTTCCGGCGCCCCGGTCCAGGCTGAGCAGCCAAACCCACTTTGACCTCAGAACCTCACACCGTGCAAGCCTAGGTCGGGGACTCTGCCCTTCCTAACTAGCGTGCACACTGAGTATGCGGAGCAAAAGTGCTTCATGTCATTAAACATTTAAAACATCCATTTGGTACTTCTCTATTCTCTTTAAAACACCACTAACAAAACATCTTTACTAGCTCTTTTTGGTGCTTAAGTCTCTATCTCAAAACATGGCCATAATTCAGTGGTGTTTCCGTGAACATTCCCTGTAATGCCTTTATGTTTCCAGCGTGATTCCTAGCAACAATAAAAGCCCCAAAAGAACTACAGAAGAATCATTATTTTAGTTATGTTCTACAACGGATTAGTCATGCAAAATTCACGCTTGAAGAGACTTTGATGATAACTTCACCTGACTTCTTTAGATAACAGGTGAGGACAGAGGCCCAGAGTCCAGTGGCAAAAGGCTGGAACCTACACAGCTCACAGTCTGTAGATTAACATGAAGGTTAGCTCTCTAGAGGTATAGTAAAGAATATGCCTAGATTGCAGTGTGGCAGAGAAGCATAAATTATACAAAATCTAAATAGTTCAGACTTTTTTAGACTTTAAATGAATCAAACATTCCTACTTATTACAATGCTTAAATTAACTAAAGTAACTTTTGTACACAAAGACAGTAGCTCAGGAACACAATTTTCCTTCAGCATAATATTGATGGAATTGGAGTAGTCACATTCTGACAATTTTAGAATATGAAGTACTTATATTAATTGATCTGTCTGATCAGTATTAATTTCTAATGTATACCAGTTGACTACACCAAGATAAAACAAGTAATTTAGTTCAATATATTTCAGTCATTTCATGCTAAATAGGATCAAATGCAAGGTTCCACCATTAGGCCTAATTCTTACTGAAGGTGTCACTGTTGGCCCTCCCTCTTCACACTTTAAGCCTTTACCAACTCTGTGCTGCAGTGATCCGTAAGAGACCTCTGGGTTCCACACTGAGAGATCAGTGTAGTTCATGATGGGCTCAAGGTGCACACAATACTCCCATAAAGCCAGTCACAGAGATACGATAGTCATGAAATAACTAAAGAAGTTCAGCTCTGTTCAGTCGCTCAGTAGTGTCCGACTCTTTGCAACCCCATGAACCGCAGCCTGCCAGGCCTCCTTGTCCATCACCAACTCCTGGAGTTCGCCCAAACCCATGTCCATCGAGTCTGTGATGCCATCCAGCCATCTCATCCTCTGTCATCCCCTTCTCCTCCTGCCCTCAATCTTTCCCAGCATCAGGGTCTTTTCAAATGAGTCAGCTCTCCTCATCAGGTGGCCGAAGTATTGGAGTTTCAGCTTCAACATCAGTCCTTCCAATGAACACCCAGGACTGATCTCCTTTAGGATGGACTGGTTGGATCTCCTTGCAGTCCAAGGGACTCTCAAGAGTCTTCTCCAACTAAAGAAGAGCTATAAGCAAACCATCCAGTAAGTATATACCAGTGGATAGAGGACAGAATATACTGTAAAATGTAAATCATAAGAGGTCAGCGAAAAGTGAGTAAGTTTTGATTAGGGTCATCAGACAAGCATAGAATTTTAATTGTTGCAAGATGTGTAATTGATGCTATATTCACAGGGATGGCAATGAACCTGGAACACATATGAATGGGAAGAAAATGACTCCCTGAGAAACAGCAAGGCCTGGGGCCCACTGATGTCAAACTAGGGTGATTTGTTTAGAGAAATAAATCAGTCACTGAAAGTTCTTAAGTTGTAAAGTGATGTAATAAAAATTGTCCTCGACTAAAATAGATTTAGGATTAATTTGGCAATGCTAAGTAATCAGGTAGAGATTTGTAGCACAAGCCAATCATTCTGCAGAAATCCAGATGGAAAAATACCATGACCTGGCCTACTATAATGCCTGAGAATGAAAAAATACTCATAGAAGATGCTTTGTTATGTTCCCTTGATAAACTTTATCTGTGGTTATTCTTGCCAAGATCTGAACTACCAAGATCTGAAACACTTAAAGCTTACTGAAGTTTAAGTATTACTTAAGTATACACTGAGTTTTAAGTATTTCAAGTAATAAGAAGTTTGCTTAGGCAATAAAAAGTATCTACTTGCCATTTGCAACAACATGAATGGACCTGAAGTGTATTATGCTTAATGAAATGTCAGATAAAGACAAGTACTGTATGTTATCACTTATATATGGAATCTAAAAAAATGAATACAACAAAACAGAAACAGACTCATAGATACAGAGAATAAATGAGTGGTTACCTGTGCAAAGAAGAATGGAGGTAGGAAAGATAGAGGCAGGGGATTAAGAGGTACAAATCACTATATATAAAGTAAATAAGATACAGGAATATATTGTATAATATGAGGAATATAGTAAATATATCATAATAATTTTATATGGAGCATAATCTGTATAAATGTTGAATCACTGTTGTAACCTAAAACTAATATAATTTTGTAAATCAACTATATTTATTCAAACTAAATAAAATTTTTGTTCCGGTTTAAAAAAAAAAAAAAGTATCTACCACGTACATGTATCTATAGTGGAGTTGAAGAAATCACTCAGTTTGCTCAGTAAAAATAAGACAGTTATTAGCTGAGTCTGAAATTACAGGAATTTGAGAAAGACTTTTGTTTTGAGAACTTAACCTTTTTGTAATGAACACTGATTACATTTGGAGTCAGAAAAAAACCCAGTATGACAGTTTACATTTTGAAAATAAAAGTTGACTAGTTTTAGGCCACCTCTAAGAAACCTGATCATGTTATGGGGTCCTTGTTTAGGAATTAGCTACTAGTTTTAATAAAGTTTTAGCCAGTACAATTTTAGCTTCTTTATCAGGCCTTGCTTGACCTTCAGTAGAATATTTTGGACAGTATTGTCACTGTTTACCTTAAAAATTTTTTTTAATTTACATGTTGTAATAGAGAATTAGAATTATTGGTGCAAGAGGCAATTTATAGGTAACCTATGACCTAAACCAAAGGAGCTAGATGCTTTAAATCATTTCATTGGCTTCTCAGAGTTCCTCCTATGACCCCTCCTCCACCTAATGTACTACTTGCAATTGAGCTAAATTGATCATCTTGAATTAAAGGATGAGCTTCCAATTAAAAGCGTTTACTGGGGGCCCATCAATTGTTCCCAGGAGAATGCCTAGCTCAATTCCAGAAAGAGTTCAATTTCTGGGACATTACTACTTATTCAGATCTAGGATTACTCAGTCTTTATGGACAAGGAAGTTTAACACACATAATCTACAGTTAACATTACAGATTCCTAACCTGATTCCAGCCTGATCTAACAACTGAGATCGACTCTACAAGTCTAAAGAGACCAGAAAAGAGTTGAGTCTACCTGGGGTAAAGTACAACAGAACATCTGTACAACAACTGCATTATCTCAGTTTTATGCTTGGATCTCAGCTCCCATTTCCTCCAGTGCATAAAACCAAGACCACCCCTCCTATTACTATGAGTAAATCACAGTCTAAGCTGCTAAGCTTTAGGGTCTCTTTCTGGCTGAGATGACCCCACCCTTCTTGCCCCACTTATACCCACCCCTTCTGATGTCAGCTGCTATGCATACAACTCTAGCTTTCAGTTGCTTCTTTGGAGGGAGGTACCAGGTAATTTCTGTTCCTTTCTTGTGAGGCCACTCTACATTTCAATTTGTTATTTGATTTAGCATGGCTATGTGTTTAGAGAGTGATGAGTCACCTATCAGTTCAGTCCTCCTTTTGCTAGAATTGGAGGCCCCATTTGCTCTTCAGCATACTCCAGCCTGGCTTCTATTCCAGCCACTCTTAAGATGCCTGTTTCTGCCAGTCACCAATGCTTCCTGCATCGTCAAATTCAAGGGACATTTCTTAGGCCTTACTTAGTGCATTCATAAGAACTGAAACACTATTATATGATGCTGGTTTCCTTCCTGTGTCTCTAACTGCTCCAGGTCTTCTGATTCATCTAAATACTGTTGTCACCCACGATCTGGTGTAGGTTCTCTTCTTTCTCTGCACTATTTCTTCAGAGGAACTTATCCATTTGCACTGCTTTCACATCATCCTCCTGCCAGTATCCCAAATTTACATGTTCTGCCTTGGAGGCCTAGCAGGCACCTCAAATTTAACGTGTCAAAAACAGAACTCTTGACACCTATTCTCCAAATAAGTTCCTCCTCTGGTCTTCTCCGACTCAATAAATGGTAACTAGTGGCTATTAATAAAATCAAGCTGAGGAGTCATTTCAGTTCTCCTACTTGTATTATCCCCCTCCCATTATATACAGTTAGCTAGCTGTTGCCTAGATTACCTCCTCTTCCATTTTACCTTGTACAGGTGGTTCCTTTTCTCACCAAGTCCTAGCCACACTTACCTGTGCACTTCAGGGCCCCTCATACCTCCCATTTCCTCTCTTCTTCCTACTTTTTCACTTGGCTGTCTCCTTCACATCTTGCATGTCTCAGTTCAAGTGTCCGCTCTTTGGAGATGACTTTCATGACTGTCTCTTAAAGCAGCCTTCTCTCTATAACCAGCTACTCTTTTATACATCACTGTTTATTTCCTTCATAGCCTTTATCACTACTTGAAATTACCTTATTTGTTTTTATTTTATCTGTCTTCTCTAGAATTTGAGATCCATGAAAAGAGTAACTTTTAATAGCATTTAAACATTTTTGGACTTCCCTGGTGGTACAGTGGAAAAGAATCTGCCTGCCAACTCAGGGGACACATATTTGACTCCTGGTCCAGAAAGATCCATATGCCACAGAGCAACGAAGCCCATGTGCCACACCCACTGAGCCTGCGTCCCTAGAGCCTGTGCTTGCAAACAAGAGAAGCCACCACAATGAGAAGCCCGCATACCGCCCTACTGGCCATGACTAGAGAAAGCCCATGCACATCAGGAAAGACCCAGTGCAGTCAAAATAAATAAACAAATAAATAATTAAAAAAACAAAGAAAACCCCCATTATTTACCAGTGTCTAGGATAATAGTACCTGGGATACAGTAGGCACTAAAAATGTTAATATTTCTTGAGCAAATAACAACAAGCTACTTCCACTTCCAATTATAGCAGACTAATTTATATTACATCAACTTTCCCCATGAAAGTAAGTATAAAATTTGGATAAAATCTTAAACAATTGACTAGAAGTATCCAAAAACTATCAAGGCAGTCAAGACTCAAGGAACCAAGATCCTTATTTGCATATAAATGCTAAAAAGTGAACCTGATGTTTTGTGCAGCATGTCCACTTGAGGCCTTTGCCAATTTGTAAGCAACAGCCAAGAGGCTGAGAAGCTTTCATTCATTTCACGGAGTTTGGGAGTTGGAACTGCTGAGGTGGTACATCGCAGGAATAACCAGAATAAATCATAAATAAAGTGAAAGTAAATCAGCTCTCACAAAGACTAAACCTAGTCTTGATTAGCTCAAAACATTATGTAGTCTTTCCTAGTCTAGCAGACTGCAAAAGCACCACCCAGAGTCTCAAGTTACTCCTCAAATTTTCAAATCACAATGTCTGAGATTCAATAATCACTGCCACACGTGTTCTGAAGGCAAAGACCAAAGACTAAGAGAAAAACAGGAAAAATAAGTAGATCTACAAGAGCTCCAGAAACAGATCATAAAATAACTATGATTAACAAGGTAAAAAATAGAAACCCACACAGAATCTTTGTTTTAAATCATATAGAAACTTTAGAACTGAAAAAGGCAATAACTAAAATTAAGAACTCAGACAGACTGAATGCAGATTAGATACAAATAATAAGAGGAACGGCTCCCTGGTGGCTCATGGTAGAGCCTGCCTGCCCATGCAGGAGGTGTGGGTTTGATCCCTGGTCCAGAAAGATCCCCTGGAGAAGGGAATGCAACCCACGCCAATAATTCTTGCCTGGGAAATCCCATGGACAGAGGAGCCTGGTGGGGTCTAGCCCATGGGGTTGCAGAAGTGATACAACTTAGCAACTTAACCACAACAACAGTAAGAGGAATAGTGAAGGAAACATTGGGCCACAAAACATCCAGACTAAATCTTCAAATCTCAAAAGATGAAAAATGTAACAGACTTATCAGAGGAAAATATGTATTATAGGTTAAAGTAAGAGTTCCAGGAGAAGATATAGAGAATAGGGCATAAGTGATATTTGAATAGATAATAGAGGATTTTCCAAAACTGATGAAAAACATCGAGCCACAGATTCAAGATCCTCCATGAATACCAAGCTAGAAAAAGTCCAATAAAATCACATCTAAGCACCTATTAGTAAAACTGCTGAAAAACAAACAGAAGATCTCAGAACAGCAGAGGAAAAGAGATATTATAAATCATCCTCAAAAGATCAACAGTATTTACAACTGCCTTTGAATAGAATTTATGAAAGCTAAAAGACAGTAGAAATGACATCAAAGTATTTAATAAAACCTGCCAATATTTGTATTTTTTCATAACCCTGCATAGGCAAATATTTCTCAAACAGAACACAAAAAGGATATCCATAAAAAAGACTAATAGTATCAAATTAAAAGAAAGACCTTCTTTTCATGAAATTATACTAAGAATGACATGTGAAACATATCATAGGAAAAGATAATTGCAATAAAGATATCTTAAACAGGACTCACATATAAAATAAAAGTAACTTCTGCAAGAAAAAGATAACCCAGTTTTTAAAATGCTAAAAATTTTAATGGGCAGTTTACAAAAGAGGATATCAAGTGGGCATTTTACAAAAGAGGATTAATGAATATATGCAAATATGCTCATTATTACTAGTCACTATGAAGTGCAAATTAAGATCAAAATAACATACCACTAGACACCCATCAAACTTGGGAGAACACCAAACGTTGGTTAGGATAATGCACAACTGGAACTCTCATATGCTACAAATGGGAGGAAATTTCGTACAGTCATTCATTTTGAAAGATGTTTGGTGCTATTCACTTCAGTTCAGTTCAGTCGCTCAGTCATGTCTGACTCCTTGCAACCCCATGAATCACAGCACGCCAGGCCTCCCTGTCTATCACCAACTCCCAGAGTTCACTCAAACTCATGTCCATCGAGTCACTGATGCCATCCAGCCATCTCATTCTCTGTTGTCCCCTTCTCCTCCCTCCCCCAATCCCTCCCAGCATCAGAGTCTTTTCCAGTGAGTCAACTCTTCATATGAGGTGGCCAAAGTATTGGTGTTTCAGCTTTAGCATCAGTCCTTCCAATGAACACCCAGGATTGATCTCCTTTAGAATGGACTGGTTGGGTCTCCTTGCAGTCCAAGGGACTCTCAAGAGTCTTCTCCAGCACCACAGTTCAAAAGCACCAATTCTTCGGTGCTCAGCTTTCTTCACAGTCCAACTCTCACATCCATACATGATCACGGCAAAAACCACAGCCTTGACTAGACAGACCTTGGTTGACAAAGTAATGTCTCTGCTTTTTAATATGCTGTCTAGGTTGGGCATAACTTTCCTTTCAAGAACCTAGAGCTAAATATTTTCCTATCATAAGATATGCAAATCACATTCATAATAAAAATTCATGTGCATGTGTACCAAGAGACATGAATATTTACAGCATCATTATTTATGATAGCTCTGAAACTAGAAATGCTCATCACTATTAGAACCACATCTGGTAACTAGTGTGCACTCAATGAATATAAGTTTTATTATCTTTTTAGCTTATGAAAATCTTTCCATTATATTGTACATTCTAAAAAATCTGCCTAGCTGAGATCCAAAAACATCTGCTCAGAAATATCTAATTAAATATGGTAATTCGAAGTACCTAAATAAAATAATTACTACCTCAAGAATTGTTAAACTTTATAATAAATTTTATCATTGAATTTTTTTCTTTCAAGTACCAGAATTCCAACATTTGGCATAAATTAGATTCAATTTTATTTTTAAGAGGCATGCTCTTATGACACTGGAACAAAGATTTGTCTCCCTGTTGAAATGCAGAACTAAGTTTTTAAGGTAAGTATCTTGCAAAGAGAAAAATAAAATTGTTCCTTCACTATAAATCATAGTTAACATCTCGGCTACTAACTGTGGCCAGGTGAATCAGATAACTTCAGGGCTTTTATTCAGGAAAAATAACCTGAAGTTATCAGGGTTATTAAACTATTACCAGTCTCCTTCAGCAGTTATGAGCCCAGCTGAATGGTTCCTTCATAGATATCAGAGTCTTGTTTTTTCAAGACCTCCCTCTCATGCTACCTTTTCTAAATGATGGCTGAGAAAGATTTACAAGATGCAATCCTAATCCTAAGAATCATTGGTTTAAAAAATGTATACACACACAGAATATATACACACACATACTGGAACTTGGTATAATATGATTTGTTAAAATTCCTACATATTCTTTCTGAAAACACGAAACCAAGGATCCACAGTTAGTAGCCAAGGAACTAGTCATAATCTACACGGCTGATTTAGGAGCACTTTTTCCTATCCTCCAATTACATTTTATATATGTGTCCCTGACACGACTGAGCGACTGAACTGAACTGAACTAAATAAGATATACTTAGTTGTAATGAATGGTTTGCATTTATGTATTCTCACTCAAATGACAGAAATGATGTTTTAGTTAGCAAGTATTAGATGGATATGTACACACTGCTATCTATAAAATAGATAACCAACAAGGACATGCTGTATAGCACAGGTAACTCTGCTCAATATAACAACCTAATTGGGAAAATAATTTGAAAAATAGAAACATTTATAACTGACTTAATTGGCTGTACATCTGAAATTAACACCATATTGTTAATTTACTGTACTCCAATAGAAAAGTTAAAAAAAATGATGTCTTTTCATGAGCATGCCCAATTCCTAGCTGAGTACTAGTACCTAATGGGAACTTAAGATGTGTCAAATAGATGAAAACCAAAGGAAGTTATAAATACACTAGAGAGAATTGTGAATTCCAAGTCAAGATCTCAGATTTGTAAATCACAGGGCAAGACAAAACTTTGTGGAACTTGATATCCCCCGGGTGACTTAACAGAAAGCAAATCCTAAAGTCAAAAAACACAGCAGTTGGATGATGTCTATCTCAACATGATACAGTAATCTGTTTCAACATTGGGACAGTCTTGCTCATATTTATTATAATGCACTCTTCTGCTTACCATCTAATGGTATTTGCTTGTATAAGAAATTTTATTCTTTTATTTCTAGTGAAATAAAAAAATTACTCTCAAATATCTAGACAAATAGGTAACTATTTAAAATGACAAATCTATTATCATTGTATTCCAGATAAGAAATTTTCATTAAAATGTTTCCTTAGAAATTGCTCCCAAGTGCCCAACATCGTAAGCAAGAAAAATCCATACGATTCCTCGGATATGTCTGTCATTAAGTTTGGATTGTGTTTATTACCAATAAACCTGAAACAAGACTCTTAAATTTAATTCTTTCCCTGGTATTTTGTTAAGTGAGCATGGGGACATGATCAGTCCAGTTTTACCGATGGAGGAATCAAAAGGCATAACGCCCTCCTGCCTTACCTCTGCAGTCCTAAACGGGAGAGAGATTACTGTGCAACGTGTTTCTCTCAGGTGTTGCCTCTGTGGCTCTATTAGCATTTCTATTTTATTTTCCAAGCCTTCTTTATGATTCATAAAGTTTAAATTATAATTGTCTCTTCTGTATATATTCCACATTTATGGCTTCTTTTCCTTCAAAAGACTTTCACTCCATTTTTTCCCAACTACTTCATTGCCTAGGGTAGTTGAGAAGAATATTCTGCTTAAACAGAAAGCTATCATGGGACCAACATCAGTTCAGTTCAGTTCAGTTGCTCAGTCATGTCTGACTCTTTGCGACCCCATGGACTACAGCACCCCAGGCCTCCCTGTCCATCACCAACTCCCGGAGTTTACCCAAACTCGTGTCCGTTGAGTCAGTGATGCCATCCAACCATCTCATCCCTGTCATCCCTTTCTTCTCCCGCCTTCAATCTTTCCCAGCATCAGGGTCTTTTCAAAGGAGTCAGTTCTTTGCAGCAGGTGGTCAAACTATTGGAGTTTCAGCTTCAACATCAGTCCTTCCAATGAATATTCAGGACTAATTTCCTTTTGGATAGACTGGTTGGATCTCCTTGCAGTCCAAGGGACTCTCAAGAGTCTTCTCCAACACCACAGTTCAAAAGCATCAATTCTTTGGTGCTCAGCTTTCTTTATAGTCCAACTCTCATACATGACTACGGGAAAAACCATAGGTTTGACTAGATGGACATTTGTTGGTAAAGTAATGTCTCTGCTTTCTAATATGCTGTCTAGGTTGGTCATAGCTCTTCTTCCAAGGAGCAGGTGTCTTTTAATTTCATGGCTGCAGTCACCATCTGCAGTGATTTTGGACACCCCCCCCCCCGCCACCAAATAAAGTCTGTCACTTTTTCCACTACTTCTCCATCTATTTGCCATGAAGTGATGGGACCAGATGCCATGATCTTTGTTTTCTGAATGTTGAGCTTCAAGCCAACCTTTTCACTCTCCTCTTTCACTTTCATCAAGAGGCTTTTGAGTTCCTCTTCACTTTCTGCCATAAGGGCAGTGTCATCAGCATATGTGAGATTATTGATATTTCTCCCAGCAATCTTGATTCCAGCTTGTGCTTCTTCCAGCCTAGCGTTCCTCATGATGTACTCTGCATATAAGTTAAATAAGCAGGGTGACAATATACAACCTCGACGTACTCCTTTTCCTATTTGGAACCAGTCTGTTGTTCCATGTCCAGTTCTAACTGTTGCTTCCTGACCTGCATACAGGTTTCTCAAGAGGCAGGTCAGGTGGTCTGGTATTCCCATCTCTTGAAGAATTTTTCACGTTTTTTTGTGATCCACGCGGTCAAAGGCTTTGGCATAGTCAATGAAGCAGAAATAGCTGTTTTTCTGGAACTCTCTTGCTTTTTTGATGATCCAGCGGATGTTGGCAATTTGATCTCTGGTTCCTCTGCCTTTTCTAAATCCAACTTGAACAAGTAGAAGTCCATGGTTCACGTACTGTTGAAGCCCGACTTGGAGAATTTTGAGCATTACTTTGCTAGGACCAATATATACAAAACCAAATTGCTAAAAAGTTATTATATTAGAATAAAAATTAGCTCATATTACTACTCAGATTTTCAAAGAACATAAGTTCTCTATTTCCTACAACCTATCCTAATTAATCTCCACCCCAACAGGGAGCACCCTGGAGGTGAAGGTGGGACTTTGGGAAGTAACCCTGTGTGCTCAGTTAGCCATTTTGATCTGAGGATTCTCTGGGTGTAAATCTCATGTCCTCTGTACCAGAAGGGAGCATCCTAGGCAGCAATGATTTGAGGAAAGTTGATTACAGGGCTGTCAACTACCAACTAGGTTAATGACTTTAGTTTTGGAATAGTTGATCTGAAGTCATTTTCTTTTTTTCTGGAAGAGATTAGAGAGTAGAGCCAAGAGCCTTCTAAGGTCACTCCTGGTTCCTGATAACAAACTCAATATATCGTCTGAATAGAGGTCTTTTCTTTTTGGAGGCTGAGAAAAAATATGTTACCCATTTATCCAAAAGTAAGTCTGGAACATATTCTTACTTCCTATGCACTCCCAAATTTTTTCTTATGCAACAAGAGAATATTTCCACTGCTCAGCCCCTGTTTCTGCACAAACATCTGTAAGAGGTGCTGCATTTTATCTCATAACTGATTCCCACCCCAGGAGTCAAAGGCTGATGAAAGATCAACAAAAATAAAAACGAATAATCTGCTTCACAGTGAGTCTAACAGATCTCTCCACAAGACAACATAACAATAATAAAAGAATGGAGTGGTTTTGCCTGGAGTCCATTGCTACTTTCTTGGAATGTAGGGCTGGGAAGTCCATGGAAAACAAATCTACTATAATTTTAGATGGAATGCCTATTAAGGGTATAGTTTGCCATTTGGTTAAAGAAATGCCTTATAAAGGCTGGTATAAACTACATTCTGGGTTCAATCATATTAGACCATTTCTGTGGGGCTGATTAAAGGCAAACACATGGCTAATTAATAAATATGTCACCAAAGGGAGTGTCATTGATCATTTCTGGAGGTAAGGTCTTCCTTCAAGTGCCAGCACCTTCACTGAAATTAGTGGAAACCTCTCTTCAAGAGCAGCTAAAATTCAGTTACTCCCTCATGGTGGCCCCCTTTGGATATCAGCCTGTTCCCTCAACAACTTCAGCAAGAAGGAGAAACGCGAAGTATGAGTCCTATTTTAGAATTATCCTCTAGAATAAGCCGCAGCATCAGAAAATGACCCTCACTATAAACTGAAGATGGTTTGAGAAATCAGAAATAATTGACAATTGATTAAATTGTTTTCTTCTCTCATATTTGCTCGCACTTTTCCAGTCTTTTTGCAGTCAAACCGTATTATAGATACCATACAACTTTATTTATAAACCCAAGGAAGTTACTTCTGCCATACACATAATACTATACCATAAACTATAACAAATAGGGCCTTAAAAAATAACCAAAATATCACCATTATATTAACAGCTAACAAAAAATACAATTATTCCCTAATGGCACATGGAAACATCCATGTCCAATGTACCTGTCTGACCTAAATCTCTGGCTTTGATTTTTTATTAGGATCCAAATAAGTGTCTTACAGAGTACTAACTGAAATATAATTTAATCCTTTTAAAATCTATAATAGCCACTCCCCTTTTCTTTTCCTTGTGATGAAAAGACTGAATTATTTATCCTGTAGAATTACTCAGATTCTGTATGTCTTTGTATGCATCCTGCCTGAACACACCATGTATATTTTTAAAACGAAAGCTGAATTTAATTATAAATGTATTAATCAAGAGAACTGACTTAAAGCCCCAGTTTTGTCCCTAGGTAACTGAGAAGCTTTAAAAATATTCATCTCTTAGAGACTGTTTGCTCTATAGGTGTTTCTAATGAATCATCTAAAAACAAATAAAAGTTAAAATTTAATGTTCTTCATAGGTCAGTATTTTATCAACTTTACTTTCACTTAAGAGTGTAAGTGATAAACCAGAAATTAAACTAATTCTACTATTAGTTATTTTAAGATTAAGCAGAAAAAAAATCAGCTTGTTTTTCAAAGGTAAAATCTTTCAATATTTTGATACATTTCCTTTCAATCTTTTATATATTTTATAGTAAATATCTAAAATTACATTTTATATAGTGGTTCTTATTTAAGTATAGTTCCATAATATGACTTGTATTTCAAATAACATTAAATATTATTGACTTTTCTGTAATTATTGACTATATTTATAGTATTTAACTGAATGAAACCATATTTTCACTTAGGGAAACAATCTGGAATATATTTCTTTCTGATTTAAAGCAAGTGTGACTAGACTTTTATGTAACTGAAAATGAACATGTAGCATCATTAAGAAGTGTTCAGTTCAGTTCAGTTCAGTCGCTCAGTCATGTCTAACTCTTTGCAACCCCATGAATCACAGCATGCCAGGCCTCCCTGTCTATCACTAACTCCCAGAATTCACTCAGACTTGTGTCCATCGAGTCGGTGATGCCATCCAGCCATCTCATTCTCTGTCGTCCCCTTCTCTTCCCGCCCCTAATCCCTCCCAGCATCAGAGTCTTTTCCAGTGAGTCAACTTGTCGCATGAGATGGCCAAAGTATTGGAGTTTCAGCTTTAGCATCAGTCCTTCCAATGAACTTTTATTAAGAAATAAAAGTTAGTTATCCATGGGAAAATATACTTATGTGTCTTGGAATCTCTCAAGCATTAATCATCCCTCATGCTGAAGTCTTTTGTGGTTATTATTTAATGTCTATCTTTAATTTTCAAAGCCTATTCCTCTTAAAATATCCTAAATGAATAAAAAGAGCTAATTATATAAAACACTTTGTCTTAATGTCACTTTAACTAGATAGTGTAGGTCAAGCACAATAGTCATATCTTAAAGGAAAAAGAAGTATATCCTAAAATTCCAATTTGTCTCCTATTCCGTGAGTCAACACACAAGTTTAATCATATTTTGTAGATATTATGGGAGAAGACACGTTTCAAAGTGTATGCTTTTAGCCCAGGATATGGGAAGCTATTCAATTCTCACACAAACTATGAATAAAATTTAAGAAACTAGTATTTAAGGGTTCGTATTTTGAGGTGGGAGATCCCCAAAGAGGAACATGGACTGATAAGTCTACGACCACGGCTTAAAAAAGCCTTTTTCTAGGACTAGTCCCATCAAGACAGGAAGGGAAAGCTGGAGGAGAGTGTGGGGATAACAGACCAGTGTCCAAGGGCAGTTCATAAATGACCGCATCGTCAGCCCACTCCTGGGCTCTGAACATGTAGATGTTTTCAAAGCAACTTCATTTAAGAAACAGAAACCAAAAAGATCAAAGTAACTTGAGGGTGAAAGTCACATCAAAACTAGGTCCTTGAAACTATCAACTGGTTCCTGTCCTTAAAAATTTCCTAACGTTGAAAATGAACCTCAACTGTCAGAGTAACTGCCTGGATCTAAAGAAATACCTGAACTCTAAGCCAAAACATCAACAGAAAGTGTTCAATAAAGTTTTTTTAAAATTGACATTATAACATTATATTAGTTTCGGGTGGTGTCTCAGATGGTACGGAATCCACCTGTAATGCAGAAGACCCAGGTTCGATCTCTGTGTTGCGAAGATCCCCTGGAGAAGGGAATGGCTACCCACTCCAGTATTCTTGCCTGGGAAATCCCAGGGACAGAGGAGCATGGTGGACTGCAGTCCTTGGAGTTGCAAAGAGTCAGACACGACTGAGTGAGCAACACTTTCCCTTTTTACACACAAAATAATAATTTGATACTTATATATATTGCAAAATGATTACTACAAGAAGTCTAGTTAACATCTATGGAATAAAGTTTTATTTGCAATGAAATTCTAAACATTTTGTTTGGCATTAACAGATTCCAGTTCCTAATACCTTAATGTTTTCAGATGAAGACAGCAGTTTTGAGAAGTTAAAGAATAGACACAAACGGGGCAAACAATGGCTCTTAAGAATAAATTACTGAAACTTAAACTTTTTCACATTTCTTCATTGATTTCCTTGATACTTTCCCCTCCTCCTCTGTATGGCAAAAGTCTGGTTTTGTGAGTCACTGAAGTCAGCCTTTTTTCTTCAAGTTACCTCTCAGTCTGAGATACTGAATGCTCCTGGCAAGCTCTGCTACTTTACGTCAGGCTGGCTAGAAGAATGTGGCGACAAAGCAGTCCTCAGCCAAGGATCTTGGGGACAAGAGAACTTGGAAAACCAAGCTTCACAATCCAAAGGGAGCTCAAAGAAAGGAGTCCCGCTCACAGCCAAACATGACAACCGCAGCACACCAGCAGCTCTACTTCACAAGCTGAAATAGGTGAAAAAAACCCAAACATCTCCAGAAATTGAGTCCAGTCTAGCTCATAACCAAAGAGTAAATACTAGCTAATAACAATGGCATTTTTGTACTAAAAAACATACCACTGTTAATAGTGACTTGGATAGGAAGTGAGAACACAAGAGCTCAGCACAATAATACGCATCACTTAGCTCCCCTGAACCTCCCTGGAGGCCCTGCCCTTCAGCTCCACCACTGTCTCCAGTCCCATATAAACAAGTTCCCAAGACAAGTAGGCAGTGACAGCATCACCAATAGAATCTGTATCAAAGTGGGTGGAGGCCAGTCACTGCTAATCATAACTCTCCTGTAGAGGGAGCGAGGCAAGAACTCAAGCCCAGCCAAGACCACCTGTCCTCTCTAGCTCTTTTATGCCCTTCCTCTGTTTGCTAAGCCTGGCGAATCCCCGTTATCCTTCATCTCAGCCCCTTTCACGGCAGCCTTTGGAATCCTAATCCCAGTCCGGTCATCCTCCTACATCCTCATCTTGTCATAGCAGTCTCTTTGCCTCCAGGCCCCCAGGGAACCTGGGCCTCCTCCGAGGTTAGCTCTTCTCCTGCAGCCTGTCCTCTAAAATGGATAGAAGATTCCCTACCCACACACACCTCCAAACAGGAGCATTTCCCTGTTTCTTGAAGCTTTTGCTGTGGGATCATATTCTCTGCTATGCTTCATTGACTTTCTATTTTATTTTTTTTAAATGAGTTTATTTTTTGGCCATATCTCGCAGTTTGTGGGATCTCAGTTCCCCAAGCGGGGATTGAACCCACGCCAGAGCAGTGAAAGCCCAGAGTTCTAACCATTAGGCAACCAGGGAACTTCCTTCCCCATGCTTTAAAATCCATCCCTTATACATGTTCCCTGATTCAGTGGGAACTTTGGGGCTTGGGTCCAGCCTTCTCCACCCTAGTGTCCACATGATGCTGGAGATGATGTTATCCATGGAGAACAGAATAAAAAAACTTTTCTTCAGTGATAATGTAAGACTGTCCTGCTCCTCCTCAGGAATTCATAATTTAATCAATACTATTAAAAGTAATATGGTTTAGCTTGTGTATAACAAAATTCATTTAAGATATGTAATATTCATATAGGAGTGTCAAAATAATTGTTACTGGTTCCTATTCAGTAAGTGAAACACACTTTAATTTGCTTCCAATTAATTAATGTAAGAAACAGTATGTCACCACATTAAAATGAAACTACTTTTTTGAGGGATCTGCATGGCAAGCCACTCCAGTACTCTTGCCTAGAAAATCCCATGGATGGAGGAGCCTGGTAGGCTGTAGTCCATGGGGTTGCTAAGGGTCGGACATGACTGAGCGACTTCACTTTCACTTTTCACTTTCACACATTGGAGAAGGAAATGGCAACCCACTCCAGTGTTCTTGCCTGGAGAAGCCCAGGGACAGGAGAGCCTGGTGAGCTTCCCTCTATGGGGTCACGCAGCGTCGGACACGACTGAAGTGACTTAGCAGCAGCAGCAGCAGGCCAATCTCCCTCTGAAGAAACTATGCAGGATAGAGATGTTTTTGAAACTTACCTAAGAATCTGTATGGTGGTGTGTATTTCTCTCCACTCCCCAATTAATTCCTACACAGGTAGTCCACCTCATTGCCTGGAGTAGATCCCATTCTTTGACCAAACAGTAACAATATTTTGCAACTTCTCTCTAAGAATGGAGTTAACGTCTCCACCCTTTGATCTGGACTCAGCCATTATATTTGCTTTGGCCAGTGGAACATAAGAATGTGCCTTTTGGGGTTTGTATGCAAGCTATAAGGCATACTTCTATTGTAAAGCCAAACCGAACCCTATGCTGTAAACAAAAGGCAATCCAGAAGTAATGCATTCAGTTCTAATCAGTTCAGTCACTCAGTTGTGTCCAACTCTGTGCGATCCCATGAACCACAGCATGCCAGGCCTCCCTGTCCATCAACAACTCCCGGAGTCCACCCAAACCCATGCCCATTGTGTCCGTAATGCCATCCACCAACTCATCCTCAATCGTACCCTTCTCATCCTGCCCTCAATCTTTCCCAGCATCAGGGTCTTTTCAAATGAGTCAGCTCTTTGCATCAGGTGGCCAAAGTATTGGAGTTTCAGCTTCCGTATCAGTCCTTCCAATGAATATTCAGGACTGATCTCCTTTAGGATGGACTGGTTGTATCTCCTTGCAGTCCAAGGGACTCTCAAGAGTCTTCTCCAACACCACAGTTCAAAGGCATCAATTCTTTGGTGCTCAGCTTTCTTCACAGTCCAACTCTCACATCCATACATGACCACTGGAAAAACCATAGCCTTGACTAGAAGGACCATTTTTGGCAAAGTAATGTCTCTGCTTTTCAATATGCTGTCTAGGTTGGTCATAGCTTTTCTTCCAAGGAGCAAGTTTCTTTTAATTTCATGGCTGTAGTCACCATCTGCGGTGATTTTGGAGCCCAGAAAAATAAACTCAGCCACTGTTTCCACTGTTTCCCCATCTATTTAACATGAAATGATGGAACCAGATGCCATGATCTTAGTTTCTGAATGTTGATCTTTAAGCCAACTTTTTCACTCTCCTCTTTCACTCTCATCAGGAGGCTCTTCAGTTCCTCTTCACTTTCTGCCATAAGGGTGGTGTCATCTGCATATCTGAGGTTATTGATATTTCTCTCAGCAATTTTTATTTCAGCTTGTGCTTCCTCCAGCCCAGAATTTCTCATGATGACTCTGCGTATAAGTTAAATAAGCAGGGTGACAATATACAGCCTTGATGCACTCCTTTTCCTATTTGGAACCAGTCTGTTGTTCCATGTCCAGTTGTAGCTGTTGCTTCCTGACCTGCATACAGGTTTCTCAAGAGGCAGGTCAGGTGATCTGGTATTCCCATCTCTTTCAGAATTTTCCACAGTTTATTGTGATCCACACAGTCAAAGGATTTGGCGTAGTCAATAAAACAGAAATAGATGTTTTTCTGGAACTCTCTTGCTTTTTCGATGATCCAGCAGATGTTGGCAATTTGATCTCTGGTTCCTCTGCCTTTTCTAAAACCAGCTTGAACATCTGGAAGTTCATGGTTCACATATTGCTGAAGCCTGGCTTGGAGAATTTTAAGCATTACTTTACTAGTATGTGAGATGAGTGCAACTGTGTGGTAGTTTGAGCATTCTTTGGCATTGCCTTTCTTTGGGATTGGAATGAAGACTGACATTTTCCAGTCCTGTGGCCACTGCTGAGTTTTCCAAATTTGCTGGCATATTGAGTGCAGCACTTTCACAGCATCATCTTTTAGGGTTTGAAACAGCTCAACTGGAATTCCATCACTTCCACTAGCTTTGTTCATAGTGATTCTTCTTAAGGCCCACTTGACTTCGCATTCCAAGATGTCTGGCTCTAGGTGAGTGATCACACCATCGTGATTATCTGGGTCGTGAGGATCTTTTTTTGTACAGTTCTTCTGTGTATTCTTGCCACCTCTTCTTAATATCTTCTGCTTCTGTTCGGTCCATACCATTTCTGTCCTTTATCGAGCCCATCTTTGCATGAAATGTTCCCTTGGTATCTGTAATTTTCCTAAAGAGATCTCTAGTCTTTCCCATTCTCTTGTTTTCCTCTTTCTTCGCATTGGTTGTTGAGGAAGGCTTTCTTACCTCTCCTTGCTATTCTTTAGAACTCTGCATTCAAATGGGTATATCTTTCCTTTTCTCCTCTGCTTTTTACTTCCCTTCTTTTCACAGCTTTTGTAAGGCTTCCTCAGACAGTCATTTTGCTTTTTTGCATTTCTTTTTCTTGAAGATGGTCTTGGTTCCTGTCTCCTGTACAATGTCACTAACATCCGTTCATAGTTCATCAGGCACTCTATCCATCAGATCTAGTCCCTTAAGTCTATTTCTCACTTCCACTGTATAGTCATAAGGGATTTGATTTAGGTCATACCTGAATGGTCTAGTGGTTTTCTTTGCCTTCTTCAATTTCAGTCTGAATCTGACAATAAGGAGTTCATGATCTGAGCCACAGTCAGCTCCCGGTCTTATTTTTTCTGACTGTATAGAGCTTCTCCATCTTTGGTTGCAAAGGATATAATCAGTCTGATTTCGGTGTTGACCATCTGGTGATGTCCATGTGTGAGTCTTCTCTTGTGTTGTTGGAAGAGGGTGTTTGCTATGACCAGTGCATTCTCTTGGTAAAACTCTATTAGCCTTTGCCCTGCTTCATTCCGTGCTCCTAGGCCAAATCTGCCTGTTACTCCAGATGTTTCCTGACTTCCTACTTTTGCATACCAGTCCCCTATAATGAAAAGGACATCTTTTTTGGGTGTTAGTTCTAGAAGGTCTTGTAGGTCTTCATAGAACTGTTCAACCTCAGCTTTCTCAGGGTTACTGGTCAGGGCATAGACTTGGATTCTGTGATATTGAATTGTTTGCCCTGAAAACGAACAGAGATCATTCTGTCGTTTTTGAGATTGCATCCAAATACTGCATTTCGGACTCTTTTGTTGACCATGATGGCTACTCCATTTCTTCTAAGGGATTCCTGCCCACAGAAGTAGATATTATGGTCATTTGAGTTAAATTCACCCATTCCAGTCCATCTTAGTTCGCTGATTCCTAAAATGTCTATGTTCACTCTTGTCATCTCCTGTTTGACCACTTCCAATTTGCCTTGATTCATGGACCTAACATTCCAGGTTCCTATGCAATATTGCTCTTTACAGCATCTAACCTTACTTCTATCACCAGTCACATCCACAACTGGGTGTTGTGGATGCAATTCAGTAAAGAGAAAAATAAAAGGATGAGCTGTAGTTTCTGGGACGTGAGCAGCTCTCATTCTTGTAACTCTTGTAATTCAGTCATTCATGTGCCTCCTTCATGAGGATTCAGTACGGCTGTGGTGCTGTTATCCCTCTGATAGGAACTCTAACTTGGTGTAAAGCCCCAAAGATCTGTTACTTATTTTTATTTTATATTGTACTATATTTCATTTACAGTGTTGTGTTTGTTTCAGGTGTATAGCAAAGTGATACAGTCATATATATATATATATATATATATATGAATTAACAAAAGCAGGTCCCGTCTTTTGATGGGGTGCTCATGGTTTATAACATAAATGGCATTATTTTGAGAGAGGGATAACTTAGGTATGGCATTGGTTTTTTTTTCTTTTTGCAGCCTGAGGCAGTTGTAAAATAACTTAATGTAGCTTTTTACAACTGTGTATCCTATAGTATTTTTTTCATTTGGTGAAATTTTAACTGTTAATGTTTTTGGCATTGTGCTTTGTACCATTTATTAAATAAAAATTTTAAAAAATAAATGAAATATGTAAGCAAAAAAATAAAAATAAAAGGATGAACAAATACTAACAAAAAGAAACTATGGCAGTGATTTTGGTATTAGTGAATACAGAACTGAAAAAAAAAAGGAATTTTAAAAGACTATTTTTTAATGCTAAAGGTGAGAATTCAAAAGGAATATATGAAATGAATACCTAGATACCAAATAAGTGACTTAGCAATAACTAACTTTCATGAAGTAAAAACCCATAGAGTATACAAGGAGAAAGAGAAATGCACTACAAACAGGATACTTTAATTTACTTTCCAATCCAAAAATATCAAACAGTCAAAATGCAAGATACAAAAAAGATGGAAATGATCACAAAAACAAAAGGGATTATAGAACTACTTTGTACAACTCTATGAAAAATAAATAAAGAAATAGATAAATTCCCAGGAAAAAGTATTCAACCAAAACTTACCCCAGCAGGTTTAGGAATTCTACTGAACTTGATTTCTGTTGAAACTTATAAATTAGGCTGTAGTAGCTAAAGTATAGTTAAGAGTTTCAAGGTTAAACACTGGAGGATACTAAAGTTGTGTATTGGAATTGAGGGAAATCTGACAGAAGTGGTAGCAAACTAGTTTAATTGCTGGTTATATGTATTGCAAATATCTACTCCACCCCTCCAAAAGTACTGTTTTCTAGTTTCACAGAGAAATCTTTAGAGAATAGGTAATTCTAACATTATTTAAACTATCTCAGATCTCAGAAAAATGTCTCAGTTCTCAGAATAATGAAAACTTCAAAATTATCTCATAAATCATTGATACTAAAACTGATAGAATGCAAAAAGATGAATTATATTTATGAATATCACTTCAAAAAGACAATAAAATATTAATAAACAGTACAGTAAGAGAGTTATTTTTCATAATCAAATTAGGTTCCTCCCCACCTCCTGTATAAGGACATCTGAATAGTTCAATAGTACAACATTTAGTCCTGTATTTTAGCATATTAATACATCCATGGAAAAATTACATTTAGATATAATCATAGAAGGGAAGAGCCCCTGGAGGAGAGCATAGCAGCCCACTCCAGTATTCTTGCCTGGAGAATTCCATGGACAGAGGAGCCTTGCAGGCACCAGTTCATGGGGTGGCAAAGACTCAGACACGACTGAAGCGACTTAGCATGCATGCCCATAGGCACAGAAAATAAATTTGCTAAAAATAAATCTACCCTTGATTTATAAAAAAAAAGCACTCAGAATAAGAGTTGATGAAAACTTCACGTTTATGATTGGACATATTGTATCTCAGCCCTAAGGCAAACGTATTTCCTAATGAAGAAACATCAAAGATATTTCTCCTAAAGTCAGAAACTAGACTAACTGTCATTATCAAACTATCAAAATTCTACAATAATCACTACAATAATCCACTACATTGGATACAAATGAACACTGTCTAATACCTCCAAAACCATAGAAAGTTAAAGGTACAAAAATTGGAAAAAAATTAAATTATCTCCATTTTGCAGATGGTATGATCATATACCTGAAAAAGTCCAAGAGACAACAAATGAAACTGACAACTAAAGAGAATTCAAAGTAGTCTGATATAAAATGATTATTATACAGAAATTAATCTATTAAAATAACAATGACAGAAATAATGTGTTAAGTAGACTCCCTTTCAATAACAACAAAAGATGAAATATTCAGGGCTTAAGAAATACCCAGAACCCAAAGGAGAATCTTTCTAATATATAGAATATGAAACTTAACTTGGGAAGGTGTGGAGAAAAAAGAATGCTTGTGCATTGCTGGTGCGAATGTAAACTGGTGCAGCTGCTATGGAAAACAGTATGGAGGTTCATGGAAAACTTAAAAATAGAGCTACCATATGGTTCAGTGATTCTACTCCTAGGCCTATACCTGGAGAAAACCATAATTCAAAAAGATGCATAACCTCCAAAGTTCTCTGCAGCACTGTTTACAATAGCCAAGACATGAAAACAATCTAACTGTCCAATGACAGAAGAATGGAAAAGAAGATGTGGTTCACATGCACAATGGAATATTACTCAGCCATAAAAAAGAATTAAATAATGCATTTGAAGCAACATGGATGGACCTAGAGATTATCATACTAAGTGAGATATGTCAGAGAGAAAGGCAAATATCATATGATATGATATCACTTATATGTAGATGCTAAAAAAGGAAACAAACTTATTTACAGAACAGAAACAGACTCACTGATCTTAGAAAAAAATTTATAGGTATCAAAGGGGAAAGGTGGGGGGCGGCAGGATAAATTAGGAGTTTGGGATTTACACGTATAAACTCCTTTATATTAAATAATCAACAAGGACCTACTGGATAGCACAGAGAACTCTATTCAATATTCTGTAATAACCCAAAGGGAGAAAAAATCTGAAAAAGAATAGAAAGAATAGATATATGAATATGTATAATGGAATCGCTTTGCTGCATACCTGAAACACAATGCTGTAAATCAACTATACTCTGATATAAAATAAACATAAAAATAAAACTTAAATAGAACCATCATATGATCTAGAAATTCCACTTCTGGATATTTTTCTGAAGGAAACAAAAACATTAACTTGAAAAGGTATGCTCATGTTTACTGCAGCATTATTCACAAGAGCCAAGATATGGATATGGAAGCAACGGAGGTGTCTGCTACTGATGGATGAATGGACAAGGCAGATGTTGAATAAATATTTATGATAATTTAGCCATAAAAGGAAGGAAATCCTGTCATTTGGACCTTGAGAGTACTATACCGAGTGAAATGATGAGAGAAAGACAAATATTATATGATCTTACTTATATTTTCAGTTCAGGCTTTTTTGCTTAACTTATGTGGAACCCAAACACGGAAGCAATTAACATAACCAAGCTGGTACAAACGATTATCAAGGCTTGGATATTTTGAGTATGTTGGCTATCTCCTACATGGTATAATGTTGATTGTTCTCAATTAATGTCTCAATTTGATCTCTATCAACTTCAATTGGTCTACCTGACTGTGGAGCATCATCCAGCAAAAACTTTCCAGCACGAAACTTCACAAACCACTTTTGACACGTTTGGTCACTCAGAGAACCTTCTCCATACACTGCAAAAATCGTTTCTTGTGTTTTAGTTGTGTTTTTACCTTTCTTGAAATAACAAAGCATAATATGCTAAAAATTTTGCTTTTCTTCCATTTTCAATAATAAAACAGCTACAAAAAATTTGCCAATTTTATTATTTTTTTAAATGCATGCCAATATGACAGCTGTCATAATACAGTCTAACAAAATGTTTTGAATGAAGCTGAAGACTAAGTGTTACTAAAGCCATCTTACAGGAAAATCCTGAACGAAATTTTTGGCCAAGCAACTACATCAAATTATTATGTTGTACACCTGAAACTATTAACTAAATTTTTTGTGTCAATTATATCACAGTGAAAACAATTTAACTCAGATTAATGTAAAGATGTACTGTGTTCTTTAATGGGAAGACAATATCGGAAAGCAATGTGTGATATGTTTAAATTATCAAAGAACAAACAGTAAAAATATGGATTATTTTCTGGAACTAGATAAACCAATTTTAAAGTGCACAGGAAAAAGTAAATGATCAAAGAAGAATAATCTGGAAAATTCTGTAATGAGCAATAAAGGTACTACTCCTACCAGTGTAAAAATACTATAATGCATCAATCATTAAATTATAGGATTGGCTCATGAAAAGATAGACTAATCAAATAGGATAGAAAGTCCAGAGATAGACTTGAATACCTATAGGAATTTAGTGTACAATGAACACTGAACATCAAATCAAAAGTAAAGATAGACTTTTTAATAAACAGCATTGGGAAAACTGGGTAGCAAGTTGGAAAAAATAAGGCAGATTCCATACTGATGCTATGTATCAAGTTAAACAAATAGATCCAATGGATCAAAGATTTAAATGAAGAAAATGAAATTTAGAAGTATTAGAAAACAGCAAAGGTGGTTTTTATTATAAACTTGTGAAAGTATTTTATTATAACTATTTAACTGTGACTCAAATTTTGGAAAGGCTAACAGTTAAAAGTAAGTACAAATGAAACCAACACTTTTGCATGTCAGAAATATGCCATTAGCAGAGCTTAAACAAACATAACAAAATAGGCAAGATATCTCCAACTCATAGCACAGACCAAATGCTTACATTCTCAATATACATTAAAAACTTTTAGGAATAGAGAAGAAAAAGACTAACTCTATAGAAAAGTAACCAAAAGATATGAATGGACAAGTCACAGAAAAAAACCAATAGCATAGCCACTAAATCAATAGCATATAAAATGGTGCTAACTTCACTAGTAAAAATGAAATTACTACTACTCTGAGATATAACTGCTTAACCATCAGATTGGCAAAATGCAAAAATGTTATAACATGCTGTTGGAGAGGAGGCTATGGAGAAATGGACACTTTCAAACTTTGTTGGTAGGTGCAGAAAATGAAATAACCATTAGGAAAGAATTTCTGGAATTATCAACCAAAATCTCAGATGCATTTACTCTTGATGTAACTGTCTAACTTTTAAGAATCTCATACATATGTGTAGGAGATTTATTTTGCTGCTGCATATGCTCTGTCATGTCTGACTCTCTGCAACCCCACGGACTATTGCTTGCCAGGCTCCTCCGTCCATAGGATTCTCCAGGGAAGGATACTGAAGTGGGTAGCCATTTCCTTCTTGAGGGGGTCTTCCCAACCCATGGATCAAACCCACATCTCCTGAGTCTCCAGCATTGGCAGGCAGATTCTTTACCACTGTACCACCTGGGAAACCTGTGTGTGTGTGTGTGTGCATAACATAGGAAGATACAGATATTGTATGTAACGTGCATACACATACAAACATACACACATGTGTGCCTAACTATATATCTATGCTAACTTGAAATGACGGCTTATTTTTTGCAGAATTGTGTATAAAAGCAAAGACTAGAATGCAGCATCCAGCAGTATGGGACTACCTGAATAAATCATAGTATATAATAAATTCTGCATCCACAAGAATGACTAAGGAATATCTGTATCAACTACTGACTTGGAAATATCTCTAGGATAAATTTTCATGTTAAAAAAAGCGAAGAATAAAAGTGTGTATATATTTTAGGCTATGTAGTGCAGGAAACACAGGAGAGGCAGGTTCGATCCCTGGGTCAGGAAGATCCCTGGAACAGGAAATGGCTACCCACTCTAGTATTCTTGCCTGGAAAATTCCATGGTCAGAGGAGCCTGGGGGCCTACAGTCCATGGGGTCACAAAGAATCAGACACAAATGAGTGAAAGGGCACAAGACAATATTTTATATAAAAATACATTCATATTCGCTTGTTTTTGCATAAAGGAATACTGAAAGGACAACAAATAAACTAATAAAAAAGGTAATTTAGTGTAGCTAAAGGAAAAAGGTGAGATGGCAGGTAGGAATGAGACTTCAATAAACTGATATTTTAAATTCAGACTTAAATTGAAGAAAGTAGGGAATACCACTAGACCATTCAGGTATGATCTAAATCAAATCCCTTATGATTATAGAGTGGAAGTGACAAATAAATTCAAGGGATTAGATCTGATAGACAGAGTGCCTGAAAAACTATGGACAGATGTTTGTAACATTGTATAGGAGGCAGTGATCAAAATCATCCCCAAGAAGAAGAAATGCAAAAAGGCAAAATGGCTGTCTGAGGAGGCCTTACAAATAGCTGAGAAAATAAGAGAAGCAAAACACAAAGGAGGAAAGGAAAGATACACCCATCTGAATGCAGAGAATCCAGAGAATAGCAAGGAGAGAAAAGAAAGCCTTCCTCAGTGATCAATGCAAAGAAACAGAGGAAACCAACAGAATGAGAAAGACGAGATCTCTTCAAGAAAATTAGAGATACCAAGGGAACATTTTATGCAAAGATGGGCTCGAAAAAGGACAGAAATGGTACGGACCTAACAGAAGCAGAAGATATTAAGAAGAGGTGGCAAGAATACACAGAAGAACTGTACAAAAAAGATCTTCAGAACCCTGATAACCACGATGGTGTGATCACTTACCTAGAACCAGGCATCTGGAGTCCAAAGTCAAGTAGGCCTTAGAAAGCATCACTATGAACAAAGCTAGTGGAGATGATGGAATTCCAGCTGAGCTATTTAAAATCCTAAAAGATGATGCTGTGAAAGTGCTGCACTCGATACACCAATAAATTTGGAAAACTCAGCAGTGACCACAGGACTGGAAACAGTCAGTTTTCATTCCAATCCCAAAGAAGGGCAATGTCAAAGAATGTTCAGACACACAATTGTACTCCTCTCACACGCTAGCAAAGAAATGATCAAGATTTTCCAAGCTAGGCTTCAACAGTACATGAACCAGACTTTCAAGCTGGATTTAGAAAAAGCAGAGGAACCAGAGTTCAAATTGTCAACATCCACTGGATCATCAAAAAAGCAAGAGAATTCCAGAAAAACATCTACTTCTGCTTCACTGACTACACTAAAGCCTTTGACTGTATGGATCACAGCAAACTGTGGAAAATTCTTAAAGAGATGGGAATACCAGATCACCTTACCTGCCTCCTGAGAAATCTGTGTAGAGGTCAAGAAGCAACAGCTAGAACCAGACATGGAACAACAGATTGGTTTCAACTTGGGAAAGGAGTACATTAAGGCTGTATACTGTCACCCTGCTTGTTTAACTTATATGAAGAATACATCATATGAAATGCCCAGCTAGACGAAGGACAGGTGGTATGAAGATTGCTGGGAGAAATATCAATAACCTCATATATGCAGATGACACCACCCTATGGCAGAAAGCAAAGAGGAACTAAAGAGTCTCTTGATGAAGATGAAAGAGGAGAGTGAAAAAGCTGGCTTGAAACTCAACATTCAGAAAACTAAGATCATGGTATCTGGTCCCATCACTTCATGGCAATTAGATAGGGAAATAGTGGAAACGGTGACAGACTTATTTTCTGGGGCTCAAAAATTGCTGCAGATGGTGACTGCAGCCATGAAATTAAAAGACTCTTGCTCCTTGGAAGAAAATCTGTGACAGACCTAGACAGCATATTAAAACGCAGAGACACTACTTTGCTGACAAAGGTTCATCTAGTTAAAGCTACGGTTTTTCCTGTAATCATGTATGGATGTGAAAGTTGAGAAAACTTTCACATAAAGAAAACTGAGTACTGAAGAATTGATGCTTTTGAACTGTGGTGTTGGAAAAGACTCTTGAGAGTCCCTTGGCCAGCAAGGAGATCTAACCAGTCCATCCTAAAGGAGATCAGTCCTGGGTGTTCATTGGAAGGACTGATGCTGAAGCTGAAGCTCCAATTCCTTGGCCACCTGATACAAAGAGATGACTCACTGGAAAAGACTCTCATGGTGGGAAAGATTGAGGTCAGGAGGAGAAGAGGGAGACAGAGGATGAGATGGTTGCACGGTATCATCAACTCAATGGACATGAGTCTGAGCAAACTCTGGGGGATAGTTATGAAGGACAGCAGCCTGGTGTGCTGCAGTCCATTGGGCAGCAGGGAGTCAGACACGACTGAACGACTGAACAACAACAAATTAAATGAATTATAAATAAAATTGACTGCATTTACATAACTTCTTTTCAATAGAAAAGAGTTATTTTCTGGAGAAGGAAATGGCAACCCACTCCAATATTCTTGCCTAGAAAGTCCCATGGACAGAGAAGCCTGGTGGGCTGCAGTCCATGGGGTTGCAAGAATCAGATATGACTGAGCAACTGAACTGACTGAATCAGATTAAATAAAAATATAAAGTTTTCTTAAAACCTCACGCCAATTTTTAGAGCAAAGATATCTGGATAAACTTTAGCAAAGTAAGGCAGTTTTAGAGAATTAAATGAGGAAAGTACCAATCTTTACTTTCAATGTGCCAATCTTTTATTAGGGTATTTTCCTTTTTAGTGGAAGCTGAAAACTCAAAAACCTTGACAAAACAAAATTTTAATGAAATCATTTATGTCAGGTCCTGAGGATGCAATAAGAATACAAATTCTTGCTCTCAAGGAGTTCAGGCTTATAGGGAAGACCATAAAAAAAGCATCGATTATTGCTTAGAAAATCCCATGGATGGAGGAGCCTGGTAGACTGCAGTCCATTGGGTCGCTACCAGTTGGACATGACTGAGCGACTTCACTTTCACTTTTCACTTTCATGCATTGGAGAAGGAAATGGCAACCCACTCCAGTGTTCTTGCCTGAGAATCCCAGGGACGGCGGAGCCTGGTCAGCTGCCGTCTATGGGGTCACAGAGAGTCGGACACAACTGAAGCGACTCAGCAGCAGCAGCATGCAATGTAAGAACACCAAGAACTCTATGCAATATGTAACATGATTGATTCCCTTCTTGGCCAAGGCAGTCTTCCGAGAAGAGACAAAAGCCAAAAGTGAAATGAAAGTGTTAGTAGCTCAATCCCGTTCAGACTTTGTGGGCTACAGCCCACACCAGGCTCCTCTGTCATGGTATTTCCCAGGCAAGAATACTTGAATGGGTAGCCATTCCCTTCTCCAGAGGATCTTCCCACCCCAGGAATCAAATCTGGTTCTCCTTCTTGGCAGGCAGACTCTTTACCATCTGAGCCACAAGCCAGACTCTTAAGCATGACTAGGAGCTTGAAGAAGACCCTGGAAGAGCGGGCGTTGCAGGCACAGGCAACAGCAAGTGCCAGCATCAGTGCTGATGCTTGTGGATAAATCTCAAGTTCCTCAGCCTCAAAGCAGCCCTTCACAAGCTGGCTCTGGCCTATCTTTCTTTCCTTATCTCCTACCATCCTGGAGGCCTGGACATGGGTAAGTGTGGCAGGAATTAGAAAGTCAGACATTGTGGTCAGGCGTTTACTGGCATATAAGATGTCTCCTGGAGTCGAGGATGTCAGGTGCTCTGAAATAGGAGAAGAAGCTGAGCTTATCAACAAAAGGCAGCAGCAGTCTGGGTTAGAGAGAAAAACTGTGACCCAGGGAGACGACACTCAATAAATGTTACAGAGCAAAGCCCACGTGAATGTAACTGCAATTACTGAATAAGTACTGTTCTAAATGCTGCCCTCAGAGACATTTTTTACCTGCATAAGTCGTGTTACACCCTTACGTAAAATCATTGCTTCTCATTACATTTAAAGTGAAATGAAAACTCCCTCATCTGGCCTTCACATTCAGGTCCCACAAACGGTGTGCCCTGCCCCCATCTCTCCCCATGCTCTGTGACACACACTCTCTCTCACAAAGGCCTTTAAGGCCCCCTCTGTCCACAAAGCTCTCTCCTTCTTGGCTCCACTGCCTATATCCTACCTGTCTTGCTCCTCTCACTTTAAATGAGCCTCCTCAGGCCTTGCCTCCTGACCACCTCTCCTCTCTACCACCTAAGTTATATCTCTAAATAAACCTATGTTACCACACCCTATATTTTCTCCCATATTAGATTTTGTAATTATCTGTGTGTAGTCAACTTTCTTGCCTCATGAAACTACAAGCTTCATGTCGTAAGGATTTGTTTTGTTGAGTACTTAGAAAAAAAGGCCCAGCACAGGGTAAGTAGCAAAGATTTGTGAAAAGGATGAGTACATTCAATCTCCATAGCCTTGCAAAAACAACTCCACTTTTTCAGATGTGGAAATCGAGACTCAGAAATGTAGTGTGATCTACTCAACATCTCAAAACATGGGTTCAAATCCAAATCCCATGATCCTAAATGCTATATACATTGTCTCCCAAATGAAGAAGGGCTTCTCATGAAAGAAAGAAAAGTCTGGAAGTGGCCTAGGTGGCTAAAGTGGATGACAACCTTCCCCCTGGCTCTGGTTTATGAGGTTGAGGTTAAGCACAAAGAGCAGGCTCTGTTTGAGGGGCTGAAACGTGAATAAGGTCTGAAATAAAGATGCAATGGAATATACTCTAAACAGGTTGAGTGAAGTGCATTTGCAAAGAAATAGGGCTTTCAGAGGACCCTGTGGAACTGAATTTAGAGACTGAACAGTAGTAAGAAAATGGGCAAGGAAAGAGGGTGAGACTTCCAAGCACCCACAGGGATCAAAGAAGAGATGGATATTTGACTGAATGCTGTGAATACTTAGGGAAGCACGTGGGGACTCTGGGAATAAGCTGCTTGGACATGGTTAGATGGGCTGAACAACCAGGAGTATCAGGACGTACTCAGCCAGTGTGAGGCTACAGTATTCACTACCATCCTTCTCCCTGGACAGACTTCTCCTCTGATGGCCTGTCTGTCCCTCATCAAATTCTGGCGTAACCCTTGGTTCCTCTGAAAACTCCTGCTTCACTGCTATTAGCTGAGCCGTGTCCTGCTGCAAGGGTCTGCTGCTACTGCTGCTAAGTCACTTCAGTCGTGTCCGACTCTGTGTGACCCCATAGACGGAAGCCCACCAGGCTCCCCCGCCCCTGGGATTCTCCAGGCAAGAACACTGGAGTGGGTTGCCATTTCCTTCTCCAATGTGTGAAAGTGAAAAGTGAAAGTGAAGTCGCTCAGTCGTGTCTGACCCATAGCGACCCCAAGGACTGCAGCCTACCAGGCTCCTCCATCCATGGGATTTTCTAGGCAAGAGTACTGGAGTGTCTTGCCATTGCCTTCTCCGGGTCAGAAGGGTCTGCAAGGGTCAGAAGCAAGAAAATAAATCCCAGTCAGTAGCAGGAGTAGAAATGTAGAAATACAAGGTGGAAATACAAGGTGGCCAGGGATGGGTTTTTCAGGAGGAGTTGAAAGTTCCTGGGGTATGTTTAACACCATATCTTATGCTCTTGGAAGTGGGTGTAAATCTGGGTTATCATCCTAGACCACTGAAGAATGTCAAGCCTAAAAGGAACAGATAGGAACATTTAAAAAAAATCACTAAAGCTCCTGACTTCAGACATGTTATAGTATAGTTTAGAAGATCTATATATTTATGTTATATTCAGAGATGGATTAAAAGTAACAACTGTACGTTTATTGTATCAGTCACTAAAAAGCGAAATATTTAATATTAAGAGTGGCTAAGAAAAATTCTACCTTAAAACTGGAATTCAGATAATCCAAAGCAGATATCCCAGGAGGTGTGGAGAAGCAGGCAGATGGCTCCTGAAAGGCGGCAGCAGTGCCCGACTCCCAGCCACCTTTCGCCTAGAGACAGTTGCTAGGCAGTACTAGATTTGCTCATAAATGCACTTTTTACCCAAGGATCAGTATTATGATAACACACATACCTCCTCCCACTCAATTTCTCTGCTCCTGTTTCATTAAAGGCAAGAGACTGATAAACATTATTAGTGATGGTTAATAGTCTTATGGATACTGAATCGTGCTGGGCTGTTTCCTGGACAAAAACATTATTTTTGACTCCTAGGAAGATGTAGAAAAGCCTGAAAGCTACCTGCTTCACTTGTTCTTAAATTTCTTTGAGTCTGAGTACAACTGCTGTCCAGGGAGCAGAATTACGGAATAATGGATCTGAGACTAATTTTTCTTTCAAGTTCTTTTGTTGATTCATGAACAAACTAATAATTAATTAATTATTACTACAAATTAATAATTAATCTAAATGCAACTCATTTAGATTAATGGGAAAGACACAAGAATTTGACATACATAAAGAAAACAAAGATGTTTTCATTCTAGAATTTTAAGGTTTTACCTTTATTTGTATCGATGCTAGTGAAGTGCTCAGTAATACAATAAAGGAGAAAGCGTTATTGGCTTTGTTTTTGTCAGGTTGGTTTATTTCTCTTCATCAGTTCTTGTCTCATTGCAACAATAATTTGGAGTGACAGACTAAAAGGTGCAGACCAACAGACAAGTTAAAGCTCAGTTCAGCTCAAGCAGACAAATCTTTTATTAATCAGACACTCCCAAAGGAGTCTTTCTATCGATCATCCTTTGATAGGTCATCCTTCCTATCGATCCCTCTTGGCTTCCCCCTTTATACTTCCAATCTCCTCCTCTTGGTTATGCCTGGTGCACAGTAGGGCTTGTACCCACAATCAATCAGTGAAAGGGAATGGAAATGGGCATACGGTTAAGGCCGATTGACAACTGTAAGGTATATAACAGCAGGCTATGGTGTCTGTCTTCCCATAATTCAGTCCGTTATAATTCCCGCCTGCCAATGCAGGATATATAAGAGACACTGGTTCGACCCCTGGGTCTGGAAGATTCCCTGGAGGAAGGCACTGCAATCCACTCTGATAGTCTTGCCTGGAGAATCCCATGGACAGAAGAGCCTAGAGGACTATGGTTCATAGGGTTGCACAGCGTTGGACACGACTGATCCCCTGAAGGAAGGGAAGATAACCTGGAAGAAGGGAATGGCTACCCACTCCAGTATTCTTGCCTGGAAATCATCTATTTAAAACCATAAAGTAAAAATAAAGGAGCATGCCAATTCTTTTCATGTCATTTATATACGTCTATTATTTAAATAAAAACTACATTCTTACCACTTTCACTCTCCCAAATCTATGATTTTGGGGGTCAAAATTTGTTTATTTTGTCTTTCTTTTCCTAAAGCCCTAATTCTGTAACTTACTTGAATATGCATGTAAACAATTTCACATCCAGGAGATTTTCCTATGGATCTAAAGTAACGTTAATGATCAAGTGAAGATTTTTGTTGTTGTTACAGAAGGAAATAAAATAGAACAATACTTCTTATATTTATTTTAGATATATTTAGAATGCCACATAAAATAGCTTCTTGTAGATTTCTCTTATATGTGAACTAGGGCACTATTCATAGATAAGCATTTTTTTAAAGGATACTATTAAGATGTTTTCATATCACTGTAGTTTATACATATTTACAACATCCTTTTTTGTTAATAAAAATTTATATAATGCTACTTTCCAGTATATAATGTATCTTCATTTTTAACACATTACATCTGGAACAATTAATAAACCTCAACAATTAAAGACATTGTTTTCAAAATGATTTTGGGGTAAAAATACCTCATGTCATATATTTTACATAGCTTTATATAAATAAGAAAGCCTTCCTCAGTGATCAGTGCAAAAATAGAGGAAAACAATAGAATGGGAAAGACTAGAGATCTTCAAGAAGACTAGAGATGCCAAGGGAACATTTCATGCAAAGATGGGCTCAATAAAGGGCAGAAATGGTATGGACCTAACAGAAGCAGAAGATATTAAGAAGAGGTGGCAAGAATACACAGAAGAACTGTACAAAAAAGATCTTCACGACCCAGATAATCACGATGGTGTAATCACTCACCTAGAGCCAGACATCTTGGAATGTGAAGTCAAGTGGGCCTTAGAAAGCATCACTATGAACAAAGCTAGTGGAAGTGATGGAATTCCAGTTGAGCTATTTCAAATCTTGAAAGATGATGCTGTGAAAGTGCTGCACTCAATAGGCCAGCAAATTTGGAAAACTCAGCAGTGGCCACAGGGCTAGAAAAGGTCAGTTTTCATTCCAATCCCAAAGAAAGGCAATGCCAAACTACCGCACAATTGCACTCGTCTCACACGCTAGTAATGCTCAAAATTCTCTAAGCCAGGCTTCAACAGTACATGAACTGTGAACTTCCAGATGTTCAAGCTGGATTTAGAAAAGGCAGAGGAACCAGAGATCAAATTACCAACATCTGCTGAATCATCAAAAAAGCAAGAGAGTTCCAGAAAAGCATCTATCTGCTTTAATGACTATGCCAAAGCCTTTGACTGTGTGGATCACAATAAACAGCGGGAAGTTCTTCAAGAGATGGGAATAGCAGACCACCTGACCTGTCTCTTGAGAAATCTGTATGCAGGTCAGGAAGCAACAGTTAGAACTGAACATGGAACAACAGACTGGTTCCAAATAGGAAAAGGAATATGACAAGGCTGTATAATGTCACCCTGCTTATTTAACTTATATGCAGAGTCCCTCATGAGAAACATGTATGGATGTGAGAGTTGGACTGTGAAGAAAGCTGAGCACTGAAGAATTGATGCTTTTGAACTGTGGTGCTGGAGAAGACTCTTGAGAGTCCCTTGGACTGCAAGGGGACCCAACCAGTCCATTCTAAAGGAGATCAGTCCTGGGCGTTCATTGGAAGGACTGATGCTAAAGCTGAAACACCAATACTTTGGCCACCTCATGCGACAAATTGACTCACTAGAAAAGACTCTGATGCTGGGAGGAATTGGGGGCAGGAGGAGAAGGGGACGACAGAGGATGAGATGGCTGGATGGCATCACTGACTCGATGAACATGAGTTTGAGTGAACTCCGGGAGATGGTGATGGACAGGGAGGCCTGGAGTTCTGCGATTCATGGGGTCGCAAAGAGTTGGACACGATTGAGTGATCGAACTGAACTGAACTGACTCTTAGCCTTTCAATGTCCAACAAGCCTCTGCTCTAGTCACCCTATGCCCTCCTCAAAGTTCCTGGCACCGAGCAGACATAATCTGATTTTCTCTGTCCCTCTCCAAACCTTCATTACTGCCTCTAAGTCTGTTTTACCTGGAAAACTCTTAAGGTTTTTGTCTCTAATCATTTCCTAATTTAGTTATCCCATAAAACTATTCTGAATTCCCATTCCTCCATAAAGAGTCCTCGATTTTTCACACTCACACTAATAGAACACCCTCAATTAGTAACTTAAGTATTTTTTAATTGAAGTATAATTGATTTACAATGTTGTGTCAATTTCTGCTGTACAGCAGTGATGCAGTTATATTAATAATGTTTGTATCTTCTTCCATTATGGAAGATATAAAACATATTTGCTATATATGTATTACATATATAGGATATTATATACATATAATACATATATCCTCTTCCATTATGGTTTATCACAGATATTAAATATAGTTCCCTGTGCTGTACAGTAGAATCTTGTTGTTTATCCTTTTTATATACACCAGTCTGCATCTGCGAGTCTCAAAGTACCGATCCAACACTCCCTCTTCCCCTCTCCCTTGGCAACCACATGTCTGTTCTCTGTGTGTGTGAGTCTGTTTTGTAGGTAAGTTCATTTGTGTCATATTTTAGATCCCATATATACTCACTGGTAACTTTCAAGTCAGTTGCCACCTCCATATATTCTAGAATGCTATCAGTCAAGAATCTTAACTCATAATGAGAGCTGATACTTACATAGAGCTTACTCTGCATCAAGCGCCAATCTACTTTATCTATAACAAACTCAATTATCCACATCAACTTTATGAAGTGGAAACTATTAAAATTCTTAAATTGGGGCACAAAGAGCCTGTATAACCTGCCCGCTTAGTAAGTGGCAGAATTGGGAATCAAATCCAGACACAATGGTTCCATAGACCATATGCCCTAAACCACGAACCCTTACTACAGGTTCCCTTCGGTTCAGAAATTCCTATACAATATTGAGATCACCCTCATCACCTGATCAAAGAGAAACAAAGGAGGAGAGATAATCAGTTACAAAAAGTTACATAAAGCAGTGTTTTTCAAAACTGAATATGCTGTGAATCACCTATGGGTCTTTTAAAATGCAGATTCTAATTTAGTTGATATAAGATGAAGACTGAGATTCTACATTTTTAACAAGTCCCCCCATGATGCTGACGTCACTGGTCCATGTATTTCACACCAAGTGACAAGAACAAGGAGAAATGTAAGCTGAGACTGGAACTCAGTTTTGACTTATTCCCTTCACTCTTATCCCAAACATTATGCTAATAGTTAAGGAGGAAGAAAAATGTGACTAAGAGAATTTACTGGGAAAAAATGTACTTCATTTTCAATCATCTTCTTGCTGATCATGAAAGGTGAGTACAGTTTATGATGCTTTTTTCCACATACATTTTAATATTGTAGTAGTATAAAAAATACATTTAGGGACTTTGCTTGTGGTCTGGTGATTAAGAATCCACCTTGCAATGCAAGGGACATGGGTTCAATCCCTGGTCAGGGAACTAAGACCCACAGGCCACAGTGCAACTAAGCCCGTGCAAGACTGTGCCACAACTAATGAAAGACCGTGCCACAACTAAGGCCCAACATAATCAAATGCATAAATAATTGTTTTGCAAAGTACATTTCCACAGTGCAGAGCTTTACCGGTTCTCTCAGATCTGCCTGAGCACTGAGCTTGTCCAAGATTTATCATCTATAAATTTACTATTCATTTCTCTGTATCCCATTGATTTGTTGCTCTGGGCAGTGCCTTGGGGATATGGGATTGAAGAAGGAAAGAGTATGTGGTAGGAAAACAAGCTTTCCAAGATACCAGAAAGCTGGAGTCCGGACACCACTTGTGAATATTTGGGCATTCAGTCTAGTTTTTCCTCTGAATGAGTTCATCACTGAGTTAGACTAGAAAACCAGAGTCCCAGATGTCAATTTTTTTTTTTTTTTACAATGGGGTATATATTTCCTAAAGAAAAGTGAAAGTCGTTCAGTCATGTCTGACTCTTTGCGATCCCATGGAATATACAGTCCATGAAATTCTCCAGCCCAGAATACTGGAGTGGGTAGCCCTTCCCTTCTCCAGGTGATCTTCCCAACTCAGGGATCGAACCCAGGTTTCCTGCATTGTGGGCGGATTCTTTACCAGCTGAGCCACAAGGGAAGCCCAAGAATACTAGAATGGGCAGCCTATCCCTTCTCCGATGGATCATAGTGACCTAGGAATTGAACTGGGGTCTCCTGCATTGCAGGCAAATTCTTTATCAACTGAGCTATCAGGGAAGCCCATATATTTCCTAAGGGCTTCCTAAGTAGTGATTTATGTCCTTGGTACACAGAGCACAAGACAAAGTTAAGCTTTCCAGATCTGGAAAGACTTGCCTCGTGTAGCTAGTGTTAGCAGTTGTAAATCCCTCTTTTCAGGGGCTCTGGTGGGCAAGGGAAGCTGCACTGAGATATGCCAGGAAATGTGGACAGCTGGTTTCCATTAAGTCTATGTGACCTTAGCCAAATACACAAACATGTCAGAACTTGAGGAGAGTGTGTGTGTTCTCTTTCTAGCCATCTATTACTATTTAGGGGCTTCCCTGGTGTCTCTAATTTATTTAACTAATATGCAGAGCACATTATGAGAAATGCCGGGCTGGATGAGTTACAAGCTGGAATCAAGACAGGCAGGAGAAAGATCAATAACCTTTGGTATGCAGATGATACCACTCTAATGGCAGAAAGTGAAGAGGAATTAACAAGCCTCTTGATGAGGGTGATGGAGGAGAGTGAAAGAGCCAGCTTAAAACTAAATATTAAAAACTAAGATCATGGCATCCGGTCCCATCAATGGCAAATAGAAGGAGAAAAGGTAGAAACAGCAACAGATTTCCTCTTCTCGGAGTCTAAAATAACTGCAGATGGTGACTGCAGCCATGAAATCAGAAGATGATTGCTTCTTGGCAGGAAAACTATGACAAACCTAGATAGTGTGTTAAAAAGGAAAGACATAATTTTGCAACAAAAGTCCGTATAAGCAACGTTATGGTCTTTCCAGTAGTCCTGTACAGCTGTGAGAGCTGGACAATCAATAAAGAAGGCAGAGCACTGAAAAATTGATGCTTTTGAACTGTGGTGTTGGAGAAGACCCTTGAGAATCCCCTGGACAGCAAGGAGATCAGTCCTGAATACTCACTTGAAGGACTGATGCTGAAGCGATACTTTGGTTACTTGGTATGAACAGCCAACTCATTGGAAAAGATCCTGATGCTGGGCAAGGTTGAAGGCAGAAGGAGAAGAGGGCGACAGAGGATGAGGCGGCTGGATGGCACCACTGATATAACGGACATGAACTAAGGCAAACTCTGGGAGATGGCAAAGGACGGGGAGGCCTGGCATCCTGCAGTCCTTGTGGTCGTGAAGAGTTGGGCATGACTTGGCAACTGAACAACAACTGCTGGCTCAGATGGTAAAGAATCTGCCTGCAATGCAGGTTTGACCCCTGAGTCAGGAAGATCCTCTGCAGGAGGGGATAGCTCCCCACTCCAGTATTCTTGCCTGGAAATCATCTATTTAAACCCATAGAGTAAAACAAAGGAGCATGCCAATTCTTTCCATGTCATTTATATATGTCTATTATTTTTTAAAAAACTACCTACTCCACCCCTTTTTCTTACCATTTTTACCTTCCCCAAATTTATGATTTTGTGGGTCAAAATTTGTTTGCTTTGTCTTTCTTTATCTAAACTCCTAATTCTGTAACTTATTCTAATATGCATGTAAACAGTTCCATATCCAGGAGCTTTTCCTATGGATCTAAAGTAACATTAACCACCAAGTGAAGATTTTGTTGTTGTTACAGAAAGAAATAAAACAGTACAATACTCCTTATATTTATTTTAGATCTATTTAGAATGCCACATAAAACAGTTCTTTGAGAGCTGAAAAATAAACCTTGTAGATTTTGCTTATATATGAGAACTAGGGCATTATTCAAGGATAAGCATTTTTTTTTTAAAGGATACCGTTGAGGTGCTTTCAGTTCACTGTAGTTTACACATATTTAACAAAACATGATCTTTTGTTAATAAAAATTTATATAATGACACTTTCCAGTATATAATGTATCTTCATTTTTAATACATTACTTCAAGAACAATTAATAAACATGAATTATTAAAGACATTGCTTTAAAAAAGATTTTGAGGGTAAAACTGTCTCATATCATACATTTTACGTAGCTTTCTGGAAGTATTCATTGAAAATCAATAGCTTTGAGACCTGTCGTGCTGTTTTACTAACTTGCCTCCTCCTTCCACAGTATAATTAAGTGTGTTGGGGAGGGGAAACTTATTTTGTTGCCCTCAACATTTCATTAATTAGTTACAGAAAGGCGTTTTGCCCATGAACTTTTTTAAATTGAGATACAATTGATCTGTGATACTACATTAGTGTCAGGTGAACAACGTAACAGATTCAAAATTTTTACAGATTATGCTCCATTTATAGCTTTTATACAGTATTGGCTATATTCTCTGTGCTGTACAGTCTATCCTTGTATCTTATTTAGTTTGTGCCTCTTAATCTCCCACCCCTATCTTGCTCTCCTCCCCTACTCTCTCCCCACTGGGAACCACCAGATTGTCGTCTGTATCTTTGAGTCTGTTTCTTTTTGCTATATTCGCTAGTTTATTTTTTAGATCCTACATTAAGTGATAGCATACAGTATTTAACTCTCTCTGTCTGACTTATTTCACTAAGCATAACATCCTCCAGTTCCATTCATGCTGTTGCAAGTCCCATGAACTTTCATTAATAGCAGATTGCCTTTAGAGGGCCACGTCAGGCGCTGTGTTCTTTTTGTAACAGACTTCTCAACATATATCCCCAAAAAGGAGTAGGAAAAGAGAAAGCTCTCTCAGATAACTCACTATTCCAGCACTGATTCCTGCATCAAGTACAGAGGCTGATTTCTTGGTTCACCATCTCCCGCCCCTGATTAAGTCAAGCCCTTGTCTTTTGTAGACAAAAGCTGTGTTAAAGAGCACAAGAGAATCTAATGCCATTTCATTAAGGCGGCACTGAAAGTGAAAGTGAGGTCGCTCAGTCGTGTCCGGCTCTTTGTGACCCTATGGACTGTAGCCTACCAGGCTTCTCCGTCCATGGGATTTTCCAGGCAAGAGTACCACAGTGGGTTGCCTTTTCCTTCTCCAGGGGATCTTCCTGGCCCAGGGATCGAACCCAGGTCTCCTGCGTTGCTGGCAGATGCTTTACCCTCTGAGCCACCAGGGAAGCCCAAGGTGGCATTGGAGACCAAAAAAAATCCTTTGAATTATGTAGAGGATATCATTTCATTGACAGATGGGCTTCGTGTACTCAACGTACTTCAGTAAGTTTTGTAATTGTGAGCTATCTGCTTTTGGCAATGCTACAGAGTTATATATTCCAAACTTAGGAGAATATAAATTTGAAAGGATTAGACTTTTCTAAAAATACACTTGAATTAAATGTGGAAGACTTGAGGTGAAGAAAGAATTTAAAAGCTAATGATATTATCTCTTGATAACCTTTTCAAAAGCACAAGACTGATTTATCACATGAGGAATAAGCAGACTTCACACCCAAATACCAAGTTTTTCAGAAAAAGATTTTGGAGGAGCAAACAAAGAAAAAAGAATCACAGCTACAGTTTGGCAGGTAAACTAAAGCTGTATAAAAAGAACATTAAGGGATTTGCCGGGTGTTCATGTGATTAAGACTCCAAGCTTCCACTACAGGTGAGCTGGGTTCCATCCCTGGTCAGGGAACTAAGATCCTGAAAGCCACGTGACACAGCCAAATCAGCAACAGCAAAAACCCCATGGCTGCAAAAAGCGGAACATTATAACGAGAATGATAACTAGTATCATGTTACATGAAAAATTTATTTGGATTACAGAATAGTGTAATCTCTTCAGTCACAAAGATAAAAGCAACTAAAAGTCTGCTGTAGAGTAGAACTGATTAAACAAGCAAATAAGAAAAATTAGTCCACTGGTCCCGTCAAGATCTTACTGCCTATTTTTTAAAATTATTTTTTCCAGTTTAAAAATTTTTTTTAATTTAAACTTTTCTTTAGATTTATTCTTTTTTTTTCTTTTTTACTGGAGTATATTTGATTCACAATGTTGTGTCACTGCATCTTTAGAGAGACAAACTGAGAGATGTAATCAGAAGCTTCAGGCCCTGTAGAAAATGCTACATCAAGTGAACAGCTTCAGGAAACTGATTAAAGTTATCCTGCCTCCATTTCTAGCTCTGTTCTGTTCTGTTCAGTCGCTCAGTTGTGTCCGACTCTTTGCGACCCCCAGGCTTCTCCGTCCATGGTATTCTCCAGGCAACAATACTGGAGTGGGTTACCATTTCTTTCTCCAGGGGATCTTCCCGACCCAGGGATAGAACCCAGGTCTCCCGCATTGGAGGCAGACGCTTTAACCTCTGAGCCACCAGGGAAGCCCATCAGTCTACACAAGAATGGCACCAGGACAGTTGTCTCTGTGTGTGTTCCCACTCTGAATTCAAAGGCAGCATTCATCAATGGCCCAGCCAAGGTTTTCAATAACAAACTCACCACTAGGTTGCAGTCTTAGCTCAACCCCTCCTTTGAGAACAAATTACTAGGCATAAAATAAATAAACTACAAGGATATATTGTACAACACAGGGAATATAATCAATATTTTATAGTAACTATAAATGGAATATAAGCTTTAAACGTTGTGGATCACTATGTTGCGCACCTGAAACATATAATGCTGTATGTCAATTATAGCTCAAAAAAATCCGTTCATACGCAGTTAACCATTTAGTGGTTTAACACGTATTACTTTTCTCTTGTGACAGAAGCTGACACAAGCCATATTCAGTTTAACAATCAGTTCACTGGCCCATCCAAATGCCGTGCAGGCACACTGTTTTTCAAGAGCATCAAAACCCCCATATTGCCTGTCAAAATGTTCCTACTCATCAGCAGGCAGCCTCCTTAAGAACGTCCTTCCATTACAAGTGCATAATCATGTAGCCCCCCCCATATCATCCCTTGGGTATTTTAAGCCTCTAGTTTCAATGTAGAACAAATGGTTAAATAACCAGTACAAAATTTTCCTCCTCTTTGTTTCATTGCTTCTACTGGGTCCTGAGATCTCCATGTAAGGCCATGGGGGTTGACTCCTTTGAAAAATCCACCTGTCTGTAATTGTTGTCAGCACTTGCACTAGTAGTTTCCCAAAAAAACTTCAGGTAATATTCATTCTGTAATCCCTAAAGGCGTATTTTTAAAGGAATATGGCACTTCTCATTTTAAAAGAGAAAATCCAGAAGTAAAACAGGGAAACAAAACAATAATTTCTTATTTGTAATGCATTTGAATTCTTTTGAATATTTTCTAATGGAAGTGCCTGTAAATATATTCCACAAATGACTCAGTTCTGTGGGTGTTTTAGGGTGGAGGAGATAGCTATCATGAACTTTTCTGGAGAAAATACTGAGAAAAAGCCTTTAGGTGAACATGTTTCTGTTTTCCTGGCTTTGGCCTGGAGATGGGAAGAGTATTCAGTAAGCAAGTAAATACCAAAAGCAGGGCAGGGGGAACAGCTTTTGCCTCCCCCCATTTTCTGGAAGCAAGGTCTTTCTGCAAGCCCCCCCTCCCTGCTGCCCCCGCTCCCGCTCCCACTCCCGCCCCCGCCAAACGTGGGCAGACACACAGAAGCTAACAGGTTAGCTTTCTGGGCTGAGAAACTTATCAGATGGTGGCCATGGGCAGGGAAGATGACCATCCTCAGAAGCTGGCTTTCTCAGGCAGGACTAAATGGCAGTCACAAATTTCAGAGGGGAGCTTGCTCACTCAACGTGTGCCCCCATGTTGGGCAGTGTCAGCATCACCACTGGCTTAGAGCTTGTTAGAAATTTAAATTCTTAGGCCCTACCCTGGTTTTGGTGGTTTAGTTGCTAAGTCGTGTCCAACTCTTGTGACCCCATGGACTGTAGCCTGACAGGCTCCTCTGTCTATGGGATTCTCTAGGCAAGAATACTGGAGTGGGTTGCCATTCCCTTCTCCAGGGGATCTTCCCAACCCAGGAATCGAACCCGGGTCTCCTGCATTGCAGGCAGATTCTTTACCAACTAAGCCACAAGGGAAGCACTAGACCCTACCCTAAATATACTTAGTTAGAATATCTGGGGCTGACACTTATAGCTTACTATGAATGATGTTGGATTCATGATCTCTGAAGAAAAATATTTAGCTTCGGGACCAGGTACCAGGCTTGATCACTCAAGAGCTTTTGTGTAGCAGAGTTTTATTAAAGTGAAAAAGGGACTGAGAAAGCTTCTGACATAGACATCAGAAGGGGGGTGGAGAGTGCCCCCCTCGCTAGTGTTAGCAAGGGAGTTAGATACATTTTTAATGGGTTGCTACAATAAATCAAAAGAATGTCTCAAGGTTGTAAAGATCTTACTATACCTACTCCCATAATTTACATTTTAAGATAACAGGATTAGCCAGAAGGTTTTCAGGAAGGAGAAACTGTCCTCAAGCAGGATGCATTCAGTTCAGTTCAATTCAGTCGCTCAGTCGTGTCCGCCTCTGCGATCCCATGAATCACAGCATGCCAGGCCTCCCTGTCTATCACCAACTCCCGGAGTTCACTCAAACTCATGTCCATCGAGTCAGTGATGCCATCCAGCCATCTCATTCTCTGCCGTCCCCTTCTCCTCCTGCGCCCAATCCCCCCCAGCATCAGAGTCTTTTCCAGTGAGTCAACCCTTCATGTGAGGTGGCCAAAGTATTGGAGTTTCAGCTTTAGCATCAGTCCTTCCAATGAACACCCAACACCGATCACCTTTAGAATGGGCTGATTGGATCTCCTTGCAGTCCAAGGGACTCTCAAGAGTCTTCTCCAGCACCACAGTTCAAAAGCATCAATTCTTTGGCGATCAGCTTTCTTCACAGTCCAACTCTCACATCCATACATGACCACGGGAAAAACCATAGCCTTGACTAGACGGACCTTGGTTGACAAAGTAATGTCTCTGCTTTTTAATATGCTATCTAGGCTGGTCATAACTTTCCTTCCAAGGAGTAAGCGTCTTTTAATTTCATGGCTGCAATCACCATCTGCAGTGATTTTGGAGCCCACACAAATAAAGTCTGACACTGTTTCCACTGTTTCCCCATCTATTTGCCATGAAGTGATGGGACCAGATGCCATGATCTTAGTTTTCTGAATGTTGAGCTTTAAGCCAACCTTTTCACTCTCCTCTTTCACTTTCATCAAGAGGCTTTTTAGCTCCTCTTCACTTTCTGCCATAAGGGTGGTGTCATCTGCATATCTGAGGTTATTGATATTTCTCCTGGCAGTCTTGATTCCAGCTTGTGCTTCTTCCAGCCCAACGTTCCTCATGATGTACTCTGCATATATGTTATATAAGCAGGGTGACAATACACAACCTTGACGTACTCCTTTTCCTATTTGGAACCAGTCTGTTGTTCATGTCCAGTTCTAACTGTTGCTTCCTGACCTGCATACAGGTTTCTCAAGAGGCAGGTCAGGTGGTCTGGTATTCCCATCTCTTTCAGAATTTTCCACAGTTTGTTGTGATCCACATAGTCAAAGGCTTTGGCATAGTCAATGAAGCAGAAATAGATGTATTTCTGGAACTCTCTTGCTTTTTCCATGATCCAGTGGATGTTGGCAATTTGATCTCTGGTGCCTCTGCCTTTTCTAAAACCAGCTTGTATATCTGGAAGTTCATGGTTCATGTATTGCTGAAGCCTGCCTTGGAGAATTTTGAGCATGACTTTACTAGCGTGTGAGACGAGTGCAATTGTGCAGTAGTCTGAGCATTCTTTGGCATTGCCTTTCTTTGGGATTGGAATGAAGACTGACCTTTTCCAGTCCTGTGGCCACTGCTGAGTTTTCCAAATGTGCTGGCATATTGAGTGCAGCACTTTCACAGCATCATCTTTCAGGATTTGAAATAGCTCCACTGGAATTCCATCACCTCCACTAGCTTTGTTCGTAGTGATGCTCTCTAAGGCCCACTTGACTTCACATTCCAAGATGTCTGGCTCTAGGTCAGTGATCACGTTATCGTGACTATCTTGGTGGTGAAGATCTTTTTTGTACAGTTCTTCTGTGTATTCTTGCCACCTCTTCTTAATATCTTCTGCTTCTGTTAGGTCCCTACCATTTCTGTCCTTTATCGAGCCCATCTTTGCATGAAATGTTCCCTTGGTATCTCTAATTTTCTTGAAGAGATCTCTAGTCTTTCCTATTCTGTTGTTTCCCTCTATTTCTTTGCATTGATCACCGAGGAAGGCTTTCTTATCTCTCCTTGCTATTCTTTGGAACTCTGCATTCAGGTGCTTATATCTTTCCTTTTCTCCTTTGCTTTTTGCTTCTCTTCTTTTCATAGCTATTTGTACTATAATCCTTAGTACAGAGTTTAAACTGAGTTGATTGTTCTGTAATCGTCAGTTCCGAGTTTAAAGAAAAAAAGTTTTATGTGACTAAGGCTAAGGAATGTAGAGAGAGAGAGAAAAAAAAGATGTTTGTTCTTCACTCCTCCTTGAGAATTCCAGACCCCTATCTCCATTTTGAGAGCCCCAGACCCCTTTCTCCTCCTTGGGGACCCCGGACTTCTTATCAACCTGCCTAAGAATTGATTCTCTCAAAATCAAGGAATTTACATTTTAATAAGCTCTATAGATAACTGATTCATGTTAAAGCTTGAGAAGCACTGGTCCATAGCCATTGGAAGCCTAAAAGTGAGGCTGAGTCTGTCAGTGAGGCCCACAGGAGGCTTTGCCCAAGTTTTGAAGGATCAGCAGTCTCCTTCAGCCACCAGGCGACAGGGGCCACTACTCCTCATGGAGAGGAGGCAGCCAAGAGAGAGTCCTGGGGTCCCAGGAGCCTGTCTTGTCCCTGTGTCTTAAGAACATGTAAGCCACCTACCTCTCTCCCCAGGTATCCGGCCTTCCTGGAGGAGGAAAGAAGATAGATAAGAAACTTGGTATCTCATGCAAGAAAACCCAAGAACTACCCAGAAGAATTATTTAAAATATTGGATAGGACTTTTTACTGGATTGGACTTTTTTTTGTTTTATTGTTTGTTTTTCTAAGCAGAGAATGGTGAGTATGGGAAGAAGACCGGATCAGCTACAAAGTGAAGCTGCTACAAGCTATCTGTACATTTGAATTGTGTTAACATGCATTGTAAATTTCCGAGAGTGAAAGGCTGTATAGCATTTCCACACTTATTTCCATGCAGATCCCTATTTTCCCCTCTAAAAATAATAAAAGCTAACCCTGATTGTGCACTTATTATCTGCCAGGGACTGTATTAAGTAAGAACACTTAAATAGAATAGAGAATAGAATAACAGGAAAGTAGATTCCATGTCATTACCATTGTAGCAGTGGATATGCAATGAAGTGAAGGCTTAAGACTTGGGGGTCCTCCATGGAAACAACTAAAAATGTTCATCACTCAGTGAAGGAATGAATAAAGAAGATGTGGCACATATATAATTTAATATTACTCAGCCATGAAAAGGAATGAAACTGCTCTTTGCAGAGACACGGATGGACTTAGGGACTGTCATACAGAATGAAGCAAGTCAGAAAAACAAATACTGTATATTAACACATATATCTGGGATCTAGAAAAATGGTACAGATGAACTCATTTGCGAAGCAGAAAGAGACACATTGTAGAGAACAAACATATGAAAATCGAGGGGAGAAAGGGAGGTGGGATGATGGGAGATTGGGATTGACATAGATATATATATTCTGTGTGTGTGTTAGTCACTCAGTTGTATCCGACTCTTTGTGATCCCATGGGCTGTAACCCACAGACTATTCTGTCCATAGAATTCTTGAGGCAACAATACTGGAGTGGGTTGTCATTCTGTTCTCCAGGGGATCTTCCTGACTCAGGGATCAAACCTGGGTCTCTTCCATTGCAGACAGGTTCTTCACCATCCGAGCCATCAGGGAAGCCCACATATATACTACGATTCATAAAATAGGTCACTAGTGAGAACCTGCTGTACAGCACAGGGAACTGTACTCAGTGCTCTATGGTGACCTCAATGGGAAGGAAATCTACGAAAGAGGGGATAGACACATACATACAGTGGATTTACTTTTCCGTACAGCAGAAAATAACATAACATTGTAAAGCTACTACACTCAAGTAAAAATTAATTTAAAAAATTTAGGGGTTCTCACTTGTATAACCCCTTCCAAGGCCATGTGTCTAATTTCATATTGTTTTCTTCAAAAAGGCTGCTGTATTTCAGCTCCACTATCCTTGGCCACCTGGCTGCCACCTACATTAAATGCAAGGTCAGTGATAGAGGTTACCTGGTAAAGAAAAATAACGGGGAAAAAGATGTGCCTTTGCCAGCTATACCTTGGAGATTAGGAAACTGAGATACAGTGGGCTGGAGGAACTTATTCAGTTAAAAAGTACCAGTTTACCTCAAGAGCTGAGGTTTGAGCCTTGGCCACCTGACCCCATGCTCCACACTCTTAATCACTATGCTATCCTGCCTCTCAAACTAGTTTTGGAATTTGTTTATAGTAGACTATGTCAGGCATCTTGGGGAAAAATTAATCCACCTACATACACTCATGCAAAGTTAAAGAAGCACATGTGAGTTGAAGAATAAAGCAAGCCCAATTCTGCCAGATGGGGGAACTGAGTCCAGGCTGATAGTTTTCACCTTACACTCAACTCTGGGCAGGCCATAAGAGGGAGGAAGAGATTTATGAACCCAGAGTCAGGCTCAGCAATGGAAACAAGCCCTATCAGTGGTCCTTCAGAATCAGAAAATAGCTGAAGTCACAATGGAAAGAGCAAATGGTGATGAGGATGGAGGGAAGAGCCATAGGGCTACAACCGGGGTATGCATAGATGCGGAGCGTGCTCATACTAAATTCTTTTCCTCTCTTTCTCCTGTTCAGTTCAGTTCAGCTGCTCAGTCGTGTCCAACTATTTGTGACCCCAGGGACTGCAGCACGCTAGGCCTCCCTGTCCATCACCAACTCCTGGAGTTTACTCAAACTCATGTCCATTGATCGGTGATGCCATCCAACCATCTCATCCTCTGTCGCCCCCTTCTTCTCCCACCTTCAATGTTTTCCAGCATCAGTGTCTTTTCAAATGAGTCAGTTCTTTGCAGCAGGTGGACAAAGTATTGGAGTTTCAGCTTCAGCATCAGTCCCTCCAATGAATATTCAGGATTGATTTCCTTTAGGATGGACTGGTTGAATCTCCTTGCAGTCCAAGGGACTCTCAAGAGTCTTCTCCTGTAGGAACCTAAAACTGGAGTTGCAATCATAGTCAGCTGAACTTGGACCAGAATGAGAATACACATCTTCTGATTAATGTTCCAAGTTTGACCAACATTAAAGGTTTGTGTAGAATTCTGCAAAACAGGGCACTGGGAGTGCCTTCACACACACACAGATGCACAAATGTATTGCATGAGCACAGATGTCCCAGACTCAGAATGGTGCCCATTATGTTGATCTCACAGAGATGGAAAACAACACGATCAACTGGGAGCAGCCATGTTGATATAGGGCAGAGCCTGGACCTTGCCGAGTGAAAAGCCAGAGGAAGTATAACCCACTGGCCCCTGAGTATTTCCCCTGTCCCTCACTCCCTGACCAGGAAAGGAAGCAAAAAACAAAGCCATTTGCTTTGAGACACAAACAGTGCCTCTAGTGGAGGGGTTGAGAATACCCTAAGGGAGAAGTGGACTGTTGACAGGGAAAGTGGGGAATAATAGAACTCATTAAGTGAAGTCGCTCAGTGGAGTCCAACTGTTTGTGACCCCGTGGACTGTAGCCTACCAGGCTCCTCCATCCACGGGATTTTCCAGGCAAGAATACTGGAGTGGGTTGCCATTTCCTTCTCCAGGGGATCTTCCTGATCCAGGGATCAAACCTGGGTCTCCCACATTGCAGGCAGACTCTTTACCAGCTGAGCCACAAGGGAAGCTCAGATTAAGGAGCACAAGCATCTTTCCTCTCCTCTGTTTTCCCCACTCTCCTTTCCTTCCCCCATCCCTTTCTCATGCAAAAGTGTGTGCGCACACACATATACACACGTTCCCTTTGAGAAATATAAACCAAGGCTTAGGCTTTTGTTCAAAGTAAAACAACCAAGGCAATATACTATGCCAAAAAAATAAAGCTTAAAGACAAAAATAATTAATCTCTGAGGAACACAAGCATTTTGAAACAAAGATAACAAACCCAAACAAATTACAGCAAAATTGAACAATATCAAAAACAGCAAAGGACTTCCCTCATTGTGGTCTAGTACCTAAAACTCCACTCTCCCATTGCAGGGGGCTAGGGTTCAATCCCTGGTCAGGGAACTAGATCCCACATGTGACAACTAAGAGTTTGCATGCTGTTAGGGAAAGCACACTGATTGAAACCGCCCACCCTGGCCAGGGACCATAGCAACAGTTTGCATGAGTTAAGACAGGAGATCCTGGTAAGGAACAGGGAACTACTAAGCCTCCACCAACCAGAAGAGTTTGAGAAAAGTGAAAAGGAGACACCACATGTCCGACCACCTCCCAGAATCCTTCTCCCAGCATCCTTCTCTCTGGCATACATCTTGACTGAACAAGGCGTGCACCACCAGGAAGGACTCTGAGTCAGATGATTGGCTAAAGACAACCCCGAAACTAATCCCATCACCATAAAACCTGGACTGCAAGCCATGTGACAGAGCTGTTCTCCTGGGTTCCCTTACCCTACTGCTCTCCACCCAGGTGCCCTTTCCCAATAAAATCTCTTGCTTTGTCAGCACATGTGTCTCCTCAGACAATTCATTTCCGAGTGTTAGACAAGGGCCCAGTTTCAGGCCCTGCAACAATGCCACAATTGAAAAAAAGATCCCGCAGGATGCAGTCAAGATTGAAAATCCCACAACTAAGATCACAACTTGGACCACAGGCCACAACTCAGACAAATAACTGCAGCCAAATAAATAAAATAGTTTTTAAAAATCCAAAGCCAGAGAAAATTCTAAAGGCTTCAAGAAGCAAAAGGAAAAACAATAATAAAAAAGGAAATTTAAAAAGACACTGTAAAAACAAAAATCATGCATTAAACTGTTCAACAGTAATATTGGTTAGAAGACAACATTGGAGTTATGCTTTCAAAATTTGGAAGGAAAAAACATTTAAACCTAAAATCTTATTTCCAGCTAAACTGTAAATGCAAGGACAAAATAAATATTACAGAAAGTTTACCATAAATCCTCTTTGAAATAACTATCATAGGCCTTATTCCAGGTAAAAAATCTAAGAGCCCAGGAGCAGGCAGTGAGAAATGTGTGGAAGACTAAAGCATTGAGTACTTTATTATTGTTTAAATCAGCAATTAGTACAAATAAACCCACCTGATCAATATGAATCTGGAATTTAAACACTAAATGATACAAATAGGAGCTTGTGGTTGCATAGGTCAAAGTGTGTTAAGAACCGATTAACAGGACTTCCCTGGTGGTCCAGTGGAATCTGCCTGCCAATGCATGGCACAGGGACTTCCCAGTCCCTGGTCTGGGACGATTCCACATGCCTCGAGGCCAATGAGCCCAGGCACCACAACTACTGAGCCCTTGAGCTCTGGAGTCCCTGAGCCACAGCTACTGAAGCCCACACACCTAGAGCCCGTGTTCCACAACAAGAGAAGCCAAGCAATGAAAAGCCCACGCACCACAGTGAGACAGTAGCCCCCACTTGCCCCAACTAGGCAAAGCCCGTGCATAGCAACGAAGACCCAGTGCAGCCAAAAATAGATAAATCAATAAAAATTAGCTTTTAAAAAAGAACAAAAAGATTATTGGTTTGCTTGTGGTAAAGACTGAAAGTGAAGTCGCTCAGTCGTGTCCGACTCTTTGTGACCCCATAGACCGCAGCCTACCAGGCTCCTCTGTCCATGGGATTTTCCAGGCAATAGTACTGGGGTGGATTGCCATTTCCTTCTCCAGGGGATCTTCCCAACCCAGGGCTCAAACCCAGGTCTCCCACATTGTAGACAGATGCTTTACTGTCTGAGCCACCAGGGGCTCTGGTAAAGACTGAGATATTGATAAACTTTAGGTAAATGCCCTTGGGCTAGAAGAAGCACAGGCTGGAATCAAGATTGCTGGGAGAAATATCAATAACGTCAGATACGCAGATGACACCACCCTTATGGCAGAAAGTGAAGAGCAACTAAAAAGCCTCTTGATGAAAGCGAAAGAGGAGAGTGAAAAGGTTGGCTTGAAGCTCAACATTCAGAAAATGAAGATCATGGCATCTGGTCCCATCACTTCATGGGAAATAGATGGAAAAACAGTGGAAACAGTGTCAGACTTTATTTTTGGGGGGCTCCAAAATCACTGCAGATGGTGATTGCAGCCATGAAATTAAAAGACGCTTACTCCTTGGAAGGAAAGTTATGACCAATCTAGATAGCATATTAAAAAGCAGAGACATTACTTTGCCAACAAAGGTCCATCTAGTCAAAGCTATGGTTTTATCAGTGGTCATGTATGGATGTGAGAGTTGGACTGTGAAGAAAGCTGATTGCCAAAGAATTGATGCTTTTGAACTGTGGTGTTGGAGAAGACTCTTGAGAGTCCCTTGGACTGCAAGGAGATCCAACCAGTCCATTCTAAAGGAGATCAGTCCTGGGTGTTCATTGGAAGGACTGATGCTAAAGCTAAAACTCCAATACTTTGGCCACCTCATGCGAAGAGTTGATTCATTGGAAAAGACTCTGATGCTGGGAGGGATTGGGGGCAGGAGGAGAAGGGGATGACAGAGGATGAGATGGCTGGATAGCATCACCGACTTTATGGACGTGAGTTTGGGTAAACTCTGGGAGTTGGTGATGGACAGGGAGGCCTGGAGTGCTGCGGTTCATGGGGTTACAAAGAGTTGGACACGACTGAGCGACTGAACTGAAGTGAACTGAAATGCCTTTGATTCAGTACCTTAGGGGTAATCACCAAAAATCCAGGGAGGGAACACAGCCCCTCCTATCAAGAGAAAATGGGATTAAAGATTTACTGAGCATGGCCTTGCCCACCAGAGCAAGACCCAGTTTTCCCCACAGCCAGTTCCTCCCATCAGGACGCTTCCATGAGCCTCTTCCATCAGAGGGGAGAAAGGATGAAAACCACAATCACCGAAAACTAACAAAGCTTATCACTTGGATCACAGCCTTGTCTATGAAACAATGAGCCATGTCGTGTAGGGCCAACCAAGACAAGACAGGTCGTGGTGGAGAGCTCTGACAAAACGTGGTCCACTGGAGAAGGGAATGGCAAACCACTTCTGTATTCTTGCCTTGAGAATACCATGAGTAGAATGAAAATGCAAAAAGATATGATACTGAAAGATGAACTCCCCAGATGGGTAGGTGCCCAATATGCTACTGGAGAAGAGCTGAGGAAAAGCTCCAGAAGGAATGAAGAGAATGAGCCAAAGCGGAAACAATGCCCAGCTGTGAATGTGTCTAGTGGTGAAAGTAAAGTCTGATGATGTAAAGAGCAATATTGCATAGCAACCTGGAATGTCAGGTCAATGAATCAGGGTAAATTAGATGCAGTCAAACAGGAGATGGCAAGAGTGAACATTGAGATTTTAGGAATCAGTGAACTAAAAAGGACAGAATGCACAAATTTAATTCAGATGATCTTTATATCTACTACAGTGGGCAAGAATCCCTTAGAAGAAATGGAGTAGCCTGCATAGTCAACAAAAAAGTTGACACCTGTCAGAATGGCTGCTATCCAAAAGTCTACATGCAATAAATGCTGGAGAGGATGTGGAGAGAAAGGAACCCTCTTACACTGTTGGTGGGAATGCAAACTAGTACAGCCACTATGGAGAACAGTGTGGAGATTCCTCAAAAAACTGGAAATAGAACTGCCATATGATCCAGCAATCGCACTCCTGGGCATACACACCGAGGAAACCAGAATTGAAAGAGACACATGTACTCCAATGTTCACTGCAGCACTGTTTATAATAGCCAGGACATGGAAGCAACCTAGATGTCCATCTGCAGACGAATGGATAAGAAAGCTTTGGTACATATACACAATGGAATATTATTCAGCCATTAAAAAGAATACATTTGAATCAGTTCTAATGAGGTGGATGAAACTGGAGCCTATTATACAGAGTGAAGTAAGCCAGAAAGAAAAACACCAATACAGCATACTAACGCATATATATGGAATTTAGAAAGATGAAAATGATAACCCTGTATATGAGACAGCAAAAGAGACACAGATGTATAGATCAGTCTTTGGGACTCTGTGGGAGAGGGTGAGGGTGGGATGATTTGGGAGAATGGCATTGAAACACGTATGTTGTCATATGTGAAATGAATCACTAGTTCAGGGTCAATGCATGTTATAGGATGCTCGGGGCTGGCATGTGGGGATGACCCAGAGGGAGGATAAAGGGAGGAGGGAGGTGGGAGGGGGGTTCAGGAGGGGGAACTTATGTAAACCCGAGGCGAATTCATGTCAATGTATGGCAAAACCAACCAATATAATATTGTAAAATAATTTGCCTCCAATAAAAAATTAATTAATTACAAAAAAAAAAGTCGGAAATGCAATCTCAAAAATGATAGAATGATCCTGCTTGTTCCAAAGGCAAACCATTCAGTATAACAATAATCTAAGTCTATGCTCACAGTACTAATGCCAAAGAAGCTGAAGTTGAACAGTTCTATGAAGACCTACAAGACCTTCTAGAACTAACACCAAAAAAAGATGTCCTTTTCACCATAGGGTACTAGAACCTAAAAGTAGGAAGTTGAGAGATACCAGGAGTAACAGGCAAGTTTGGCCTTGGAGTACAGAATGAAGCAGGGCAAAGGTTAATAGAGTTTTAGAGTTTTGCCAAGAGAACGCACTGTCATAGCAAACACCTTCTTCCAACAACATAAGAGAAGACTGTACACATGGACACCTCCAAACGGTTGATACTGAAATCAGATTGATTATATTCTTTGCAGCCAAAGATGGAGAAGCTCTATACAGTCAGCAAAAACAAGACCAACAGCTGAGTGTGGCTCAGATCATGAACTCCTTATTGCAAAATTCAGACTTAAATTGAAGAAAGTAGGCAAAACCAATAGACCATTCAGGTATGACCTAAATCAAATCCCTTACGATTATACAGTGGAAATGAGAAATAGATTCAAGGGATTAGATCTGGTAGACACAGTGCCTCAAGAACTATGGATGGAGGTTTGTAACAGTGTACAGGAGAAAGTGATCAAAACTATCCCAGAAAATGCAAAAAGGCAAAATGATTGTCTGGGGATGCCTTACAAATAGCTGAGAAAAGAAGAGAAGCAAAAGGCAAAGGAGAAAAGGAAAGATATATCCATCTGAATGCAGAGTTCCAAAGACTAACAAGGAGAGAAAAGAAAGCCTTCCTCAATGGTCAATGCAAAGAAAGAGAAGAAAAAAAGAGAATGGGAAAGACTAGAGATCTCTTCAAGAGAATTAGAGATACCAAGGAAACATCTCATGCAAAGACAGGCACAAAAAAGGACAAAAACAGTATGGACCTAACAGAAGCAGAAGACATTAAGAAGAGGTGGCAAGAATACACAGAGGAACTATACAAAAAAGATCTTAATGACCCAGACAACCACGATGGTGTGTCACCTAGAGCCAGATATCCTGGAGTGCGAAGTCAAGTGGGCTTTAGGAAGCATCTCTACGAACAAAGCTAGTGGAGGTGATGATATTCCAGTTGAGCTATTTCAAATCCTAAAAGATGATGCTGTGAAAGTGCTGCACTCAATATGCCAGCAAATTTGGAAAACTCAGTAGAGGCCACAGGACTGGAAAATGTCAGTTTTCATTCCAGCGCCAAAGAACATTCAAACTATCACACAATTGCACTCATTTCACATGCTAGCAAAGTAATGCTGAAAATTCTTCAAGCCAGGCTTCAATAGTACAGGAACTGAGAACTTCCTAATGTTCAAGCTGGATTTAGAAAAGGCAGAGGAACCAGAGATCAAATTGCCAACATCTGTTTGATCATGGAAAAAGAAAGATCCAGAAAAAACATCTATTTCTGCTTCATTGACTATGTTAAAGCCTTTGACTGTGTGGATCACAACAAACTGTGAAAAATTCTTAAAGAAATGGGAATACCGGACCACCTGACCTGCCTCCTGAGAAACCTTTATGCAGGTCAAGAAGCAACAGTTAGTACTGGACATGAAACAACAGACTGGTTCCAAATCGGGAAAGGAGTACATCAAGGCTATATATTGTCACCTCGTTTATTTAACTTATATTCAGAGTGCATCACTGGAAATGCTGGGCTGGATGAAGCACAAGCTGGAATCCAGATTGCTGACAGGAGAAATACCAGTAACCTCAGAAACAAAAATGACACCACCCTTATTCCAGAAAACAAAAAGGAACTAAAGAGCCTCTTGATGAAGGTGAAAGTGGAGATTGAAAAACCTGGCTTAAAATTCAATATTCAAAAAACAAAGATCATGGCATCCGGTCCCATCACATCATGGCAAATAGATGGAGAAACAATGGAAACAAACTTTATTTTCTTGGGTTCCAAAATCACTCCAGATGGTGACTTCAGCCATGAAGTTAAAAGACACTTGCTCCTTGGAAGAAAAGCTATGACCAACCTAGACAGCATATTCAAAAGCAGAGAGATTACTTTGCCGACAAAGGTCCGTCTAGTCAAAGCTATGGTTTTTCCAGTGGTCACGTATGGATGTGAGATTGGACCATAAAGAAAGCTGAGTGCCAAAGAATTGATGCTTTTGAACTGTGGAGTTGGAGAAGACTCTTGAGAGTCCGTTGGACTATAAAAAGATCAAACCAGTCAATCCTTAAAGAAATGGGTCCTGAGTGTTCATTGAAAGGACTGATGCTGAAGCTGAAGCTCCAATATTTTGCCACCTGATGGGAAGAACTGACTCATTGGAAAAGACCCCAATACTGGGAAAGATTGAAGACAGGAGGAGAAGGGGACGACAGGCAAAGATGGTTGGATGGCATCACCAACTCAATGGACATGAGTTTGAGCAAGCTGGGAGATGCTGAAGGAAAGGGAAACCTGGTGTGCTACAGTCCGTGGGGTCACGGGGAGTTGGACACTACTGAGCCACGTGACACAATGTATATTCTGACTCTAATGCAGTGAAATTAGAAGGGAAAACCATTCACAATATTCACAAGGTTATCCTCTTCCTCTGTTTTTGGTTATAGCAAACTATATTACTGGATGAACCCTTCTATTGAAAAAATCTAAATATACGATTTTTAAAGATTTATTTAAATTAATGAGAATTGACAAGATTGTAAGAAATTACTAGGCAAAGCCTGAAGGGCACAGAGGAAGGTAAAGAGGTAAGCTCATACAGGGTCCTCTTTTGACCTGAAGGCCAGTCGCAGTAAATTTGAACTTTCATTTTGATAATTTCATTTGAATGAGAAGATCAGAAAAAAAGCTCGGTGTCAGACAAGGTGAGGGATCTAATGCTAGACATCTCTCACGATAAGCTGGGATCTCACAGGCTCTGAGACTGGGGTTAACTGGAGACAAATCAGCACGTATACGTATAATAGTGCACATTTCCATGACTGCAGCGGGCCGAGGGCCCTCAAGTCTTGAACTTGCCTCAGGGTGGCACATTATAGTGATAAAATTAATGTTCCTAGGTATCTGATAGAAGCCAATTTAAATTTTCTCTGGAAAAAAGTAACTTTATTCTAGATCTCAGAATTTTCTGTAATATTTTTTTGAGTACAATGGCTATAAGGCAGCCAAAGGTAACCGATAAATAGAACACAACAAATAAGAACTGGATAAAACAGCAGAGAAAAGAAACAGACCTATAAACCTTCAGATACCAGAATTATCAGTTACAGACTAGAAAACAACTACGTCTAAATAAAGAAGACAAGTTTGGAGGGAAAAGTTTGCAAGGAAGAAGAACCTAAAAACTGATAGATTATATCCAAAGAAACCAAAACCTCTAGCACTGAAAACTACAATGAACCAGATTAAGAACTCGTGGATAGGTGAAAGAGTAAATTACAAACAGCTGAAGAGAGAATTGGTATAAGGAAGAAAACATACAGAATGCAGCCCTGGGAGATAAAAAGATAGAATAAAAGGACAGAATAGAAGGTCTAACAATCAACTGGAGTCTCAGATGAAAGAAGAGACTGATCAATATTTTCAAAGATAGCAACCAAGCTGTGTATAGAATTTATGAAAGACACCTTTTTATGTATTCAAGAAATCCAAACAACCAACAAGAAAACTTACAGCTGATTTTTACAGCAACAATGGACACTAAAAGGAAGTAGAATGGCATCTCTGTTGTGGTGAAAAATGACGGTCAAACTAGATTCAGCAAAAATATTTTTTAAGAATAAAGGCAAAATAGTCATTTTGTGACAAAAATGAAAGCACTTATCAAAATAAAACAGTAGTAATAATGTCTTGCAAGGTTTAAAAATTATGTATTTTTCCTGTAATGGTGAACCTGGTGATCCCAATCAATGGACCCTTTGAGAACAACTAGAAAAATTGGCGTCAGAGAGCCTGTAAAGAATCACAGTGCCAAGGCCCAGGAGAAGAAATACAGATAGAAAGCCTGCTATTAGGAACATCTACTAATTACTGAAGAATCAGCTAATTAGGCCAAAAGCTAAAATGAGCTTTTCATAGACTCATAGGGTTAGCAGCATAAAGACGAAGTTCAAGACCTATTGAGTGGTAAATGAGGCTAGTAACACCCCCGCTTCAGGTGGCATCCCCAAATGCTACACCTGAGGAATAAGTGAACTAAAATATAAAAGTCAGCTTCAAATCACCAAACAACTAGACTGAGTTAAAATAATCTGAGATCACTTGTACTGCCTGCAAGGGTAAATCTTCTTTGGAAGAAAAACAGCAACAGTCTGGCCTCAAAATGTTCTACAAATTTTCAGAGTCAATTCAAGCTCTCAATCTAACAAACTAGGCATACTAGAAAACATGCTGAAATAGCAGACAATAGAAAAAGATGAACAAAGACAGATACTATCAGATAGGGTACTGTTTTTAAAATAACACAATATTTTCAAGGAACTACAAACAAGATTTAGAATTTTGACAGAGAACTAAAAACTATACAAAATAGCTGAATAGGAATTCTAGAACTGAGAAGTACAATAGTAAAGCAATAGATTGTTTTAAGGCAAGTTAGACAGCTTAAGAAAGGACTGATGAACTGGAATACAGACCACAAGAAAATGTCCAAACTGAAGGACAGAGAGAAGAATAGAAAGTAGAGAGAACAGCGTAAAAGACAGAAATTGCAGTGGGACAGTCTGATATACATGTAATTGGTATTCCAAAAAGGAGAAAGAAAATGGGACAGAAATGTTTGAAGAGATGATGACTGATAATTTTTCAAAAACAGTAACAAGCTACAGATTCAAAAGAATGATAAACAAAGGAGAATAAACATAGAGGAAAAACACTAAGGAATATAATTGGAAAACTGCTAAAACAAGTAGAAAGAGGAAAAAATCTTAAAAACAGATTACCTGCCACACCCACTGCCATACACAGGAGGCTTCCCTGGTGGCTCAGAATGTGAAAGAAACTGTCTGAAATGCAGGCAACCCAGGTTCAATCTCTGGGTCGGGAAGGTCCCCTAGAGAAAGGAATTGCAACCAACTCCATTCTTGCTTGGAGAATCCCATGGAGAGAGGAGCCTGGTGGGCTACAGTCCATGGGGTCGCAAAGAGTCGCAAAGAGTGGTTAACCCTTTCACTTTCACCACCACACACACACAAAAAACAATGTAATTCATACCTGAATTTAAAACATAAAAAAAGCCAGAAGACAATGAAATGATACCTTTGAAGGACTGGAAAAAAATCCCATAACCAATTAAAAATAAACATTAAACAAGGACATTTTCAGATAAAGCTGAGAGAACCGGTCACCAAAAGACCCATTCTAAATGTGGAAGAAAAATGATGCCATATGGAGGTTTGGGGGTGTACGAGAAAATGGGAAGAACGAAGACTGAAGATCATGGGATCCAGTCCCATCACTTCAGGGCAAATAGATCGGAAAAAGCGGAAAGAGTGACAGACTTTATTTCCTTGGGCTTCAAAATCATTGCGGACAGTGACCGCAGCCATGAAATTAAAAGATGCTTGCTCCTTTAAAGAAAAGCTATGACAAACCTAGACAGCATATTAGAAAGCAGAGACATCACTTCGGTGAAAAATGTCCATATAGTCAAGGTTAAGGTTTTTCCAGTATTCATGTACAGATGTGATATTTGACCATAAAGAAGGCTGAGTGCCAAAGAAATGATGCTTTCAAACTGTGGTGTTGGAGAAGACTCTTGAGAGTCCTTTAGACAGCAAGATCAAACCAGTTAGTCCTAAAGGAAATCAACCCTGAATACACATTGGAAGGACTGATGCTGAAGCTGAAGCTCTGATACTTTGGCCACCTGATCCGAAGAACTGACTCACTGGAAAAGATCCTGATCCTGGGAAAGATTGAGGGCAGGAGGAGAAGAGGGAGACAGAGGATAAGATGATTGCACGATATCATCAACTCAGTGGACATGAGTCTGAGCAAACTCTGGGGGATAGTTATGAAGGACAGCAGCCTGGTGTGCTGCAGTCCACTGGGCAGCAGGGAGTCAGACACGACTGAACGACTGAACAACAACAAATTAAATAAATTATAAATAAAATTGACTGCATTTACATAACTTATTTTCAATAGAAAAGTGATATCTTCTGGAGAAGGAAATGGCAACCCACTCCAATATTCTTGCCTAGGAAATCCCATGGACAGAGAAGCCTGGTGAGCTGCAGTCCATGGGGTCACAAAAGAGTCAGACAGGACTTAGTGACTAAACAACAACAAATTCATCATAGCACTATTCACAACAACAAAGATATGGGTACAATCTAAATGTACATTGACAGATGAATGGCTTAAAAATGTGGTACATATATACAGTGGAATACTATTCATCTTTACAAAGAAGGAAATTCTGCAATATATAACATGGATGAACCTTGAGGGCACCATGTAAAGTGAAATAAGCCAGTCACAGAAAGACAAATACAGCATGATTCCATTTATATGAGATACCTAAAATAGTCAAATTCACAGAGTCAAAGAGTGGAACACTGGTTGCCAGGCATTGGGGGAGGGGGAAATGAGTTACAGGCATAAAGTTTCAGCTAAGCAAGATGAAGAAGCTCTAGAGATCTGCTGAACAACACTACCTACGGACAACACTAATATATTATGTATTTAAATTTGTTGTGTGTAGAGCTCGTTAGGTGTTTTTAACCATAATAAAATAAATTTTAAAAAACTGGTGGTAAAAAAGGTCACCTAGCCTAAGTAAAATATTTTTAATGGATCACATGTTAATTAGGTAAATAGATATCAATTTTAGTAAAAAATCTATTGTTATTAAACATTTTCAACTAACTTCCATAAAAAGTGCTGTCTTCATGTATTATATCCACACATATATGTATATACATATACATACAAGCTTATCTACACATGCATATGTATACACACATATATGCATGTAACGATGTTGAGTGTCTTTTAGTGAAACTCTTGCTTACTCTATTGAGTTGTCCCTCTCTCAGTAATGAAAATAATTATAAGAAACATCAGGAGGAAAATCTCAAAATATTTAGAAATGAATGAAGGCTTATTAAAAGAAAAGGGGAGGAAGATGTAAATAACAATATATGGAGCAAAAAAGTTAAAATAGTCAAAAGGATAACAGATTTTTTTAAGTTATGAAAGAATACCATAAATGAATTAGTGAACTTGAAAAATTAATGAAATGAAAATATTGAAGATAAAATTTTAAAATTGGCCAAGTGAAAGAAAACTTGAGTAGATCAATAAGTACTAAGAAAATTTAATCAATTATTTTTTAAAAAACTTTAAAAACTGGCTAAAGCCCATAATTTCCAATTACTGGGAAAGCTACTCAATTAATTTTATAACACTAGTATTCCCTTCATACAAAATATAATAAGGATGGGAGAAGCAAAGGAAATTATGGGTAAGGGAGATCGATCCTGGGTGTTCATTGGAAGAACTGATGCTAAAGCTGAAACTGCAATACTTTGGCCACCTCATGCGACGGGTTGACTCACTGGAAAAGACTCTGATGCTGGGAGGGATTGGGGGTGGGAGGAGACGGGGACGACAGAGAATGAGATGGCTGGATGGCATCACCGACTCTGTGGACATGAGTTTGAGTGAACTCCGGGAGTTGGTGATGGACAGGGAGGCCTGGCGTGCTGTGATTCATGGGGTCGCGGAGAGTCGGACACGACTGAGTGACTGAACTGAACTGAACTGAATACATATAACATTGATGCAAAAATACTAAATAAGGTATCAAGTAATAGAACCCAGTGTGCTATAAATAATAATAACAAGGACAAGAAGAGCAACAAAACATCATGATCAAGTAGAGCTCATGCCAGGAAGGTAAAGTCTAAGGAGGGAAGGCATATGACCAACTCAATCAGTTCAGTTGCTCAGTCATGTCTGACTCTTTGTGACCCCATGGACTGTAGCATGCCAGGCTTCCCTGTCCATCACCAACTCCTGGAGCCTGCTCAAACTCATGTCCATTGAATTGGTGAAGCCATCCAACCATCTTATCCTCTGTCATCTGCTTTTCCTCCTGTCTTCAATCTTGCCCAGCATCAGGGTCTTTTCCAATGAGACAGTTCTTCACATCAGGTGGCCAAATTACTGGTGTTTCAGCTTCAACATCAGTTCTTCCAATGAACACCCAGGACTGATCTCCTTTAGGATGGACTGGTTGGATCTTCTTGCAGTCCAGGGGACTCTCAAAAGTCTTCTCCAGCACCACAGTTCAAAAGCATCAACTCTTTGGCACTCAGCTTTCTTTATGGTCCAATCTCGCATCCATACATGACCACTGGAAAAACCATAGCTTTGACTAGATGGACCTTTGTTGGCAAAGTAACGTCTCTGCTTTTGAATATGCTGTCTAGGTTGGTCATAGCTTTTCTTTCAAGGAATAAATGCAGAAAAATAATCTGATTACATCCAAAATCTATATATGTTAAAAAGCTCTTAACAAAACTAGAAATGGGAAGAAGACCCCTTAGTTTGATAAAATTATCAAAAAACCTTAGCAAGAATCATATTAATGGAAAAACTTAAAAAGCGTTCCCTTTACATTCAGGAACAAGATGAAGATTCTCCTTATCACTGTAGTAGAACACTTCAGGTCCTGGCCAATAAAAGTTAAAAAGTATATAACTAAAAAGAAATAAGAAATAGGGTAGAAAATGAGCGTAACAAAATTTGTGGCATTCCCCTTTCCAACAAGTAGAAGGCAAGATATCACAATAGTAACAAAAACCCCAAAACTAAGAAGACTCTACATAAGTCAACAATGACTACATAAGGAAAGTCTAGAAAATTCTCTAAAAGTTAAACATAAGACTACAAAATTTTATTAAATTTACAAGATCTGAATAATTGGAAGTATTATTAATACATTTATTACTAGAATCATGACTCAGGTAGAAGAGAGAAGGAAAAATGTTATTCTAAACTGAAAACATAATGTTGAGTGAAAAAATAAGTGAATTTATACAATTTATATAAAATTTATAAACCAAAGACTAAACTATGTATTTTTAAGGATACATACTGCTCATTTCCACATACATACACATGAACATATATACATTCCTGGTATGAACTCTATTTCTTGATCATGATGTGTTTTTACATATATCCATATATTCTATTTGAAGGATGAACATTAAAGACCCACAGAGGCTTATTTCTCCTTGCACAAGTGCCTTCAGGGGTGACCTAGTCTGGGCCTGAAAGACTTAATCTCTCTAAATACCTAGCTTAGTTTACCTCGAGTTGGAAGAGACGTTGCTGGCACACTCACAAAGTTAGAATGATGGTAAAAATCCTCCAGATGCATTTTCAGTGTAATATCATACCTCTGCTTGGGTTTATTAATGCACTCCACGTGATGGCTAATGGATACTGGGCACACTGGGGCTCAGTCTCCTATTTGACATGATGTCCCACTCAGTAATTCGATGACCAGAAATGGGACTCAGCCATGAAAAGGAATCTGATTTCATTTCTGGGAAGGAAAGAAGCAAAGTAACAGAAACATTCCAACTCAGGTTGTATTTTGTTTTCAAAGTGGGCATTTTGATGAGCTATCTGGGTCACCTGGCAGCTCTGAGGCATGGCTCAATTTGCAATCTCCCTGCCCTGTCCACACACAGAACAGAGCTTTCCCTGCACTCTAAGAGGTTCTCTCCTCTCCTGGAGGCCTAAATCATCTGCTCTTCCCATAGAATTAGAATCACTGCTTTCCAGTTCTTGACCACTTGTCTTTGGAAAGATTCAGTTCAGTTCAGTTCAGTCGCTTAGTCATGTCCTACTCTTTGCAACCGCATGAATCACAGCACGCCAGGCCTCCCTGTCATGTCCACAGAGTCGGTGATGCCATCCAGCCATCTCATTCTCTGTCGTCCCCTTCTCCTCCCGCTCCAATCTTTCCCAGCATCAGAGTCTTTTCCAGTGAGTCAACTCGTCGCATGAGGTAGCCAAAGTATTGGAGTTTCAGCTTTAGCATCAGTCCCTCCAATGAACACCCACGACTGATCTCCTTTAGAATGGTCTGGTTGGACCTCCTTGCAGTCCAAGGGACTCTCAAGAGTCTTCTCCAGCACCACAGTTCAAAAGCATCAATTCTTCAGCAATCACCTTTCTTCACAGTCCAACTCTCACATCCATACATGACCACGGGAAAAACCATAGCCTTGACTAGACAGACCTTTGTTGGCAAAGTAATGTCTCTGCTCTTTAATATACTATCTAGGTTGGTCACAACTTTCCTTCCAAGGAGTAGTTCAGTTCAGTTCAGTTCAGTCGCTCAGTCGTGTCCGACTCTCTGTGACCCCATGAATCACAGCACGCCAGGCCTCCCTGTCCATCACCAACTCCCGGAGTTCACTCAAACTCATGTCCACAGAGTCGGTGATGCCATCCAGCCATCTCATTCTTGGAGTAAGCGTCTTTTAATTTCCTGGCTGCAGTCAGCATCCACAGCGATTTTGGAGCCCCCAAAAATAAAGTCTGACACTGTTTCCACTGTTTCCCCATCTATTTCCCATGAAGTGATGGGACCAGATGCCATGAGTCATAAAGACACGGTTGTGATCTTGCAGCTAGTCTTTGAGCTTCTAAATGCTCTGAGAGTTAGATCCTGGGACACCGCGGAAGCCCCTTGCCTCAATGGGTGTGCTCCACATTCTTAATCTCTTCAGGCAGGCTGATGTGTGTGAGAGAGGATAAGACTCGTTCTCAGCAATGGTAAACATAGCCACACCAACTGCCAGCATCCATTAACATGGCCAGAAATATTTCCTTCCCCAGTTTACCTTCCTGAATATCACAGATCACAACTTCTAGATCATTTTTAAGACCAGGTGACTCTATGGTAATAAGTAGTGATGTTATTTACATTACAGAGTCATCCTATATAAGAGAAGGAAATAATCTTGCTATTCTGCTGATTCTACTATATTTGTCTACCTTATAATGTCAACTTTCTTTATCATTCTTTTGATTTCAGCTTACCTTTAAGCAGAGTCTGTGCTAAATTCAGGATTTAAAAGAAGTAAATGACCTCATGCGACGAGTTGACTCACTGGAAAACACTCTGATGCTGGGGAGGATTGGGGGCAGGAGGAGAAGGGGACGACAGAGAATGAGTTGGCTGGATGGCATCACCGACTCGATGGACATGAGTTTGAGTGAACTCTGGGAGTTGGTGATGGACAGGGAGGCCTGGCGTGCTGTGATTCATGGGGTCGTGGAGAGTCGGACACAACTGAGCGACTGAACTGAACTGAACTGAACTGAAATGACCTCTAAAGAAAAAAATACTGAATTCATTCCTTGATATCCAAGGGAAAATAGTGGACAGCAGGATGCGAGGACCACTGTTTTGTATGAGTCTGGAAAACAATGCACTTTAGTCTCTGTGAGGATTTGAATATAATGATGCCATGGTGATGCTTGGCAGCTTTCTTAGTGATTTATTGTCTTCCAGTGTGATATTCTATCTGAATGTTGTCAGTTTAAAATATTTTTATCTTACTGAAAAATAGCTTAACATGTTTTTGCCAAATATACCCTCATTATGTGATATTTATGGAAGCAGCAGGTATGAGTGAGTGGTCCAGGCATTCTGACGTTGGGCCACTGTATTTTGTTGTGATTTTTGTCTAGATCTCACCATACACCAGACCAGTGGTTTTCAAACTGTGATTCCTGGGCCAACACATCAGGATCACATGAGAACCTGTGAAAATTCAAATTATCAGGCACTACACCAGAGCAACTGAATTGGAAACTCTGGAGTTTGTGTCCAGTAAACTCTTTTAAGAGAAACTTCAGGTAATCCTGATGCTTGCTTAAGTCTGAAAGCCACCACCACAGGTCAATTATTCCCTCAGTATGCAGCATCCATTGTAGCACCAGGGAGGGCTAAAGGAATCAAATTTTCTTAAGCCAGGCAATTGCATTTTTAATCAAATGTACTGGGGCTTAGAGGGCAAGTCCACAGCTTGAGGTTACAGTTTCTTTAGAAAGAAAATAACAGTCCTACTTTGAGAACTCTAGAAAAGAAGCAAATCCTGGGATAGGTAATAGGCATTTAGGAGGATACCCTAGTTCTCAGGTTTGCGGGATTATTTCCCCCTTTCTAGCCTGGTGGATAACTTGGGCCTTGGGAAGAGGAGGGGTCTTTTCCTCCTAGGACAGAGTGGCCAAGCGGAGACAAGTGCCTCCCCAGCAGATGGGAGGCTGTGGGCTCACATCCCAGCAGAGGATTGACTGGGGTCCTGGGAAAGGCATTGTCCACCCAGCAGAGGGATCTTGTGGGACAGTGTCAGCAGAAGGTGACATGCAGGCCTGTGAAGGAGCCTGTGTGACAGTTTCGGGGCACTGTCAGATAAAACCCGAGAAAACAGTGTAGAGGCTACAGGCAGGACGGATGCCACAGGCAACGTCATGTTGGTAAAACAAATGAAGTTTACACCAACTGGCTGAAGATACCTGGACACGCATTCACACCTGCTGCGTGGGCTCGATACCACAAACTCCTTCACTTCTTGTTTGCTGACCTCTTCTAACACTGCCTGCCTGCTTTTCTTATATCTCACAATATGCATACATTTTCCCCTTAGCCCTGGCTATAAATCAATGAGATTTGAAAGGCAGGAAATACAATTTCACAGTTAATTCAAAGGTGTTGTAAAAACATATCTTATTAATACAGATTATTCCTCCATATCTCCTACAATATTATAAACCAGCACCTGAGAAATAATCAGAAAGTAAAGAAAACAGAAACCCCACATAGCAATGTTGAGAGAGCTAGCTAGCCTTTGCCTTTTGCCAGTAAGAATTTGAGTAAGTGAGGCAAATTTTAGTTAGAGTCCAGTCAACCTTTTAGGCCTCTTTGACTTTTGTTTGAGAGTCTGAAATTTATGTTTAAAAAATTTTAGAAGGAAATATGTTCTCCTCTATCTTGAAATGAGGTCTTTGTGAGATTTTATTGAGAATCCTAGGGAGTCAAGAAAAACAAACACGGGTGGGCAACATAGCATTTATTACTTGCTCATCACATGCTTTCTATTCTCTCTAAACGTCATAAACTCCCATTTTCTTTCTGATCCCAACAGACTCTTCTTACACGTGTCTTATGGCTTTGATATCCAGGCTGCCCAGAGAAACATCTTGCCTAAGATATTCCCTGATTTGTGCCCCCTGAATCCAGTCATTTCAATAACTTCAGCATTTGTTCAGGGGATGGCCACATTCTACAGGGAGAAGTTGCCATATAAGCACCAAGAATAATTCCTAGTTAAATCAGAGGGAATTTCCTATAAAGTTTCCAAACTTTATAGGAAAGGTTTTTTTTTTTTTATATAACCTTATAGTATATAAGGTTTTTTTTTTTTATAGTTTTCTTTATGTAACCAAAAGTGACTACAATGGTTAATAGATCTTTTGGAGTTGTCTCTATGTAAAATTTGGACAACTTCTTTATTTCTACATGAAGCAGAAATTGTACCACCAGAAGAGTTTAGTGGCAAATATACTGGATTATCAGTAAAGTGGCCAAGTTACTTCTCCAGCCTATCATTTCTTCATCCATAAAATGAACGAAGTAGACTCTGATCTTTAGCAATGTTTAATAGTAATTAAGGTCAACTCCAGAAAAAATTTTTATGCTGTAAAATTCAATTTGACGTGTTCTGTTGCATCACCTCACCTTGTCTAGCTGTTTCTATGCACAGAATACTCATAAGTGTTATCGGATGACTATCAGACCATGTTTCCAAAACTGTGTCCTGGCATTGCTTTCCTGAGACACCCATGCCTGACTTTGTATGACTCCACTCTTTCAGCAAGGCACTTCTGGAACAAGCAGTACTCAGGCTGGTGAAGGATGAGGCTGGACAACATCCTGAAATCAAATAGACTCATCTAAATAGCCTACTCCTACTGGCAAACCAGCCCAGTTCCATATTTCTCTAACTGAAATAAAAACGCACTTCATTTATTTCTCCAACTTGAAGTCCTGAGACCAAGATCATGTAGATGGATAATAAGACAAAATGAAATGTTAGCGAAAACTTGTTTTAAATAATTGCCTCTTTCATGCCAGATGTTCAGGTACTTTTAAATATCTTTTTTTAATTTACCGTATTAACAACCCAGTGAAGTAACTATTATTCTTCCCATTTTACAGATGAAGACAAGGTCTCAGAGAAATTTGGTGACTTGTCAAAGGTCACACATAAGGAAAGGCAGAATCAACTGGAATCCAGGTCAGTTTGAATGCTCTCCCTTCTGTATCACCCTGTCTCCCATGTTTTAGGTACTGACTAATAAACATGTGACAGCACAGCTATTTGAGGAAAAAGTACTGTATTCCACATAAATATGGCCCTTCTCTTCAGTACACCTAGACATGGCCCACACAGTTGCCAAAGATTACTTAACAGTCTCTAATTTCACCTCTTCTCTCTCCAGCTTATGTTTCTTGCTGGCAGAATAGTAGGATCTAGGAATAGAATCTCCTCAGTTGGGTGAATTTAAGCTGTTCCTCAGTGATGGTCACCACTTAACATTACCACAACAAAAAACATACCTCTTGAGTTGCTATACAATTGTTTAACCTAAATCCTAATGAGAGAATATGTTTTAATGAACTATTAGCACCTCTTTTTGAGACAGAGACAAAGAATACAGTCACTTAAAAACATTTCTTGAAGTGGTCTCATTTCTTGGCAATTTAGGATGAGGCTGATTGCTTTAAGATACTTTCTTTGGACTATGATTAGGATTCGCTCAGATAAGAGTTAATCTGCATCCAAGAGATAAAGACCTTATGACGGTCAAATCCAGAATCATCCATGAGTACAGAAAATAGGTGATAAGGAGAGAGGCTAGAAAAATGTAAAATTACCAATGTTCAAGAGCTAGACAACAACTAGGAACAGAGACGTCAGCAGAGATAGAACAGGGTGCGCAGATACTGGACAACCAGAATAAGGACTAGGATGAGAACTTCCAGATGATGGCACAGATGGTTAGAAATGTACGAAGGAGCTTTTCCTCGGGTAGGAACTATAGCAAATCAGCAAAACTGAAAACATTTTTATAAGACTGAGAGTGTATTTGGAAATATATGAACTGGCAACCTCCAGTGACAGAATTTTCAGATATCCTTGATCTCAGTGTCATTTGGCGCCTCAGAACAGATAACACAGAGGAATATAAGGTCAGTTAGATGTAAGCATAAAAATACAATTAAATCCTAGTATGATGTATCTACAGCTTTAATTATTACGCTACCTCATATTACATAACTTATAAATAAGAAAAATACACTCAAATTTTTATGCTGTTAGTTTGAAGTGTACAGCAAAGTGATTTATATATATATATATATACACACACATATATGTGTGTGTATACACACACACATGTATATATAGATATATTCTTTTCTAGATTCTTTCCATTATAGGCTATTATAAGATTTTGTATATTGTTCCTAGAGCTTCAGTAGGTGTGTGCATGCTCAGTCATATCTGACTTTTTGTGACCCCATGGACTGTAGCTCACCAGGAAACTTAGTCCATGGGATTGTCCCAGCAAGAATACTGGAGTAAGTTGCTATTTCCTTCTCCTGGGATCTTCCCAACTCAAGAAAGGTGGATTCTTTACCACTGAGCCACCTGGGAAGCCCATACAATAGGTTCAGTTCCATTTGGTTCAGTTGCTCAGTCATGTCTGACTCTTTGTGACCCCATGGACTGCAGCAGACCAGGCTTCCCTGTCCATCATCAACTCCCAGAGCCTGCTCAAACTCATGTCCATTGAGCCAGAAATGCCATCCAACCATCTCATCCTCTGTCATCCCTTTTTCCACCTGCCCTCAATCTTTCCCAGCATCAGGGTCTTTTCCAGTGAGTCAGTTCTTTGCATGAGGTGGCCAAAGTATTGGAGCTTCAGCTTCAGCATCAGCCCTTCCAATGAATATTCAGGACTGATTTCCTTTAGGATGGATTGGTTGGATCTCCTTGCAGTCCAAGGGACTCTCAAGAGTCTTCTCCAACACCACAGTCCAAAAGCATCAATTCTTCAGTGCTCAGCTTTCTTTATGGTCCAACTCTCACATCAATACAAGACTACTGGAAAAACCATAGCTTTGACTATACAGACCTTTGTTGGCAAAGTAATATCTCTGCTTTTTAATATGCTGTCTAGGTTGGTCATAGCTCTTCTTCCAAGGAGCAAGTGTCTTTTAATTTCATGGCTTCAGTCACCATCTGCAGTGGTTTTGGAGATAAAGAAAATAGTCTGTCACTGTTTCCACTTTTTCTCCATCTATTTCCCATGAAGTGATGGGACTGAATACCAAGATCTTAGTTTTCTGAATGTTGAGCTTCAAGCCAGCTTTTTCACTCTCCTCTTTCAATTTCATCAAGAGGCTTTTTAGTCCCTCTTCACTTTCTGCCATGAGGGTGGTGTCATCTGCATATCTGAGGTTATTGATATTTCTCCCAGCAATCTTGATTCCAGCTTGTGCTTCATCCAGCCCGGCATTTCACATGATGCACTCTTCATAGAAGTTAAGTATGCAGCGTGACAATATACAGCCTTGATGTACTCCTTTTCTGCTCTGGAACCAGTCTATTGTTCCATGTCTGGTTCTAACTGTTGCTTTTCGACCTGCAGATTTCTCAGGAGTCAGAGAGAGGAGGTACTTATTGTTATTTATTTTATACATAGCCATGTGTATATTTTAATCCCAAACTCCTAATTATCCCCCCTTTTCCCCTTTGGTAACCATAAGTTTGTTCTCTATGTCTATTTTATAAACAAGTTCATTTGTAAATTTTTTTTTTTTTTTTAGATTCCACGTGCAAGCAATATCATATGATATTTGTCTTTCTCTGTCTGACTTACTTCACTTAGTTTGAGAACCTCTAGGTCCATTCATGTTGCGGCAAATGAAGAAACATAATATACTCGTGTCTCTTTTGCCATGGTTTAAAAAGTTTATAAATTAGGTGCTAATCTTGTTACACCACTTGAATACCGAGACTAAGTTCCATTGTTCCCACTTATGCTTCTTGTATCAGTTCTTTGTCATTTTATTCTCATCCTCATTCACTCATTGTTCAAGTACTTATTTCTGGCACTTTCTCTGTGCCAGGAAATCTGTAGATGCTAGGGGAAGAGATGAGTAAGAGAAGGGCCCCACTGCCAAGGAATTTGATTTGGCAGGATAACTAGATTCACAATCACATAACCCCAATACAGTGTGACAAAGTTGGTCAGTGGTGCGCCTGCAGTTTGCCAGGATTTTAGAGACGGGAGCAGCATGGAAACGTTACTAGGAAGCCTTGAGGGTCCACTAAGAATGGAGACAGTGAATATGCAGTGGAGTCAACTCACTCTGCTGCTACAGCAAAATCACAAAAGATATCAGACCAGGTCAAAAAAAAGCAAAGAAACCAAGTGGATTTATGGTAGACCTAGAGATTTGTAAGGGTTGCTGGATAGGAAAAAAAAAAAAGGATCAAAAGATACGGGATATTAATACTTTTCATGAAAGAGGTCAGTATAAAGTAGCCAGGCAAGAGAATAAGCTAAAAGAGGTTAGGTGAGTTTGCAGATAAAAAGAAAAGGAGGAGGGTCAAAGAAACCAGAGGTTTCAATGAGATTTTAAGGGCCAGGAAAGAGGGAGACAGTGAATTAAGAATTTTGGTTCAATAAACCAATCAGCCCACAATCAGGGTATTCATACAAGTTTTATTGCTCAAACAGTGAGAGGAAGTGAAAGAAAGTATTAATCATTACTCCAGGCAGCCGATGTAAACTGAAATGTCCCTAGGATACCATTACCCAATCAATAATCCACATGTTAGATAGACACCGTGTTAGTTACTAGGGATAAGGTAGAAAACCAGGCACCTGTCATCCTGGAGTTTATAGTCATCTAGGAATGACAAACATTGAACAAGACATTATCACAGTGATGAATGTTGCTAAAAAGGGAAATGAAGGAGCCATGAGAATTTATTACAGAGGAAACCAACATCTCCTCACAGGTCAGCAAAGGATCCCGTTTGCTGAGACTGCAAAGGTGAGTAGGAGTTTGAAGGTGGAGAAGTGAGGCATGAGTGCACAGGCAGAGGGAAGAATAATTACTAAAGGTCTTCAGATGGAAGAGAACATGATGTTTGATTCCTGAATTCCGTCGGCTTTATAAAAATCCTTATCATTTTTTCTTGTTGTTTATTTCCCTTATGTTTCACACTCCTTCCTTCACCGCTTTGAACATTTAAAGCATACATTGTAAACATTTCATTCTGGTCATTCTTCTCTTTCAAGCTTTGGCTCCTCTTCCTTTCATCTGCTGACTCTCACAGAGAGGTGTTTGATTTAAGGTGTGATTTATCGTTTGTGACTGTCATTAGAAGAGAGTTCCCTCCGGGGAAATAGACTCCAGGGTACTGCTCTTCTCAACTTGAGCAAAACAACCAGATTTCTGTTCAGGTTGACTTCCCAGCTTCAGGTCCCTTCACACAAGGAATGTGACTTTAGACTCTCCATCTGCATGTGACACAGATCTGGGGTTTTGATTTCTTGTAGGTGAGGTTTTCTCATTTGTGATCCTGGGATATTATAAACCTTCTTCTTGTTTATATGGGCTGCTGGGAAGAGTTTCCTAAGTTTCATTTCAAAGTTGCCACAATCCTTTGTGACTCCCAGATGTATTGAAATAGCTCAGTTCCAGGTTTCCTCCGAGGGCCTGGAACCTGCGCTCTCCTTCCAGGGCAGTTAAGTTGTTGGAACCAGTTTCCACATCTAAGGCCTATATCTGGTTCCAACAATTCTATGAGCTGTTTGGGCATGAGTCTACTTAGCACTCTGATTTGACATTCCCTCTTTCATTCTGACATATGGAGGGACTCTCTTGGTTTCAAGTAAGCCACATAATTAAAGGTTTATCCATATTTTATTCTGTGTTTAGAGCAGAAAATAATTATTTTGCATCAGCTTATGTTATAATATGGTACATTTTATAAACTGTTTTAAAAAAGTGTTCATTCATCCAAAACATGTTCATGGGGGAGGAATAAGATGGCGGAGGAATAGGACGGCGAGACCACTCTCTCCTCCACAAATTCATCAAAAGAACATTTGAACGCGAGTAAAGTCCACAAAACAACTTCTGAATGCTGGCAGAGGACATCAGGCACCCAGAAAAGCAGCCCATTGTCTTCGAAAGGAGGACTGAACAACTGAGCCTTAAAAAGTGTCCACCCACCCCCTAGTATCAGGGCGGAAATTAGACACTGAAGAGACCAGCAGACAGAAGCTAAAACAGAGGGAACCACCTTGGAAATGACAGATAGAGACGTCTAGAGACTACTCCAAGAATAAGACCAAAAACCAGAGGCAAGAGGCTTAAGCCCGAATCCTGAGAACACTAGAGAAGTCCTGACTCCAGGGAACATTAATCGATAGGAGCTCATCAAACGTCTCCATACCTACACTAAACCCAAGGGTCAACAAGTTCCAGAGCAAGACATACCACGCAAATTCTCCAGTAACACAGGAAACTAGCCCTGAGCTTCAATATACAGGCTGCCCAAAGTCACTCTAAACCCACTGACATCTCATAACTCATTACTGGACACTTCATTGCACTCCAGAGAGAAGAAATCCAGCTCCACCCACCAGAACACCGACACAGGCTTCCATAACCGGGGAACCTTGACAAGTCACCTGTCTAACCCCACACACAGCAAGGAAACTACATAATAAAGAGAACTCCACAAACGGCCAGAAGAGGGAAAGGCCACCCCAAGCAAAGCATTATAAGCAAGATGAAGAAGCAGAGAAATACCCAGCAAGTAAAGGAACAAGATAAATGCCCACCAACACAAACAAAAGAGGAAGATATAGGGAATCTACATGAAAAAGAATTTCGAATTTTGGTGGTGAAAATGATTCAAAATCTTGAAAGCAAAATGGAGTTACAGATAAATAACCTGGAGAAAAGGATTGAGAAGATGGAAGAAAGGTTTAATAAGGACTTAGAGGAAATAAAAAAGAGTCAATATACAATGAATAATACAATAGATGCGATCAGAAACACTCTGGAGGGAACAAACAGTAGAATAACAGAGGCAGAAGACAGGATAAGCGAGCTAGAAGATAGAATTGTAGAAATAAATGAAACAGAGAGGAAAAAAGAAAAACAAATTAAAAGAAATGAGAACAATATTAGAGACCTCTGGGACAATGTTAAACGCTCCAACATTTGAATCATAGGAATCCCAGAAGAAGAAGACAAAAAGAAAGATCATGAAAGAATACTTGAGGAGATAATAGTTGAAAACTTCCCTAAAATAGGGAAAGAAATAATCACCCAAGTCCAAGAAACCCAGAGAGTCCCCAACAGGATAAACCCAAGGCGAAATACTCCAAGACACATATTAATCAAATTAACAAAGATCAAACACAAAGAACAAATATTAAAAGCAGCAAGGGAAAAACAGCAAATAACACACAAGGGGATTCCCATAAGGATAACAGCTGATCTTTCAACAGAAACTCTTCAGGCCAGGAGGGAATGGCAAGACATACTTAAAGTGATGGAAGAAAATAACCTACAGCCCAGACTAGTGTACCCAGCAAGGATCTCATTCAAATATGAAGGAGAAATCAAAAGCTTTACAGACAAGCAAAAGCTGAGAGAATTCAGCATTACCAAACCAGCTCTCCAACAAATGCTAAAGGATCTTTTCTAGACAGGAAACACAGAAAGGGTGTATAAACTCGAACCCAAAGCAATAAAGAAAATGGCTACGGGATCGTACTTATCAATAATTACCTTAAACGTAAATGGGTTGAATGCCCCAACCAAAAGACAAAGGCTGGCTGAATGGATACAAAAACAAGACCCCCATATACGTTGTCTGCAAGAGACCCACCTCAAAACGAGGGACACATACAGACTGAAAGCAAAGGGCTGGAAAAAGATATTCCATGCAAATAGAGACCAAAAGAAAGCAGGAGTAGCAATACTTATATCAGATAAAATAGACTTTAAAACAAAGGCTGTGAAAAGAGACACAGAAGGAAACTACATAATGATCAAAGGATCAATCCAAGATGAAGATATAACAATTATAAATATTTATGCACCCAACATAGGAGCACCGCAATATGTAAGACAATTACTAACAAGTATGAAAGGGGAAATTAACAATAATGCAATAATAGTGGGAGATTTTAATACCCCACTTACATCTATGGATAGATCAACTAAACAGAAAATTAACAAGGAAACACAATCTTTAAATGATACAATAGACCAGTTAGACCTAATAGATATCTATAGGACATTTCACCCCAAAACAATGAATTTCACCTTTTTCTCAAGTGCACATGGAACCTTTTCCAGGATAGATCACATCCTGGGCCATAAATCTAGCCTTGGTAAATTCAAAAAAGTTGAAATCATTCCATGCATCTTTTCTGACCACAATGCAGTAAAATTAGATCTCAATTATGGGAGAAAAACTATTAAACATGCCAACATATGGAGGCTGAACAACGAACAAATCATAGAAGAAATCAAAAGAGAAATCAAAATATGCATAGAAATGAATGAAAATGAAAACACAACAACCCAAAACCTCTGGGACACTGTAAAAGCAGTGCTAAGGGAGAAGTTCATAGCAATACAGGCACACCTCAAGAAACAAGAAAAAAGTCAACTAAATAACCTAACTCTACATCTAAAGCAACTAGAAAAGGAAGAAATGAAGAACCCCAGGGTCAGTAGAAGGAAAGAAATTGTAAAAATTAGGGCAGAGATAAATGCAAAAGAAACAAAAGAGACTATAGCAAAAATCAACAAAGCCAAAAGCTGGTTCTTTGAGAAGGTAAATAAAATTGACAAACCGCTAGCCAGACTTATCAAGAAACAAAGGGAGAAGAACCAAATCCATAAAATTAGAAATGAAAATGGAGAGATCACAACTGACAACACAGAAATACAAAGGATTATTAGAGAATACTATCAGCAATTATATGGCAATAAAATGAATAACCTGGAAGAAATGGACAAATTCCTAGAAAAATACAACTTTCCAAAACTGAACCAGGAAGAAATAGAAAATCTGAACAGACCCATCACAAGCACGGAAATTGAAACTGTAATCAAAAATCTCCCAGCAAACAAAAGCCCAGGTCCAGACGGCTTCACAGCTGAATTCTACCAAAAATTTAGAGAAGAGCTAACACCTATTCTACTCAAACTCTTCCAGAAAATTGCTGAGGAAGGGAAACTTCCAAACTCATTCTATGAGGCCACCATCACCCTAATCCCAAAACCTGGTAAAGACCCCACAAAAAAAGAAAACTACAGGCCAATATCACTGATGAACATAGATGCAAAAATCCTTAACAAAATTCTAGCAATCAGAATCCAACAGCATATTAAGAAGATCATACATCATGACCAAGTGGGCTTTATCCCAGGAATGCAAGGATTCTTCAATATCCGCAAATCAGTCAACGTAATACACCACATTAACAAACTGAAATATAAAATTCATATGATTATCTCAATAGGTGCAGAGAAAGCCTTCGACAAAATTCAACATCCATTTATGATAAAAACCCTCCAGAAAGTGGGAATAGAAGGGACATACCTCAACATAATAAAAGCTATATATGACAAACCCACAGCAAACATTATCCTCAATGGTGAAAAACTGAAAGCATTTCCCCTAAAGTCAGGAACAAGACAAGGGTGCCCACTCTCACCACTGCTATTCAACATAGTTCTGGAAGTTTTGGCTACAGCAATCAGAGCAGAAAAAGACATAAAAGGAATACAAATTGAAAAAGAAGAAGTAAAACTTTCACTGTTCGCTGATGACATGATCCTCTACACAGAAAACCCTAGAGACTCTACCAGAAAACTACTAGAGCTAATCAATGATTACAGTAAAGTTGCAGGATATAAAATCAACACACAGAAATCCCTTGCATTCCTATACACTAATAATGAGAAAATAGAAAGAGAAATTAAGGAAACTATTCCATTCACTGTTGCAACGAAAAGAATTAAATACTTAGGAATATATCTACCTAAGGAAACAAAAGACTTGTACATAGAAAACTATAAAACACTACTGAAAGCAATCAAAGAGGACACTAATAGATGGAGAAATATACCATGCTCATGGATTGGAAGAATAAATATTGTAAAAATGAGTATACTACCCAAAGTAATTTATACATTCAATGCAATCCCTATCAAGCTACCAAGGATATTTTTCACAGAACTAGAACAAATAATCTCACAATTTGTATGGAAATACAAAAAACCTCGAATAGCCAAAGCAATCTTGAGGAAGAAAAATGGAACTGGGGGAATTAACCTGCCAGACTTCAGGCTCTACTACAAAGCCACAGTCATCAAGACAGTATGGTACTGGCATAAAGACAGAAATATAGATCAATGGAACAAAATAGAAAGCCCAGAGATAAATCCACGCATCTATGGACACCTCATCTTTGACAAAGGAGGCAAGAATATAAAATGGAGAAAAGACAGTCTCTTTAACAAGTGGTGCTGGGAAAACTGGTCAGCCACTTGTAAAAGAATGAAACTAGAACACTTCCTAACACCATACACCAAAATAAACTCAAAATGGATTAGAGAGCTAAATGTAAGACCAGAAACTATAAAACTCCTAGAGGAGAATGTAGGCAAAACACTCTCCGACATAAATCACAGCAGGATCCTCCATGACCCACCTCCCAGAATATTGGAAATAAAAGCAAAAATAAACAAATGGGACCTAATTAAAATCAAAAGCTTCTGCACAGCAAAGGAAACTATAAGTAAGGTGAAAAGACAGACTTCAGAATGGGAGAAAATAATAGCAAATGAAGCAACTGATAAAGGATTAATCTCCAAATTATACAAGCAGCTCCTGCAGCTCAATTCCAGAAAAATAAATGACCCAATCAAAAAATGGGCCAAAGAACTAAACAGACATTTCTCCAAAGAAGACATAAAGATGGCTAACAAACACATGAAAAAATGCTCAACATCCCTCATAATCAGAGAGATGCAAATCAAAACCACAATGAGATACCATTTCACACCATTCAGAATGGCTGCTATCCAAAAGTCTACATGCAATAAATGCTGGAGAGGATGTGGAGAGAAAGGAACCCTCTTACACTGTTGGTGGGAATGCAAACTAGTACAGCCACTATGGAGAACAGTGTGGAGATTCCTCAAAAAACTGGAAATAGAACTGCCATATGATCCAGCAATCTCACTCCTGGGCATACACACCGAGGAAACCAGAATTGAAAGAGACACGTGTACTCCAATGTTCATTGCAGCACTGTTTATAATAGCCAGGACATGGAAGCAACCTAGATGTCCATCTGCAGACGAATGGATAAGAAAGCTTTGGTACATATACACAATGGAGTATTATTCAGCCATTAAAAAGAATACATTTGAATCAGTTCTAATGAGGTGGATGAAACTGGAGCCTATTATACAGAGTGAAGTAAGCCAGAAAGAAAAACACCAATACAGCATACTAATGCATATATATGGAATTTAGAAAGATGCAAATGATAACCCTGTATACGAGACAGCAAAAGAGACACAGATGTATAGAACAGTCTTTGGGACTCTATGGGAGAGGGTGAGGGTGGGATGATTTGGGAGAATGGCATTGAAACACGTATGTTGTCATATGTGAAACGAATCACTAGTTCAGGGTCAATGCATGTTATAGGATGCTCGGGGCTGGTATGTGGGGATGACCCAGAGGGAGGATAAAGGGAGGAGGGAGGTGGGAGGGCGGTTCAGGAGGGGGAACTTATGTAAACCCGGGGCAAATTCATATCAATGTATGGCAAAACCAACCAATATAATATTGTAAAATAATTTGCCTCCAATAAAAAATAAATTAATTACCAAAAAAAAAGACTTGTTTACAAAATAGATCTGTCCTCAATAAACTTGACCTGATTATTTATATAAAAAAAAAAAACAAAAAAAAAACAAAACATGTTCATGGAGCACCTATGATGTTCTAAGGACTGCAGGACTCAAAGGTAGAAAGTGCGGGAAGAGGGTCATGAGATCAAGAATGAGACAGAGTTGTGCAAAACATGTTAAGAATGTGGATTTTTCTTGACAGCAAAAGAGCAGCTATTGAAAGATTTTAAAACAAGTTTGCATTTTTAAAATGCAGAGTAGAAAATGGATCAGATCCCAAGAAGAATAGATGTGGGAGAAGTGCTCAGTCATCCAGTAAGTGATGACAGTGGCTTGAACCGGAGAGTGAGGACAGATTACGGAAGGTACTTAAGAGGTATTCAGGTAACTAATTTAGTAATACTTGCATATGGACTTAGTTGGGAAAGAGAGATGAGTCAAATGCCAGTCCTAGGTGCTTGGGTTGAGTATCTGAGTGGTTGTTAATGGCATTTAATGACAGAGAGAGAGTATAAGGACAAGGAAAAAACTTCATGGAAACTATCTCAGGTTCAGTTTGGGGCATGTTGAATTTAAGGAACCGGGTATCACGTGACATCATGATGATATCAGGGTAATATCAAGTAAGCAGCAGGCTATTTGGACTGGAGACTTAGAACATAAGTCTGAGCTGCAGATGAAAAGAAAATGGAATTCTGTGGAGTAGATGAGGTTTCCTGAAGAGAGAGGGTAGAGTGATTCTAAAATTCACGGGGAACCACAGAAGACTCTGAATTCCCAAAGCAGTTTTGAGAAAAAAAACAAAACAGGCAGTGTCATCCTTCCAGACTTCAGACAATACTACAGAGCTACTGTCATCAAAACAGTTTGGTCCTGGCACAAAAACAGACATATAGGTCAATGAAACAGGAAAGAAAGCCCAAATAAACCTGTGCACCTATGGTCAGTTAAACTATGACAAGAAGGCAAGAATATACAGTGGAGAAAAGACAGTTTCTTCAGTAAGGGGCACTAGGGAAATTGGACAGCTCCATGTAAAATGATGAGATTAGAACATTTCTTCACCCTTTTGTATATTATTTAAAAAAAAAAACTCAAAGTGGATTAATGATCTAAATGTAAGACTGTAAAACTCCTAGAAGAGAACGCAGTCAGAGCATTCATTGATGTAAGTCACAGCATTATTTTTTGGATTGCTCTCCCAAGGCAAAAAAATAAAAGCAAAAATAAACAAATAGGACCTAATTAAACTTAAAAGCTTTTTCACAACAAAGGAAACCACTGACAAAAGTAAAAGACATGTTATGGAAAGGAAGAAAATATTTGTACATGATAAAACCAACAAAGGGCTAATATCAAAATGATATAAACAGTTCCTATAACTCAGTATCAAAAAATCCGAACAACCAAACAAAAAGTGGGCAGAAAACCTGAATAAACATTTTTCCAAAGATGACTTACAGATGGCCAACAGGCACATAGAAAGAAGCTCAACATCACTAATAATTAAAGAAATGCAAATCAAAATCAAATGAGATATCACTTCAGACCTATCAGAATGGTTATCGTCAAAAGGTGTCCAAATAACAAATGTTCACAAAGATGTAGACATAAGGGAACTTTTTTTTTTTTACCTCACCATACAACATGTGGGATTCTCCCTGACCATAGGTCAAACTCGTGCCCCTGCAATGTAATTACAGAGTCTTAACTACTGGACTGCCAAGGAAGTCTGAGAAAAGGGAACCTTTGTATATTGTTGGTAGGAATGCAAATTGGTACAGCCACTATGGAAAACAGAATGGGGAACTAAAAAAACCAAAAACAGAACTACCATCAGTTCAGTTCAGTCGCTCAGTCATGTCCAACTCTTTGTGACCCCATGGACTGCAGCACACCAGGCCTTCCTGTCCATCACCAACTCCTGCAGCTTAATCAAACTCATGTCCATGAGTCAGTGATGCCATCCAGCCATCTCACCCTCTGTCATCCCGTTCTCCTCCCACCTTCAGTCTTTCCCAGCATAAGGGTCTTTTCCAATGAGTCAGTTTTTCACATCAGGTGGCCAAAGTATTGGAGTTTCAGCTTCAGCATCAGTCCCTCCAATGAACATTCAGGACTGATTTTCTTTAGGATGGACTGGTTGGATCTCCTTGAAGTCCAAGGGACTCTCAAGAGTCTTCTCCAGCACCACAGTTCAAAAGCATCAACTCTTCAGCACTCAGCTTTCTTTATAGTCCAACTCTCACATCCATACATGACTATTGGAAAAACCATAGCTTTGGCTAGATGGACCTTTGTTGGCAAAGTAATGTCTCTGTTTTTTAATATGCTGTCTAGGTTGGTCATAACTTTTCTTCCAAGGAGCAAGCATCTTTGAATTTCATGGTTGCAGTCACCATCTGCAGTAATTTTGGAGCCCAAGAAAATAGTCTGTCACTGTTTCCACTGTTTCCCCATCTATTTCCCATGAAGTGATGGGACCAGATGCCATGATCTTAGCTTTCTGAATGTTGAGTTTTAGGCCAACTTTTCACTCTCTTTGACTTTCATCAAGAGGTTCTTCAGTTTCTCTTCACTTTCTGCTATAAGGGTGGTGTCATCTGCATATCTGAGATTATTGATATTTCTCTCAGCAATCCTGATTCCAGCTTGTGCTTCAGCCAGTCCAGGATTTCTCATGATGTACTCTTCTTATAAGTTAAATAAGCAGGGTGACAATACACAGCCTTGATGTACTCCTTTTCCTATTTGGAACCAGTCTGTTGTTCCATGTCCAGTTCTAACTGTTGCTTCCTGACCTGCATACAGATTTCTCAGGAGGCAGGTAAGGTGATGTGGTATTCCCATCTCTTGAAGAACTTTCCACAGTTTGTTGTGATCCACACAGTCAAAGGCTTTGGCATAGTCAATAAAGCAGAAATAGATTTTTTTTTGGAACTCTCTTGCTTTTTTGATGATCCAGCGGATGTTGGCAATTTGATCTCTGGTTTCTCTGCCTTTTCTAAATCCAGCTTGAATATCTAGAATTTCACAGTTCACATTACTGCTGAAGCCTGGCTTGGAGAATTTCAATCATTACTTTACTAGCATGTGAGATGAATGCAATTTCGGTAGTTTGAGCATTCTTTGGCATTGCCTTTCTTTGGGATTGGAATGAAAACTGACCTTTTCCAGTCCTGTGGACACTGCTGAGTTTTCCAAATTTGCTGGCATATCGAGTGCAGCACTTTCAGAGCATCATCTTTCAGGATTTGAAATAGCTCAACTGGAATTCCATCACCTCCACTAGCTTTGTTCGTAGTGATGCTTCTTAAGGCCTCCTTGACTTTGCATTCCAGGATGTCTGGCTCTAGGTGAGTGATCACACTATCATGGTTATCTGGGTCATTAAGATCTTTTTTGTATAATTCTCCTGTGTATTCTTGCCACCTCTTCTTAATGTCTTCTGCTTCTGTTAGTTCCATACTGTTTCTGTTAGTTCCATACTGTTTCTGTTCTTTATTGTGCCCATTTTTGCATGAAATGCTCCCTCGTTATTTCTAATTTTCTTGAAGAGATCTCTAGTCTTTCCCATTCTGTTGTTTTCCTCTATTTCTTTGCACTGATCACTGAGGAAGGCTTTCTTTTCTCTCCTAGCTATTCTTTGGAACTCTGCATTCAAATTGGTATATCTTTCCTTTTCTCCTTTGCCTTTCCTCTTCTTTTCTCAGCTATTTGTAAGCCCTCCTCAGACAGCCATTTTGCTTTATTGCATTTCTTTTTCTTGGGGATGATCTTGATCACTGCCTCCATCCATAGTTCTTCAGGCACTCTATTAGATCTAATCCCTTGAATCTATTTCTCACTTCCACTGTATAATGGTAAGGGATTAGATTTAGGTCATACCTGAATAGTCTAGTGGTTTTCCCTACTTTCTTCCATTTAAGTCTAAATTTGGCAATAAGGAGTTCATGATCTGAGCCACACTCAGCTCCTGGTCTTGCTTTTGCTGACTGTATAGAGCTTCTCCATCTTTGTCTGCAAAGAATATAATCAATCTTATTTCGGTGTTGACCATCTGGTGATGTCTATATGTAGAGTCTGCTCTTGTGTTGTTGGAAGAGGGTGTCTGCTATGTCCAGTGCATTCTCCTGGCAAAACTCTATTAGCCTTTGCCCTGCTTCATTTTGTACTCCAAGGCCAAATTTCAAGAACTACCATAAGATTCATCAATTTCACCCCTTGATATATATCTAAAACAATGCACACTCTAATTCAAAAGATACATGCACCCCAATTTTCATAGCAACACTATTTACTGTAGATAAGATATGGGAGCATCCTAAATGTCCATCAACAGACAAATGAATACAAGAAGATGTATATATGTGTGTGTGTGTATACAAAATGAAATGTTACTCATCCATGGAAAAGAATGAAATTCTGTAATTCGCTATAACATTGAAGGACCTAGAAAACAATATTCTTAGTTAAATCAGACAAAGACAAATATTGCATGTTATCACTTACATGTTGAATCAAAAAACACAAATGAATGTACAGCAAAACAGAAAGACTCATAGATAGAGAAAAGTAGTCTTACCAGCGAGGAGAGGTATATTAATTTAAGGGCGTGGAATTAAGAGATACAAACCACTATGTAAAAAATACATAAGCAACAGGATCCGTTGTATAGCACAGGGAATTATAGCCATTTTCTTGTAATAACTTTTAATGGCATATAATTTGTAAAAATACTGAATCACTATGTTGTATGCTTGAAACTAATAAGTCAAGTATACTTCAGTAAAAGAAAGAAACAAATAAGCGAGTTTTTAGAAAAAGAGTATAGACTGAAAAGAGAAGAGGGCATGTTATTCACCTTGAGGAATTCCATCACCTAAGGGTTAGGTAGAGGTAAAGAAAAGCCAAGAAAAGTATAGCCGGAGGGAATGTAATATCAAGGGTGACTTTTCTCCTTAAGATGCAGTGGATTGAGGATATTTGATGACAGGAAGCACATCAAGGGGAAGGCTGAAGTCACTGTAGAGAGGAAAGACAACTGCCAACATAAAGTCCCTGAGAATCCAGAAGAGGATAGGGATTAAGGGAAGAGGTAGGATTGTTCTTTGACGGGGACACAACGCTGAAACAGGAAGGAAGGAAGGCAGATTGGGGACAGATGCGGACAGCTTCGTAAAGCTGATTTTGAAAAGCCGTGGTACTTCTCTGATAGCGCGTTACTTTCTGTGTGAAGCTGATAGTGAGTTCACCTGTTCCATGTAAGCGTAGGCAGAAGGACAGAGGCTTGAGGAAGTTTAAGACTGAATTGACTGTAAAGACACACTGGGGTTTCCAGGGAATGTTGACAGCTCATAAATTTGCTTTTTTGTATGGTTTATTTCTATTAGTGACTCCAGCCTGGGTGCAAGTATAAAGAATATGGGTAGCTGGATTCATTCAGCGAGGGCTTTGCCAGCTTGGGGATTTGACAGGTGCTACAAAAAGACAGTGAGGTGAGGTGAATTCGAATACTGACAGGAAACTGGTGAAAATGATGGTTTATAGAGTATACACTGGATAAGGGAGGAAACTAAATACAGGAAGGAGATGATTCGATGAAGATAGGAGAATGGTGCTAGGGTCTGAATGTTTGTATCCTGTCAAAATTCACATGTTGAAATACTAACCTCCAAAAATGATGGTATTAGGAAGTAGGGTTTTGGGGGAGCGGGGTGTGCTTAAGTCATAAGGATGGGGTCCTCATGGATAGGATTAGTGCCCTTGTATAACACAAGAAACTCTAGAGAGTTCCCTGGCTCCCTTGTTTCCACCTTGTGGGTACATCGAGAGGAGGTGCTGGCTATGAACCCAGGAAAAGGCTCTCCCCCAACTATGCTGGCACCTTAATCTCAGACTTTTATCCTGTAGAACTGTAGGAAATAAAGTTTTGCTTATAGGCTACCCACTCTTTGGTATTTTGTTACAGTAACACTAACAGACCAAGATGAATGGTCAATGGACTGAAAGTAGTTAAGTGAAGTAGTGGTAGATCCAAGTGAGCAAGCCAAAAAGCTCAATGTCTATAAACTAAGAATGTGACATTTCTAGAAGTGGTTTCAAAAGTGGAACTTTCCAGTGATGAGTTCTAGAGTCTGAATCTGGGAATGGTAGCTGTACTAGTCAGGAAAATATAAGCTATTCTGCATTAAAAGATTGATTCCAATCTCAGATAAAATCTCAAATAAAACAAAGCTTTACTTATCACTCAAGCTGTTTTATTTTGGCATGCTGCCATTTCAACACATAGCCTTCAGGTTTCTATGGCAGGGGATGAAAAGACTGTACTGAGTTCTTAGATGCTTTGTTCTGGAAGCAAAACATGTCACTTCGGCTCACAATCCTTTGTCCAGAAGTAGTCACATGGCCCCATCTGCAGTGCCCCATTCGCAGTGGGGCAGGAATTTAAAAGAGCACATGGATATTTAGTGAGGAATAAAAGTCTCTCCACAGCAGCTGAGAGGGATGAAGGAGATGATTAAAAATAAAGTGATTACAGAATGTCATCTTTGATGAGCTGCTAGAGTGTGGTAGAAAGGAAAACTGAATGACGTGCTATGGCCTTCAGTGAAAGGGAGGACAGATGCAAGTTGGTAAATAACAGCAATGAGAAGAGAGCTGGATGGTGAGTCTCAAAGAAGAGTGGAATTTTCTCTTGGGTGGAGAAGAAAGTGCCCAAGAGAAAACGATAAAGAAATTTATCACCTGGGCAACAGGAATCAAGCCGTTCCATTAGACTGCCTGGGAATCTGGACTGCTGCTGCTGCTAAGTTGCTCCAGTCGTGTCCGACTCTTTTGCGACCCCATAGACGGCAGCCCACCAGGCTCCTCCATCCCTGGGATTCTCCAGGCAAGGACACTGGAGTGGGCTGCCATTTCCTTCTCCAATGCATGAAAGTGAAAAGTGAAAGTGAAGTCGCTCATTCGTGTCCGACTCTTAGCGATCCCATGGACTGCAGCCTACCAGGCTCCTCCATCCATGGGATTCTCCAGGCAAGAGTACTGGAGTGGGTTGCCATTGCCCTCTCCAGGGAATCTGGACTATTGCTCAATAAAGTCTTGTAGAGAGATTAGAGCCGCCATCCAGGTGATCTTCAGAAACACAGAATGCTGTTGTGTGGTAGGAAATTATTTCTGAATATAAATTGATGTCTTTCCTTGTATTTCTTTCTCCCTATTGTGTTTGCCCCTATAAAGAGCTGGTTGTACTCATTGCCTCGAGGTAAGAGTTGTCGCAAGGTGGAAAGCAAAGGGTCTGAATCATGCTCCTAAGTTCCATTGTACCAGTCGACCATTCTATGACAAGAATGGAAAGGTGTGATAGCCAGAACAACGGCTCCCCTAGAGACAACCATGTCCTAATCTCTGGAACCCCTGAATGTGGTAGGCTAGCTGGCAAGGGGGAAGTAAGATTGCAGATGAAGATACTAAACATCTGACATTAAATTAAGGAGACTTAAATGTCCCACAAGGATCTCTGAATACGGAACAGGGAGGCAAAAGAGTCTGTCAGGCTTATGCAGCACGAAAGACCTGACTGACCAGCAATGGCTTTGGAGATGGAAGGGGGCCATGAACCAAGGAATGCGGGCCAGTTTTAGAAGGAAAAGGAAAAGAAGAGCATTCTCCCCTACCACTCCCAGAGGGCACAGAGCTCTGCCAACACCCCCATTTTAGCCCAGTGAGACCCTCCTCAGACTTCTGAACCTGAAGATAAATTAGTGCCGTAATGTGTTACAGCTGCAGTAGGAAACTATCATGAAGGGCACAGACACAGTTTTGAGAGCTGGAAGTTTAAAGAGGGAATTACCCAGGAGGAGGAGCAGTCAAGCAGTGCCCAAGCAGAAGCACAAACCCGTCATGGAGATGAGTTAACAGCAGAGCGAGGAGCCCAGGACGCTGCTCCCCCACGGAGCACAGAGGCAGGCGGCAGGCTTCCTGAAGTAGGGTTACGACCTGAGCTTCAAACCTGGCACCGTGCAGGGAGACAGCAAGACCCCCATGGAAAATGGCACCTTAATTAGCCTCAGGAAGAGTTTGCTTTATTTTGGCCACTAGTATTTTGTCTTTTCCAGTGCTATACCCATAATACTGTTTTTGTTTAGTCCGGTGATTTTGTAATGAGGTAACCCGGCTAGCCTGAACTAGAGTTCTTGGTTCTCCTTTCCTGTAGGTTGGGGTGGACCCCAAGAAAGATTTTTTTTTTTTATGGAGGGGGATGGGCATGGGGAAGCACATGGAACCTTAGTTCCCCACCAGGGATAGAACCCCTGCCCCCTGCAGTGGAAGCTGGAGTCTTAACCTCTGGCCACCAGGGGAGTGCCCCCAAGAGAGGTTCTTGTGGGTGATAAATATAAAAGATAAAGGAGGGCAGAAAGGAAAGAGCAGCTCAGCTGTGAGGTCACTTGATGCTGCTGAAACCACCACACCTTCCCCTGGAGCTTCCTTTTTCTTCTCCAAATCCTGTGCCAAGTGTGGGTGTTTAGGTCCCTGAAGAAAGCCCTGTGTTTGTATTAGTTTCCTACTGCAGGATAACCCACCCCACCATGACCAGTTGCAATGAGAACTGACACAAGTACGTCTTGTCAGCTCCATCTCAAACTGTGGCTTCTGGCTGGTTCTTGCTTCCTCCTACATTATATCCATCTTTCTTTCCCATCTGCCTGCCGTGGACTTCAAAATCCCAGTTTAGATGTGAATATAACAGCCTTCCAGAGACTACTTAACCAGCTCCCCCATTACACAAAATCAAGTTACTGTAATAAATACCTTGAATATGATATGTGTGTGTTTATATGTGTTAGTCACTCGGTCGTGTCTGACTCTTTGTGACCCCATGGACTGTAGGCTCCTCTGTCTGTGGGATTCTCCAGGCAAGAATCCTGGAGTGGGTTGCCATTTCCTTCTCCATGAATATAAGAGAATGTGTATGACAGAAGGCCAACAGGCACACAAAAATACGCTTGACATTGCTAATTATTAGAGAAATGCAAATCAAAACTACAGTGAGGGATGACCTCACACCAGTCAAAATGACCAGTAATACACACTGGGGAAGGTGTGGAGCAGAGGGAACTCTCCTGTACTGTTGGTGGGAATGTAAATTATGCAGCGACTATGGGAAGCTCTGTACAGGTTCCTCAAAAAACCAAAAATAGAGTTGCCATATGATCCAGCAATCCCACTCTTGGGCATAAGTCCAGAAAAGATGAAGACTCTAAATTGAAAAGATCCACTCACCCCAATGTCCATAGCAACACTGTTTACAAAAGCCAAGGCATGGAAACAACCAAGTGTCCATCAGCAGACGAATGCATAAAAAAGAGGTACATCTACACAGCGGAATATTATTCAGCCATAAAATGAGTGCATTGCTGGCATTTGCAGCAACATGGATGAACCTACAGGTTATCATACTGAACGAAGTAAGTCAGACAAAGACGAATATTATATCACTTATATGTGGAATCTGAAAAATAATGCAAATTAATTTATTCACAAAAGAGAAACAGTCGCACAGACATAGAAACCAAACTTATGGTTATCAAAGGGGAAAGGAGTGGAGGATAAATTAGGAATATGGGATCAATAGATACAGACTACTATATATAAAATAAAACAAGGATTTACTGTATAGCACAGGAACTATATTCAATATTTTATAATAACCTATAATGGAGAACAACCAAAAAAAGAAAAAAATATAACTGAATCACTTTGCTGTACATCTGAAATTAACACAATATTATAAATCAACTATACTTTAAGATAATGTGTATGTATACAGGAGGCAGGAGGAGAAGGGGATGACAGAGGATGAGATGGTTGGATGGCATCACTGACTCAATGGACATGAGTTTGAGCAGGCTCCAGGAGTTGGTGACGGACAGAAAGGTCTGGCGTGCTGCAGTCCATGGGGTCGCAAAGAGCTGGCCATGGCTGAGCACCTGAACTGAACTGATGTGTTTCCCCTGAACCCTTGGTCTCCATCATATTTGTTTTATAACCAAAAATTATTTTCAATTTCTGTGATTTGTAGGAGTTATATTTAGTGCCGCTCATGGATTAGGAGCGACAATGGCAACCCACTCCAGTACTCTTGCCTGGAAAATCCCATGGATGGAGGAGCCTGGTGGGCTGCAGTCCATGGGGTCGCTAAGGGTCGGGCACGACTGAGCGACTTCACTTTCACTTTCATGGATTATCATTCTGGTCATTTACTCTTTTAAATTATCCCTCAGTATTTTTATGAATAGTATTTTTCTTGGATCAGTAGAACATGAACAACTCATTCAGATAAAGTAATCATTTGTTTCCTACTTAAAGCTATCTTTAAAATGCTACCCCTCACCTCTCCTCTAACACCCTCCAAAAAAGCCTTGAAAGGATCATTCAAAATACACAACAGATATACTGCTAATAAGGAAACAGTGATCCATGAATAAATTACGAATAGTGACACAAGGCAAGGCAATGTTTGTGATTCAGCTCAATAGACTTTGCTGGCAGGAAAACATCCTGTAATCAATCCTTTGATTGCTGGAAAACATAGTTCAAAATAAAAAATGAAGTAATCCTGCACATACAGCCAGAAACATAAGAACAAACACTGCAGACTTGTAATTCCCCTCCCTGGGCCTGATTTGAAACAAAATTTAAGCAGCCTGGAAAGGGTGGGAGATATGATAGTCAGATACTCCTGTGTTGGAAACCATGGTTCTGGCACTCTGCAGCTCTGTGATTTTAAGCCAATGATTTAACTTTCAGAAGCCCAATTTTCTTGTCTACAAAATGGCAGTAATAGTACCAAACTCGTAGGATTGTGGAAAAGATTAAAAATAATATGTAAAACTTCCAGCACATAAAAGACTATTATTAAACACCCCAAATAGCAGTTGCATCTCCTTTGTTAGTACCTTTAAAAACATGTCTCTGAAAACGATGTCCTAGAAAATCCCTATAGTTGAGTGCATATGTGTTTACCAATTGCTTAGGCCCATTCATCTTACTTTCCAGCTATAACACCCACTGAGGTCAAACTAAAGTAGTGCAGGAGCTCGCCCTTTTCACGGCTGGGGAAGACGGAAGTTCTTGGCAGGAGTGTGGAACCTTAGAGAAAGAAAGGCCCTTGCCCTCATCCAGGCAGCTGCTACTTAAGTAGCTGCACTGCGTGCCTGGTCACAAGACAGGGGAGGACAGAAAGAGGGCCGGCCCTCCTGGCCCAACCTGGAGTTGAGTGCGTGAGAAGACTACTTTCCTCTCCAACTGCCTCCAGCTGTGTCCCACCTTCTTCTATAAGTTCCTGTGGTCAGGTTACCAAGCCAGGGCATTCCCGAAGTGAAAATACACCAACAGCTGTGTTTGGAATCTATAAATAACATTTTAACAATTATACACAGGGTCAAATTTAACACCAAGCCTGCAGGAAACTTATCCCCAAAATAAGAGATGAAGAGATCACATGACCCTCAAATAGAGTGAAATTATTATGGAGAAAGGAAGACATGAAAACAAAACATTATTGTGCTCCAGACAATAGTTTACAAAATTGTGGGGCCAAGGGTGGTGGTGGTAGTTTAGTCACTAAGTCGTGTCCGACTCTTGTGACCCCATGGACTGTAGCCTGCCAGGCTCCTTTGTCCATGGGATTCTCTTGGCGAGAAAACTGGAGTGGGTTGCCATTTCCTTCTCCGTGGGATCTTTCCCACCCAGGAATTGAACCTGGGTCTGCTGCATTGCAAGGGTCAAGGGTACATAACCTTAAATAAAATTCTTTATTTCCCCCTAACTATGCTATAAGGTATCCAAGAATATTTATTTTCTGATTCTTGCCACAGGTATTATTATTACTTCAGGTTAGTAGTTAATGACTTTTTTAAAAGCTGTGAACATTCATCTTTTGCCCTCATATACATGTTTGCGGTGGCTTCCCTGGTAGCTCCAGAAGGTAAAGAATTGGCCTGCAATGCAGGAGATGCAGGTTCAATCCCTGGGTTGGGAAGATCCCCTGGAGAAGGGAATGGCTACCCACTCCAGTATTCTTGCCTGGAGAATTCCACGGACAGAGGAGCCTGGTGGGCTATAGTCCATGGGGTCTCAGAGTCTGACATGACTGAGTACCTTAGCACATGCCTGTCTGTACTATTGATAAACTTTTCTACCTATGGTTTGAGGTTTCTGTAGATACAGGATCCAGAAGAGCATGAACTTCATGAATAGAGACATAATCTTAAAAATGAAAATTGACAACTGTGAAGAAAATTTCTTCTGTATTTTCTTCTGCTTCTAGCAATAAGCCCAATACAAGTGAAATTCTATTCACATAGGTTAGAATTAGACAGCAGAACCAAGGTGGTTTGAGACATAAACAAGTGGAGAAGAGAAGGCTGCCCTGAGAAAGCCTGGCAAGGAGAGTGGATTCAGCTCACTTGGGAAGAACGGCTTCCAAGATGGCTCACTATTGTGGGTGGCACACTGGTGCTGGCTACTGTCAGGGGACTTCATTTCCTCTCTACAGCCCTCCTTGAGGGATGGCAGCTGGCTTCTCCCACAGTAAGCAACCCAGGAGACCCAGGCAGAAGAATACTTCCTATGACCTTGTCACAGAGATCACAGACTTTTGTGCATGAGTCACCAGGCCACCCCGACTCACTGTGGCAGTGAATCATTTCAGTCGCTCTGTCGTGTCCGACTCTTTGTGATCCCATGGACTGCAGCACGCCAGGCCTCCCTGTCCATCCCCAATTCCTGGAGTTTACTCACACTCATGTCCATTGAGTCCTTCCTTATTAACAAATAAAAAGAAACTCAATGATTTGCTAGACTAGGACTTTAATACTATTGGAAATGGCAGCAGCCCCTGAGATGGGCAATATCAATCTTTCTCCAAGGGGAGGCAGGTATGTATAAGAAGGGAAATGGAAGATGAGCTTAAATGTGTTTACCATTCACTTACATTTACAAGAACTGTTTTGGGCTAAGCAGTGTCATGATGGGGTACCATACACATCGTGCCAAAGGACCAGAGACACAGAGCTTCACTGTATAAGAAATCAGCTCTCTGGAAAAAAAAAAATTAAAAAGAAAAAAAAAGAAATCAGCTCTCTGGTACCTGGCGCAGTGGAGCCAGTGTCAGATTTTTGCATGAGCACATGCAGTTTGGGGAAAGGCTTTAGGGCAGACTACCTCTTCAGAGTAGTCCTAAATGGACTCATAGCTCTAAAGAATCTTCAGATTTAGGATTCAAGACTCAGGACTTAATCCCCAAACTTAGGACTCTAGGGAGTCCCACGACTTTTTGGAAGTAACACTGACATTGCAGGATGTCTGCCTTTCAGCGTCACGGGCACAGTGATCTCCAGCTGTCTGCGTGATATGTATGGTCACAATGTCTTCAGAACATTGGCAGTGGACAGGGTTATTGGAAATTAGAGTTATCTTTGAAATCCTTACCTAACTCTTGGATATACTAACATGTCCTTTTATATGAAAAGCAAAGTAGCTATGGGGAGATATAAGCAATTAACAGAATTCTAGAATTCTCAAGGATGGATGCGTTCTAAAGGAAGAGAAGGCTTTTATTTATTTATTTTTTTAGGTGTTCATAGATTAAGAAAAAAAGATTGAATTTTGTTTTGAGTTTTAATATAATCTCATATTTTTAAAGAAATACACACTATTTTAAATTTACCACAATTTTAAGAGGTGAAAAATATGACATAGCTAATTAAAATAAATTCTCCTGAAAAACCTCCAAGTCAGTGGAGGTGAATGATCACCTGTGACTGGAAAAATAAATAAATAAAATAAAGGAAAAGAAACAGAATAAGAAAATACCTGAAGATGAATTCAGGGTGCAGATAGGTCTGTGTAGTCTCAAAGAGAACATCCAGACACAGGGTAGGGGTGATGTACAGTCAGTTACAGGAAAGATTCAGACTTAGGGTTCGATGGGACTATAGTGACCCCTGCTGGAGCCTATCTTTTTATTTTTAAATTCGAGAACTCAAGTCAGGGCCTGTGTAAAGAAAATTACAACTTCTACAGAGTAATTGAGTTTGAAAGTTGGATAAAGGCTTAGAGAGCATTTAGCATCCCCTCATTATTTCATAGCTGATGAAATGGGTCTTTAGCCCACAGAGTTTAAAATGACTTGCTTTAGGTCACAGAACTGGGATTACCAGGGAAAAAAGACATCTGCCCAGTTTGTGGGCCTATTCATACCGGTGGAGTTTTGTGTCACAGCAAGTAAAAGTATTTGAAGCACACAAAATGAAGAGGTCCAGCAACATATCAGGAATTAAACTTCTTTTAAAATAAACTATTTGGTTGATTTGGTTAGTAAAGACTCAGTTTTGCTGAAAAGACAAATTTCTAATCCACCCTAACATGACATTTATTTTTCTTTCTTTCCTTTTTGGCCTTTATGAGCTTATACAATGTCATATCAGAATTAAGTGTATTTTTGGAATGTTAATTTCTGTCCTTCACCGAGTTACCTATGTTCCCTACCTCTGCTGTTTTGATCCTTTTAAAATATTTCTTTGGGCTTGAGTATGCTTTTTATGCCCTTCCCCACTGTCTACCTGTAAAAATCTCCTGACATTGTATTAAGAAAAAGGATGGAAGGGAAATAACACATACGGGAATTGTTCTTATATCAGGATTTTCTGGACAGCCTGACTCTAATTCTTCCCCTCTACTCAGGGCCCTGGGGTCACCCGTTCCTGAGTGCTCTGCTTCTTCATCTTTCTGCTTCTTCATCTTTCTGTCTTCAATCAACATCTCTCCTTCTCCAATCCATAAATCAGAGTTCCCAGGACACAGGCTGACCCTGGGGTTTGTGCATTTCTTCTCCTATCACTGTACTAGGGAGGCAAGATCCCGGTCCCTGCTTATATTCCTAGGTAGCTATGAAAATTTTGGCAAAGTCACTTTTCTTCTTCCACATTTTCAGTTCTGTGACATTTAAATGAATACAATATTGGCTATATTTACTTCACAGAGTTTCAGTTCAGTTCAGTTCAGTCATTCACAGTGTTTAGTGAGGTTCAAATAAGATGAAGTATTTGAAAGAGATTTGAAAAACAGAATTTTGCATAGGATAATTTCTGAGATATTATTTTTTTCATTTTCTTTGTAATATTTTTCCTCTCCAACTATTATTCAAGCAGGTAGCCAGATTCTTTTCTCTCTTTCTTTTTTTTTTTTTTGCTGGTGGAATTTTTTGCATAGGGAGAACTTAAGCTATCTGAGGTTTAAAAATTTCCTCTTATCTTTTATAGAAAAGATTATGCTAGGAACTCTTGGAGAAGGAAGGAAGAGGAGAGATGTAGGCAATGAGAACAAGATGGAAGTCTGTCCCACTTAGACTAGAAAGGTTATATAGGTTTATTGCTTTCACACAGCACAGCCTGAGGTTGCCCCTGAGGAAGGTGGCAAGACCTCCAGATAGATGACTCCATGACAGAGATATTAAAACCTGACTGTCTGCTCTGCTTGCAGAGAGACAGACAGAAGTGAAGATCTACATCAGTTCATGGGCAAGTGCTATTTGACCAAGCAGTCAGGGGCTTAAAGAAAGGATTAGCAGACTGATTAAAAGGAGGTCTGAAGAAGACTTATGTGGATGGGCTTCTCAGAGTGGGCAGACTGAGGATATTTGTGTCCTGTGCAGAAGTTTACTAAAAGGTACCCATTGAAAAAGATCAGTAATTAAGTAAGTGATATGACCCATCTTGTGAATGTCAGTTAACTATTTTCCCCAGTCACCCTGGTGCCTGACAGTGGGCCCAGCAAGAATGTGGGCTTAGGGCTCCCTTTCATCCAGGCTGATCTGGCTACTTACCCTGACAGTACCTATCTAGTCAACATCAGAAATCACACTGAACTTCCAAAATGGCATCAGTTCCAGGGCTTGTCAGACACCTAATGGCAGGTGGGTTACAATGAACCTCCATTATCACAGAGGAAAGACACACTCTGGATTTGGATTTGTCTTTTTGTCTATAATGTTTCTGCTAGCACCACTATTCATGGACTTAGGGTCTGCTCTGTTTACTCTCCCGGCACCCCATAAAAATTTTGACTAAGGAAGTCCATTAAAAGAATAAGAATTGAAGACATGGTTTCCTGTCAAGAGGGAGAAACTGCCTTGATAGAATGGTGGAATGATCTATTAATAATGCATGTATGTTGCCTCTTGTCGGGCTGGGGAGTTGCCCCACAAGCCATATTGAAATCTCTGAGCCAGCAACCAATATATAATGCTATTTCTCCCAGAGCCAGAATATTTATAATACAGAATTATAATGAGCAGTGGTCCCTTCATTATAGCTGCTAATGACCTAATTACGTTAACTCTCATCTCATCTCGACGTTACGCTCATAGCTTCCAAAGGAGGAATACGTCCTTTTGGAAACACCAGAAGTGTTTCACAGAATAGGAGCTGAGGCCACCACATAGCCACTTGAGTTCTTCGTGCCGCTGAACCAGCAAGCAAAGAAGGGCAGTGACTGCTATACTGACTGGGGAACTTGGTCATAATTAGAAAATAAGAACAGGGTTAGTACTACACCACGAAGGGAGGCAGGACTGTGTCTGGAAGCTCAGGGATTTTTTGGGCAACTCTTAGTGCTCCCAGGTCCATGTAACATCTCTGAAAGATTAGAGCAACCGTAGCCAAGCAGGAACCAGCTTTTTCAGGGGTGGAAGTTTAGGCTACCCTAACTGACAATCACAACTAGCGAAAAGTATTATCTGAAGACAAAGAGAACAGTGGAAAGGTTGCAGAAGAAGGGACTTGCAAATACCAACGACGGCCCATAAACTGTGCAGAAATAAGGACTGTAGTCATCTTGTATATTTTCTTTTTTTTTTCCTTTTCCTTTTCTTCCCTGAGGTCTGTCAGTTTCCGAATTTAATTATGAAATAGGCCTGTGTCTGGAAGCAATGAGAAGCAGTGGGTTTGACGTTGAGGAGATTCCTTATCTTCTGACAAATCAATTAGCTTGGGTGATACTAAAACAGGTTATCATGGGACTTCCCTAGTGGTCCAGTGGTTAAGACTCAGCGCTTCCACTTCCACCACTTCCTGGTGGAAGACTCAGCGCTTCCACCAGGTGCCTGGAAGCCTGTCAATAAATGCTGTACCTTCCTTCACCACTTACACACACACTCAGCAATTCCAATGCAGGTGTTGCAGGTTTAATCCCTGGTAGCAGAACTAAGATCCCACATGCCACAAGGCATGGCAAAATAAATAAATAAATAAAACAGGATATCAGGCAGAGATACTAACATTACCAGACAGAGGAGGAAGGGTTGCTTTTGGGAAGGTGGTGCAAGTGGTAAAGAATCCACCTGTTGACTCAGGAGATGCAAGAGACACCGGTTTGATCCCTGGGTCTGGAGATCCCCTGGAGGATGGCAACCCACTTCAGTATTTCTTGCCTGGAAAATTCCATGAAGCTTGGTGGGCTCCAGTCCATGGGGTTGCAAGGAATCAGACACAAATGGGCACACAAGTCCCTAAGACTCAGTGGGATTTGGGGATTCAAGGCAGCTGGATTCATTAGACCCTACCCAAGTATTTCCATTCTCAGGATCCTACTCTCCTAATTAATGCCTAGAAAGCCTGCATTGTAATGCAGAAATCTGCTGAATCAAACTTTAGTTTGTTTTTTGGGTACTTCAACCCCACTGGTTCAAGAAATAAAACATTTCTTTTTAGGTAGTCAAGGAAGCTTTTTGATTCTGACAGTGCCCTGAATTAAAAATGTCAGTCTCTGACTTTGTCACTTAGGTAAGCTTTCTAGTGCAATTAGAACCACACCCCACAGCTCGCGTAATTTCCACCTCGATAATTTTACTGAGACAGCCACTGTGTGTGCACACGCTAACTCACCTCTGTAGCGTCTGACCCTGTGTGGCCCCATGGACCAGGGCCCACAAAGCTCCTCTGTCCATGGGATTCTCCAGGCAAGAATGCTGGAGTGGGTTGCCATTCCCTCCTCCAGAGGACCTTCCTGAGCCAGGGATCGAACCTCCATTTCTTATGTCTTCTGCATTGGCAGGCGGGTTTTTTCACCACCAGTGTCTTGTTTTCCACTGACAGATCACTACTGATTTCAAATCTGACCTGTGTAAGTGTTAATGTCCACTATATGCTCATATTATGTGCTAGGCTGCTTGGGAAGAAAGGGATACAAATGAAGGAAAGAAATGGGCCCTGACCTCAAATATGTTGTGATCTTATAATTGGTAGCTAAAAGAGTTCTCCTAAACTCAGGAAAGCAAACAGCATTCTTCGAGCTGCTCCATTCCCTTTTCACTAGATGACCAGTGGGTACTATATTTGTTAAGCAGAGTGAGAGAGGAAAGAAGTTTCTTGAGTCCCCCGATAGTTTTCATTGAAACAATGTTATAAATGATGGTTCTTTTTATACACAGTCTTCAAAGACTATTGAACCCTTAAAGTTACTGAAATGCAATGCTATTTGTATATAAAACAATCCACTTCTGGCAAAATTATAGATAAGCTTTAAGTGAATAACTAGGAAGCTTAATTACTATCCAGACATTGAAAGAGGAGAGTGAAAAAGTTGGCTTGAAGCTCAACATTCAGAAAACGAAGATCATGGCATCTGGTCCCATCACTTCATGGGAAATAGATGGAAAAACAGTGGAAACAGTGTCAGACTTTATTTTTTTGGGCTCCAAAATCACTGTGGATGCTGATTGCAGCCAGGAAATTAAAAGATGCTTACTCCTCGGAAGGAAAGTTATGACCACCCTAGATAGCATATTAAAAAGCAGAGACATTACTTTGCCAACAAAGGTCCGTCTAGTCAAGGCCATGGTTTTTCCAGTGGTCATGTATGGATGTGAGAGTTGGACTGTGAAGAAAGCTGATCGCTGAAGAATTGATGCTTTTGAACTGTGGTGCTGGAGAAGACTTTTGAGAGTTCCTTGAACTTCAAGGAGATCCAACCAGTCCATTCTAAAGGAGATCAGTCCTGGGTGTTCATTGGAAGGACTGATGCTAAAGCTGTAACTGTAATACTTTGGCCACCTCATGCGAAGAGTTGACTCACTGGAAAAGACTCTGATGCTGGGGCAGGAGGAGAAGGGGACGACAGAGAATAAGATGGCTGGATGGCATCACCGACTCGATGGACATGAGTTTGAGTGAACTCTGGGAGTTGGTGATGGACAGGGAGGCCTGGAGTGCTGTGATTCATGGGGTCGCAAAGAGTCGGACGTGACTGAGTGATTGAACTGAACTGAACTGAGACATTGTTTCTATTATAAAATATACTTCACATCTACCATAAGACATTGAAAATATTCTTACCCTTTCTCTCTAACCTAAGCATGCAGACCAACTCTGGCATCTGAGGCCGAAAGGGAACCCTCCTGTGCTGGTTGCCTTTCAGTGACTGCGTGTGGTCTTACAATTAAGAAATCATCCCTGCAGTCTTGGGGATGTGGTGGCCAGTGTAGAGGGCAGAGAGGGACTTCTCAAGCACTACGTGCAGACTGCACCCTCCCAGCCAGGCCACCAGAAGCAGCATTCACTCCTTATGTTCCAAGATAGAATCCTTTCCTCAAAGACACCTTTTACTTCTTTCAGAATCAGTACCTGACAAAATAACTTTGCCAAGGTCACTCAGCAAGACTATCAGACTAAGTTCTCCACCCATTCCTGTATTCTTGCTTGAAGAATTTCATGGACAGAGGACCCTGGTGGGCTACAGTCCATGGGGTCACAAAGAGTCAGACACAGTTGAAGTGACTTAGCACTCTTTTCCTCCAAAGACCACATTCCTTCCTCTATGTACTTTAGTCACTTTAAATAATACAGTCACTTTAAAAATAGTCCACATTTCCCACTGAGTTATTCTGGTAAATGAAAGCATCTCTTGCCTCAAAGCTTTCTATTCACTTTTGAGAGCGATGGTCTCAAAGCCGACAGCACTTTAAAATCATCTGGGCTGTACACCAGACCAACCAACTAAATTAGGCTCTATGCAGGCAGGGTTTTTTTTTTTTTTTTCCAAAGTTCCACATATGATTCCAGTATATTCCCGGGGTTGAGAACCACTGGTGCTTGAGTATCAGACCTAGGCTTGAAGTTGAGAGCTATAATATGATGGCTGTTTTAGCAAAGTGCCTAACGTCATATTTAAAAAATTCATGCTAGTTATAGACAATGTATTTGAGCGTCTCACACCGTGTCTGGCAAGTAGTAGAAATACAATAGATGTTAGCATTAAAACTGGACAGTGCCATAATGAAAAGAAAGTGGGGCTGTAGTTAGATAGACCTGATTTAAAATCCCAGTGTTAGTATTTTCAGATTTTTGTAAGTTAAATATTCTGTGGCTTTATTTCTTAGTTTGTATAACAGTTATAATAATTCCTATCTCATAGAATTGTGATAATTAAATAAATGTTTGTGAAAAACCTGACATATTCCTCCTATTGTTCGTAATCTATGTTAGTAAAACAGTCATTGAAAACAGTTATAGAATGTTCCTTATATTTAGAAATGTTATGTTTTAGATGTGGAAATGTACAGGTTTTTTTGTTTAGTATAACAAATTCAAAGGACAGTGTGGACTCTATTTATTCTGTACTATTCCATACTCTGCTACAGAATAAAAGCATAAAGATTTGATGATTGGGTATGATAAAGGGGCTTATTGAAGAGAGTACAGGTGGAGCCCATTGGGTCAATGAGCTGGGACAAGAAATGCAGGCATCTGGATTCTTCCATCCACGCCCTGAGAAGAGAGGGGGCCTGTACCTGGCACAAGCGCAGATCAAAGTGGCCCAGAACACAGCGGGGAGCCAGGCTAGCCGTCATGACTGCCATCGTGAGGCCGAGTCCAGGACAGTCTCTAGCCGCTTTGATCTCGGTGCTGTGGTGCTGCCGTAGGGGCTGCAGTCAGACAGCATGTGTCAGCAGTGTTAACGCAAACATCTCTGCTCGATCTTGGGAGCAAAGTCTATAAATAGGAGATCTGGACATGGCTCACACCAGACCCTTGTGTAATTATCTGCCTTCACAGGATGTGCCTGGCACAAAGGGCTAAGAAATCTGGAACAGTGCCTGACATATACAAGGTACTCAATAAGTGTTCCTTGAATTGAATTGACCTGTGTCCTCTGCCTGGGACACTTTTCTGAAGGAACTGGATGTTAATATTTACTGGGTCCTACCAACTGCCTGGCCCTGGCCTAGGCACTTTATATAGAGATCATCTCATTCATCTGGCAAACCCTTGCCCATCCTTCAAGATCTAGCTCAAATGTCACCTATTCTGTTAAACCTCTTGATTCCCTGAGGCAGAGCCCTCTGTGCTTTTGCACTGACAGCTCTTTGCTCAGTCTTCAGAAGGGCACTTACCACCTTCTACTTTAACATATCTGTTTACAAGTCTGTCTCCCCCACTGGAATGTGAGGTCATCAGGGGCATCATGTCTTTATTTTTATTTTTTTTTGTTACTGGTACTTAGCACAGCATCTGAGGCAATTAATTTTCAAAACTCGTTTTTAATTCTTCTCACTAAATAATGTCATGTTGAATATATTTATTTTAAAAGTGGCATCTTTCTACACATAAAGCCAGCTAACAGCTTTATATAACCGAGGAAGGACAAGTTTCATATCTAAGGAAGAGTGAATCCCGCATCGCACAGTCTGAACTGGTTAAGAGTGAGATCTGAGGCCTAGCTGCACACATCAGCTGTGAGAATGAACACCTCACAGGGAGTGCCCGATGTCCTTCCCCTGGCACCTACCTAGGGACCAAACTGGAGTTCTCAGGGTATCTACAGTACCCAGTCACTCTCTCCTGGCAGGACCTACAGGCTGCAACAAAGAGAAACATGAGAGGATTTATGTAATAAACACGCTAACACATACACACCCCTCATTTTTCACTAAAGCGTTATCACCTGGGAACTTACATTCCAGTTATAAAATGGAGGAATAACACTCGCTTTACAGATTGAGTGAGGATTAAATGAGGTAACATACATGAAGTGTCTGATACAGTGACTAACTTATTGCTACCAAAAAAGGAGTGGTAGCTATTTTATTATCCTGCAACCGGTAAATACTCTATTAACCTTCCAGCTTTCTGATTCCTTTATTGCATTGAACAGCATGGCGCTGGGAACTTCTCAAGAAAAATTCCTCGAGTCCCAGACGTTTGACATGAGCTAGAGGTTGAATGATGGTGCCATGTATTGAAAATGAGAGGTCTGAGTGGGAAGGAGAGGATGAGTAATTAGCCATGTTAAATTAGAAATTCGTATTAACTATCCAAAAGGGATTAACGTAGTCTGTTGAATATGAGTCTGGAGAAAACATCAGCAAATATTTAATACTAAAGTCATAGGACTGGATGAAATGTCTATGGAGAAAACATACATACATATTAAATGTGACTTTCCTTTCTTCATAGTTATAAAATCTGTTCTAAAATTTGCTTTTTCTACTAGCATGTGATATTCCTCTTTCTATGTCACTGCATACACCTAGATTTACCTGGACATACTAAAATCAATTTAGTTTAATTTATTTCTAATTATTTGACATGTAGGGTATTTTCAACATTTCAGTATCACAAACTCCACAAATATTTTTAATAGTTTGTACATGTTGAACTGAGGGGAAAATTCAAGAAAACAGATTTGTAGGTCACAGTGCCTGGCATATTTGAAATTTTGAAAGAGAATGCCAAAATGCTCCACAGAGTGGATAACAGTTAAAATTCACACTCCTACTAAGAGGGGAAGAGGGGGCTATTGTCCAATGCCTATTTTACCACTCGAATCAGAAATGGTGTTTCACTGATAGTTTCATGATATTCTTATTTGTGAATGATGTTGAACATCTTTTCAGATTTATTGGAAATCTGTATTTCCCTTTTGTTATTTTCCTACTGGGTTGTTAACTTTTTTTCTCTAACTGAAGGTAAGAGAAATGTGGTCTTTTCCCTCTCATAAATGTTTCATTTCCCCCTTCATAATGTTTATCTTCCCAGGGACATCTATCCCTGGTCACATTTGTTATCTGGTACTGTACTTGCCTTCCTGCTGTAAACAATTAGAAAACAGGATAAAGTACCAAAAAACCCAACTCTTTCGGAAACTGTATGCAGACAGAATAAATATAAATGGGTGCTGAATTTTGTCAAAAGCTTTTTCAGTATCTATTGAGATGATCCTATGGGTTTATTCTTTAATTCGTTGATGTGATGTATCACATTGATTGATTTGTGGATACCAAAAAATCCTTGCATTCTTGGGAAGAACCCCACTTGACCATGGTGTATAATCTTTTCATGTATTGAAGCATTTGGATTGCTGTTAATAGTATTTTGTTGAGGATTTTTACATATGAATAGAGTAACACTTCATGGGCCAGGCAAAGAACAACCAGCAAACTGTAAGTTGAGTACTTCTTCAAGGTCACAAAGGGCTCCAAGTTCTGATTAGCCAGAGAGAAAGACTTGCTGAATATCCAGGGCGTTAAACAACCTCAGAAAGTTTGTATGTTCCTAGTTAGATTAAACTAGGCCTGGAGTAAAGGCTACTGTATACCCACCCTAGCAAGCCTGAAAATCAGCCTCAAAAACATCAAGCTGACCCACAAGTAACTTATCTGCTTATCTAAACCAACTTCAACACTCATTACAGAAAGACAATTTAGATCCTCTGCTGCTGCTGCTGCTACTGCTAAGTCACTTCAGTTGTGTCCGACTCTGTGTGACCCCATAGACGGCAGCCCACCAGGCTCCCCCGTCCCTGGGATTCTCCAGGCAAGAACACTGGAGTGGGTTGCCATTTCCTCCTCCAATGTGTGAAAGTGAAAAGTGAAAGTGAAGTCGCTCAGTCATGTCTGACTCGTAGCGACCCAATGGACTGCAGCCTACCAGGCTCCGCCGTCCATGGGATTTTCTAGGCAAGAGTACTGGAGTGGCTTGCGATTGCCTTCTCCGTTAGATCCTCTACAACACAGCATTTACAATTCCGTACACCTAATAAAAAATAGCAAATATACAAATGAACAAGAAAATGTGACTCAAAATAAAGAGAAAAAATAACAGTCAATGTAATAGACACAGAAGAAAGACACTGATGATGGAATTTGCAGATGAGGATTTTTAAAGTCATTATAAATATGCTCAAGTTTAAAAGAAAATAAATGAACATAATAAGGAAAGAAATGGAAAGTATAAAAAGGAACCAAATGGATTCTGGGGGATGAAATATGATATCTGATATTAAAATTTCATTTGAGGAGACTAACAGATTAGACATTGCAGAAAAAAATCTCAATGAACCAGAAAAATAGCTAAAAGTTGTCAAAACTGAAGCACACAGAGACACAGAGAGTGAAAAACAGTATTAATAGTGCCTCTGTGACCCGTGGGGCAACATCAACTGTCTAATTAATACACGTGCAATTTCAGTCCCAGAAAGGAATAAGGAAGAAAAAACATTTGGATAATAATGGTTAAACTTTTTCAAAACTGATGAAAGCTCCAAACCCACAAATTCAGAAAAGCAAATGAACCACAAGCACAAGGAGAATGAACAGAAAGAAAACCACATCCAGGCGCATCATACTAAAACTGCTGAGAACTAACAGTAGTCTCAAAAGTAGTCAAAGAAAAAGGCATGCTAATGCAAGAACAATGATAAGTATTGCCACTGATGTCTCTCAGAAACAATGCAGTGTAGAGGACAATAAAATGGCATCTTTAAAATCCAGGAAAATAATGGGGACAGAGAATTTTACACCCAGTGAAAATATCCCTCAGAAAGAAAAGTGAAAAATGCCTTTTTTTATACAGACAAAACCTGAGAGACGCTTTCACCAACAATCCTCAAGTAAACTAAATGCTCAAGAATTGCTTTTAGGCTGAAGGAAGATGATTTCACATAGAAACTTTGAGCTCTCCCAGTGGTTCTCGACTGTTGATAGTTCTGTCCCCTGGGGGAACATCTAGAAGTGTCTGGAGACATTTTTGGTTAGCATGACTTGGGGGGGAGAGTTGTTCAGTTCGGTTCAGTTCAGTCGCTCAGTCGTGTCCGACTCTCCTCGACCCCATGAATCACAGCTGTTACTGGCATCTAATAAATAGAGCTAGGGATGCTGCTAAACATCCCACAGTGAATAGGTCAGCATCCTACAACAGAGTTATCCAGCCTGAAGTGTCAGTTGTGCGGAGTGTGAGAAATCCTGATCTGTACAGTGAATGAGGAGATTTGGAATTAATAAATATATGCATAGGGACTTCATTGTTTAAGGCAAAAATAATAACAATGTATTAGGAAATTTATAACACAGGGAGAGATAAAATGTGTGACAGCAACTGCACGATGGATGGGACAGAAGAAATGGAAGCATATCATTAGGAAGTTCTCAGATTATAAAGAAAAGCAGTAAAATATTACTGGAAAGTAGACTGTGATAGTTCAGTTCAGTTCAGTCACTCAGTCGTGTCCGACTCTCCGCGACCCCATGAATCACAGCACGCCAGGCCTCCCTGTCCATCACCAACTCCCGGAGTTCACTCAAACTCATGTCCACAGAGTCAGTGATGCCATCCAGCCATCTCATTCTCTGTCGTCCCCTTCTCCTCCCACCTCCAACCTTTCCCAGCATCAGAGTCTTTTCCAGTGAGTCAACTTGTCGCATGAGGTGGCCAAAGTATTGGAGTTTCAGCTTTAGCATCAGTCCTTCCAATGAACACCCAGGATTGATCTCCTCTAGAATGGACTGGTTGGATCTCCTTGCAGTCCAAGGGACTCTCAAGAGTCTTCTCCAGCACCACAGTTCAAAAGCATCAATTCTTCGGCGATCAGCCTTCTTCATAGTCCAACTCTCACATCATTATAACTCTAGATCAACCACTACATAAATGAAACAATCAGATGCAGTGAATAAAGTACAAAAAAAAATACTCAATTTGAAAGAAGATGGAAAAAGAAGAAAAATGGAAAAAAAATAACAGGTGGGACAAATAGAAAACAAATAAAACATGCCGGACTAAAACCAAGTCATACTGATAGCTGCAGTAAATGTAAGGGCTTCCCAGGTGGTGCAGTGGTAAAGAATCTCTCTGCAATGTAGGAGACACAGAAGACTCAGGTTTGATCCTTGGGTTGGAAGATCCCCTGGAGTAGGAAACGCAATCGACTCCAGTATTCTTGCCTGGAAAATTCCATGAAAAGTGGTGCCTGGTGGTCACAAAGAGTTGGACATGACTCAGCATGCATGCATTAAATGTAAATAATCTAAACATTCCCAATAGAAGGCTGAGGTTGCAAGATTTAAAAAGCAAGACCAAAGTATATCTGGTCTATAAGAAACCCACTTTATTTTATTTTTAAAATATTTTTCTTTTTCCTTATTATTATTATTTTTTTGAGCCACACCATGTGGCTTATAGGATTTCAGTTCCCCACCCAGGAACTGAACTCAGGCCATGGCAGTGAAAGTACCAAATCCTAACCACTAGACAATCAGGGAACTCCCAAGAAGACCACTTTAAAAATAAAAATTCAGACAGGTTGGAAGTAAATGGATGGGAAAAGATATACCATGCAAACACTAATCCTCAGGAATCTGGAGTTAGGAATTCCCTGGCAGTCCAGTGGCTAAGAAACCTGATGTGTTATATTAATTCCAGACAAACACAATTTAAAGGACAGGAAATATTACCAGATATACAGAGGGACATTTCATAACCACAAAAACAATCAACTTAATTCATCACAGAAAAGTCACAATTGTAGGCATGTATACATCCAACCATGTGTGTGTGGGTGCTTAGTCGCTCAGTTGCGTCTGACTCTGCCACCGCATGGACTTGTAGCCCACCAAGTTGGACTGTCTATGGGATTTTAAAGGCAAGAATACTGGAGTGAGTTGTATTCCCTTCTCCAGGGTATCTTCCCAACCTTGGAATCGGACCTCAATCTCCTGGATAAGCAGGTGGATTCTTTACCACTAAGCCATTTGGGAAGCCCATGCATCCAATTACAGAGCTTCAAAATACTTGAAGCAAAAACTGACAGAACTTCAACACTTCTCTGTTAGTAACTGATAGACTAAATAGATAGAAAATAGGTAAGGCTATATATAAATTAAACAATCCTACCTGACTAATTGACATCTTGAATCACACACTCAACAACAACAGGATACACCTTCTTTTCAAGTGCCCCTGAAACATTCACAGATAGACCATCTGCTGGGCCATAAAACCAGCTGCAAGGAATGTAAAAGGACTGAAATTATAGAGTGTGTTATCTGATTAGAATAGAATTAAACTAAAAATCAGTAACAAAAATATATCTAGGAAATCTTCAAATATCTGGAAACTAAACAACATACTTGTAAATAGTTAAAAGGTCAAAGAAATAATCATAAGAAGAATTAGAAAATATTTTGTATTGTGCACAACTTTGTTTTCTTTACCATGCTGAAATTTAAATTTTTTTTAGCTGGGCACATTTATCAAGCTACAATAGAAAAGACTGATAAATGGGCCAAGTTAATTTTAAATTTCAGCATGGCAAAGAAAACCTGAAACTAATTCATGAATGTGTGCATGCTTAGTCTGTATGATACCCAGTCCAAAACTTACATCATGGTATTTTAAAACCACTCACATTTTACTCTCGTACTGTTTCAGTTTTGAGATTGAAATTTCTGATGAATATGAAACTGCCTGTCTTCATGGACAGTAGCCAGAGGTCTATCTGGCTATATCTGTCCCAGCGCCAACACATAATCCAGCTTTTTAATGGCCTAACTTCAAATGACACTTTTTATCTCTTATGTAGTTTTCTTGGGGCTTCCCAGGTGGTGCAGCAGTAAAGAATCTGCCTGCAATGCAGGAGATGCAGGAGATAGGAGTTCGACCCGTGGGTTGGGAAGATCCCCTGGAGTAGGAAATGGCAACCCATTCCAGTATTCTTGCCTGGAAAATTCTATGGAAAGTGGTGCCTAGTGGGCTACCATCCATGGGGTCATAAAGAGTCAGATATGACTGAGCATGCAGGCATTAAATGTAATAATGTACATTATTTTCCTTACCTGTTTGTGTCTATTTTTCCTTCTTTTTTTTTTCTGTTTCACATCTTTTTTTATTTTTCCATAAATACCATGCTATGTTAAATTACCGGTCCTTAAAATGTTTTCATATCCATTAATGCTAGTCCCCTTTCATTCCTCTTCCTTACCAAAATTTACCTACCTATTCAGAAATATTTGTTATATTTATATAATTGATTTATGTTTTGAATGGAACTGCTTTGTATTTATAGACTAAAGAGAATGACATTTATATTATAAACCACCGAGTCTTCCTATTCAAGAACAGGTTATGTCTTTCCATTTGAGTTTTAATATTTTCTCCACATGAAGCAGTGGCTTTTTACCCTGGTTGTACACTATAATCACTTTGAAAATGAAAGTGAAAGTCGCTCAGGTGTGTCTGACTCTTTGCGACCCCATGGACTATACAGTCCATGGACTTCTCCAGGCCAGAATACTGGAGTGGGTAGCCTTTCCCTTCTCCAGGGTATCTTCCCAACTCAGAGATCGAACCCAGGTCTCCTGTATTGTAGATGGATTCTTTACCAGTTGAGCCACAAGGGAAGCCCAAGAATACTGGAGTGGGTAGCCTATCCCTTCTCCAGCGGATCTTCCCAATCCAGGAATCTAACTGGGGTCTCCTGCACTGCAGACGGATTCTTTACCAACTGAGTTATCAGGGAAGCCATTATCACTTTAGACAGTTAAAAAAAATACAGATGTTTAGGTCCCAACACCAAAGGCTTAACTGGTTTTGGTGTAGAACACAGGAGTTGTGTATTAAGAGCTTAACCCTAGTCAGGGTTAAGAACTAGCAAAGCCGGCCTGCATACTTGTTGAGTTCTCCTTAGGTGTTTTTACTTGTTTTGGCTTAGTTTGGGCTGTTATTTTGAATGGCGTCTGTTTTGTTCATTATATTTTCTAATTGATTACTTTCTGCATAAAGAAAATCCAGGATTCCAGAATGTATTAATTTTGTAACTTGCCACCTTATTGAATTTGCTTAATATACATATTTTCAGTCAATATTTTATAGGCATTAAATTACACTACCTAAAAATATAATGACAACTCTGCCTTTTCTTGTCCTATACTTATGTCTTATTCCACTATCTTGTCTATTTGTGTTGGCTAATAATTCCAGAAAAGTAACAAGTAATAGTTGTGGTATCTTTGACATATTTCTGATTTTAATGAGACTATGTATAGTGTTTGACCATTAAGCATAATGCTGGTTTATCACTTCAAGAAAATATCCATCTTAAAGGTTTTTTAATAAGGAATGGTCCTAACTAAAGGACTCCTATTTAAATTCTATCAAGTGTTGCACAGGAATAAATTAAGATGATCGCATCTTTTCTCCCTCTTTCTACCTAATAATATGTTGAAAAATATTAATAGATTTCAGATGTTGAACCATGTTTGTGCTGCTGGAGTGACTTGGCTTCATTATTGTTCTTTTCTGTGTACTGCATAATTTTATTTGCTAATATTTAATTTAAAATTTTGTGTTAATTTTTTTTCTTGCTTTCACTGCCAGGTGTTAGCAGTACTGTGGTAGCTTAAATTTTTTTGGTAAGCTTTCTGTATTAACTTATTTTTATTCTTTACTTTCCAAAAATTCTAGAACAGTGGCTTTCAGAGTATTTTGATTGTGACCCAGAGTAAGAAATGGAACTTTAAAAGGGGACTTGACATAAATACATGCTTTGTAACAAAAGTTTCAAATAATAATACTTGTCCCGTGAGTTTGACTTTATACTATTCTATCAGCATAAATAAATGCTCATCTCAAAACACTATTTTGAAAAATACTGTATGTTATTTGAGGATTTGGACGAACCATGTATGAACGTGCTTTTTTCAGAAAGTAGCTCTCTGGTAATTATTCCATTTTTTTCCTTGTTTGTGTTTATTTTTCCCTAGACAATCTATATATTCTTAATGTCACATAGGTCTTAAAATGTATTTGCATAATAATTTTGCAGTATACTCTAATTCTTTAACTCTCTCACAGAGTCTGTAAATCACTTCTCTCTGTCCTTTCTGATTTAGAATATTAGTGCCTTCTTTGGAATTTCTAATATTGACTGACTTAGCCTAGTATATTCATTTTTTTTTTCTCCTTAAGGAAACAGGCTATAGATTTATATTATCAGTTCTACTGTTTTGCGGTTTCTCATTTTACCTTTTTATTTCTTTTCTGCTTTTTAAGGTTTAATTTGTAGTCTATTTTGTAGTTCATTTTCTGGTTTTTTTTATCTTAAATAGTATGTTATTTTCTTGTGTTTGTGTTTGAAACCATTACTATCTGCTGAACACAGAAGTTGTATTCTACAGCTTTGGGTGTATAATGTTTTAATTATTGTTTTGTATGCATTCTGGAGTATCAGTTTTCTTTCTTTCTTTTAACCAATGTTGCTTTAAATAGTTTTCATATTTCCAAGTAGTGGAGATGTTCATTTTTATTTTGGTCATTCATTTTTTGTTGAACTGCATGGTTTTCAGAGAATGTGGTCTGGATAACTTCTAATTTTTGGAATTAACTGCGAGATCTGTGTGTGTGTACGTGTGTGTGTGTGTGCATGCACGCACGTGCAGGCCAACCTAGAGTCAATTTTGTAAATGTTTCATGAGCTTTTAAAAATAAGATTGATTTTCACTTAACAGGATATCCGTTTCATCAATTATTTTATCAACTAAATTTATTTCATCAACCTCATTGACTTCAAAATTACTAACTACTGATGTCTTGATCCAGAAGTGAATTAGAGCAGGCTACTGCTATTTTGTTTCTGATTATGCTTCCTTGTAGTTCTGCGGTTTTCCTTTATGTACTTTTACTGTTATATCATTTGTCCTTTTAAGATTTATGAAAGGTATATCCTTTCTGTAGATCCTTTACCATTATAAAATTGCCCCTTCATCTTGTACTGTATTTTCTGCCTTAAAGTCATCCTGTCTGATTAATATCATGACCCCAACTTTCTTTTTGCTAGCATTTGCCTGGCAGATCTTTCCCCTCTGTTTTCTCTCTAGTTTTCTAGTCATTTTGCTTTAGATCTTCCTCTGCGTATATCATGTATACCCAGCCCTCACTTTACAAAAGTTAAATTTATACATTTTCAATTTTAAAAGGATTTCTAGCACAAATTAGTATTAGTAATAGGAGTACTGTTAGGTACTACTGGTGCTTTTATTAGATAGTGACAGTGACTTTAATATTTAATATTTATTAAGCACTTACTTGACAACAGGCACTGTTCTTGGTACTTACAATATTATCTTATGCAATCCTCACAACGTGACTGACATTTCCATCTTGCAGATGAGGAAATGAAGGTTTCCTAATTTCTCCAAAGTCTGAGAGCTCATAGGTACTAACTGGCAAATGTGTTTCTTTATTCACAGGTTTTGGAGAGGGGAGGTTTCATAATCGTGTTTCTAGTCACCTATTGATATACTCCACTCAGTATTGTGAGCATCCCAAGCACCTACCATTTCACCAGGAAGCTGTTGGTCTGTCCCATAGGCCACACTCCATTCCATAACCTTGCACTTGCTCAAGTCCTTCTCTGACCCACTTCTCTGTAGGTGTAGGGCAATGTTGTACATAAGTATACTCAATGCCAACCACAACCAGTGAGTGGTAAATACATTTGTCGAGATGAAATTCTAAGTAGGGTCTTTACCACATTTCATCAAGTATTTAAATTTCCCCTGTTATCTCATCAGATTTGTCCTCCGAGTCTGAGTGAAGATGAAAAATGTTAGATTTATTCATTTATTAATGATTCATTAATTTTAAATTAAGTAGAATATTTGATTGTGTTACAGTGGATTTAAATTCATTGTCTCAATAATGGACATGTTAAAATGTCCGTTATTTAACACAGATTTTGAGTCTTAATAGTAATGCCTTATTTATGGGTTTTATTCAATACATTTCTGTATGTTACAAAAAAGAGAGTAGATACATAAAACTGAATTCAAAGTTTAACCTGAAGTCCCTATGACCTTAGAAAAATGAACAGTACAGGTGATGTAGTTCTTAGAGTTCCCAGCAGGGGCCAGAATGTTCATATTAATGAACATTCACGTTGAATGACAATGTTTTTACTGTAATTCAAGATTGCATCTATTTTTAAACCAATAAGAAAGTCAAATAGAACTTTTTATAGTTAAAATTTACTAGAAACTTCTGACTTATTCATTTAAAATTTTAAGAATGTAAATATATAATTCAAAATGTCAAAAAAATGCGTTTGACAGAAGTAGTAATGTCCTGTAACAAAAGGCTGAGCAAATGCGAAGCCCAAGTAGTTTCAGTCAGTAGACACTAAAACCCCTACACTAATTGCCAGACTCAGGTCACTGGGTCTTTTGGTTGCCAAGCCAGACCATGGCCCGGGTCCAAGAACAAAGGGCACCACTGTGGCATTCACCCAGGAAATTGAGCACTGACCGTATTTGTTAATTTTAGAATATTAAAAAAATTCTTAACTCAATATAAAAAAGTACTGGTGCTTCAAAAGTATTTCAGTGCAAAGTGCCTTTGCAAATCAAATGAAATTTTAAATTTAATTCTAATTTAAGTCATGTAACCTCTCTCAGGGCCTCAGTTTCTCCATCTGTTCAAGAGTAGATCAGATATGATAATCTTAAAATTCTGATGTTCCTAAAATTTAATTTTCTCTCTTGGACAACATCATTTTTTTTTTTTTCCCTGTCTTTAGTTCTTGGCATGGTCTCTAGCACAAACCAGGTGCTCAGGAAATGTTAAATGAACAAATAAATTAATAAATAATTTTTAGAGAATTCCTCTCTAGGAATTTCAGAAGAATTTGGAAACAGAATGCCTCTGAAAGCCAATCTTCCGTGAATTATGAAAAACAATGCTTTAGGCAATTTCAAGGAAATGAGAAAACATTTTCTGAATACTCTTGAAAAAAACTGAATTCTTCTATGGCTATCACCACGTGCAGAGCACTACCTGAGTAAAGAGGGAGTCTTTTTTTTTTAAGGGTTTAAAACACTAAATTTAAAATTGAAATCTTTAAAAAGATTTTTAAGAATTTTTTTAAGGATGTAAATAATAATAGTTTATTTTATGTTCAGTTGTTGATAGGAAAATAGTTTTGATTGCACATAATTGAAAAAAGGTATCAGTAATACTCATTGATGCTTGCATCTAATGAAATCCCTTCTGTTTAGAAACAATTCTGTTTTAAATTAATCTTTGAACATTTAAAAAAAAATTATTTATTTTAATTGGAGGCTAATTACTTTACATTATTGTATTGGTTTTGCCATACATTGACATGAATCTGCCCTGGGTGTACATATGTTCCCCATCTTGAACCCCCCTCCCACCTCCCTCCCCATCCCATCCCTCTGGTTCATCCCAGTACACTAGCCCTGAGCATCTTGTATCATGCATCGTGATAATATACATGTTTCAATGCCATTCTCCCAAATCATCCCACCCTCGTCCTCTCCCACAGAGTCCAAAAGACTGTTCTATACATCTGTGTCTCTTTTGCTGTCTCGTATACAGGGTTATCATTATCATCTTTCTAAATTCCATATATGTGCGTTAATATACTGTATTGGTGTTTTTCTTTCTGGTTTACTTCACTCTGTATAATAGGCTCCAGTTTCACCCACCTCATTAGAACTGATTCAAATGTATTCTTTTTAATTGCTGAGTAATACTCTATTATGTAAATGTACCACAGCTTTCTTATCCATTCGTCTGCAGATGGACTTCTAGGTTGCTTCCATGTCCTGGCTATTATAAACAGTGCTGCAATGAACATTGGAGTACATGTGTCTCTTTCAATTCTGGTTTCCTCAGTGTGTATATCCAGGAGTGGGATTGCTGGATCATATTTCCAGTTTTTTGAGGAATCTCCACACTGTTCTCCATAGTGGCTGTACTAGTTTGCATTCCCACCATCAGTGTAAGAGGGCTCCCTTTTCTCCACACCCTCTCCAGCATTTATTGCATTTATTGCATGTAGACATTTGGATAGCAGCCATTCTGACCAGCGTGAAATGGCACCTCACTGTGGTTTAAGAAATTTCTTTTATCTGCAGAAACATACTCTGTTTCTGTTTTATCTGCAGAAACATAGTCTGTTTCAAAGATCCCCCCAAAACAAAACCCCAAGAATTGCAAGATTTTCTCTTGGGAAGTGTTTGTTTACTGGAAGGCTTATTAACTTAATAATAAGGGAGAGTAAAGAGTTCAAAGCTAAAGATCTGTTTTTGTCAGTTCAATCTATATTGTCATCTGTTCTGGAAACCCTGAACTTGTTCTAAAGTAAACTAAACTAAACTATCATGAAGAAAATCAGCCATCAAAAATAAGGAAAACGAACCTCTTATACTCAATTTTTTCTTATTTGTAAATTTAAAAAATTTAACTTCATTAAGTCTGGGGACCAATGTATAGCTACAGGCAGGAATTTTATGCCTTCTTAGTCCAGAGAGGTGGGCAATGGTGTGGGTTTATTCCAGAAGTAAAGATGTGGGTGCAGCAAATATGGCAGCCCAACTGGAGGCTGCTATCACGTAGAGGATCTGAAACTCCCTCCAGGCTGTCTCACTGGGTGTGCATTCAACATAAACAGAAAGAAGACCCACGTCCAGTGAAAAGGGCTAATTAGTGAATCACAGGCTTTCGCCAAACAACGGTCAATGATTTGGGCAAAGGACTTAAGTAGTTCCGCTTATTTGCTATTAGTAGAATAAAGAAATTTTTGAGCTTGGTTCTCAGTGCTTGAATAATAAGATTCCTCTTCAAGGAAAAACAATTTTTTTTGAGAACTCATAGATAAAAGTCAAATCTATCACTTTAGATGTCACTTGAAGCCACCTTGATTATAGTAAAAAAAAAAACTCAGCTGTAAACATTTTTTTAATAATACTGTAGACACTGTATCTTTATACACTGTATAAAATGAAGACACTGAAGATGTAAAGTGGTTCCCTGGATGATCCAGAATATGCAATATGCATCAAAAACTAACTTTTTTAAATGGCCTAAATGAGCTTACTTACAAAACGGAAATAGAGTCACAGATGTAGAAAATATACTTACGGTTATCTAGGGAGGTGGGGGGAGGGTAAACTGGGAGATACGAATTGACACATACACACTACTATATATACAACAGGTAACTAATAAGAACCTACTGTATAGCACATAGAACTCTACCCAATACTCTGTAATGACATATATGGTAATAGAATCCAAAAAGAGCGGATACGTGTATATGTATAAACTGATTCACACCCCTTGCCTTGCCTAAACACAGACACACAGACACACACACCCCTTGCCTTGCCTAAACACACACAAACACATCCCCTTTGAGATTTCTTTCCTCCTCTTTGGCTACTTTTGACTCAGTTTGACCTAGATAGGACCTGTGTTGGGTAAGGGCTTTGGCAGTCTCAAGTAGTGTCAGGGCAAGCATGGTCACTCCCTAGCAAGGTCTTATTACTAGCTACAGAGTCTCTCTGTGCAGTCATAGATCATTGAGTGCAAAACTCCAGTGGCATGTTTGAGTGCCATGCATGCTCTCACCGGAGAAGGCAATGGCAAGCCACTCCAGTACTCTTGCCTAGAAAATCCCATGGATGGAGGAGCCTGGTAGGCTGCAGTCCATGGGGTCGCTAAGGGTCGGACACGACTTAGCGACTGCACTTTCACTTTTCACTTTCACACATTGGAGAAGGAAATGGCAACCCACTCCAGTGTTCTTGCCTGGAGAATCCCAGGGACGGCAGAGCCTGGTCGGCTGCCGTCTAAGGGGTCGCACAGAGTCGGACACGACTGAAGTGACTTAGCAGCAGCAGCAGCATGCTCTCACAGAACTGTGAGAGGAGGCGAGGACACAGGACCCACCAGTACTGGGACTCTCTACCAGGGCGAGCAAGAGGGAACCTGATAGAAAGGCTGCGCGCTATAGAGCAAGCAAAAACACAACCAGAGCCACTCAGAAAGTCTGTAAATATAAATATAACAACACATTGTGAATATTAAAGTATAAATATACCACCGAAAAATCAGAAAGTGGAACTTTTTTGTATTCAAGGGGACAGTCATTCATTTATCGATTCAGTTATCAGTAAACACATTTGGGAACTGTAAAAATCTAACACACACGTATAATTTCAACACCAAGTCTTTGAGTCTAGTCTCTTTTTTTCAATGGAAAAGAAGAGGAAACTAAATTATAACTTAATTTTTATTCTTTGTATTACAAATGTATAATTAATAAATTGGAGTTTCCATTTCAGAAAGGAAGAAGATAAATCACATTTTGCAGCTTTCCTGAACTAATACTACTTCTAAAGGACAGTGAAATGCAGAAGTTTTGTTAACTGGGATATTATTATGACATGTTACCATAATATGAATGTTATCATCTCAAGACTGACCTGAAAACCAAAATAAAGAAAACCCTCAAGACCAGATTTCAGTCTACCCCCTCGAGCTGACAAACGTTGGCCAAATGTCCTCTACAGAACCTGTCAGTTCGTAGTTGGTAATTATAAAACAATAAAGTGTATATTTCTGCTCTTGGCAATGATTATGTATCAGTTAAAAAGTAAACATTGTCTAAAAATCACCATATTTGATGTCTCATTAAAACAAAGCTACAAATATTAAGATGAGAAGCCTTAAAGTTAGATGGGAAAATATTCAACTGAGGCAGTATAAAATGCATTGCTGTGGGGCAAAGTGTGGTCTGGAGATCCCTGGAGTGAAGACCCTTTTAGACGATCTGTGGAGTAAGAACTGTTTTCATAACAAAGCTGAGACTTCCTTGCTATTCTTATTTTCTCTTACATGCATAGTTGAGTTTTCCAGAGGTTCCATGCTATGTGATATCATCATTACTCTGTCAGCAAAGAGAGTATATGTTTGCATATGTCTATATTCTAACATTTCCCATTTTTAATTTATAATACATTAAATATTGATAGATATGACCCACATAAACAAAAGCTTTTGAGGATCCTAAATAACTTTTCAGAGTAAAGGAATCTTGAGACCAAAAGGTTTGAGAATTATTGTTTTAGGGGATACACCTCAAGTGAAAGAGCACAGCTCATCAAATTTCCATTCTATACTGAAGAATTTGGAAGATTGAACCTAAAATTGAAGATTGCAGGTTTTATGACTGTCTCTGTCTGTTTTCTCCTCAGAATTTAGCATGATGCCAGGCACATAATTTGTTGTTGTTCAGCTGCTAAGTCATCTCTGACTTTTTGTGACGCCATGAACTGCAGCATGCCAGGTTTCTCTGTCCTTCACCATCTCCTGGAGTTTGCTCCAATCATGTCCATTGAGTCACTGATACCATCCAAACATCTCCTCCTCTATAAGACACATAATAGGCGTTAGAATATATCATAAATAATAAGTGAGTTAATACAGTTGAAACTCAACAACACAGGGGTTAGAAGTGCCAACTCTCGTCCAAGTTGAAAGTCCACATATAATTTTACAGTCAGCCTTGGATACATGCATATCCAAGGTTCTGCATCTGAGGATTCAACCAGCCTCAGACAGTGTAGTGCATGTTTAGTGAAAAATGTGCATCTAAGTGGACCCATGCAGGTCAAACCTGTGTTGTCCAAGGGTCCACAGTATACACACACATGCATACATACATTTCTAAATGAAAGCTATGCCATCTGACTGATTCAAGGTCACATAAGATGTCAGCAAGAAACCCAGAACTATATTCCAGATCTCTATTCCTATACTGCTACTCTCTGAGTCAAGGGTACTTTTGTTTTTGTTCATTTTTGTTCTGTAATCTGTTGAGAGCACGGATAATCAGATACTGCCACTGTAGGGTGGCAGCTTCTCATGCTGTTATGTGAGTTGAGTACTATCCAGTTTTTTTCTGGCTTTAAGTCTAATCAGAACAGTGTTATACGGAAGGGCTATCATCACAAGGAAATGGCAAGGGAGATCAGATAAAATGCATCTTTCTCTCTTTCCCACAACAGAGCTGAACTTTTCATGATTTGTTCTTATTCTAATTCTTCGTCTCTTCCTTTCTTTGGCCACATCATGAAACTTCTGGCAAACTTTTACGTTAATGCCACTTGGGAGCTCCAGTACTCTTGCCTAGAAAATCCCATGGATGGAGGAGCCTGGTAGGCTGTAGTCCATGGGGTCGCTAAGGGTCGGACACGACTGAGCGACTTCACTTTCACTTTTCACTTTCACACATTGGAGAAGGAAATGGCAACCCACTCCAGTGTTCTTGCCTGGAGAATCCCAGGGATGGGGGAGCCTGATGGGCTTCCGTCTATGGGGTCACACAGAGTCGGACATGACTGAAGTGACTTAGCAGCAGCAGCAGCAGCAGAATGCAAACAGTAAAACAATTAATGCCTTTTGGGAAATACGCTTTATACTCTTAAAGTTGTTTTCAAACATACACCCCTCCTCCCACTGCCTGGTGTTTGTAAGACAGGTGAAAGAAGTTTGCTTGCTACCTTACTTATGGTTACACAAACGTAAGGCCCACCGAGTACAAAGAAGAACAGGGGGAAAGAAAACTCCAGGTCTCGTGAGGAGGAGCACTGGACTCCTGTGCGAAGAAACTGCTTTCAAAGATGGGAAGGCCAACACGGTGGTTGACACGCCCTCCCAGTCCCCTGGAAGGCATTCTCGACGCACTCATCCTAGCAACAAAGTCCTGTCCAAAGTTAGGCCCCCAGCACCCAGACAGCAGTGAAGGTTCCTACTGCTGGTGAACCTTGCTGCTCCGAAGCCATCGGAAGGTTGCAGTCACCGACACTGGAGAAGGAAACTACGTTCTTGAAACTTCTGGAGTGCCTCTTAATTCATTCAATGCTGACCTCTGGAGATCCTGACTGGATAGAGCTGACTCTCATTATTCACAGTGGTTATGTTCTCCCCAGTCACTGCCAACATGAATAAGTGATCACTGAACCACTGCCCCTAGGGGAACTACAAGGTGAGAGTCCCGTCAGCCTCCGGTCACATCTTTGTTAACCAATCAATAAATAACCTTTCTTTGTGTGCATTTCTGTTTTAAAATATCTTATTTAATACACACTGCTGATTCTTCAGCGTTGGATTCACAGCCAAAAGCCCTATAACTGAAACCTGAATGAAGCTTACATAACACACATTGTTTTTCTATGCGGAAAAATTTTTCCTTCAATCCTACCACAGTATTCTTGTTTAAAAACTGTGGGCAAAATATACATGACATGAAACTGACTATTTAACCAATTTTAACTGGACAGTTCAGTGACACCAAGTACACTTACCTTGTTGTGCAACTATGATCAACATCCATCTCCAGAACTTTTTGATCTTCCCAAATTGAAAACTCTGCATCTGTTGAACAGTAGCTTCCCCCCATCACACCACGCCCTTCCTCCAGCCCCCCGGCACCACCATTCTTCTTTCCATAGCAGTCATCCTGTGCCTAGGAGCACAGCCCTTCAACACTGTGCTTGGGGGGCACTGGAAGCAACAGGGTCACCCCTACCCCCACCAAATGCACACAGAAATATAAAAATCACGGTGGTATATCGATTGCAAAAAGGGCGCTTACTAAGTACGAGGGCTGAAACAAGGCAGGGAATCGACTTGGTTGACCTCAACTGGGATCCTGTGTGTTGGAAGCCTCACAGTTTTCATTTTCTGTGCGTGTGCACAAACGCTTATAAAAGCACTGTGAGTATTGTTTATGGAGTTAAGATAAATCTCAGCAAGGGGTAAATGTGCAAACACGGGATCCGTGAATAACGAGCACTGACCATATGGAAATGGTAATCTTTGTTTCCTTTATTCCAGGCAGTAAGGAGAAAGCGCTCACAGGGCTGCCTTACAACATTTTACTAGACAGCTAGCCTATGCTAGTCGGTAACTGGCAACTACAAACTGAAGCAGCTCTCGTTCATGTGGAGGATAAATTTAACCATAATCTCAAACCCCTCTGCATGAAACAAAGACTAAGGACTCGAGTCCCAGTTATCAATCACTTACTATTTGACAGGCACTGTACTCAACAATTGACATGTGTTAGGAGAAGGCAATGGCAAGCCACTCCAGTACTCTTGCCTAGAAAATCCCAAGGATGGAGGAGCCTGGTAGGCTGCAGTCCGTGGGGTCGCTAAGGGTCAGACACAACTGAGCGACTTCACTTTCACTTTTCACTTTCACACATTGGAGAAGGAAATGGCAACCCACTCCAGTGTTCTTGCCTGGAGAATCCCAGGGATGGGGGAGCCTGGTGGGCTTCCGTCTATGGGGTCACACAGAGTCGGACACGACTGAAGTGACTTAGCAGCAGTAGCAGCAGCAGCAGTGAATTATATGAGAGTCGGACACGATTGAGCGACTGAACTGAACTGAACTGAACACTCTCTGAGGAAACTGAAGGTTAGAGAAGTATCTCATGCATTATTACACAGTGGCAAACTGAGACCTGAACTCAGGTCTATCCAACTCCAGGACCTGAGATCCCAATTGCTATACAATTCTAATCAAGTTAAAGGGGAAAAAAGATTTGATTTGCTCAGAAGTGTATAGGGGCATCCGTTATGATTATAACATTACAAAGATTTATATGTTGAAAAATAAATTTACCAAACAAATAAAACTTTATAAGCCTGATCTAATACGGCTCCACAACAAAGACTATCTGAAATCCTTCAGGGCATCTGGTTTGTGTCTGGTTTTCCTTAATCTTTAATGATGGGCAAATCTAATGCATTATGTAAGGCCATTTTTTCTCAAGAGATGTAGATACCTCTTAAGAATTTGATGAAAATGCATTAACTTTTCAGGCTACTGAGTTGCATTTTAGTGCACTGAGGCAGTAAATTAGTGTACAATGTGCGAAAGTAGTGACCTAAAAAATAAATATTTGATATGAACCACTGCACTCTCTTGGGAAAAAAAAGTAATGGATTAACTCTCTTAGGAGTCCTTAGCTTCCCCAAAAGTAGTAGGAAAAATGAATCTCCTGTGGCCTGGAAACAGCTTCTGTTTCTTGCTGGCTATATTTGTTTAGCTTTTTAATAGTTCATTTGATTAGAACTTGTGGCTCCCAAAGCTAAGGTTGAGAGTTTGATCCCTACAGAGGCCACTTAAATTTAGAGAACAAAAAGCCCCATTCTCTGCTCCCAGACCTTACCCCAATCCCTGCCAGGGGTCTGCCCTCTGGTCAAACGAGAAACTGGCAAAGGAAGTACTAGGAAGTAGCACAGTACTAGGAAGTAGAAAAATGTACTAGCACAGTACTGAGAAGTAGAAAAATGGGCACCCTTTATTACGGCGTTCCTTTCCTTTTCTGTGTTCACAATTTTCGGATATAATTTACAGAGAGTAGATAAATACATTTTTTCTTTTACCACTGGAAAGCTGAGGAAAACTTTGTTACCCATCATAAAATTCACTATCTTCTTATTCTAAGTCATTCTAAGTTATTCTAAGATCAAATAGCTGACAATATCCTCTTTGTAATAAACAATGAAAAAACACATCCTCTGAGCAATATTAATCTGCAACTTTAGGATAGGAAGTAACTTAATAGTAGTCAATCAAAACTGAAATACAATTTTCATATGAATAAAAGATATTACTTAAAAGTAATTCCATGAGCAATTTAATATTAAAGTAGGATTTTCATTATGTGCTAAGAATTTATTCAGGGAAACAAGTTTCTCAAATTATACCAGAAAATCTTTTAATAGTACCACAGTGTTTTCATTTAAGCCTTCCTAAATAAATCTGTATTTTCTAATTATGCAAGAATAAAAATAATTTAATATAACAAATAAAATTCTTTTTACTTCAAATGCTTACTTAAATAGTATAAAATCATTTTATTTTCTGAGGGAAAAACATATCAACTTTTTAAGTATGAAGTGTAAATTAAGATTTATTCACTTAAATTATAATTTTAAAGTTTCACATATAAAGATGAGTAAGATCTAAGTATATATGTTATTGTTAATATAGTTTTTAATTTTTTGAATGTCACATACAGCCTTTATTATTCATAGATTTATTCCTTTTAAGAAGTAGTCAAATGAATCAGCTCACCCTTGACTGTAACAAAATACTGTTTGGTGACTTGTGACAGACAGGGTTTTAACCTCTGACAGCGAGATTCATTGTGGAGCAAGAGCCAATCACAGATCCCGACGACACTTGTCTCATCAAAGTTGGAATATAAAAAGCCACTTGGAATACAGTATAAAAGATTCACTGGTGTGGCAAGTTGTCTCTCAGACTGGGCAGGCATTAACGTTTGGCTTGGCGTTGCTCAAAAGCAGAAGAAAAGTAAAAGGAAGAAGTAAGAACAAGGGAAAAATTGTATTGATTTTAAAACCATGCAAAAACTGCAAATCTATGTTTATATTTACCTATTTATGCTGATTGTTGCTGGCCCAGTGGATCTGAATGAGAACAGCGAGCAGAAGGAAAATGTGGAAAAAGAGGGGCTGTGTAATGCATGTTTGTGGAGACAAAACACTAAATCCTCAAGACTAGAAGCCATAAAAATCCAAATCCTCAGTAAACTTCGCCTGGAAACAGCTCCTAACATCAGCAAAGATGCTATAAGACAACTTTTGCCCAAGGCTCCTCCACTCCGGGAACTGATTGATCAGTACGATGTCCAGAGAGATGACAGCAGTGACGGCTCCTTGGAAGATGATGACTACCACGCCAGGACGGAAACGGTCATTACCATGCCCACGGAGTGTGAGTAGTCCTGTAGTGCAGAGCAGCGGTTCTGCTGACTGCTGTTCTAGTGTTTATGAGAAACCGATCTATTTTCAGTCTCTTTTAACAAGCTGCTGGCTTGTATGTACGTAGGAGGGAAAGAGCTTTTTTCAAGATTTCATGAGAAATATACTAATGAGACTGAAAGCTGCTACATTATTTGTTTCCTTAGAGAGCTAAAAAGCTAAAAATAAAAAATGAAATGCTTGCATAGCATTCATGTTATATAGTTTAGTATGACAACCATAACATTTTAATATTTTCACAGCTTAATGCTACCAAGGTAAAGGGTTGGGAGACAGTATCAGCAATGTGAAAAATTCACATGAAAGTTCCTAATTGCATTTGGTTGCCTGAAATATGCATTTATAATAACAGGTTTTTTTTTTCACTAATAAAAGAGAAAGGAAGAAATCTGTAGATGTTGAAGCCTATTTGGGCATTTGCTGAACACTTAGAATGACTTCTGTTATTCAAAACTATTTCTCATAGGGTTTTTATGTTCTTCACAGACTATCTAATTTTGAAAGCTATTATAGTGGAAAGGATAAAAATATTCTTAATAAACTCAATGTATTAGAGCAATAAGGAAATAAACAGCATAATGATAAATCATGAGCTAATTAGCAGAAAATGCTAAGAAATAAGCATTTTAATTGAGTAGGTTATGGCTTACAAAGTTCCACTTATACCCTGGCCATGGTACTGTTGTTGAGAGTACCTGGTCTGCACATATCTAGGAGGCACATGTTTAATAACCTTCTAAAATATTATTTTATTCCTTATAGGAGGGAGAACTATTACCTGTATGTAGTATCTATGTTGTTTCTGAAAGATAATATGTTTCATACCATTTCTGATGCAGTCAGTTCAAACCTATACTCAAGGAAAGGGAGACAGGCACCTTAACAGAGAAGGTATGACAAGAAAGATTTTTGTGCCATGTGTCTGTGATCTTGCTTTATACAGGGCTCTACCCACTTTAAACTGGACTCAAAACAGTTTGAAGTTTTCTTATTAAGTAACTAGGTTATAAGGCAACAAATAAATTTCCTTTAAGACTGTGCTATCAGATAATCCTGGAATAGATTTGCCTCATTTATAAACAATCTTGAGAAAACAAAATGGCAAGAAATTGCTAAGTGCTTCTGCTTACAATGACAGCCTGGCCCTAAAGACAATGTTTTCTAAGTTTTTAAACAGCTTGAACACAACATCTAAATTTTGGTGCTAATTACCTGCTAGTTTTTTTATTTTTTCCTTTAAAAGGCTGTTCCAGCGCCCTAACATAACAGATGTACTATATTTTCTACTAATTCCCAAGGCTCAGTTGGTTGCTCAGTGTGTCTTGTCCCCAGGTAATTCAGGCCTGGGGGAAGGGTTCCTTCCTCCAGACTGATTGGTACAGCTGCTCAGTAAGTGTAACTACTCAGATTCCCAAAGAATTCTAAGTGGATGTTCTTCCACAGTGTCTCTTGTTCTCTCTAATCATCATCATTTTAAAATTTCATCCACTTTTCATTCCTTAATAGAATTTTCCTTAGTCCACAGTTCTCTGGAAAGGAAGTAGGCTGCTCATAAACAGCTGAAAAAACACATACCTAAAAGATTCTGAAAAGCTATAATTCTTATACTTCATATTTTGCTGTTATGAATGAAATTCTACATATTTTTCCACTTTAAAAGACTAAATATGCACACATTATTCCAATAAAAAAATGCTCATAGATTGACATGAAGGCGTTCGTTCATTTTTCATAAAAATTATCTTAGTAACTTTTTTTTCTTATTCATTTATAGCTGATCTTCTAATGCAAGTGGAAGGAAAACCCAAATGTTGCTTCTTTCAATTTAGCTCTAAGATACAATACAATAAAGTAGTGAAGGCCCAACTGTGGATATATCTGAGACCTGTCCAGACTCCTACGACAGTGTTTGTGCAAATCCTGAGACTCATCAAACCCATGAAAGACGGTACAAGGTATACTGGAATCCGATCTCTGAAACTTGACATGAACCCAGGCACTGGTATTTGGCAGAGCATTGATGTGAAGACAGTGTTGCAAAACTGGCTCAAACAACCTGAATCCAACTTAGGCATTGAAATCAAAGCTTTAGATGAGAATGGTCATGATCTTGCTGTAACCTTCCCAGAACCAGGAGAAGATGGACTGGTAAGTGATTACTGAAAATAACATGCTAAAAACCTTATTATGTATTTATTCATAATGTGAATGAACAGTAGTGAAAAATAACTACCAGTTTCCTGTGCTTATAAGCCAGACAAAGGTACCTACCTTTACCCCAATGGTAGCCCTGTACCCAATAAAAGTAGGTGTCCCATTTCTCATCCTATGAAACACTCTCTTGATACTTTTACTTTGCATGAGGATTTAAAAGAAAAAAAGGTATACCATGGTCCTTAATATTTCAGGGAATTATTTTGCATTGAGAATGAAATATAAAATGCTTTCCATTGATGTGCTACATGATTATATAAATAAAAATATGAAGTCTTCACAGTGGATTCTAGTACACATACAACAACACATTTTTTTCCCTAGAAGAGTGACAAATTTGTTAAAATTCTTTTGCTTAATAAAGCAGAAAAATAAACTCTAAAAGTTATAATTAAAATAAAATGCTTTTACTTATAGAAATTAACTAGATATAGTTTAGGTTTATATACTATTAAATATACTATATTTAAGATCTCTCATGATAAATATGTTCCTTTTTTTATAGACTATTGATGCACTGATGTATATGTGGATTACTTTGTGAATTACCCCTGATAAAATTAAAAATTTCAGGCTAGTTAACTTCTACTAACCAGCTATTTTCTGAACTGCCTTACTGTACTTTAACAGGCGTTAACTTAGGTAATATCAACTAATTTAATATAAAGGCAAACAGAAAATAATGCCTTATATATTATAAAAATTAATAAAAAACCATTTAAAAACCTAGTATAAGTTTAGAGCTACTCACTCTTCTGGCTTATCTATACTTGTATTTACTTCTGTTTTAAAAAACTTTTTTAATGTGACCATACTTTTTATTTCCATTTATTGATATAATTTACAACAAAAGATTATATTTGCAAGCTTTATAGTTTTTAAGTGAACTTATTGGTAAAGAATATCATATCTAAATGATATCTAAATGTAAAGTAAATCATACCTAAATGAAAACATATTCTTTAAGAGATTATAAAATTTTCCAAGTGATCGATTTTTCTTTAAATATACTACATAAAGTGTACTGACTCCCAAAATGATGTTATCTTGTATAATCTTAAATACCAATAATTACCAGGTCTATTTTGATTTTAATATAGGATAAAAAAAGAATGTGTTCTTTTTCTAGGTAGCATTTTAATGATCAAAGTTGGTGACTTGACAGAGGTTTTAATTATTATTAAACAGATGACTAATAGGATGTATTCCTCAGACTTTTCCATATAAAAGGAGAAATGTCTCAAATTCATGAAAAGATTGGTACAGGAGGAAGATTAGCAAAATTGTTGTTTAAATGTCTGAATGGAAACATTTTTCAGTGAAAGAGTAAAGGGAGTATCATTGTATCTTCTGAATCTGTGCCTCTTTCCCTTGGACTTGGTCTTTCCAGCCCTATATTCTTACTACTATCTTCACCACTCTGCCTTCCTTTTTCCCGTTACATCTGTGCAGTATTGGGTGGCAACTGTTCTGTTTCGGTGTTAATATCCACGTCTCCCTGAATAAGACCGAGTGAATGGAGGGTGCATGAGTACACCTGTCCCTCCAGCAGTCGTCAGACGTGTTTAGCCACCGTATTTAATCAGTGAGCAGGAAGACATGAGCTAGCCGTGTTCCTCTTCTTTCCTCCCTGCTCCTTTCTTTTCTCTTCCCCTCTCCCTTTACTGTCCTCACCGGTATTTTCAGAGCATCTACTATGTGTCAGGCATTCGGATACTCAAACCGAGGAAAACAAGACAAAGATCTGACCACAGGGGAATCCCTATGGCTACTGTAGACTTTTGAGCCATAAAGGAAGAATCAAGCCTAGTGCAAATGAAAATTCCTTAATGCTGCCTTTTAAAAAGAAATGTGACATAAGCAAAATGATTAGTTTCTTTCTTTAATAATGAGTCCTTGCAGTAGGAGAGTGTTTTGGGATCTATTACTAACTCTTCTTTCCTTTCCATGCAGAATCCTTTTCTAGAAGTCAAGGTAACAGACACACCAAAAAGATCGAGGAGAGATTTTGGGCTTGATTGTGATGAGCACTCCACAGAATCTCGATGCTGTCGTTACCCTCTAACTGTGGATTTTGAAGCTTTTGGATGGGATTGGATTATTGCACCTAAAAGATATAAGGCCAATTACTGCTCTGGAGAATGTGAATTTGTATTTTTGCAAAAGTATCCTCATACCCATCTTGTGCACCAAGCAAACCCCAGAGGTTCAGCTGGCCCCTGCTGTACTCCTACAAAGATGTCTCCAATTAATATGCTATATTTTAATGGCAAAGAACAAATAATATATGGGAAGATTCCAGCCATGGTAGTAGATCGCTGTGGGTGCTCATGAGATTTATATTTGGTTCATAGCTTCCTAAAACATGGAAGGTCTTCCCCTCAACAATTTGAAACTGTGAAATTATGTACCACAGGCTATAAGCCTAGAGTATGCTACAGTCACTTAAGCACAAGCTACAGTATATGAACTAAAAGAGAGAATATATGCAATGGTTGGCATTTAACCATCAAAACAAATCGTATAATAAAAAGTTTTATGATTTCCAGAGTTTTTGAACTAGGAGATCAAATTCCATTCGTCTTCAAATATATTACAACACATGCAGGTGAATGAAAGCAGTTCTCCTTGTCTTCTGGTGAATTAAAGGAGTATGCTTTAAAATCGATTTCTTTACAGTTTCACTTAATATTTACAGAAAAATCTATACGTAGTATTGGTAAAATGCAGTATTGTTATATGCCATTATTTGAAACATCCTTAAACACTTGAATTTATATTGTATGATAGCATACTTGGTAAGATGAGATTCCACAAAATAGGGATGGTACACCATAAGCAAGTTACCATTCCTATTCTGATTGACACAGTACATTAACAGTTTATGCCAATGGTGCTAATACAGTAGGCTGAATGGCTGATGTTATCAGGTTTATCAAGCAAAAAACATTCAGTAAAGTAATAAGTTTCTCCTTTCTTCAGGTGCATTTTCACACTCCTCCCTATGGGCAATGGATTTTCTATAAAGAAAGAAAAATCATTTTTTCTAGAGGTCTACATTTAATTCTGTAGCATACTTGGAGAAGCTGCATTTAAAAGGCAGTTAAAAAGTATTCATTTTTGTCAAAATTTCAAAATTATAGCCTGCCTTTGCAACACTGCAGCTTTTAGGATGAAATCATGGAAATGACTGATTCTATCAATATTGTATAAAAAGACTTTGAAACAGTTGCATTTATATAATATGTATACAATATTGTTTTGTAAATAAATGTCTCCTTTTTTATTTACTTTGGTATATTTTTACAGCAAGGACATTTCAAATTAAGTATTAAGGCACAAAGACATGTCATGTAGGACATAAAAGCAAATGCTTATATTTCGGAGCAAATTAGTTGATTAAATAGTGGTCTTAAAACTCCATATGCTAATGGTTAGATGGTTATATTACAATCATTTTATATTTTTTTACATTATTAGCATTCACTTATGGATTCATGATGGCTGTATAATGTGAATGTGAAATTTCAATGGTTTACTGTCATTGTATTCAAATCTCAACGTTCCATTATTTTAATACTTATAAATATTAAGCATACCAAAATGATTTAACTCTATTATCTGAAATCAGAATAATAAACTGATGATATCTTACAAATTGTTAATTTTATTTTATAATTTGATAATGAATATATTTCTGCATATATTTACTACTATTTTGTAAATTAGGATTTTGTTAATCAAATAAATTGTACTTATGATTAAGTGAAATTATTTCTTACATCTAATGTGTAGAAACAATGTAAGTTATATTAAAGTGTTTTCACCTTTTTTGAAAGGCAATAGTTTTATGTTATAATGATTAACTCTAGATTTTTGGTTTCCACTTTATTATAAAAGTTTAATGACTGAGCACAAAAGTTTGGTTTTGAAATTTGAGGTCTGCTACTGTAGTTTATCATGAGTGAAATTCCTGTTAAATTGGTTGTAGTCAAGTTGCTTTAAACATACAAAAGCAAGGACTAGTTGCATCTGTTTCATTTCTCTTTATCTTGACCTGAAAACTATTTATATGTTTGCTTAGGTTCAATTTCCAAATGCATTGCAGTTGGCAAGGGTAAATGGTCCTAGAGTTACAAGTTCTACCGAAGCCACAGGGACACAGAGAAACAGCATCTTCCTCCTAGCACTTAATGAGCGTGACACGTTTATCTGAGTTTGGGGGAATACATTTTCAAATTGAACTGAAAAATAATTATGAAGTGCCTAGAATCCTTAAGTGCAACAGTATTTGTACATGTTTTTGAAATGAGCTGTCTTCTCCACTCCTGGCCAGTTTAATAGCTTAGCTCTAAAGAAGTGACTATGTTTAACTAGCAGTGACTAATTCTCTCTGGTGTTCTGGTTCTTAAATAAATAATTTATAAGTATGATAAATACAATTTTAAACTATATTATAGCAATTTACACTCATATAAACAAAATGTACTACTTCTTCTAATTGTGATAATATTTCTGGAGCTATATGTGAGTTGCTCCTGGTGGGTGGGGGGAGCAGGAAGGAGAAAACTGTGGTGACAGGCTAAGGCCACTTTTTGGTTGTACGTATCAGAACCTACTTTTTCCTGGGCCATGAATCTACATGACCTAAAAGTCTGGGTCAGCAGGTGCATTCACACACCTTAGGCTCTGGAGTACAAGTAACTGGGGCCCTTGACCCCTACAGTGAGAAATGTGAGGAAGTATCCCTCTCAGTTTCCAAGGGCCCAGTCACAGGACTCCTCAATCTTCATACTCAGCCTTACCCATGGACCCCCAGGATCACATCACCAACCTCTCCATTTGGTAGTCCTTTTCAAAACCCGTAAGACCATGAAAGAAAGCATCAGGACCAATTTCTTTTGTGACAAGACCTAGGCAATTTTTCCCCCCTATTTTGCCAAAGTCACAGGAATGGCAAATGTGCTTTGGTAGTCTGTCTATGGGCACGTCACTTTCATTTTCAGCACCCCAAGAATATTCACTTGTGACATGTGACACTAATCCCTGAAATTTTCAGAAAACATCATGTAAAGTTCACTGTAGTGTATCTGTTTTAATATTCTGAATGTTTTATAATACTTCTCATGCTTCCCACAAATCTATATTAGTTTAAAAGCAAAATACAAATAAAAAACAAACAGAAAGCCTTTACAAACTCTATGGTTCTTTTTGTATTTAAATTTATTTTTGCACTTCTGTATAGAACTTTAATTTCTTAAACTAAAAAGGCAAATTTTGACACTGACAGCAGATAACTCAGTTACTCTACTCCCCCAAATAAAAACAGATCTACTTCACTTTAAGCTACCATATACTCATTGAAGAATATCTTTGACCCTGTTGGGTCTGTTGAAAACTAGGGACACCCTCACCAGGAAAAAGGAAAACTCACAATTTTGCAAATAATATCAGGGAGTTTAGGGTCTTCCTAGAGTTTATTAACAGAATTTAATTTACAAACCCTTAGGAGGGATATCAAGTTTTCCTTCTTAAGGTAAAAAATTGTTTATGAAGTATTAAAATATATTTATAAGGGCCTGGTTCCCAATTAATTAGTTTTAATTATTAACTAATTTGAATGTTTGAAAAGGAAAATGAATGTCAAATCATCCTAGATGTCGTAACATGACTAAGTGAAAGTTGTTCAGTTGTGTCCGACTTTTTGTGGCCCCGTGGACTATACAGTCCATGGAATTCTCCAGGCCAGAATACTGGAGTGGGTAGCCTTTCCCTTCTCCAGGGGATCATCCCAATCCAGGAGTCAAACCCAGGTCTCCTGCATTTCAGGAGGATTCTTTACCAGCTGAGCCACAAGGGAAGCCCAAGAATACTGAAATGGGTAGCCTATCCCTTCTCCAGCGGATCTTTCCGACCCAGGAATCGAACTGGGGTCTCCTGCATTGCAGGCGGATTCTTTTCCAACCGAGCTATCAGGGAAGGCTCAACCTGACTAAAACCCTTTCTAATTGCCAATTAATGATTGGATGATCTTTAAGAAACATAGAATGTTTTATAACCTGACCTGACTAATTATAAAACATTCTATGTTTCTTAAAGATCATCCAATCATCAATTGGCAAGTCTGTGGCAGATTTAACTAGACAGCTGAATAAAAAGCACTTCAAATTATGAACCCACATTATTTTTTTGTGTCAAAAACAAAATCAATAAATCATCAGGGTTCTGATGTCTGAGTATCAGAATTAGGCAGATATGAGAGGATAATATTTGCTGAGAACCAGATGTGTGCTCAGAACCTTCCTCACATGGTCAGTGTAGGAGACGTTACCGTCCTCACTTCACAGAAGAGAGCTCTGAGGAAGTGAGACACCAGGAGGCACCGCAGTGGCTGGTCTGGATTTGAACTCAGAGAAATCTGACATAATGATTCATCGCTCTCCTTACAACAATTCTTCACCAAATCCTAAAGAAAAAGTGAAGCTATATTTTTTAATGTTTATAATTTGTAATATATCCTTATCTATATTCAGCATTGGTTTCTGCAAATGTTGTATGGCTGTATTTTAATAAGTATCATGAGAAGGTAGAAGAAGAGCAGGTGACTAGCAAAGCCGAGAAACATAACATACAGACGTAGAAGTGGATCAGCGTCAGAGGATGTGAGAGCTGCAAGAGACCTTCAGTTCAGTTCAGTTCAGTCGCTCAGTCGTGTCCGACTCTCCGCGACCCCATGAATCACAGCACGCCAGACCTCCCTGTCCATCACCAACTCCCGGAGTTCAGAGATCATCTAATTAAATATGACACAACTGAGGTCTAAAGAGAGGGTTGCCCAAAGTCATAAATTGAACTGGTTCACAAACTGAAACAAGAGTTCTACAATGCTGGAAGAGAGTGGATTGTGGGTCAGAGTGAGAAGAAAGATTCCAAGAGGCAAAATGCAGGAGAGCTACCAATGAAAACATGCTCTAAGTCTTCGTTTGCTGGCTGAGGAATGTCCATACTGGGCACTAACTAAATATCCAAGATGAAAACAGTTTGCTGCTGCTGCTGCTGCTAAGTCACTTCTGTCCGACTCTGTGCGACCCCATAGACGGAAGCCCACCAGGCTCCCCTGTCCCTGGGATTCTCCAGGCAAGAACACTGGAGTGGGTTGCCATTTCCCTCTCCAATGCATGAAAGTGAACAGTGAAAGTGAAGTCACTCAGTCGTGTCCGACTCTCAGCGACCTCATGGACTGCTGTATCTAAATAAATCTCTTATCAACTGGAGATTTTCTTGGACAAATATACTCCAAAGGGAAATCTATGGCAGTATGTCATTAAAACTTTACTCTGCATAGTAATACAAATGAGCAATATCTTTCAAAGTACCCTCACATTAATGATGTAATTTCATCTTCATAATGCTCAAAGTATTATTATTATGCTCATTTCATAGAGGGAACTGAGGTTAAAATAATCAAACCGCCCAAGGAAATATAACATTTCTATTGGTATATTAATTATATAAGAAACAGAAATCTAAGTCAAATGTTAAATTTGTTTGATCATTCATTCCAATAGTACTTATTAAAAAGGTAGCATGATAAAAATTTTCATTTAAGGAAATTTGCTGGGAACTCAGGGAACTCAAACCCGGGCTCTGTAACAACCTAGAGGGGTGGGAAAGGGTGGGAAGTGAGAGGGAGCTTCAAAAGGGAGGGGACATATGTACACCTATGGCTAATTCATGCTGATGTAGGGCAGAAATGAAACCAATATTGTGAAAGTAATTATCCTTCAATTAAAAATAAATAAATTTTAAAAACTCAAGCAAACAAAATCCCATTTAAAATATCACATGATCACTTTAAAAAATAAGACACATGAATACCACCCAGTAATATAACTATGAATTAAGCCTTGGGCTAAAATATGATATGCAAGTCATGACTTGCCTGGCACATGACATATAGTGTTGAAATTTCATTTGCATGGCCATTCAGTTCCAGTTTACACATTGCAAAACATATCAAAGTGAACTATACTAATTCTGGTCATCACTGAGTATAATGTCAAGCAATGCGAAGTGGTACTAAATTTAGTTCATTCATGTCCAGATGGGATTTTGTAGTCTTTAAAAAATTAATACATTTTCATTAGAGAGCATTAATTTACAGCAAGATTATCTTTGCTACAATTTAAAACACTAGATAGATTATTTACAAATACTTTACTATATTGCCTGTCAAAAGACCTCAATGAATGTCACATCCTGTCAACAACACAGAATGCTCTTGAATGTAAGACTTTATATATGAAGCTGTCTAATTTATCTGACAGGCATAACATATACATGTAATAATGATAGCAACTCTCTAATAATCTATTACAATTGTTGAACAGTTCACTTCAGCTACTGTTTAACATTACACTAAATGTTCCTGATACAGAAATACATAGTTTTGTCAATGAAGCAAAAATAAATACATGCTTAGTCTTTTCACTGATTCCAATTTTGCGTTACATCAAGATAGAAAAGTTTTTTAAATAGTACAATGCTATTATTTAGGCTCTATAATAAAGGTAATTATTTATTAAATGCACATATATTTACTTTCTTGAAAAACTGACTTTAAATATTTTCTTTTATTAGTTCTGCATATCACTATAGATAAAACACTATTCACTGGAATTAACTTATCTAAAACATATTTCCAGATTCTGATCTTAAGGAGATCTGTGGAGCATTCTTCCAAGAAGGGCCAACAGATAAATTTGATTCAAATAATCTTAAAGGTAAGCTTTAGGTAAACCAAAAAAATAAAGAGATTAACGTACTAATTCTCATCTTTAATTTGTTTTCCTAACCATTCAAGACCATTCTACTAAGAAAAATTTTTTCCTATCATGTTATGTTCTTTTACTTCCCCTAACATCTTATGAAGGACCCTATTCAGAACAAAATCTGATTATGCGGTTTTGGCCATGGATCCTCCACAGGACTTTCCCATATCCGCTCCCACGGACACTAACTCTAAGAAGCCAAATGTCTCTTGGCTCTATTCCCATGGAACTCAGAATTTTGGCATTACCTCTCCACTAGCCAAAAACAAAACATGTCAATACAGGAACGTTCGCCTACATCATGACATCAGATCTTCAAAATGCTGAGATAGGATTCTGAAAGTGAAAATCAAGCATCAAACACCAATTTACTGAGCAGACTGAAGTGACTGTGGGAGAAAACCCAAACTGTTAAATGGAAACAATCGGGCAGTCATTGAGGCAACTGCTTGGCTTGAGCTCCAAGAATATCTTCCTGAAAAGCCACATACTTCTCAGCAACTCAAGAAATGACCTGAGTTATGTAGCTGCCCACACACTGAGTAAAGGATCTACTAAATCATCACTATGAACAAAGCTAGTGGAGGTGATGGAATTCCAGTTGAGCTATTTCAAATCTTGAAAGATGTTGCTGTGAAAGTGCTGCACTCAATATGCCAGCAAATTTGGAAAACTCAGCAGTGGCCACAGGACTGGAAAAAGTCAGTCTTCATTCCAATCCCAAATAAAAACAATGCCAAAGAATGCTCAAAATGCACAATTGCACGCTAGTAAAGTCATGCTCAAAATTCTCCAAGCCAGGCTTCAGCAATATGTGACCGTGAACTTCCAGATGTTCAAGCTGGTTTTTAGAAAACCAGAAAAGGCAGAGGCACCAGAGATCAAATTGCCAACATCCGCTGGATCATGGAGAAAGCAAGAGAGTTCCAGAAAAACAACTATTTCTGCTTCATTGACTATGCCAAAGCCTTTGACTGTGTGGATCACAATAAACTGTGGAAAATTCTGAAAGAGATGGGAATACCAGACCACCTGACTTGCCTCTTGAGAAACCTGTATGCAGGTCAGGAAGCTACAGTTAGAACTGGACATGGAACAACAGACTGGTTCCAAATAGGAAAGGGAGTACGTCAAGGTTTTATATTGTCACCCTGCTTATTTAACTTAAACGCAGAGTACATCATGAGGAACGCTGGGCTGGAAGAAGCACAAGCTGGAATCTAGATTTCTGGGAGAAATATCAATAACCTCAGATATGCAGATGATACCACCCTTATGGCAGAAAGTGAAGAGGAACTCAAAAGCCTCTTGATGAAAGTGAAAGAGGAGAGTGAAAAGGTTGGCTTGAAGCTCAACATTCAGAAAACGAAGATCATGGCATCTGGTCCCATCACTTTATGGGAAATAGATGGAAAAACAGTGGAAACAGTGTCAGATTTTTTTTGGGGGGGGGCTCCAAAATCACTGCAGATGGTGACTGTAGCCATGAAATTAAAAGATGCTTACTCCTTGGAAGGAAAGTTATGACCAACCTAGATAGCATATTAAAAAGCAGAGACATTACTTTGCCAACAAAGGTCCGTCTAGTCAAGGCCATGGTTTTTCCAGTGGTCATGTATGGATGTGAGAGTTGGACTGTGAAGAAAGCTGATCGCCAAAGAATTGATGGTTTTGAACTGTGGTGCTGGAGAAGACTCTTGAGAGTCCCTTGGACTACAAGGAGACCCAACCAGTCCATTCTGAAGGAGATAAGTCCTGGGTGTTCATTGGAAGGACTGATGCTGAAGCTGAAACTCCAATACTTTGGCTACCTCATGCGACGAGTTGACTCACTGGAAAAGACTCTGATGCTGGGGGGGATTGGGGGCGGGAGGAGAAGGGGACGACATTGAATGAGATGGCATCACCGACTCGATGGACATGAGTTTGAGTGAACTCTGGGAGTTGGTGATGGACAGGGAGGCCTGGTGTGCTGTGATTCATGGGGTCGCAGAGAGTCGGTCACGACTGAGCGACTGAACTGAACTGAACTGAAGGCCATCTTGGGCTCTGAACCCAGCCAGGTGCTATGGGATAGCACAAAAGAGACCAAATTATTGGTTCCTATTTGTAGATGTTTCCTGGCAGCAAGTAAAATTGTCTAGAATCTATCAGGACCAATAACTTATGAATTAGTTAATTATAGTTCCTTATAGTCCTGCAGACGCGACGCGAGAGACGCCGGCCCCGGCGCAACGAACCACGCAAAGAGGCGCGGCCGTGAGGAGCTACCCCACGCCTGAGGCCAGGGCCGGAGGCCGAGAGGAGCTACCCCACGTCCAACAGGCGGTGGCTGCGCGGGCGCAGGAGGGCCGAGAGGAGCTACTCCACGTTCAAGGTCAGGAGGGGCGGCCTTGAGGAGATACCCCTCGTCCAAGGTAAGGTACAGCGGCTGCACTTTGCTGGAGCGGCTGTGAAGAGATTTTCCACGACCAAGGTAAGAGAAACCCAAATAAGACGGTAGGTATTGCTAGGGGGCATCAGAGGGCAGACACACTGAAATCATAATCACAGGAAACTAGTCGATCTGATCACATGGACCACAGCCGAATGTGGTCCAGTGGAGAAGGGAATGGCAAACCACTTCAGTATACTTGCCTTGAGAACCCCATGAACAGTACCAAAGGGCAAAATGATAGGATACTGAATGAGGAATTCTCCAGGTCGGTAGGTGCCCAGTATGCTACTGGAGCTCAGTGGAGAAATAACTATAGAAGGAATAAAGGGATGGAGCAAAAGCAAAACCAATACCCAGTTGTGGATGTGACCAGTGATAGAAGCAAGGTCCGGTGCTGTAAAGAGCAATATTGCATAGGAACCTGGAATGTTAGGTCCATGAATCAAGGCAAATTGGAAGTGGTCAAACAGGAGATGGCAAGAGTGAATGTCGACATTCTAGGAATCAGTGAATTAAAATGGACTGGAATGGGTGAATTTAACTTGGATGACCATTATATCTACTACTGTGGGCAGGAATCCCTTAGAAGAAATGGAGTAGCCATCATGGTCAACAAAAGAGTCCGAAATGCAGTACTTGGATGCAGTCTTAAAAATGACAAGATGATTTCTGTTCGTTTCCAAGGCAAACCATTCAATATTACAGTAATCCAGGCCTATGCCCCAACCAGTAACGCTGAAGAAGCCGAAGTTGAACGGTTCTATGAAGACCTACAAGATCTTTTAGAACTAACACCCAAAAAAGATGTCCTTTTCATTATAGGGGACTGGAATGCAAAAGTAGGAAGTCAAGAAACACCTGGAGTAACAGGCAAATTTGGCCTTGGAGCACGGAATGAAGCAGGGCAAAGGCTAATAGAGTTTTGTCAAGAGAATGCACTGGTCATAGCAAACACCCTCTTCCAACAACACAAGAGAAGACTCTACACATGGACATCACCAGATGGTTAACACTGAAATCAGATTGATTATATTCTTTGCAACCAAAGATGGAGAAGCTGTATACAGTTAGTGAAAACAAGACCAGGAGCTGACTGTGGCTCAGATCATGAACTCCTTATTGCGAAGTTCAGACTTAAATTGAAGAAAGTAGGGAAAACCACTAGACCATTCAGATATGACCTCAATCAAATCCCTTATGATTATACAGTGGAAGTGAGAAATAGATTTAAGGGACTAGATCTGATAGATAGAGTGCCTGATGAACTCTGGACGGAGGTTCGTGACATTGTACAGGAGACAGGGACCAAGACCATCCCCATGGAAAAGAAATGCAAAAGAGCGAAATGGCTGTCTGAGGAGGCCTTACAAATAGCTGTGAAAAGAAGAGAGGCGAAAAGCAAAGGAGAAAAGGAAAGATATAAGCATCTGAATGCAGAGTTCCAAAGAATAGCAAGGAGAGATAAGAAAGACTTCCTCAGTGATCAATGCAAAGAAATAGAGGAAAACAACAGAATAGGAAAAACAAGAGACCTCTTCAAGAAAATTAGAGATTCCAAGGGAACATTTCATGCAAAGATGGGCTCGATAAAGGACAGAAATGGTATGGACCTAACAGAAGCAGAAGATATTAAGAAGAGGTGGCAAGAATACACAGAAGAACTGTACAAAAAAGATCTTCATGACCAAGATAGTCACGATAACGTGATCACTGACCTAGAGCCAGACATCTTGGAATGTGAAGTCAAGTGAGCCTTAGAAAGCATCACTACTAACAAAGCTAGTGGAGGTGATGGAATTCCAGTTGAGCTATTTCAAGTCTTGAAAGATGATGCTGTGAAAGTGCTGCACTCAATATGCCAGCAGATTTGGAAAACTCAGCAGTGGCCACAGGACTGGAAGAGGTCAGTCTTCATTCCAATCCCAAAGAAAGGCAATGCCAAAGAATGCTCAAACTACCGGACAATTGCCCTCATCTCACACACTAGCAAAGTCATGCTCAAAATTCTCCAAGCCAGGCTTCAGCAGTATGTAAACCGTGAACTCCCAGATGTTCAAGCAGGTTTTAGAAAAGGCAGAGGCACCAGAGATCAAATTGCCAACATCCGCTGGATCATGGAGAAAGCAAGAGAGTTCCAGAAAAACATCTATTTCTGCTTCATTGACTATGCCAAAGCCTTTGACTGTGTGGATCACAATAAACTGTGGAACATTCTGAAAGAGATGGGAATCCCAGACCACCTGACCTGCCTCTTGAGAAACCTGTATGCAGGTCAGGAAGCAACAGTTAGAACTGGACATGGAAAAACAGACTGGTGCCAAATAGGAAAAGGTGTACGTCAAGGTTGTATATTGTCACCTTGCTTATTTAACTTATATGCAGAGTACATCATGAGGAACGCTGGGCTGGAAGAAGCACCAGCTGGAATCAGGATTGCTGGGAGAAATATCAATAACCTCAGATATGCAGATGACACTACCCTTATGGCAGAAAGTGAAGAGGAACTCAAAAGCCTCTTGATGAAAGTGAAAGAGGAGAGTGAAAAGGTTGGTTTGAAGCTCAACATTCAGAAAACAAAGATCATGGCATCTGGTCCCATCACTTCATGGGAAATAGATGGAAAAACAGTGGAAACAGTGTCAGACTTTGTTTTTTTGGGCTCCAAAATCACTGCAGATGCTGATTGCAGCCATGAAATTAAAAGACGCTTGCTCCTTGGAAGGAAAGTTATGACCAACCTTGATAGTATATTAAAAAGCAGAGACATTACTTTGCCAACCAAGGTCCGTCTAGTCAAGGCAATGGTTTTTCCCGTGGTCATGTATGGATGTGAGACTTGGACTGTGAAGAAAGCTGATCGCCAGAGAATCGATGCTTTTGAACTGTGGTGTTGGAGAAGACTCTTGAGAGTCCCTTATACTGCAAGGAGATCCAACCAGTCCATTCTAAAGGAGATCAATCCTGGATGTTCATTGGAGGGACTGATGCTAAAGCTGAAACTGCAATACTTTGGCCACCTCATGCGACGAGTTGACTCACTGGAAAAGACTCTGATGCTGGGAAAGGTTGGGGGCGGGAGGAGAAGGGGACGATGGAGAATGAGATGGCTGGATGGCATCACCGACTCTGTGGACATGAGTTTGAGTGTACTCCGGGAGTTGGTGATGGACAGGGAGGCCTGGCGTGCTGTAATTCATGGGGTCGCGGAGAGTCGGACACGACTGAGCGACTGAACTGAACTGATAGTTCCAGGGTCATACAAAATTCCAAGGAAGTTGCTTAGGACTGATGGGAAGCTAGCTGGGCTCCCATCTACCCATAGGTCAGGATGCATCTCTATGACTGGAAAAACTTGCACCAACTGGGATTCTCCTAGGGGAAGACCCTAACTGCAATGTCAACAGAGCTCTCTCCTTTGCTGATAGGGGAGGGTAGACTGTGAATAGTGAGCCCCACCTTGCTTTTACGAGATGTTTGAACAAGCAATCCTGGTACTGGCCAAAGAGAGCAGTGTTATTTCAGGGGAGAATTTGTGCCAAAGGCTGGAATATGGCTTTATATCTGTTGATACAACATGTATTGTGTTGACACACTATATCTGGTAACCGGGTACATTACCTGGTTAGTATTCTTGGGCCTCATATATCCTGCTCAGATTGGCAAGAAATAAACTACCCATGGAATCTTAGACAGGAAGCATGAACATTTATTTACAAGGGAGAAATACAATACATAGATATTTGTATCTCCACTTTTAAAATGAGGAAGTTGAGGTTCAGAGATGTTTGTGACCAAATGACTAAGACAGATGCAAACATGATGAGAGAAATACAAATACAGAACTAATACAACACTGTAAATCAACTATACTTAAATAAAAAAATAAAAAATTGCAAAGGGACCTACTAAAAAAAAAAAGGATCTACTCTCCTTACTATGCAAATAAATAAATAGATGTAAAAAGAGGCATACTAAATAGCACAGGGATCTATACTCAATATCTTGCAATAATCTATAAAGGAAAAGAATCTGAAAAGGAATATGTGCTCAATCACTCAGTCAGGTCGACTCTTTGAGACCCCATGGACTGTAGCCTGCTAGGCGCCTCTGTCCATTCTTTTCCAGGCAAGAATACTGAAGCCGGCTGCCATTTCCTTCTCTAAAAAAGGAATATATATATATATATATATATATATATATATATATATTCCACACACACATATATATATATTCCACATATATATATATTCCACACACACATATATATATATTCCACATATATATATATTCCACATATATATATATATATTCCACATATATATATATATATGTGGCTTCCCTGGTGGCTCAGAGGGTAAAGCGTCTGTCTGCTGTGCAGGAGACCCGGGTTCGATCCCTGGGTCGGGAAGATCCCCTGGAGAAGGCAATGGCAATGGACTCCAGTATTCTTGCCTGGAGAATCCCAAGAATGGAGAAGCCTGGCAGGCTACAGTCCATGGGGTCGCAAAGAGTCGGACACGACTGAGCAGCTTCACATCACATATATATATGAAAGAACTCAGCCTATGAAGTAGGGCATCAAAAAAGATCACTGTCTAAAACTTCTCTTTCCATCAAATTCATTTCCATCATAAGCTCGTGAGAGCTTTACAGGAGCGGGTATAGGAATAGGTTCTGGCTATATATATATAAAAGAGAACACACACCTGGAATGAACACAACATTGGAATTCAACTATACTTCAGTTAAAAAGGTAAAACAGTCAAAACCTCCCAAATGTAGAAGTAAAGTTATTAGTTCAGATGTGAAACTATTAGTTCAGATGTAAGGCTATTAGTTGAGTAAAAAAATATAATTTTCTAATTGTGAAACTGACAGCAGCTTTTATCTCAAGATTCCTGTGCTCTATCACCATTTCTGCTCTATAGAGGCACTGTGATATCAATGGGACCTGCTCTAATTATGCTTCTCACCTCCACAGACCTCACCCAGAAAATGATGAACAATATCCCCCTACTCTCAAGTCTGCAAATTTAGAGGATGAGTGTAACGTGATTCTCTTCTCTACGTCTAGTTCAGCCTATGAAGTAGGGCGTCAAGAAAGATCACTGTCTAAAACTTCTCTCTTTCCATCAAATTCATTTCCATCATAAGCTCATGAGATCTTTATGTGAGAGGATATAGGAATAGGTTCTAGCTATCCGAATCTATTTACTAATACTTCATATTTCATACCTGAACCCTAGACCCTTGAACTTAAAATTTTTCTAAATACTTTTTTTCTTGATTCTGATCTGAAAAGTACCTTCTATAAAAATGTAACCTTTTAACAAATCATACTGTTTATTCTAATAATAAAACTGTAAATTAAAATTACATACTATCTTTCACCTACAAATCCACTAAATTTTTATATTAAAATCTAGTGTTATTAGTAAGATGATCAGCAATAAACACTCTAAACATTGCCCATAGAAAGGCCCTGACCTGTTGCCTTCCAATATTTAATAAAATCCTTAAAGTTTCTACAGAATAATTTTAATTCTAAAATTTTATCCAGAGCTTCCCCAGTGGTTCAGTTGGTAAAATTTAATCAAAGGAAAACAAAGATAAAAATATTTACATGAAATCACAGTGCTATTTACTATTTTTAAAATTGGAAGTTATGTCTCCAACAAGAAATGGTTACATTGATTATGATAGATAACAATAGCATGTATGCATGATAAGTGCTTTCAGTCATGTCCAGCTCTTTGTGATCCAATGGACTGTAGCCCCTCAGGTTCCCCTGTTTATGGGATTCTCCTGGCAAGAATACTGGAGTGGATCTTCCTGACTCAGGAATTGAACCTGCATCTGTTATGTCTCCCGAATTGGCAGACAGGTTCTTCATCACTAGCACTACCTGGAAAGCCCATAATATTAAAATTTAAAGACAACTTGAGGACACAGCAAACACCATGGGGATGAAAGTGAGATGCAGAAAGAATCTAGGTCTTCACTGATATTATTGAGATACTGATCTTACTGTACCTAGAGCTGCCTTACATCTGGATTTATATAATTGATTTTTCTACTGTTAAAGCCATATTTGAATTGGGGTTTCTATTATTTACAGCTGAAAGCATTCCAAATAAATAAATATGTATATATAGCATGCGTGTACATACAAGGTACATATGATTATCTTTAATTTTTTTTTATGTTTGATGGCTTGATAGTTCATTTCTTTTTTTTTTTAATTTATTTTTTTTTTCAATATTATATTGGTTGGTTTTGCCATACATTGACATGAATCCGCTCCGGGTGTACATGAGTTCCCCTTCCTGAACCCCCCTCCCACCTCCCTCCTCCCCTTATCCTCTCTCTGGGTCATCCCTGTGCACCAGCCCCGAGCATCCTGTATCATGCATCGAACCTGGACTGGTGATTCATTTCACATATGATAATATACATGTTTCAATGCCATTCTCCCAAATCATCCCACCCTCACCCTCTCCCACAGAGTCCCAAAGAGTGTTATATATACCTGTGTCTCTTTTGCTGTCCCGTATACAGGGTTATCATTAACATCTTTGTAAATTCCTTATATATGAGTTAGTATACTGTATTGGTGTTTTTCTTTCTGGCTTACTTCACTCTGTATAATAGGCTCCAGTTTCATCCAACTCATTAGAACTGATTCAAATGCATTCTTTTTAATGGCTGAGTAATACTCCATTGTGTATATGTACCAAAGCTTTCTTATCCATTCATCTGCAGATGGACATCTAGGTTGCTTCCATGTCCTGGCTATTATAAACAGTAATGCAATGAACATTGGAGTACATGTGTCTCTTTCAATTCTGGTTTCCCCAGTGTGTATGCCCAGAAGTGCGATTGCTGGATCATATAGCAGTTCTATTTCCAGTTTTTTAAGAAATCCTCACACTGTTCTCCATAGTGGCTGGACTAGTTTGCATTTCCACCAACAGTGTAAGAGGGTTCCCTTTTCTCCACACCCTCTCCAGCATTTATTGCATGTAGACTTTTGGATAGCAGCCATTCTGACTGGTGTGAAATGGTATCTCATTGTGGTTTTGATTTGCATTTCTCTGATTATGTGGGATGTTGAGCATTTTTTCATGTGTTTGTTAGCCATCTGTATGTCTTCTTTGGAGAAATGTCTGTTTAGTTCTTTGGCCCATTTTTTGATTGGGTCGTTTATTTTTCTGGAGTTGAGCTGAAGGAGCTGCTTGTATATTTTGGAGATTAATTCTTTGTCAGTTGTTTCATTTACTATTATTTTCTCCCATTCTGAAGGCTGTCTTTTCACCTTGCTTAGAGTTTCCTTTGCTGTGCAGAAGCTTTTAATTTTAATTAGGTCCCATTTGTTTATTTTTGCTTTTATTTCCAATATTCTGGGAGGTGGGTCATGAAGGATCCTGCTGTGATTTATGTTGGAGAGTGTTTTGCCTATGTTCTCCTCTAGGAGTTTTATAGTTTCTGGTCTTACATTTAGATCTTTAATTCATTTTGAGTTCATTTTTGTGTATGGTGTTAGGAAGTGTTCTAGTTTCATTCTTTTACAAGTGGCTGACCAGTTTTCCCAGCACCACTTGTTAAAGATACTGTCTTTTCTCTATTTTATATTCTTGCCTCCTTTGTCAAAGATAAGGTGTCCATAAGTGCAATCAGAACAGAAAAAGACAGAAAAGGAATCCAAATTGGAAAAGAAGAAGTAAAACTTTCACTGTTTGCTGCCATGATCCTCTACACAGAAAACCCTAAAGACTCTACCAGAAAACTACTAGAGCTAATCAATGAATACAGTAAAGTTGCAGGATATAAAATCAACACACAGAAATCCTTTGCATTCCTATACACTAATAATGAGAAAATAGAAAGAGAAATTAAGGAAACTATTCCATTCACTGTTGCAACGAAAAGAATAAAATACTTAGGAATATATCTACCTAAAGAAACAAAAGACCTGTATATAGAAAACTATAAAACACTGGTGGAAGTAATCAAAGAGGACACTAATAGATGGAGAAATGTACCGTGTTCGTGGATTGGAAGAATAAATATTATGAAAATGAGTATACTACCCAAAGTAATTTATACATTCAATGCAATCCCCATCAAGCTACCAACGATATTTTTCACAGAGCTAGAACAAATAATCTCACAATTTGTATGGAAATACAAAAAACCTCGAATAGCCAAAGCAATCTTGAGGAAGAAGAATGGAACTGGGGGAATTAACCTGCCGGACTTCAGGCTCTACTACAAAGCCACAGTCATCAAGACAGTATGGTACTGGCATAAAGACAGAAATATAGATCAATGGAACAAAATAGAAAGCCCAGAGATAAATCCACGCACTTATGATTATCTTTAATTTTAATAGATGTTGCCAATTTGTACTCTGTAGAGATTGAACCAATTTATATTTCCATTAATAATGCATGATTTTACTATTTTCCTGCACCCTCATCATTCTTATTTCTGGCATGAGAGGTAAAAAAAAGGTATTTGATCATGGTTTTAATTGCATCTTTTTCTTATTTTGAGTTAATAATCTTTTTATATTTAAGGATTATTTGTACTTGTTTTTCTACTAATTATTTGCTTTTATCCTTTGTTTATTTTTTCTATTAGGTTGTGAGTATTAAAACAAAACCTGCAGTGGAAACAGTGTCAGACTTTATTTTTTGGGCTCCAAAATCACTGCAGATGCTGATTGCAGCCATGAAATTAAAAGATGCTTACTCCTTGGAAGGAAAGTTATGACCAGCCTAGATAGCATATTAAAAAGCAGAGACATTACTTTGCCAACCAAGGTCCGTCTAGTCAAGGCTATGGTTTTTCCTGTGGTCATGTATGGATGTGAGAGTTGGACTGTCAAGAAAGCTGATCGCCAAAGAATTGATGGTTTTGAACTGTGGTGCTGGAGAAGACTCTTGAGTATCCCTTATACTGCAAGGAGATCCAACCAGTCCATTCTAGAGGAGATCAATGCTGGGTGTTCATTGGAAGGACTTATGCTAAAGCTGAAACTGCAATACTTTGGCCACCTCATGCGACGAGTTGACTCACTGGAAAAGACTCTGATGCTGGGAGCGATTGGGGGTAGGAGGAGACGGGGACGACAGAGAATGAGGTGGCTGGATGGCATCACCGACTCTGTGGACATGAGTTTGAGTGAACTCTGGGAGTTGGTGATTGACAGGGAGGCCTGGCGTGCTGTGGTTCATGGTGTCGCTAAGAGTTGGACATGACTAAGCGACTGAACTGAACTGGGGAATTACCTGGTGGTCCAGTAGTTAAGACCAAGGGATACAGTAAAAAAAAATTAGCTGTAACTATTTATTCCCAGATTGTCATTTGTCTTTTGATTTGTGGTTCCATGTTTTTTTAAATATAGAATTTAAAATATTTGCATGATGCTATATATTTTAGTCTTTTTTGATTTCCATTTATTTTCTTTTTGGTCATTCTATGCAACTAACAGGATGTTAGTTCCCTGACCAGGTATTGAACTTGGGCCATGGCAATGAAAGTGCTGAGTCTTAACCACTGGACTATCAGGGAATTCCCTGGTTTCCAACTCTTAGTCATACCTAGAGATTTCTACAGCATATGTTTATATTTTTAAATGTTATAATTTCTTCTAACACATTTATGGCTTGTTGATTACTTTTGAAATCTTTAATCCAGCTCAACTCTATTTCATCATAGAGTGAAGGTAAGAATCCAATTTATTTTTCTTCAGATGACTATCCATTTGTCACCATTTATAATACTGTCTTTCCCCTAGTGATTTGGAATATGGAAGGTGCTTAGTGGACACTTGTTCTGACCACATGGATCCTTAGATCCAAAAAGTCATTTTTAGAGAATTTAGCAATAATACTAATAATAATACTATTAATAATACATGATCCTACCTCATGCATCGAGTTGATTCACTGGAAAAAAGTCTGATGCTAGGAAGAATTGGGGGTTGGAGGAGACGGGGACGACAGAGAATGAGATGGCTGGATGGCATCACCGACTCGATGGACATGAGTTTGAGTGAACTCCGGGAGTTGGTGATGGACAGGGAGGCCTGGCGTGCTGTGATTCATGGGGTTGCAAAGAGTCGGACACGACTGAGTGACTGAACTGAACTGAACTGAACTGAGTATCAAATCAGTCACCTTCTCGAAATCGAACTACAAACAAGTACAGATGAATAGGAAAACAGTAGCATGATTGATGATGACACGGTTTCTGTCAAATCAGAAATGACCAGATACATTTATGCATATTCATATTACCTCATTTATTCATTAAAAATTTAAGTCTACTATCATCATATTTTAATTCCTGCTTCGCCTTAGGTATGGCATTAGGTATGTCCATAACAATCAAGTCCCTCCAGGACAATGTCCCTTACTTCTACTAAAGCCAAAATCCCTTTTCCCCACAACTCCAAAGGAAAAAAATGACACTCCCCTACTCCCTCAGTCACAAAAAATATTCTCAATCATTCAGCCTCCTGAAGAAGAAATATTGTCCCTCCAGTGTCATCAGAGGGGAGGGCAAAAAAATGATTCAGGATGTCTCTGGTATTTTTTCTCTGAAATAACATATTAATTCTGTTCATATTTGTGTGATATCCTATCAGATTTTATGCATCCACTGAATCCTAGGTGCCACTGCAGGAACTGTAGCGGGAGGAGAGGAGAGGAGTAAATCATGGTTCTTTCTCAAGGAATGCACAGGCGAGGGAAAGCAGAAAAGCACACAGTCAACTTTAATGAAATGTGACAAACGGTTTTCACAGGGTGCTGTGGGAGAGGAGAGGAAGTCATCTCACCATGCTGGGAGTTCACTGAAGACTTAAAAGGAGAAATTGATGTTAGATGTCTTTAATAATGAATAAAAGTTTGATGGGTGAGTAAGGAGAAAAAGACAAATGAGGAGAACAAAGAAGGAAGGGCATTCCAGAGCAAAGTACCCCCCCATGACACATATACACATGAATGCAGCCGTGAAAGAACATGATGGCTGCCAGGTCCTGCGAGTATTTCAGAATGGTTGGAGGGGTGGGGCCTTGGACAGTGAGTGACAAGCCATGAGGCTCTAGGGGTGACAGAAAAGACCGAACCAGAACATGCTTTTTATATCTTTCTGTGGAGCTTGTACTTGATAATGTCAGTGATGAAACATTCTAAGTAGGGAGCAACATGGTTAGAGGCAAGTTTAAAAAAAAACAAAACAATGCTTCTTTTTTTTGAACTTTGCAACAGGTTTTTATTTTTGCTTTATAATCTATTACAGTGTTCGAAACCTAAAGAAATACATTTTTTTCTTCAAATTTGGATGTGCGTATAAACATCATTTGTCTGGACTCAGCACACTCTATGCCATGATTTTTTGACCCATATCTGCTCCAAAATTATGAAGCTTTGTCTGTCTGTCCACGGACTCTGAGGAACATGGAAGACAATAGCAAGAGAAAAGAAAAAACATTTTAAACAACGTACTTAAAATTTTATTGTGCCAAGTACCTCCTTTTCGATGTCTGATCAAGCCTCTTTATCCCTTTTCAGAATAGTGATTTAAATTATTTTTTGTTTAAATAAATGGTTTAAAATGTAATACATAATTATAAAATATTTAAATGTGTCATATAACAAAATCTGATAGCACAGAAACTTACTAAAATGAGCAACATCTAGCAGTAGAAGTAGATGTCATAGAACATCCATCATAATTTACGAGTAGTGATGTCACCAAAAGGAGCTGATATGCAAAATACATAAATAGATCATATATTTCATTATCAGAAAAACAAACAACTTGATATTTAAAAATGGGCAGACCTGAATAGACATTCTGTGAAGAAGATACACAGATGATGAACAGGTACATGAAAAGATGCTCAATATCACTAATCATCAGAAAAATCCAAATCAAAACCACAATGCGATATCACCTCACACCTGTCAGAACGACTGTCATCCAAAAGACCATGAGCAACAGATGCTGCTGAGGATGTGGAGAAAACACTGTTGGTGGGGAGTGCACATTGGTTCAGTCACTATGGAAAACAGTATGGAGGTTCCTTATGAACCTAAACGTAGATCTATCAAATGATACAGCAATTCCACTCCTGGGTATATATCTGCGGAAAATAAAAACACTAATTTGAAGATACATGCACTCCAAAATTTATAGCAGCATTATTCACAGTTGCTAAGATATGGAAGAAACATAAGTGTCCCCTGATAGATAAATGGATAAGATGATGTAATATATATAGATACAATGGAATATTGCTCAATTATTTAAAAAATAAAGTTTTGCTATTTGAAACAGCATGAATGGATCTGGAGGGCACTGTGTTTAGTGAAATAAGTTAGACAGAGAAAGACAAATACTGTATGTTATCATTTGTATGCAGAGGAACCAGAGATCAAATTGCCAACATTCACTGGATCATAGAGAGAGCAAGGGAATTTCAGAAAAAATATCTACTTCTGCTTCATTGACTAAAGCCTTTGACTGTGTGGATCACAACAAAGTGTGGAAAATTCTTAAAGAGATGGGAATACGAGACCACCTCACATGTCTCCAGAAACCTGTAAGCGGGTCAAGAAGCAACAGTTAGAACTGGACATGGAACGACTGGTTCCAAACTGGGAAAAGAGTACGACAAGGCTGGATAGTGTCACCCTGGTTATTTAACTTACATGCAGAGTACATCATGGGAAAATGCAGGCCTGGATGAATCACAAGCTGGAATCAAGATTGCTGGCAGAAATATCAACAACCCCAGATATGCAGATGATACCACTCTAATGGCAGAAAGAGAAGAGGAACGAGACAGTCCCCTGTTGAGGGTGAAAGAGGAGAGTGAAAAAGCTGGCTTAAAACTCAACATTCAAAAAACTAAGATCACGGCATCTGGTCCCATCATTTTGTGACAAACAGACAGCAAAAAAGCCGAAATGGTGACAGATTTTATGGCCTTGGACTCCAAAATCACTGCGGATGGTGACTGCAGTCATGAAATAAAAAGACGATCACTCCTTGGAAGAAAAGCTATGACAAACCTAGTGCTGATGTGCTGTCGTGGCCAACTCTCTGCGACCCCGTGGACAGTGGCCTGCCATGTTCCTCTGTCCATGGAATTTTCCAGGCAGGAATACTGGAATGAGTTGCCATTTCCTTTTCCAATGACAAACCTAGACAGTGTATTAAAAAGCAGAGACATCACTTTGCCAACAAAAGTCCGTATATGGTTTTTCCAGTAGCAGTGTATAGATTTGAGAGTTTTACCATAAAGAAGGCTGAGCACCAAAGAATTGATGCTTTCGAAGTGTGGTGCTGGAGAAGAATCTTCAGAGAGTCTCAAGGACTGCAAGCAGATCAAGCCAGTCATTCCTAAAGAAAGTCAAGCCTGAATATTCATTGGAAAGAGTGATGCTGAAGCTGAAGCTCTAAAGCTTCGCCCACCTGATGCAAAGAGCTGACTCATTGGAAAAGACCCTGTTTGGGAAAGATGGAAGGCAAAAGGAGAAGGAGGAGGCAGAGAATGAGATGGTTGGATGGCATCACCAACTCAATGGACATGAATTTGAGCAAACTCTGGGAGACAGAGAGGACAAAGGAGTGTGGCGTGCTATGGTGCATGGTGTCTCAAAGACTTGGACACAACGTAATGACTGAACAACAATGTGGAATCCAAAAAATAAAAATAAAACAAACAAATCAATATAACAAAATAGAAACTGACTCACAGATATAGAGAACAATCTAGTGGTTAGTGGGGTGGACAGGAAAGACAGAAGGAGGGGATTAAGAGGTGCAAACCACTACGTGTAAAGAAATGTTACAAGGGTATATTACACAGACAGGGAATATAGCCAGTATTTCATAATAAATAGAGTATAATCTACAAAAATACTGAATCACTATGTTGTGCATAAACTAACATATTATTAATCAACTATAGTTCAACAAAAATAGGTTAAATAAACAAAAGTAGTCATTAGCATATACGAAATAATTGCAACAGCTACAGCTTGATATGAAACATTCGCGATTTTTTTGGTGACATGGTAACAGATATTATGAATAGTTTTGTGCCTTCAAGCCTATATTCAAAATGGAAAGAAATGCCAATTTTAATTTTGTGAGCATAAAATAAACATGATTTTTCTAATCCAATTCTCAGATCTTCTGAATTGTGCACAAAAGTATTAATTAAAGGTGGAAATAGGGACAATGAATTCAATTATAGATCTGTTTTACTAGTCTAGAGGAGAAGTAATGATGGTATGAGTAGTAACAGCTAATATACTAATAAAATGGAGCAATGACTATACTCTGGGTACTGTTCAAAGTGCTTTATGTGGTATCTCATCTGCAGAGTTAGGGCCATTATTAACCCATATTTTTACAAGCAAAGAGACTGAAGCAGAGAGAGTTAAGGAACTTTCTTCAGTTCGCACAGCTGGTGAGTAGCAGAACTAGGTTTTGAGTTGGGATAGTCTGACTCCAGAACGTCACTCTTATCCACTACTGGGACAGTAGAAACAGTGGTAAAAACATACGAGAAGCAAGTGGGAAATAGGGTGAACAGGACATGGAGAAGCAGGAGAGCGGGGCATCTAGAGAAGTGCAGGTGGAGGGTACTGTAAAAATACTTGCCACCCACTGTTCTGTCCTTCTTGGCAATTCCTCCCTCCCTGCCCTCATTTAATCATTAAGGGTAAATCATGAGGGTGAGAATTATTGCCCCCAGAAAAGTAAAGAAAATACTAACTAGAAATTGAGATATGATATTATTTTTTCTGGACCAAGAAAGAGAGAAAGGGAGTGAGAAAGGAGAAATCACATCCAAATAATCTTTCTCCATTTTGAGAGTCTGAGCATGGCTGGAAGAGGTAAGTAAAGTAGAAAAATTCAGATGAATCTGAGTGAATCCAAGAATATCGGCGCTGGTGCCCGGACTCCTATGCAGCACGGGAAGTCAGGGAGCTTTAAGAGAGTTGTTCTGCTTGATATGGTCCCGCATCTGATATGATGCTACAGGAGTTGAGCCACAGTGACTAAGAAGGTACCTAAGCTAAGAGCATCCACAGTGGACCTGAACTCTCCGGATTGTTTCTGAGAAAGTATCCAGGAGCCACCCAGTCTCCAAAAGAGGACAGTTAGTTGAGTGTGTTGCTGGACTGACTGCTGGGTATGGTGAGGATGACAAAGATCTCTTAACTGAAGGCAGCAGCGTTGCCATCAGCAGCACCTGTCCACACAACGCTCCAAAATCCAGGTGAAATCAGCAGGGGCCTTACACACAGGATGCTCAGTTAGCAGGGAGCCTTGCAGATCCATCAAGAGGGGATGATAAGGCCCTGAGACCAGGCAATACAAACCATGTCAAGAAGAAGGCTGGGAGGGAGGACTAGAAAACCCTTCTGCAGAGACAGGCAGCTGGGTGAGCCTTTCTGCTCAGATTCACTTAGAGAAGCAGAATAGGAGGAGGGGGAGAAACTTCCTGCAGTGAGAAATATTGAAAAAGTGCCCTCCCCCCAAAAAAAAACCCTAAATTTTTTTAATATTTAATTTAGTTGTATTTTTTAAATTGTGGTAAAAGAAACCTGTACATAAAATTTACCATCTGAGCATTTTTAAATGTGAATTTTGTTAAGTTAACTATATTCACATGCTATGCAACAGATCCCGCTCCTCACCACTCCCTCCTGCAGCCTTTGGTCAACACTATTTTCTGCTTCTATGAGTTTGAGTACTTTATATAAGCAGAATATAAGTGGAATCATACAGTACTTACCTTGAAAAAGCCTAAAAATTTCCCTGGAAAACTGAAAACGTTGATTGGCAAACTCAAGCATTTTTCATCATTAGAAGGAGAGGAGGTTTATAAACAAGGTGAGAGCAGTTAAAGAAAACTAGATCTCTTCAACCCCAGTTTGTGACCATTACAACTCCAGTCACATCACAGGCCCTAAGAAAGAAAAGCGATTCATCAGACTCTGGAGCTAGAGTCTCAGATTCAAGAGCAGCATTGAGTATCAGCTCTGAGTCATGCCTCTTGTGAAGCTAACATTGCTCAACTAGGGTTTTCTTAGTCCTTTTAAACTGTTAATTTCCACAGTACTAGCTGTTGGTATTCCTTCTGCCCTGGCTTTGGAGCTCATTCTCTAGCATTTAAGACTTTAGTTGTCTCTACCCACTATTCCAACCATCCCTCGAAAAATCTCAGTACTTTGAAAATTCAAAGTCCAAGCAAAGGTCCAAGTTCCGCACAGCATTTTTTCCCTTCAAGTTTCTGGCTCTGGCTTCAGGCTGACTTGGATCTCTAGGATTTACAATCATTCTTTGCTGCAGGTGTAGGCTGCATCTAAAATCTTGGGCATCCTAGACAGGTTCTGAATGACTACAGCACTTGGTGCAAATAAATATTATTGTGGGACCGGGTCCATCTTCCAGTCTGGGTAGCTATGGCAAAGTATCAGATCAAGTCTTAGAAAGCCAAAAGAAATCAAGTCTGATTACTCTGTGGGTAGACTTCAAAAGGGATGTCTGTTCCCTGGGGGTTGAGTTATTTCAGGTCTCACTGGAACTTTCTCCCAGTTCAAGGAATCATCAACAATATCATTATCAAGAAGGTATTTGGCCTTCTCTGAAAATAAAATGAGACCTCATACCTTCTTGGTTGACAGTTCATCTGCTGTGTTGTGCTATGGATTTCAAAGATAGATATAATATATAAATGCCTCTTTTATAAATTGCCCAGATATATTTAATAGCACTAAGTAACTCCTGTGCATTGATATTGCATATTAAATAATGCTTGTACCTTGTGGTTCTAGCAGTTTTAATTTTATCTGGTATGTTTAGAAGGTACACTAGATACAGATCTAGCATAGGGCCTTATTGTTGGTAGTACTCAGTTAATGGTAGTTAAAAATAAAATGTTGACAATAATAATATATCTGAATCCATTCTATACCATACTAAAGCAATAACTAATAAAGCACTTTTAATTTTCTAATAAAATTGAAAATAGGTCAGAGTCTTAAATCCAAGACCTTTCAAAACTCTGATGACAAAAAAACAATTCTGTCAAGAATCTGGAATGCTTAACAACCAAATTATTTCATCAGGGCAAAGGATAATGCATTAATACTAGGATGCCACTATTTATACTTTATTTGCAAAATACCCATGGAAATGATACTTAACATAAAAAGAACCTATTTTAACTCTACAAATAAGGCTTATTTCTTCAGTGGCAGCTTCATTTAACCAGAAAAATGAATCTTCTCGTCTGCATTCTTGTAAGATACAGGCTGATTTAAGCCCCGACTTTCCTAAATCCAAACACGTTACAAAGATCAAGTCAGCTGTACTGCCCCATGGCCCATAGCCACACTGCGATTTGGGGAGCGCATAGTTGGCCATGCTGTACCATGCTCTGTCCAAGACAGCTCTAGCCAGGATCTTGCCAGCAGTAAGCAGCAATATCAAGCAGTCCTGATAGTTGCTTCAGTGAGTCTTACTGCTTGGAGTAATAAAAATAACCAAGCACTTTAGATCAAAGATTTATTAGTAACAGAAATTTGGAACTCAAAAAAAATTGTATAGTTTTCTTAACTTAAAATTTTGTACCAAAATACACTGAATTTTTCACTGCAATGGTGTGCCCACTTTGGAAAACAGTTTGGCTATTTCTTATAAAAGTTAACATAGTCATCATATGACCTAGAAATTCCATACTTAGGTATTTACCCAAGAGAAAGAAATACATATATCTATGGAAAAGCCCAAATGCGAATGTTCAAAATTGTTTTGCTCATAACAGCCTAAAAAGGGAAACAACCTCAAGGTCTATCACCTGCTGATAACATAGGCATGTCCATAAAATGGGGCTTCCCAAGGGTGCTAGTGGTAAAGAATCTGCCTACCAATGCAAGAGATGTGCCAGAGGTGTAGGTTCAATCCCTGGGTTGGGAAGATCCCCTGGAGAAGGAAATGGCAACCCATTCCAGTATTCTTGCCAGGAAAATTCCATGGACAGAGGATCCTGGAGGGCTACAGTCCATGGGGTGACAAAGAGTCAGACATGACTGACCATGCATGCAACGCAATATGTGATGCTGTGCTGAAGGAATAATATATATATAAACATATATAATATATAAAAACATATATAAACATGTATCATATATAATAAAGGAAATAATACAACAATTACTGATACATGTAGCCATATGGAGGAATCTCAAAAGCCTCCTGTTAAATGGAAGAAGTCAGACACAAAAGGCTCCATACTATTTTAATCCACTTATGTGACATTCTGTGCTGTTGAGCTTAGTTGCTCAGTCATGTCCAACTCTTTGCGACTCCATGGACTGTAGCCTGTCAGGCTCCTCTGTCCATTGGGATTCTCCAGGCAAGAATATTGGAGTGGGTTGCCATGCCCTCCTCCAGGGTATATGACATTCTAGACAAAGACAATACACTAGGAACAGGAAGAAATCAGTGGTTGCTAGATGGTGAGGGTGGGGAAAGAGACCAACTATAAAGTGGAGTGAAGGAAATTTTTTGGTAGTGGAAACCGTCTATATCTTAAAGGCATGCGCAACTATGTATGAGTGTCCCGGTTCTTCAAACTTTACAACCTAAAGAGGTTTTGTCATACAAACAGTTGAGTTCAGTTCAGTCGCTCAGTCGTGTCCGACTCTCTGTGACCCCATGAATCACAGCACGCCAGGCCTCCCTGTCCATCACCAATTCCCGGAGTTCACTCAAACTCATGTCCATCGAGTCAGTGATGCCATCCAGCCATCTCATTCTCTGTCGTCCCCGTCTCCTCCCGCCCACAACCCTTCCCAGCATCAGAGTCTTTTCCAGTGAGTCAACTCGTCACATGAGGTGGCCAAAGTATTGCAGTTTCAGCTTTAGCATCAGTCCTTCTAATGAACACCCAGAATCAATCTCCTTTAGAATAGACTGTAAATCTGCCTTTTGGAAAATCCAGGACCCGTGGTCATGTATGGATGTGAGAGTTGGACTGTGAAGAAAGCTGATCGCTGAAGAATTGATGCTTTTGAACTGTGGTGCTGGAGAAGACTCTTGAGAGTCCCTTGGACTGCAAGGAGATCCACCCAGTCCATTCTAAAGGAGATCAATCCTGGGTGTTCATTGGAAAGACTGATGCTAAAGCTGAAACTCCAATACTTTGGCCACCTCATGCAATGAGTTGACTCACTGGAAAAGACTTTGATGCTGGGAGGGATTGGGGGCGGGAGGAGACAGGGACGACAGAGAATGAGATGGCTGGATGGCATCACCGACTCGATGGACATGAGTTTGAGTGAACTCCGGGAGTTGGTGATGGACAGGGAGGCCTGGCGTGCTGTGATTCATGGGGTCGCAAAGAGTTGGACACGATTGAGCGACTGAACTGAACTGAGGACACTAGATTACTTTGGACACCTGATACGAAGAGCTGACTCACTGGAAAGGACCATGGTGCTGGGAAAGATTGAAGGCAAAAGGAGAAGGGGGTGGCAGAGGATGAGATGGATAGATAGCATTACCAATTCAACATGAATTTGAGCAAACTCTGGAAGACAGGGAAGGACAGATGAGCCTGGTATGCTGCAGTCCATGGGGTCGCAAACAGTCAATATGACTTAGTGACCGAACAACAATGGCAATTTCTTTTTTTAATTTTTTTTTTTTTGTAGTTGATTTACAGTGTTCCAGGCATACAGCAAAGCAATTCAATTATACATATATCTATTTTTTTTCAGATTATTCTCTGTTATCGGTTATTACAAGATATTGAAAATAGTTCCCTATTGAAAGTAGGTCCCTGCTTATCTATTTTGTATATGGTATTATCTGTTATGAAGAAGGCAATGGCAACCCACTCCAGTATTCTTGCCTGGAAAATCCCATGGATGGAGGAGCCTGGTAGGCTGCAGTCCATGGGGTTGCGAAGAGTTGGACATGACTGAGCGACTTCACTTTCACTTTTCAGTTTCATGCATTGGAGAAGTAAATGGCAACCCACTCCAGTGTTCTTGCCTGGAGAATCCCAGGGACAGGGGAGACTGGTGGGCTGCCATCTATGGGGTCGCAGAGTTGGACACGACTGAAATGAGGACACTAGATTACTTTGGTGGCAGCAGCAGTGTCTGTAAATCTCAAAATCCAAATTTATCCCTCCTCCTTTTCCCTTTAGGTAACCAGTCGTGTCTGACTCTTTGCGACCACATGGACTATAGCCTACCAGGCTCCTCTGTCCATGGGATTTTCCAGCAAAAGTACTGGAGTGGGTTGCCATTTCCTTCTCTAACCATAAGTTTGTTTTCTATGTCTGGGAGTCTATTTCTGTTCTGTAAATAAATTTATTTGTATCATTTTTTTAGATTTCACAGATAAATGATATATGATTTTTGTCTTTCTCTAACTTACTGTACTTTACTTAGTATAATAATCTCCAGGTCTATTCATGTTGCTGCAAATGGCATTACATCATTTTTATGACTGAGTAACACTCCATTTATGTATATATACCACACTTTCTTTATTCACTCACCTATTAGACATTTAGGTTGTTTCCAAGTATGGGCTATTTTGAATACTGCTGGTATGAACATTGGGGTACATGTATCTTTTTGACTTAAAGTTTTTTCTGGATATATGCCCAGAAGTGGGACTGCTGGATCATATGGTAGCTCTACTTTTAGATTTTTTCAAGAACCTCCACAAGGTTATCCATAGTGGCTTCACCAATTTACATTCCCACCACCAGTGTAGGAGGTTTTCTTTTACTCCATACCCTCTCCAGCATTTATTAACTGCAGACTTTTTGGTGATGGCTATTCTGGCCGGTGTGAAATGATACCTCATTGTGATTTTAATTTGCATTTCTCTAATAATTAGTGATGTTGAACATCTTTTCAAGTGCTTGTTGGTTATCTCTATGTCTTCTTTGGAGAAGTAATTATTTAGGTCTTCTGTGCATTTTTTGATTGCGTTGGTTGGTTGGTTTGATAATGAGCTATATGAGCTGTTTGTATATTTTGGAAAGTCACATCATTTGCAAATATTTTTTCTCATTCCATAGGCTGTTTTGTTAATCATTTCCTTTGCTGTTAAGTTTAATTAGGTTCCATTTGTTTTTGCTTTTGTTTCCATTACTCAAGGAGATGAGTCCAAAAAAATATTGCTGTGATTTATAATGATGAATGTCCTGCCTATGCTTTCCTCTAGGAGTTTCATAGTGAACAGTCTTACATTTAGGTTTTTAATCCATGTTTAATGTGTTTCTGTATATGGTATTAGAGAATGTTCTAATTTCATTCTTTTACATAAAGCTGTTTGGTTTTTCCAGCATCACTTATTGAAGAGACTGTCTTTTCTCCATTGTATACTCTTGCTTCCTTTGTTCTCAATTAATTGTGCATGGGTTTTTATCTGGGCTCTCTATCCTTTTTCATTGATCTATATGTCTGATTTTGTGTCAGCACCACACTACTCTTGATTAGTATCGATTTTTAGCATATCTGAAGTCAGGGCCTGATTCCTCCAGCCCTGTTTTTCTTTCTTAACATTACTTTGGCTCTTCAGGGTCTTTGTGTTTCCATACAAATTTTAAAAAATGTTTTGCTACAGTTCTGTGGAAAATGTCATTGGTAATTTGATAGGGATTTTACTGAATCTTGGATTCCCTTGGGGTATATGTTCATTTTAATTATATTGATTTTTCCAATCCAAGAACACAGTATATCTTTCCATCTGTTTGTGTGGTCTTTAATTTCTCACATGTGTCTTACAGTTTTCAGAGTACAGGTCTTCTGCATCCCTAGGTAAATTTAAACCTATCTAAACCTATCCACCGACTCGATGGACATGAGTTTGAGTGAACTCCGGGAGTTGGTGATGGACAGGGAGGCCTGGCGTGCTGTGATTCATGGGGTTGCAAAGAGTCGGTTACGACTGAGCAACTGAACTGAACTGAACTGAAACCTATCCACATGCTTTTTTTTTAGGATTCATCTAAGTATGAGACAAAACATTTATTTATCTATTAGCCAAGCCACATGGCTAGCAGGATCTTAGTTCCCTGACTATGAACTGAATTGAATTCTAGCCTTGGTAGTGAAAGCACTGAGTCCTAATCACTGGACCACCAGGGAATTCCCACAAAACATTTATTTAAATGTAACAAAAATGAAAAGAATAAAGCAAAATTATTCATGCAATCATTCTTCAATAAACAGCTCTCAAGTTTCTACATGTTAAATACATAATAATATCTGCTTCAAGGAGCTCACAAGTACAAATTAAGCCAGCTACAACACAATTGCTGAATATGTGGAAAAAAATTAACAGTATCTGCTATGCAGAGTGGATATGGTTGGTGAGAGATGGTGAGAGGACTAGAAAAGAATCTATAGATTCTCTAAGCCTAGAAATTTGAGTTGGAAGTTTACTTGGCCAGGAAAGTGGTGTGGATGTGAGGGAAGGGAAAAAGGAAGAAAGAAAAAGAGCAGATTCTAGTGAGATATGCAGGCAGAAGCGCAAAGCACATTTGGGGACTGCTTGGAGTAATTACAGAGAAGCAGCAAAGCAAAACTGAATAATTCATTTATAATCAGCCCAATCTGTTACTGTCAGGTCCATGAACTGTGCAATTTGCTAATGCATATTGCTAATGAATTCATGAATTTATTTCACAAATAGCTAAAGTGGTTTTGTCTGATGGTCATAAGATATGTCAACAACTCTTGTCAGCTAGTCTATAAAGGTTTGTTACTAACCCGGAGGCCAGACTCTGGATATGCTTTTATTGCCTCTATTGGAAAACCAAGGTAAACTTCATACTGTCATTGTTTTTTGTCTGTAAATACATGTATTTAAGATATGCTCTTTTTAGCCTATCCTGAGCATTCTGAAAGAAGTTGTAGGAGAGAATAATTTGTTAGTTATTAATAAATTTAAGAGACTATATAACCAATAACCAAGGATCACTACTGAATCACTTCTTAAGCAGATAATCGTAAGAGTAGAAACTTGCAATTAACAAAATTATCAGATCAATATTGAAATACTAATCAGCTTCTTTGTTCCATCTCACTAAAATCCTGTTGTTGGCATGGTTGAGATTAAATTCATGTATATGGACTTGCATACCATCATGCTCCTTTACTGAGGAAAAAGAATTATTTTTACTACATGATACCAGTAAGGATGGACATTTTTCTTTCTCCTCTTCACCCACTACCAACTAGGGAAGACTGAGTGGGCTTTATTTCCAACTCTATAGTATATAAAGCAACGATCTTTGAATGACAAATATTAGCTACACTGAAAGACAATTCTTTCAGTAATATTTAATTATTAGTGATGCAAGTTCTTAAACATTTAAGAGCATATTGATACCTCTAAATTAAATTCCAAGGAGGGAATAAATTTAGAGGAATGAGTCTACTAATCCCTGTGGGTGATAAGAATAAGGAACTTAATGCTTTATATTATTTGATGGTTCAAAAGATAGACAAAACATTTCACCAAGGAAAAAAACCTTAGATGTAATAATAAAGGAGTCCACTTTGAAAAAACACATATGGTCAATTTCAGGAGTAAATTAATCTAGTCAAAGGAGCAGACCCAAAGACTTTTCTATTACACAAGCACACTTGAGCCTATTTAAAAACGCACATTAGTAGGGGTGAAGAGAGTTCAGGCCAGTAAGTCCTTGGCACCTCAATCAAGATTGCCAGCATAGTTATCAATTAATATTGCAGTGGTTTCAGTAATGCATACACGAGTCAAATAGGAACTATACTGAGTCTGCCACTTCATTTTACACACGATCCTGAACACCTGTCAGGTCGTGATGATTTTCAGTCACTACTGACCCAGGATAAATTTTAACAGGTGACAGGCTTTGGATCAAATTACCAATTCCCCGAGGCATTCAGTCCTCCCAAACCTAAGTATTTTTGGCATGATTTATATGTTCTTTAGCTTCCTTTATAATGTAATTTAGAGTTATGTCAGTTCTAGTACTATTCTTGAAATGTGAGAAAATACCCAGTGTTCAATTTTTTAAAAACTCCTTTGCAGAAAACTATAAGCCATAGAACATAAAGGAAAAATAGTTTTTATTATTGTTTTAATGCTTCATTGTGCAAAACAAAAGTGGGCAATTCTTGCTGGTCTCGTAAGTTAGATATGAAATTTTAATAATCTGAATTTAAACATCTGAAGACTGATGGTTTATAAGGATAAGGTAAAAACTAATGATCATGGATTCAAGACGCTTCACAATCAGGATTTTGGCTGCTTTCCCAGACTTTACTTCTCTATAGTGACCTTCCCTAGGGCACACCTTATGCAACTGAATGAATATTTGAGTACATAATCTCCAGGAATTACTGATCATTTCTATATCTTCGAATCTTTGTTAATATTACTCCTTCTGCCTGAAAAACCCATCCCCGTTCTGCCTGGCAAAATCCTCAGACTTCTTATCCCTCACTTCTTTTGTTTTTTAGCAGATGATGACAGCTTTCTCCATCATGAGAAAAAGGGCACTCAGTGTCCCCCTTGAATACATGTTAGACAACTGAGTTATCCTTGATGACATTCTCCTTTACCGCTCCAAATCTAGTCCATCACTAAATCTTGTTAGTGTTTTTAAAATCCCAGAATCAATTTACCTCTTTTCATTTCCTCTGCAATCTAACTAGTGAAAGTCACCATCATATCTTGCCTAGACAACTACAGGTAAGATTAGCTGGCTTCTCTGCTTTTTCACTTCTCAGTCTCTGAATACACTTCTAAGGCTGATATTGGAAATCCAGGTTCACAATCTATGCACTTTGCGATGAGTCAAATGTTATAGCTGAGCTATTAATAGTAAATCTAAATTTTAGCACATCTATAGGAGGAGTTTGATGTAAAGCCTAAGTCTACATGAGGAGCTGAGAGTAGTTATGGGGGACTGATTGTTTTAAGTGGGTGTGAGTTTGAATAAGTTCCCGAGACAGAATTGGCTACCTGTCACATTCACAAAAGTCCAGATGATACCTTCATGGAGGTAGTATCTGAACTCACAAGGATGCCATAGGAAACAACATACTGAGAGAAGAGAACTAGGAAAAACTTGGGGGACTCCTATATTAAGGGAAAGGAAGAGAAACCAGAAAGTTGGCAGTAAGAGAAAGAATGGAGCCAAGGAAGTAGTATGTGTGTGTGTTTGTGTTTATTTTTATTACAAACTTGGATTAATTCTGATAGATTCTAGAAGGCCAGGATAATAGAATTCTAGATTAAATATATATACTTAGGAAAATCTGGCATTTGTGCACATACTGGGAAGACAAAGGGCTATAAAAATTAGGGGCAAGGGTACTGTTAAAGAAACAAATACAGTAATGCTGGCTTGTGGTGATTCTGTGCCAAATAAAATGGTGAACTGTATTTAAATATTACTGTATTTGGTATACACATATGTAGCATAGAAGATCTTAGAACTCTCAGGCACGTTAGCCTATGAACCTGTTTCTCTCAAGGACAAAAAGTCTCTTAATGAAATAGATAATTTTTTACAACTTTTTCTGATGCCTATAAAAACCAAATAATACAAAAACTAAAAAATAGCAAATAAAACAGAGAAGGCAATGGCAAGCCACTCCAGTACTCTTGCCTAGAAAATCCCATGGATGGAGGAGCCTGGTGGGCTGCAGTCCGTGGGGTTGCTAAGGGTCGGACACGACTGAGCGACTTCACTTTCACTTTTCACTTTTACACATTGGAGAAGGAAATGGCAGCCCACTCCAGTGTTCTTGCCTGGAGAATCCCAGGGACGGGGGACCCTGGTGGGCTTCTGTCTATGGGGTCACACAGAGTTGGACATGACTGAAGTGACTTAGCAGCAGCAGCAAGTAAAAATCATTTAGAATCCCCCCTACAGAGCCATACTGTTAACATTTGGGTGAACATTCTTCTAGAAATGTATATTCTTCCTCTCCCAACAACACACACTCTTTACATATGTCGTCGGGGCCAGCACCTAAGGTGCTCATCTGTTTCTGTGCATGAAGATTTGCTGGAGCTCAGCCGCCGTCACTTGCTGGACGTCGTCACAGTCTTCACAGCACCCATGGCCACTTATGCACTACAAGAGGGGAGTTGAGTAGTGTGACAAAACCATGTGACCTACAGAACTTATTACTCCCTGACTTTTTACAGGAAAACTCTGACCACCTTGATATGCAGAATCATGCCATATATATTGTATTATAACTTACTTTTTCACTCAACATACCGCTAATATTTTTACAGATCAATAAATATACATTACCATTTTAACGGCTGCATGGAATTCCATTATATAAAGGAGCTATAATAAATTTCTGTTAATGGCTATTTAGAGTTATAATTCTTCTATATTATAATCTATGCTGCCACAAAAACCGTCACAGACATCTTACCACATACATATCTTCAGATAAATTCCTGGAGATAGAATTGTGGGGTCAAAAACTCCCTATATTTTACATTTGATACACTTTTTCCAACATGCTTTCCAGAATGAACCAAAATAACTTTCATTCTTATCAGGAGAGAACGAAAGTGTACATTTTTTTCTATTTCCTTGCCAATCCTGAGAATAAGCAACTATTTTGAGTCTTTGAAAAAAAAGATACATCAGCTGTTATAATTTGTCTTCTTTGATTCTTATAAGGTAAAATATCTTTTATGATTATTGGACATTTATGCCTCTTTCTTTGTGAATTATGGATTGCATTACTTTATATTTACATAAAAATGTACTTCATTCACCTTGCCAGTTTTCCTGTTGAAGCATTTCTTAAACTGATTTACAAGTGTACCATGTACTACATAACTCAACAAATATCTACTGAACATTAAAGACATAAGAGCTATAGCTATATTCCATATAAAGAGGAAAGGAGGTAGTGAAGACTGCCTTCACAGTCTTAAAAAGGAAAGGAGTTATCACTTTGTTTGACATATAACGCAAAGCCATTCCCAAAATTCAGTGAAGTGTTTCATAAGCATCTCCTAGGAAGAGCAATATCCTGAACAAGTAAAATCAATTCACTTGAAAATTAATCTTAATCATGGGAAACTAGGCTTATCTCTAAAGCCTACAAGTTAAGAATCTTACTGGTTAAGTTCTTAAAATTCTGAGAATGTCCAGTGCTGGTTTTTTGCCGTTAGAATAATTTTTTCATTTTTCTAATTCTTGTATACCCCAAAAAACACAGAAAAAATATAAAGGAGAAAGTAAAAACCACCTGAAATACTCCACACAAAAATGCTTTTATGTTTCTTTCCACTTTTCACTAACTACTGTACATGTATGAAGTATATGGCAGGTAATGAGGGTAATCAAAAAGCTAAGCAAAGAAAGGGAAATTAAGGGAAACCAGAAAATAAGGCAAATCTGAGCAGAGAGTAGCAGAATACAATAGAACAATCATGCTCTGCTCCTGAGGTTTCTTCTGGGGTTACAGAAAACAGGCAGTTAAGAATTGAATTTCATACACAAAGTTACATATTGAAATTCGACAATAACTGCTCTGATCATTTGCTGTAGGTTTGCAAACAAACAAACAAAACAAAGAAGCTTCCTCACATTTAAATTTATGGATTTTGAACAAATCTTGTCACACGTGAAAGAATTTAAAGAATTCTGAACATTCTTTCATAAAACCGAAGCATGGGCTACCATCTCCTTATAGTTCTTACAAAATGTACAAGGGAAATTGATAATCAAACACCACTGATGACAGATATTTATATCAAATTCACATAACTATTCCTAATTATAAATATACATTCCAAGATTATCCACAAGTATGTACTCCTATTAATACGTATTGCAGTTCCATATGCACACTGAAAAGAGATATGCCCTTTCACCTTTTATGCACTACTCAGAAATATTAGAGTATCACCAGCTGCCGTAAAGGTCACACTGAATTTTGGGTGCTAATTGTGGCAGACTTATGAACATTACTTAATTTAAAAATAAAAAGTGTTGTTTAAATCTTCATTCTAATCTATTTCCTCCTGCTTAAATGGAAATGAAAACAAAATTTACCAAGAAGCTGTGTTTATATGTACTCTCCTGCTATGAAAAAAGAGATTGGTATATGCAGCATGTGAAACCTGATAGAGAAATTAGTTAGCTGAAACCCCAAGTCAAGTTTGATCTCGAGGACGTAGAACCACGTGATCCCCGCTGACTCTATGAAGAGGACAGCGTTGTGTATGCATGTCTCAGGCTTGGGTTTGGAACATAATGTGGCATGTGGGGTGAGGGCAAGGGTTAGGGGCAAGAAATATTACTCTTTTAACAAATGGTGTTGAGTATAAAGTTAATGCTAAGGTATATAATCTTTCCAAGGGCTAATTTAAATACTTATATTTCACTGCACGCAGTAAAGTTGTTCCCAAATTTGAATCATGGAATTTTGGACCTGGGTTACACTTAAGTTCATAGCTGAAATACATATGTATAAAAGACTTAAGTAAATGAACATGTTTGGTTGAAAAATAAAATTTCTCTTATTTTTAGAAACTTAAGTAGTTACTTTAACATGAAAAAAGTCATTAAGTTATAGCTACACTGTACTGACTCCCCCAAAATGCCATTTGCTTTCACATCGTGTTGCCATGACTCCTGCTTTTTCCTTTCAATTTAATTTCTCCAATCTTCTCTCAGTTTCAAAAGCCTTTTCGATATCTAAACGATAAACCATTTCCTCCAAGAAGCCACCCTCTTTCTGTCCTCCAAGCTGAATTTATTCTTTGCCCTGATTTCTTTCAGGACTGCACCTGTAATCTTTATTTACCAACTATTTACTTATACCTCAAGGCATCGTTAGTTGTCTACACTTCAGCCTTTTTCTTGCTAGCTTGGCTTACAAGTAATAGATTGTAAACTACTTGAAAGCAAGAAATGATTTTATTACTTCAGCGTTCTGTGGCATGCCTAGCACACTAAATGACCAAAATGTTCCTTCAGTTTAATTCAATAAACCTTTACTAAGAACATGTTGTATACAAGACAGCAGGCCAGTGTCCTTGGATCTTTTCATTGACACTCATCTCCTACACATTCACACTTCTGTATTATCCCTTGAATCGCTGGGACTAGTCGCTTGAAAATGACATTTTCCAAAGTCCATCGCCAAGTGAATTCTGGTTAGATTCTGCCATTTGGAGGCACTCACATACAACCAGAAGGTAGGAATTAGATAGTAGCTATTTTTTTGTTTCCAGCAGCTACAAAGCCAGGTATAATAAGGCCATTAGAAATGTTGTTCAGTTGCTCAGCCATGTCCAACTCTTTGCAGTCTCATGGACTGCAGCACACCAGGCTCCTCTGTCCTTCACTATCTCCCAGAGCTTGCTCAAACGCATGTCCATCAAGTCAGTGATGCCATCCAACCATCTCATCCTCTGTCGTCCCCTTCTCCTCCTGCCCTCAGTCTTTCCCAGCATCAGGGTCTTTTCCAATGAGTCAGCTCTTTGCATTAGGTGGTCAAAGTACTGGAGCTTCAGCTTCAACATCAATCCTTCCAATGAATATTCAGGACTGATTTCCTTTAGGGTTGACTGGTTTGATCTGCTTGCTATCACAAGAGTCTTCTCCAACACCACAATTCAAAAGCATCAATTCTTCGGTGCCCAAGCTTCTTTATGGTCCAGCTCTCACATCCATACATGACTAGTGGAAAAACCATAGCTTTGACTGTACGGACTTTTGTCTGCCAAGTGTTGTCTTTGCTTTTTAATATGCTGTCCAGGTGTGTCGTAGATTTCCCTCCAAGGAGCAAGCGTCTTTTCATTTCATGGCTGTAGTTCCCTTCCACAGTGATTTTGAAGCCCAAGAAAATAAAGTCTTTCACAGTTTCCATTTTTTTCCATCTATTTGCCTGAAGAGATGGGACCGGATGCCATGATCTTTGTTTTTTGAATGTTGAGTTTTAAGCCAGCTTTTTCACTATCCTCTTTCACCTTCATCAACAGGTTCTTTAGTTCCCCTTCACTTTCTGCCATTAGTTCAATTCAGTTCAGTCGCTCAGTTGAGTCCGAATCTTTGTGACCCCTTGGATTGTAGCACACCAGGCTTCCCTGTCCATCACCAAATCCCGGAGCTTACTCAAATTCATGTCCATTGAGTTGGTGATGCCATCCAACCATCTCATCCTCTGTCGTCCCCTTCTCCTCCCACCTTCAATCTTTCCCAGCATCAGGGTCTTTTCAAATGACTCAGTTCTTCGCATGAAGTGGCCATCAGCTTCTGCATTAGTCCTTCCAGTAAATATTCAGGATTGATTTCCTTTAGGATGGACTGGTTGGATCATCTTGCAGTCCAAGGGACTCTCAAGAGTCTTCTCCAACACCACAGTTCAAAAACATCAATTCTTCTGCGATCAGCTTTCTTCACAGTCCAACTCTCACATACATACATGACCACGGGAAAAACCATAGCCTTGACTAGATGGACCTTTGTTGTCAAAGTAACGTCTCTGCTTTTTAATATGCTATCTAGGTTGGTCATAACTTTTCTTCTAAGGAGTAAGCGTCTTTTAATTTCATGGCTGCAGTCACCATCTGCAGTGATTTTGGAGCCCCCCAAAATAAAGTCTGTCATGTTTCCCCATCTATCTCCCATGAAGTGATGGGACCAGATGCCATGATCTTCGTTTTCTGAATGTTGTATTTTAAGCCAACTTCTCTGCTCTCCTCTTTCACTTTCTGCCATTAGGGTGCCATTTTCACTTTATGCCATTAGGGTTGTATCATCGGCATATCTGAGGTTATTGATATTTCTCCCAGCAATCTTCATTCCAGCTTCAGCTTCATCTAGCCCAGAATTTCATAGGATGTACTCTGCATATAAGTAAAATAAGCAGGGTGACAATATACAGCCTTGATGTACTCTTTTCACAATTTTGAACCAGTCCATTGTTAGTGTGGGCTCTGTTTAATACAATCTTTCCTCTATGCTCCTCTTACCCTTTGAACCACTCCTCTACATTAAAAGCTTGTATGCGGAAATACCTAACTTGTTTTCCTAACTGAACTCTAATACAACTGGATACTGGATATGCAAAGATTTCACAGCTATATAGGGTAGATGAAAAATTTTTTCTGTAGAGCAACTTAGTGTTTTAGGTTTTGTATGCTACATATTTCCACAATTTATTGTGATCCAAACAGTCAAAGGCTTTGGCATAGTCAATGAAGTAGAAATAGATGTTTTTCTGGAACTCTCTTGCTTTCTCCATAATCCAGCGGATGTTGGCAATTTGATCTCTGGTGCCTCTGCCTTTTCTAAAACCTGCTTGAACATCTGGGAGTTCACAGTTCACATATTGCTGAAGCCTGGCTTGGAGAATTTTGAGCATGACTTTACTAGTGTGTTAGATGAGTGAAATTGTGCGGTAGTTTGAGCATTCTTTGGCATTGCCTTTCTTTGGGATTGGAATGAAGACTGACCTTTTCCAGTCCTGTGGCCACTGCTGAGTTTTCCAAATTTGCTGGCATATCGAGTGCAGCACTTTCACAGCATCATCTTTCAAGATTTGAAATAGCTCAACTGGAATTCCATCACCTCCACTAGCTTTGTTCGTAGTGATGCTTTCTAAGGCCCACTTGACTTCACATTCCAAGATGTCTGGCTCTAGGTCAGTGACATTACTTTGACAACCAAGGTCCGTCTAGTCAAGGCTATGGTTTTTCCAGTGGTCATGTATGGATGTGAGAGTTCGACTGTGAAGAAAGCTGACCACCGAAGAATTGATGCTTTTGAACTATGGTGCTGGAGAAGACTCTTGAGAGTCCCTTGGACTGCAAGGAGATCCAACCAGTCCATTCTAAAGGAGATCAATCCTAGGTGTTCATTGGAAGGACTGATGCTAAAGCTGAAACTCCAATACTTTGGCCACCTCATGCGATGAGTTGACTCACTGGAAAAGACTCTAATGCTGGGAAGGATTGGGGGCGGGAGGAGAAGGGGACGACAGAGAATGAGATGGCTGGATGGCATCACCGACTCTATGGACATGAATTTGAGTGAACTCCAGGAGTTGGTGATGGACAGGGAGGCCTGGTGTGCTGTGATTCATGGGGCTACAAAGAGTCGGACACAACTGAGTGACTGAACTGAACTGAACTGATGCTACATACTGCCTCTGTCATATATTCTCTCTCTCTTTTTCTTAACAACTCTTTGAAAAGTTAAAACCAATGAAAAAACAATGAACCGTTCTAAAAAGAAAAAAAATTAAAGCCATTCTCAGTTCTAGGGTATACAAAATCAGGGAGTTGGGGACTGTGGGAATTGGCCTGTTGAATGTAGCCCACGACCATAGTCTGTTGATGCCAATGCAATGTACATAGTATGAAAAGAATGACACCTGACTCTGCTTAGTCATGTTGTGGTAACAAAAATGTGGAAGATGGGCAAATTTTAAAGTAATTGGTAGATGTTCAACAGGCTAACAAGGCATTCCAGAAATAAAGACACTCAAAGTCATGAAGACACGAGAGGTTAGAGATAGTCTTACTTAGGGTCAATATAAATGGTTCAGAACACATGATCTACACAATACAAATGAATGTTAAACACATTATGCTAAGTGAAAGAAACCAGACTCAAAGGCTATATATATATGACACTCCAGAAAAGGCAAAGCTGAAGGGAAAAAACACAGAGCTTGGGGGTAGGGGTAGGAGTTGACTGCAAATGGACAGCATGAGGTAATTTTAAAAAAATTTTTCTTTTAATACCAAAAACATTTTGTATTGGGGTATAGCCAATCAACAACGTTGTGATAGCTTCAGGTAAATAATGTAGTGACTCAGCTATACATATACATGTATCCTTTCTCCCCCAAATCCCTCTCTCATCCAGCCTGGCACATAACACTGAGCAGAGCTCCATGTGCTATACAATAGGCTTTTTTGAGTATCCATTTTAAACATAGCAGAGTGTACATGACCTTCCCAAAGTCCTTAACTATCCCTTCCTGCCCCACCGCAACCCTGGCAAACATGAATTCATTTTCTAAGTCTGTGAGTCTCTGTTTTCTAAGTTCACTTGCACAATTTATTAGATTCCACATATAAGGGATGTCATATGATATTTTTCCTTCCCTGTCAGACTTACTTCACTCAGTATGACACTCTCTAGGTCCATCATGTTGCTGACAATGGTCTTACTTCATTCTTTTTAATGGTTGAATAATATTCACATATATATATATATATATATGGACATTTAGGATGTTTCCATGTCTTGGCCATTGTAAACAGTACTGCAAAGAACACTAGGTTGCATGTATCTTTTCGACCATGTTTTTCTCTGGGATATATACCCAGGATTGGGATTGCAGGGTCATATGGTAGCTCTATTTTTAGCTTTTTAAGGTAAAGTGTCTGCCTGCGATGCAGGAGACCTGCGTTCAATTCCTGGATTGCGAGGATCCTCTGGAGAAAGAAATGGCAACCCACTCCAGTATTCTTGCCTGGAAAATCCTATGGACAGAGGAGCCTGCATCTCCTGCATTGCAGGCGAATTCTTTACCATTGAGCCAACTAGGAAGAAATTCAGAAAAAGTTTCCCATTAAGATTAAACATTCTGTGTCTGAGATGTTAAACAGGCAGTGAGTACAGAACAACCAAGAGAATAATACCAATAGAAGGTGAGAAATATTAAGTCTAGTAAGATTGATCAAGAGTTATAAACTTGGCAGGCACTTGTGTGCAGAGGGTAGCTGATACCCTGGGGATGAATAAAAGAAAGTCAAGCATAAGATTTTGAGAAACTTCAACATTTCACAGAAAGGCAGAAGATGGAAGTTAGAAGGCATAAAAGAGGTTATGAAGAGAATCAGGAGAGTAATATAAATTGAGGAGAGAGATTTCAAGAGAGAAGAAATGGTAGTTAGGGTGAAGGTACTAGAAATCTGAATCACAAATCCTCCCTTCATTAAAAAACATAATAAAATGAATAATAGCAAAAGCAAGATAAACTGAAATTAAAACAAAAATAACAACCAAATCAGAAAAATGTATACTAGCACTTAGAAAGACATACTATCTCACACTATAAAAATGAAAAAAATTATTACCCAGAAAAGGAGAAAGAAGATTCTAATAACTGACAGTTGGCAACAAATCCCACTGCCATGTTTGGTACAGGAGGAATAATGTGAGTGGGTAAACACTGAAAACTCTTACCAGTACTTCCTAGTTCAAAGAGAAGCAATCGAAAGGATTTGTTATACAACCATAAGAAATAGCAGAATTCTCCTTCTGCAATAGATGCCACTCCCCACTATTACAGACAAATAACAGAGATAAGAGAAATTTGGGGATTTGCATTTTGGTCATGTAATTTCTGACATAAAGACAAGAAATACTAAGGGAACAGACCTTTGAAAAGAAACCTTCACCTGATAAGATGAATAGGTCTGTACTAATAACATCTTCACTAGAATCCTTACGTTTTTGCTTATCTCCAGAAATATCTATCCTTGTTAGAATCAAAAGTTTGACATTCACACTAAACAGGAGATTACGACATTCAAATTATTTCTGTCTAGGTAAAGTAAAAATCTAGTAAGAAATTATTATTTAATTACCAAAAAGAAAAAAAGCGAGTAGAAAGCAAATAGTAGAGAATAAATCCAGCTATCATGATTGTCTATACACACAGCTACTCACACTTCTCTGACCACTCACACTAACTCTGAATAACACAAATGTAAAAGAACAATTTCTTTTCCTAAATGGGTGATAAGCACATGGAAGTTCATTATATTATTTCCAAAACTCCCTATTTCACATAATTTTAAAAATGTAATCAGATGGGACACAGGCCACAAATAACCTGCCGTCAAACTGAAGCTCTAAGGGAAAGATATGAACAAGACCTTTCAAAGTGAGAAGGAGCTGAGGGGTGGAAAGAAATAGCATGGCTGCTAGAGATAAAGGTAAACTTACGGAAGAAGGGAGAGGAGGAGAGAGAGATGAAAGACAGCACACAATAAACACACAGGAGGTACATTTTGAAAGCAGACATCCTTCCAGGAAACAGAAGAAAATTTTCAACAAATTTCTCACATTAAAGACAGCATGAAATCTGTAAAGTAAGAAAAAAAAGTTAAAAGATCACAGCACAGTGGAATTAGATTAAAATGAAAAGTGATGAGCTAAGAAAAAGAACTGAAGATGAAAATAACAATACTATGAAATTAATAAGTAGAAATACTATGATTAAAATAGATAATACTGTGAACTTAATTGCTAAAGATGAAGGGCTTTCAAAATTGCCAAAGAATGAAGAAAAAAGCAGAAAAAGCAAATCAATTATAAAGAAAACAAACATACACACAACAGGTGCTCAATAAGTATTTTAGTGAATGATGGAAAAATAGGTGGAGAATTTACTGTAGAGAACTTCAAACGGGGTAATAAACCCATCCGTCATGTTATATGGGAAATGAGGATACACTGAGTCTTTAGAATGTGTGTGGAAAGGGTAGAAGGGATAGGGAGGACAGTTGAAACTGTCGTGATAACAGATGTCTGTTAAGAACAGTCATTGGGCAGATGTATCAGAGAAGTCATGAATTAGTGGTTGGATGACCAGTAAGCAGATGGTTAAATTTAATGAATGTGTGTGGTTTATAAGAATAACTGTCTTTTACTTTTATTTTGTGTTACCCAGTAGTTCCTTATTTACCCAGACATGGAAAAATCTCTGCTAGTTTCATATCTTCTATCATATACTGATAAATGAGTGGAACTGTGGAAAGTGGAAGTCTAACTAATTACTTGGATCTTCAAATCTTACTTAGAAACTACAAAATTCCCCAATCAATCTCAACCTTGTGTTCCATATTAGTAGCAAGTATAGACAGAAGAGATAACAATTTAAGAAAAGAGTTAGGAAGAGGTGATTATATTCAACCCAAACTAAGATGTGCAATTCAAAAACAGATATGAAAAAAGAAGGATTAATTTTTCCGTTCCGTTCCGTCGCTCAGTCGTGTCCGACTCTTTGCGACCCCATGGACTGTAGCCTACCAGGCTTCTCCGTCCATGGGATTCTCCAGGCAAGAATACTGGAGTGGGTTACCGTTTCCTTCTCCAGGGGGGTCTTCCCGACAACTGCAAATGCAGTTTGCATTTGTCCTGATTTGGAGACATAACTGTAATTCCTCTAGACATTAATCATTTTGAATTGACTATAAATGTATTTAGTGATTTTCCTCTACAATGAGGCAAAAGATACATAGGTAGAGTAAGTACATCAATAATCTAGGTTAGAAATATTGAAGAACTGGATTATTAGATGTATGTGGGGTTATAACCGGAAGTTTACAGTTAACTCTAGACTCAGTATGAGTGAATTTGAGTGCACGCTGAAGGTTTCTCAAGCTTAAATTAAGACCTAAACAAATTACACATGTGCATTGGTCTTCAATGACATAATTTTAAATGTGCCTCAACATACTTTTTCTTAACAGTATAGATATACTTCGTATAGTTTAGAATTGCATAGGACTTGTGCCCAGTCTACAGTTACACAAGGTATGTATAAATATGGCTTTATTTGTGCCCCTGTATGCGACGAGTTGACTTACTGGAAAAGACTCTGATGCTGGGAAAGGTTGGGGGCGGGAGGAGAAGGGGACGACGGAGAATGAGATGGCTGGATGGCATCACCAACTCTGTGGACATGAGTTTGAGTGTACTCCGGGAGTTGGTGATGGACAGGGAGGCCTGGCGTGCTGTGATTCACGGGGTCGCGGAGAGTCGGACACGACTGAGCGACTGAACTGAACTGAACTGACACAGTATTAGAAAGTACTGGGCAACTTACAAAACTAATATAAACCAGTCTCATAAATCTTATCTTTGTTTCTCATTCAAAAAGACTTTTAAGATTCCAAGTGCATATCAGCCAACTGACTGCGTGATGGAGGCTCACACCTTTAGGAAACCTGCATTTTCCAGGATGCTGTTCCATGACAACGTCTCCAGTCGAAACACCATGGTCGGCAGGATGATTCCCTCCCATCTCTTGACTTCCACATACCTTCCATTTACACAGTATGACATCAGATACATTCATTACTGTATCTAGCACCTCCCTGGAGGATATCATAGATTTTATAAGGCAAAACAGTATAGATTTATAGGTATGGGTGATAGCTCTGCTAAGTGATATCTCATCATCCAGACATCACTTTGCCGACAAAGATCCATGTAGTTAAAGCTATGGTTGTTCCTGTAATCACATATGGATGTGAGAGTAGGACCATAAAGAAGGCTGAGCACCAAAGAATTGATGCTTCTGAACTGTGGCACTGGAGAAGACTCTTGACAGTCCCTTGGATAGCAAGGAAATCAAAACAATCAATCCTAAAAGAAAGCAACCCTGAATAATCATTAGGACTGATGCTGAAACTGAAGCTTCAATACTTTGACCACCTGATTCGAAGAGTCAACTCATTGGGATAGACCCTGACGCTGGGAAAGATTGCAGGCATGAGGAGAAGGGGATGGCAGAGGACGAAATGTTTGGAAGGCATCATCGATTTAATGGACATGAGTTTGAGCAAACTCTGGGAGATAGTGAGGGACAGGGAAGCCTAGCGTGCTGCAGTCCATAGGGTCAAAAAGAGATGGACACAACTGAGTGACTGTACAAGGCTTCAACAGTACGTGAACCGAGAACTTCCAGGTGTTCAAGCTGGATTTAGAAAAGGCAGAGGATCAAATTGCCAACATCTGTTGGATCATAGAAAAAGCAAAAGAATTCCAGAAAAACATCTGCTTCATTGACTACTCTAAAGCCTTTGACTGTGTGGATCACAACAAACTGTGGAAAATTCTTAAAGAGATGGGAATACCAAACACCTTACCTTCCTCCTGAGAAATCTGTATGGAAGTAAAGAAGCAACAGTTAGAACCAGACATGGAACAACAGATTGGTTCACAATTGGGAAAGGAGTATGTCAAGGCTGTATATTGTCACTCTTCTTATTTAACGTATATGCAGAGTACATCCTGAGAAGTGCCAGGTTGGATGAAGCTCAAGCTTAAATCAAGATTGCTGGGAGAAATATCAATAATCTCAGATATGCAGATGATACCACCCTTATGGCAGAAAGTGAATAAGAACTAAAGAGCCCCTTGGTGAATGTGAAAGAGGAGAGTGAAAAAGCTGGCTTAAAATTCAACATTCAAAAAAATAAGATCATGGCATCTGGTCCCATTACTTCATGGCAAATAGATGGGGAAACAATGGGAACAGAGACAAACTTTATTTTCTTGGGCTCCAAAATCACTGCGGACGGTGACTTCAGCCATGAAATTAAAAGACACTTGCTCCTTGGAAGAATAGCTATGACAAAGCTGCTGCTGCTGCTGCTAAGTCACTTCAGTCATTTCCGACTCTGTGCGACCCCATAGACGGCAGCCCACCAGGCTCTGCCGTCCCTGGGATTCTCCAGGCAAGAACACTGGAGTGGGTTGCCATTTCCTTCTAGACAGACTATTAAAAAGCAGAGACATTACTTTGCAGACAAATGTCCATCTTGTCAATGCTATGGTTTTTCTAGTAGTCATGTATGGATGTGAGTGTTGGGCCATAAAGAAGGTTGAGCGCTGAAGAATTGATGCATTTGAACTGTGGAGTTGGAGAAGACACCTGAGAGTCCCTTGGATGCAAGGAGATCAAATCAGTCAATACTAAATGATATCAACACTAAATATTCATTGGAAGGACTGATGCTGAAGCTGAAGCTCCAATACTTTGGTCATCTGATGTGAAGAGGGTTCAGTTCAGTTCAGTTCAGTTCAGTCACACAGTCGTGTCCGACTCTCCGTGACCCCATGAATCATAGCACGCTAGGCCTCCCTGTCCATCACCAACTCCCGGAGTACACTCAAACTCATGTCCACAGAGTCGGTGATGCCATCCAGCCATCTCATTCTCCGTCGTCCCCTTCTCCTCCCGCCCCCAACCTTTCCCAGCATCAGAGTCTTTTCCAGTGAGTCAACTCGTCGCATGAGGTGGCCAGAGTATTGCAGTTTCAGCTTTAGCATCAGTCCCTCCAATGAACATCCAGGATTGATCTCCTTTAGAATGGACTGACTGGATCTCCTTGCAGTCCAAGGGACTCTTAAGAGTCTTCTCCAACACCACAGTTCAAAAGCATCGATTCTTCGGCGATCAGCCTTCTTCACAGTCCAACTCTCACATCCATACATGACCACGGGAAAAACCATTGCCTTGACTAGACGGATCTTGGTTGGCAAAGTAATGTCTCTGCTTTTTAATATACTATCAAGGTTGGTCATAACTTTCCTTCCAAGGAGCAAGCAGGTACTCATTGAAAAAGACCCTATGCTGGGAAAGACTGAAGGTGGGAGGAGAAGAGGATGACAGAGGATGAGACGGTTGGATGGCATCACTGACTCAATGGACGTGAGTTTGAGCAAACTTCGGGAGATGGTGAAGGACAGGGAAACCCAGTGTGCTACAGTTCATGTGGGTTGCAAAGACTGACACACAACTGTGTGACTCAACAACAACAGCAACTCCAGGGAATCTTCCTGACCTAGGGATCAAGCCTGCGTCTCCTGCATCTCCTGCAGGCTGATTCTTTACCACTGCACCACCTGGGGAAGCTGCATGGCATAGAAACAGATAAAACAGCTCAGTTATTAGACATATACCCCAAAGATCGAAAGCGGGGACTTGAGACATTTGTACATCCATGTTCATAGCTCAATGGTATAAGCAATCCTAATGCCCACTGATGGATGAATGGATAAACAAAATATAGTATACACACAACAGAATATTATTCAGACTCAAAAAGAAAGGAAATTTTGACATCAGCAACATGGATAAACCTTGAGGACATAAGCCTAAGTGAAATAAGCCAGTCACAAGAGATAAATACTACATGATTTCATTCGTATGGGGTATCTAGAATGTGCTGTGTTTAGTCGCTCAGTCATGTCCAACTCTGTGAGACACCATGGACTGTAGCCTGCCAGGATCCTCTGTCCGTGGGGATTCTCCAGGTGGGAATACTGGAGTGGGTTGCCATGCCCTCATCCAGGGGATCTTCCCAACCCAGGGATTGAACCCAGGTCTCTCACATTGCAGGTGAATTGTTTACCATCTGAGCCACCAGGGAAGTCCGGTACCTAGAATAGTCAAACTCACAGAGCAGAAAATAGAATGGTAGTTGCCAGAAGGTGGGGTGTGGGTGGGAACTGTTTAATGTGTACATAACTTCACTGGGGAAGATGAAAATATTCTGGAGATGGATGGGTGGTGATGATCGCACAATAATATAAATGTACTTCATATGGCCAATTTGTTTTTTTAAAAATGGTTTAAAAAAAAAAGCACCCAATTTAGTTAAACAGAATTGATAATCCAGAAATCAGTCTGAGCGTATATGTGACAAATGTGGTACTTCAATTCACTGGGGAAAAGATGCTATATGTAACATATGATACTGACTCAATTAGCCAATCATCTGCCAGGAATAAACCTGGACCCTGATCTCATAGCATATACAAACTTAAATTCTAGATGGATTAAACACTTAAAATATAAGGTAAAAAATTATGTATGAAACATGGTTGACTAAGTTAAAATGATGGTAACAATGACCCTATATGTGAGACAGCAAAAGAGACTCAGATATAAAGAACAGTCTTTTGGACTCTGTGGGAGAAGGCAAGGGTGGGATGATTTGAGATAATAGCACTGAAACATGTGTATTACCATATGTGAAACAGATCGCCAGTCCAGGTTCAATGCATGAGACAGGGTGCTCAGGGCTGGTGCACTGGGATGACCCAGAGGGATGGGATGGGGAGGGAGGTGGGAGGGGGTTCAGGATAGGGGACACATGTACACCCATGGCTGATTCATGTCAATGTATGGCAAAACCAATACAATATTGTAAAGTAATTAGCCTCCAATTAAAATAAATAATTTAAAAAAACAAACATGTACGGCATAAGAAATTATAAACAAACTTAAAAGATATGACATTTAGGCCAAAAAATTTTTTTCACTGCAGCTGACATAATGGACTGATATCTGATATAGCAAGAACTCAAATATTGTTAGAATAAGACAATACAGAATCTGGATTGAAAAATTGATATGAATAGAAAATTGAGGAACAAATCTACATGTCTAAGAGTTTCCAAATTCTATCTCACACACACCCCTCACATCAAGAAAAGATGGGGTCTGTTCTTTCTTCCCTTGAATCTGCACTAGCTTTGTGACTTGCTTCGTGAAGTCATGTCAAGTGTCACTATCGCAATGATGTGGCACAGAAGTGATGCTTTAGGTCTTCTGTTCTCAGATACCAAAACCTCTTTTCTTTCAGCCCTCCTAAAGTTCAGCTTTTATGCTATACAAATTCAAGCTTGCACTAACGAGAGATCCGAGGCCACTGGGGAAAGAAGACCCGGAGGATGAGGATGATGGTTATTCTTGTTTCAGTCAAGATTTATGTTGGATGTTCCAGCCTCAGCTACACTCTAAGTGAATGCAGCCTAATAAATGACAAACATACTTGTGAGGAAAGGTAATTGAAAATAAACAGTATGACACCATTTACAAGCTTCATAGTGGGCAAAGATTTTTTGTTGCTTGCAGGTCAACATATGCAGAAAATATGACTTGAAGAGAGTTGAGTGGAAGATGACAATTGGCCCACAAGGTTTGAAGAAGTTACTCTGACAACCTTGTATTCTTATGGATTGTCCTTAGATCACTCTGAAAACACTATCAGATTTGAAAACTGAATTTATGTCAGTTTTCAAATAAATGTCACGTCCACATTTATTTAGGGCCACAATCAGAGGCATGATTTAGAGCAATAATTTTCAAACTTTTGTTCTCATATTTCCCATAAAAATTTTGAAAATCTACATCTATATGTCTCTTTACAAATTTTTAGCTGATGCCTAAAACTATTCATCAGAAGTTTAAATAGTTATAAAGGCTTTAGACATAAATATTGACATTAAGAAATAAAATTATAATTTTATTCTTTGAATATATTCAAAGGAATCTTAATTTGTATACTAATATAAAAAACTCTTAAAATAAATTTTTTTTCACACAGTTATATCCTCTGGCCACAAAGGAATTCAACTTAAAATTAACTAAGAAAAACCTTTGAGATTCTGCAGTATTTGGAAAGTAAAGACATTTCAAAATAATCCAGAAGTCAAAGTACAAATCACAAGATATTTTAGAAAATATAAACTGAATGAAAATAAAAACACAACAAACCCAACTGATGCAACTAAGACAGTGCTTACAGTTACAATGACCAGAAGAGAAGACACGAGTTACCAGAATCAAGGATGAAAGAGGGCACATCAATTCTAACTGTCCTACAGAAAAAGACTAAACAAGCAAGCACCGTAAACAACTTTAGACCAATGAATTAGACAACTTTTACGAAATGGATACTTAGAATGATACAAATGACAAAAATTAAAAAGTGGAAAACTTAAACAGATATATAACAAAAAAAGAGACTTAGTTCGTTATAAATTTTCTCAGAAAGAAAAACTCAGGTCCAGATGGTTTCTCTGGTGAAATCTATCAAACAAAGAAGTAATCAAATCCTATTTCTTCAAAAACTCTTTCAGTAAAGAGAAGGGAAGAAATAATTTTCCAGTTATTCTATGAGATCAATATCATCCTGATTTCAAAGATAGACTAAGATATCACAAGAAAAGAAAAGTAGAGACAAATATCCCTCATAAATAAGACACGCACACACAAACATCATTAAAAATATTAGCAAATGGAATCCAACATATGAAAAGGATTATAACACCAGGACCCACTAAGATTTATCAGAGGAAACAAGCTTGGTTTAACATTTGAAGATAAATTAGTACAATACACTATATTTATAGAATAAAAGACAAAACCACACGATCATCTCAATTGATGCACCAAAAACATTTGACAAAGTCAAATATTAATGACAAAAACAAAAAACTCTAAACAACTAAGGAATAAGGAAAGTATTCTCAATCTTACAAAGAATATATGCAAAAAATTCATAGCTGGCATCACAAATAATGGTGAAAAACTTATACTTTCACCCTAAAATTTAAAAAAAAAAGGCAAAAAGGTCTACTTTTATCATTTATATCACCATTGTAAAAGGTCCTGAAAGTTAGTGCTATGAGAAACAAAAATAAGTTAAGGGCATCCAAATGCTTTACAAAAAAAAGAGTAAAATTGTCTTCTTTTTCAAATTCTTTTGTTTATTTTAGGCCCTCTGTATTTCTATATAAATTTTTAGGATCAGCTTGTTCATTTCTACCAAAAAAAAAAAAATCTGCTAGGATTTTCATAAGAATTGAGTTGAATTTGTAGATCAATTTAGACAGAAGGTAATCTTGACAATATTGAGTTTTCCAATCTATGAATATGAAATATCTCTCTACTAACGCAGATCTTTAAATTCTCCCAGCATTGTTTTGAAGTTTTTTTTTTTGAAGTTTTTAGTATACAAGCATTGCCACTCTTTTCTGAAATTTATCTGAGCTACCCTGCTCAATTTGTTTAGAAGTTATAGTAATTTTTTTGAGAATTCCATGAGATTTTTCTATACCCGGGATCAAGGAGACGTTCCGAGATAAGTTTCAACATCTTTTACAACATTACCCATATATACCATGGCTCTGTTCACAAGGTTGCGCTGGTTTCTGCCGCACCACTCCATGAATCAGCTATAAGCATACCTACATCACCTCCTTGTGGACCTCCCTCCCACCTCACTCCCCGTCCCACCCCTGCAGGCCATCGCAGAGCACTGAGCTGAGCTCCCTGTGCTGTACAGCTGCTTCTCACTAGCGGTCTATATTACACAGGGTAATTGATAAATGTCAGGGCTACTTTCTCAGTTCATCCCCACCTCTCCTTCCCCCTCTGGGGTCCACAAGTCTGCTGTCTACATTCAACATCTCTATTTCTGCCCTGTAAATAGGTTCATCAGTGCCATTTTTCTAAATTTCATATATATGCGTTAATATATGATATTTTTCTCTTCCCGACTAACTCAATATTATTCTGATTATAGTAAGTCCTCTACATACAAACAAGTTCTGTTCTGAGGGCACATTCATAAATCCAATTTCGTATGTAAGTCCAACAATGTTAGCCCAGGTACCAAAGTAACACAATCACCTGTACAGCATTGTAATAGGTTTATAATTCTTTACACACAAATGATACATACGAAAGAAACACACAAAAATAAACATTTTTAATCTTAGCGTACAGTACCTTGAAAAGCGCAGTAGTGCAGCATAAGAGTTGGCATCGAGTGGACAGGCAAGAAGAGTTGCTGGCTGGAGGAGGTGGGAGATGGCAGAGAAGGATCGTCAGCAATAGGAGACAGAGGGCAAGCTGCAACCTCACTCACGCCTGATGGTTCTGCTTCCTTGCTGGATTCAAGTCTATGTACCCTCTTGAAAAAAGATCCAGTGATGTCTGTGTGGTAGCTCTTTTTTCCTCATCATGGATGACACTGTAGCACTGGACTGCATTCTGAACAGCTGCTGCAACCTTTCTGCAGCGTTCTACATTTGGGTCCTGTGCCTCAAAAGCTAACAGTGCCTCTTCCAATGAAGAAAATTCCCCTGCCATCTCCTGCTTCATGGGTTTCTCTGGCTCTTCAGCTACTTTTTCCTCTGGTCTCTCCCTGTCCTTTCTCTGGGCCTTCAATTCCATCAGGTTTCATTAGTAAGCTCCTTGTGTTACTGGCAAGGAGTTGAGTGAAGTCGTTCTCTTGCTGATTTAGCTCCAGCTTCTCGCTGAAGGCCACTGAGTTGCTGAAGACCTCTTTGGACTCCTCATCCAAACACACATTTGCATCTTTGAAAGCGCGCAACTTGAACGTTTGTATGTAGGGGACCTACTGTATTGCCTCATATAGTTTTGCTGTTCTTTTTACTTTTACCTTTTTATATTATGATGACTTTTAATTGATGAATTTATTAGTTCGATACATTATTCCAATTATTTATACTTCTGGGCTTGTTACTATAATCTTATTTTTTGCTATTTGTCCTGCTTTTCTCCTTTGCTTCTATTACTTTCTTGTCTTTTGAGTGGGAAGGAGAATTAAGGCTTTTAGACTATAAGCTATGCATTATATTTTTATTTGTAGTTACCCTTAAGATTATGTCATATGTGCTTAACAAATTCTATCTTAAGACATTGTCTTAGCTTTCTGAATTAATAAGCTACTCAAAGATACAGATCCTTAACAAAGAAGCATTTCTACATTTGATCTTGACATGAGCAGCCCAGGTTAAAAGCAGTCCAGGATATATGGAGCTCTGTTCCATATCACTCTGGGCTCTGGTCTGCTTCCGTGTCATTGCACCATCATCTGCTGGGATGCTGTCCCTTGTCTGCAGGGTCACCGCTGGACTGCTGCCACATCTATGTTACACAGGAAGGAGAAACAGAGGAAAAATCCAGTGCAAGCAATTTTCTTTCAAGCCAATGAGGCAGCAGTTACCCAGTGTTCCTGTCTAAAAGCAAGCAGTCAGTCACATGGCAATATCCATCTGCGTGTCAGACTGGGAAATGTAGTCTCTTGCTGCTAAGCCCAAGTACTTAGGAAGAAAGGGAGAATAGACCTTTTGGAGACAACCAGAAGTCTGGTCATTTAAATACCTGTGCCTACTTTCCTTCCACACATAGAAAAGGTCTGTTGCCTCTTTATGAAACACAATCCTAGATCCCACCTAATCCAAAGTCCAAACATCCAGGCGCTGCAAAATTCTCTCCATTCAGTTCATATGAGGTGCCTTTTAGTCCTATGAACAATATGTTAATAGAAATTATACAAACCTGAACCCTACTACACTATGATGGAAGACCCTTTGCTGAGCAGGAATTACAAAGAACCCCTTGGCCTAGTAGCAAAGAAGCTTTCTTAGTTACACACTGGTTCTCATCTGTTAGAAAAATTCCCCTATTAACTATGGGCTCTGCTTTGCTTTCTAGACAGTTTTCATTGTTCCCAGTCTTCTGTGGTCCTATGCGATTTTGGAGAGAATGTAATAGGGTAGATTAGGAATGCAGAAGTGTACTGTTTTTAGAGCCCACTTCATTGCTAGAGCAGGTTTGGGAGCCTGAGTGTTGCATTAAGGATTGAACAACCACAGTCTTTCACAAGATCTCACTTACAGACTTGTTGGAAATGTAATTCGCAAAACACCTTATTAGGGTTTGGTTCTATTTATTTCCTATTTGTTTATACGCCAGAAATCCCATCAAAATTTGGGTTTTGTTCTTTTTCTAGCCGAAGTTTCTAAGCCAGCTCTTGCTTGTCTTGCTGCCCTCTCTCCCTCTTTCTCATTTCGGTAATGGCTACTTTGAGGCTATCTCAACAATAGGTTTAGGTTGGGAGGCAACACCCGCAGTCTGATCTTTGTGAAAAGACTGTCTTTCTTTGATGAAGGTTTAGGGAAAAGTTGCAAGTGACAGTTTTATCTCATGCTATTTCTTACAATACATTATTAAAAGCAATAAGGAATTTGTGTTCACTACTCTTGTTGCTTTTAGCAAGGTATTATAAGAAAAAGATGAGCTAAGGCAAGAATATGCCAGTTTGCAAGCAGAGAAGGAAGGGGATACAGAATCCAGAAATCTGAGCCTTACAAGCTGGAAAAGCCAACTGCTTCTGTACCCCACACAACATAAGATCTACTGCCTCACTGCTAAGCCCTAAATTTTGCTAAGCCAAATGCCCCATATTTTAGGTTCCTATGATTGTTGTACTCCAGCTGCAGGGACCAATTTAGTTAATGTTAAGGTTAAGCTGCTCTAAGAAATAAATCTAAAAATACGAAGAGTTAAGTAAAGTAAATCTCTATCTCATGTGATGGTCACAAGTTAGAGTCAGCTTAGCTGTATGACTCTGCTCTACTCAGTCATTCTGGGACCCAGATGATTCCGTTCTGTTGTTCCACTGTTCCCTATGTCTGTATTTGTATGTTCAAAGCTAGGTCTCTATATTTTCCATGTCCAAACATCAGAAAGGAGGAAGAGAATTCAAGGATAAACAATTTCTTTTCAGAAAAGAAGATGAAAAGGGCATACATGACTCCAACTCACATAAGTTTGGTGAGAACTCAACATATGACTATCTCGCTGTATGGGGGTCAGGGAAGTATGGTCTCTGATTAAATGGCCATGTGCCAAAGAAGGAGAGGAGATAAGATTTAGAATCTGATCCCCTTTTAGAAGGGATACCACACCTATAAATCTCTACTTCTCAAATACAACTGTGAAAATATTTTAACTACAGCCAGCTCTCTTTCAGTTGATATGCTTTAGCTTAAGAGTTTTGCTTTTGTCATCCTTGAAGACCCTCCCAAAGAGATAATACTGTTATTTTTCACATGTATATGTTTAGATTTACTTACAAGTTTACCAATTTATTTGCACTTTTTTGGGGGCATTGTATCAGTTTTCCTATTATTGTAAAATGAATTACCAGAAGCTTAGCAGCTTAAAACAACACTCACTCATTAGCTCATAGTTCTGTAAGTCAAATATCTGACAAGGCAAGGGGGGGTTCTTTGCTATGAGTATCACAAGGCTGATATGAGGTTGCCAGCTAGGCTCAGTTCTCACAAGGAGGCTTTGGGGCTCATTGCTGGAGCCCAGGCTTCCAAGTTCACCCTTTTTAAATTGGAGGACGGCTGCTTTACCATGTTCTGTTGGTTTCTGCCACACCACAGTGTGAATCAGCTCTAAGTACACACATGTCCTCTCCTTCCTGAACCTCCCTCCCACACCCACCCCACCACAGCCCTCTGGGCTGTCACAGAGCACTGGGTTGCCAAGATCATGCTTTTGTTGGCAGCAGTTTCTTGGGGTTGTACAGCTGAGGTCCCCGTTTCCTTGGTGGCCATCACACATAGGCAGCTGTCAGCTCTTTTTCACATGGCCCCCACAGGCGGGTCTCAGAACGGATGGATGTTTCTGAGGTCACACAGACAGTGTATCTTTGACTTCTTCTTTTGCAATATGCTGAAGATACGCCTGTGTGTGTATATATTTATAATATCTGCATGTGTGTGTTATACTAGACTCTCAACTGCTCTTTGAATCAGTCATAACAGCTTACTGAATCAAATCAATTCTTTGGTACTTGTCATTTTTATGCATATGACTTGTGTTTTTTAATCTTTTTGAAAGTTGTATTTTAAGAGTGGCATCCAGGAAAAAGGCCAGCTTGCTACAGATTGCCTTATAATAACAACTGCTGGTCATCAAGCCCCACAGATAAATAAGAGCCTGTAATCTGATTTTTGGTGCCTTACTATTAAATATGAAAAATGAATTTACATTTAGGCTCCAGTATGAAAATATAGTGAAAAGAAGCAATCAAATCAAGAATAGACTGAGAAAATGTTAGGAGCAGAAGAAAACTTAAAAGAAATGATATTTAAATTCTCAGAGAAACTTCCACTTCTGGACAAGATGGAGTCAGCACATTCAACCCTGTCCCTTTTGCTGATTACAGTGAAAAACCTATGGATGAAATAAACAAGGCAATTATCAGAAAATGGTGAAAAAGAGAGAAAAGAAGGCAGACTAGGTACCAAGGAATCTGAGAAATCGCCTGTGTGAGATGATGATTTCTTTTTTTCCTGTTTGTTGCTTGCCTCCTATATGTGCAATGGGCACAGACCAAGACAAAACAAAAACAAAATCCTCAAGGAAAATCCATTTTTTATAGTGTCAAAGGACTAGGAAAAGGATGGCTTTGTAGAATTCAACCGATCTAATTCAGTTCAGTTTAGTTCAGTTCAGTTGCTCAGTCGTGTCCGACTCTCCGCGACCCCATGAATCACAGCACACCAGGCCTCCCTGTCCATCACCAACTCCCGGAGTTCACTCAAACTCATGTCCACAGAGTCGGTGATGCCATCCAGCCATCTCATTCTCTGTTGTCCCCTTCTCCTCCCGCCCCCAGCCTTTCCCAGCATCAGAGTCTTTTCCAGTGAGTCAACTCGTCGCATGAGGTGGCCAAAGTATTGGAGTTTCAGCTTTAGCATCAGTCCTTCCAATGAACACCCAGGATTGATCTCCTTTAGAATGGACTGGTTGGATCTCCTTGCAGTCCAAGGGACTCTCAAGAGTCTTCTCCAACACCACAGTTCAAAAACATCAATTCTTCGGCCATCAGCTTTCTTCAGAGTCCAACTCTCACATCCATACATGACCACGGGAAAAACCATAGCCTTGACTAGACGGACCTTGGTTGGCAAAGTAATGTCTCTGCTTTTTAATATACTATCAAGGTTGGTCATAACTTTCCTTCCAAGGAGTAAGCGTCTTTTAATTTCATGGCTGCAATCAGCATCTGCAGTGATTTTGGAGCCCAAAAAAATAAAGTCTGACACTGTTTCCACTGTTTTTCCATCTATTTCCCATGAAGTGATGGGACCAGATGCCATGAATTTAACTTAGATGACCATTATATCTACTATGTGTGCAGGAATCCCTTAGAAGAAATCCATCTAATTACATCCTCCCAGCTCCAGACAAGCATCATGAAAGGAACAGTGCCCCTCTTCCTCCATACTGGGCACTGTGGGAATGGAGCTCGCTGACCATTTTTGTCTTGCACTAAGGATAAGAGCAAAGAGCAGCATCCCATCTCCTCCCAAACTAGACATGGGGTGGAGGGAGGATCAAAGAGAGAAGAGGTAGAGAAAGGGACACCTGAATATGTCTACAAAGCCCTGGGCATGACCTCAAGTGGCCCTGGCATGAAACAGAAAAGAATCAACACTGTAAAAGTTGTAAAAACTAAACTATAATGCAGACTATTACCAGGTTTCAAACCGACCTCTAGATAGTAGAGAGACATGCCAGATTGGCACTACAATTGCTTTGGAAACTAAGCTGTCATTCAAGCTACAGTCAACAAAAAAATGGGTCAGGATGTGTGTTCTGAACCTAAAAAGGTTGACTGTCTGCTAGAAGAGAGGACTTAAATAGGAACTATATTCTCACAACATAATACTCAAAATATCCAAGATACAGTTCAAAAGTACACATCACATCAAGAAGCAGAAAAATTTAAACTTGAATGAGAAAAGATCATCAATACATATCATGACTGAGATAATACAGCTGTTGGAATTATCAAACAATGACTTTTTTTTCAGTTGCATTGTGCAGCTTGTGGCATCTTAATTTCCTGACTAAAGAATTGAACCTGGGCCCTTGGCAGTGAAAATGCAAAGTTCTAATCACTGGACCAGCAGGGAATTCCCCCTCAAACAATGATTTTAAAGAGCTATCATACAAATGCTCCAAGAAGTAATTGCAAACACTCTTGAGACAAGTGGGAAAATGGAAAATTTCAGAAAAGAAATGGAAGATATAAAGAAGAACCAAAGGAAAATTTTAGAACTGAAACATACAATAACCAAGCTGAAATAAATCACTAGATGGACTCAGTGAAAGAATGGAGATGACAGAAAAAGAGTTAGTAAACTAGAAGATCAGTCAATAGTAAGTAACAAATATAAGCAAGTGAGAAAATAGATTTTTTTAAAAGAACTGCACCTCAGGGACAATTTAGGATGATAACAAAAGCTCTCATATCCATGTTACTACAGTTTTACAAGAAGAAAAAGAATGCTGGGGTGAAAAACTTTTTGAAGAAGTAATGGTTGGAAACTTCCCAAATCTGATGAAAGAAGACATAAACCTACAGATTCAAGAAGCTTAGTGACCTCACTAAAGAAATCAGTAAATAGGAAAAGCCCAAAGAAACTGATGCTCAGATACCATAACCAAATTTCTGAAAAAGTAAAAACAAAGAAAAACTCTTGAAAGCAGCCACTGATAAACAATACAGTACCTGAAGGGGCCCAATAACAGTGGATTCTGCATAATAAATTAAGAGGTTAGAAGGAGGTGGCATGTAGGGGTAAGGCTTCATGGCATTGGTCTTGACAATGATTACCACTGCTGCTGCTGCTGCTAAGTTGCTTCAGTCATGTCCAACTCTGTGCGACCCCATAGATGGCAGCCCACCAGGCTCCACTGTCCCTGGGAATCTCCAGGCAAGAACACTGGAGTGGGTTGCCATTTCCTTCTCCAATGATTACCACAAGCAAAAAAAAGCAAAATAAAAAGACTACATGAAACTAAAAAGTTCTTGTACAGCAAAGGAAAGAAATCAACAGAGTGAAAAGACAATTTACAGAATGAGAGAAAATATCTGCAAAGCATATAACTGATAAAGGGCAAATTTCAAAAATATATAAGGAACTTCTATAACTCAACAGCAGGAAAAATTAATAACCATATTAAAAAGCGGACTTCCAAGGAGTTAAATACAAATGACTAACAGGGATAGGAAAAGATGCTCAAAGTCACTAATCATCAGAGAAATGGAAATCAAAAGCACAATGAGATTACTTCATATCTGTGAGGACAGTCACTTAAAAAAAAAACACAGAAAATAATGATTGGTAAGGATGTGAAGAAACTTGAATTCTTTTGAACAGTTGGTGGGAATATAACATGTGCAACTGCTATGGAGAATGGTGTGGAAGTGCCACAAAATAAACCAAAACATAAAACACAGAACTACCATATGACCCAGTAGCTTACTTCCAGGTATTATCAGGAAAACTGAAATCAGGATATCAATGAGATGTCTGTACTCCCATATTTACAGCAGCATTGCTCACAGTAGCCAAGAAGAAGAAACAAGCTAAATGTCCATAATGGATGAATGATAGAGACAATATGGTATATACGCATAATGGAATATTATTTAGTCATTAAAAAGAAAGAACTTCTGAAATATGTTACAACATGGGTGAAATTTGAGAATATTATGTTAAATGGAGTAAGCCAGTCACAGGAAGACAAATACTGAATAATTCCACTTACGTGAATTATCTAAAGTAGTCAAATTCATCAAAGTACAAAAAAGAATAGGGTAGTTGGCAGAAACTGGAACGAAGAGGAAATGAGAAGTTGCTGTTCAACGTGTATAAAGTTTCTGATATGTAAGATGAAAATGTCTAGAGATCTCTGCACAACACTGTGCTAATTGTAAACAATACTGTATTCTTAAAAATTGCAGAGGATAAATCTCACATTATGTGTTTTTCTCACAACTGAAAACAAAAAGTGACACAATATTTTTAAAGTGCTGAAAGGAAAAAAATCTGTCATACAGAATTGAACATGTCAAAAAAGGTGCAAAAGTGATTCAGTGGGGAAAAGAGCATATGAAGCTCTTTTCAGAAGCTCCCTGAGAGAAGCAAGTAATATACAAAGGACCAATAATAAAAATGTCATCAGTTGTTGTTGCTGTTCAGTTGCCTAGTCGTGTCCAACTCTGTAAGCCCAAGGACTGCAGCACGCCAGGCCTCCCTGTCCCTCACCATTTCCCAAAGTTTGCCCAAGTTCATGTCCATTGCATTGGTGATGCCATTCAGCCATCTCATCCTCTGATGCCCTCTTTTCCTTCCGCCTTCAGTCGTTCCCAGCATCAGGGACTTTTCCAATAAGTTGTCTGTTTGCATCAGATGACCAAAATACTGGAGCTTCAGTTTCAGCATCAGTCCATCCAATGAGTATTCAGGGTTGATTTCCTTCAAACTTGACAGGTTTGATCTTCCTGCTGTCCGAGGAACTCTCAGGAGTCTTCTCCAGCACCACAGTTTGAAGGCAACAAATTCTTCGGCACTCTGCCTTCTTTATGGTTCAGCTCTCACAACCATAAGTGACCAACGAGAAGATCATAACCTTGACTATACAGACCTCTGTCAGCAGAGTAATGTCTCTGCTTCTTAATACACTGTTTAGGTTTCTCATAGCTTTCCTACCAAAAAGCAACTGTCTTCTGACTTCATGGCTGCAGTCACCGTCCACAATGATAATATCATCAAACTTCTCATCAAAAACATTGGTTTCCCATTAACACTAAGATAATTTCTGAACAAAAGCCCATTACATGACGTATAGGCTGTGTATATCTAGCTCCTGTCCACCTCTCAGGTCTCTTACTTTTTCTCCTTTTATTTCCCTTTAATTCAGCCACATTGGTCCTTTTCCTCATCCTTAAGTGGAAGATTCTTTTCTTCTCATATCAGCTGGTTTATTCCATCTACTCTTCACATCTCAGTTCAATTATCCTTGTTTCACTTTTCAGTACAATGATCGCTTTTAGGGGACGTCTTTAACTCATATCTTTCCACTACATGACCATATAGTACTATGTGCTACCCCTTCATAATACTTATCTCAGACATGATTTTTTTAGTACAATTAATTCTCAAACATCATCTTATCTGAAATAACAGCAGTAATTGATAGCTTATCACTCCCTCCTTGAAACATTGCCTTTGTTAGGCTTCCAGGACCCCGAATACTCTTTTTTGTCCTTAACTGAATACTACTCATTTTCCTCTGAGATTCTTTCATGTCTCTAACAACTTCAAAATGCTAGAATGTCCCAAAGTTCCATCGAAAACCTCTTTTATTTACCATCGACACCCATATCAATTTAACCACTTATCTAACTTATATGCAGAGTACATAATACAAAATGCTGGGCTGGATGAAGCACAAGTTGGAATCTAGATTGCTAGGAGGAATATTAACAATCTCAGATATGCAGATGACACCACCCTTATGGCAGAAAGTGAACAGGAACTAAAGAGCCTCTTGATGAAGGTGAAAGAGGAGAGTGAAAAAGTTGGCTTAAAGCTCAACATTCAGAAAACTAAGATCATGGCATCAGGTCCCATCACTTCATGACAAATAGATGAAGAGAAAGTGGAAACAGTGACAGATTTTATTTGCTTGGGCTCCAAAATCAGTGCAGATGGTGACTGCAGTCAGGAAATTAAAAGATGCTTGCTTCCTGGAAGAAAAGCTATGACCAACCTAGACAGCATATTAATAAGCAGAGACATTACTTCATCGACAAAGGACTGTCTAGTCAAAGCTATGATTTTTCCAGTAGTCATGTATGGATGTGAGAGTTGGACCATAAAGAAGGCTGAGTGCCAAAGAATTGATGCTTTTGAACTGTGGTGTTGGAGAAGAATCTTGAGAGTCCCTTGGACTGCAAGGAGATCCAACCAGTCCATCCTAAAGGAGATCAACCCTGAATATTCATTGGAAGGACTGATGCTAAAGCTGAAGCTCCAGTACTTTGGCCGCCTCATGCGAAGAGTTGACTAACTGAAAAAGACCCTGATGCTGGGAAAGATTGAGGGCAAGAGGAGAAGGGGGAGATTATATGCTAATCATCCTGGCATGATTGCATGGCATCGCCAACTCAATGGACATGAGTTTGAGCAAACTCTGGGAGATAGTGAAGGACAGGGAAGCCTGGCGTGCTGCAGTCCGTGGGTTTGCAAAGTGTTGGACACGACTGAGCGACTGAACAACAACAACACAACAGCACATTTTAATACCTTCATCCTTTCTCATGGCTTTAAATACCATTGATAAGTGACTACAAAGTTACATTTATAGCTTGGATTTCTCTTTGGAGCTCCAGACTTGAGTGTCTTAATGCTTATCTACTTAGATGCCTAATAGGCATAACACATTTTTATAGACAAACATCATTTTCAATAACAGCATTCAAAATTTGAAATTATAACAGCCTTCTGAGATAACTTTAATCATGAAATATCTCTGGATTTCTTCAGTTCAAAGTAGATATTTACATGAGAGTTATCAAACTGAGTCCAAAGGAAAGCATTCAATTATACGTCAACACTATAAGCACAAAAAGGAAAAAATCACTTTGTAAGCTCCATTAGGGCAAGGATAGTGGTCTACCTTATTTACTATTATACATTCAGTAGCAAGCACAATGATAGACGACTATCGATAAATATTCAGTAAACAAACTTGTACTAGAGAGTTCCAGAAAAACATCTATTTCTGCTTTATTGACTATGCCAAAGCCTTTGACTGTGTGGATCACAATAAACTGTGGAAAATTCTTAAAAAGATGGGAATACCAGACCATCTGACCTGCCTTTTGAGAAACCTATATGCAGGTTAGGAAGCAACAGTTAGAACTGGACATGGAACAACAGACTGGTTCCAAATAGAAAAAGGAGTACGTCAAGGCTGTATATTGTCATCCTGCTTATTTAACTTATATACAGAGTACATCATGAAAAACACTCGGCTGGAGGAAGCACAAGCTGAAATCAAGATTGCCGGGAGAAATATCAATAACCTTAGATCTGCAGATGACACCACCCTTATGGCAGAAAGTGAAGAAGAACTAAGGAGCTTCTTGATGAAAGTGAAAGAGGAGAGTGAAAAACTTGGCTTAAAGCTCAACATTCAGAAAACTAAAATCATGGCATCCGGTCCCATCACTTCATGGGAAATAGATGGGGAAACAGTGGCTGACTTTATTTTTCTGGGCTCCAAAATGTGCAGATGGTGATTGCAACCATGAAATTAAAAGACGCTTACTCCTTGGAAGGAAAGTTATGACCAACTAAGACAGCATATTGAAAAGCAGAGACAAAGGTCCATCTAGTCAAGGCTATGGTTTTTCCCGTGGTCATGTATGGATGTGAGAGTTGGACTGTGAAGAAAGCTGAGCACCAAAGAATTGATGCTTTTGAACTGTGGTGTTGGAGAAGACTCTTGAGAATCCCTTGGACTGCAAGGAGATCCAACCAGTCCTTCCTAAAGGAGATCAGTCTTGGGTGTTCATTGGAAGAGCTAATGTTGAAGCTGAAGCTCCAGTATTTTGGCCACCTGATGTGAAGAGCTGACTCATTTGAAAAGACCCTGATGCTAGGAAAGATTGAGGGCAGGAGGAGAGGGGGATGATGGAGGATGAAATGGCTGGATGGCATCACCGACTCAATGGACATGGGTTTGGATGGACTCTGGGAGTTGGTGATGGACAGGGAGGCCTGCAGTGTTGTGGATCATGAGATCACAAAGAGTCGGACACAACTGAGAGACTGAACTGAAGTGAACTAGCCTCTCAGGCTATTTTTTGAGTAGTAAAAACTAATGGAGATTGAAAGGCAATTCACGAAGAAAGAAAACTAAATGGTCAATAAATACATGAAAAGTTGATCAACCTCATTAAGAAAATGCACGTTAGAGCCATCAGTTCAGTTCAGTTCAGTTCATTTCAGTCGCTCAGTCGTGTCCGACTCTTTGCGACCCCATGAATCACAGCATGCCAGGCCTCCCTGTCTATCACCAACTCCCAGACTTGACTCAAACTCATGTCCATTGAGTCGGTGATGCCATCCAGCCATCTCATTCTCTGTTGTCCCTGTCTCCTCCCGCCCCCAATCCCTCCCAGCATCAGAGTCTTTTCCAGTGAGTCAACTCGTCGCATGAGGTGGCCAAAGTATTGCAGTTTCAGCTTTAGCATCAGTCCTTCCAATGAACACCCAGGATTGATCTCCTTTAGAATGGACTGGTTGGATCTCCTTGCAGTCCAAGGGATTCTCAAGAGTCTTCTCCAGCACCACAGTTCAAAAGCATCAATTCTTCGGCGATCAGCTTTCTTCACAGTCCAACTCTCACATCCATACATGACCACGGGAAAAACCATAGCCTTGACTAGACGGACCTTGGTTGGCAAAGTAATGTCTCTGCTTTTTAATATGCTATCTAGGTTGGTTGTGACTTTCCTTCCAAGGAGTAAGCGTCTTTTAATTTCCTGGCTGCAATCAGCATCTGCAGTGATTTTGGAGCCCAAAAAAATAAAGTCTGACACTGTGTCCACTGTTTCCCCATCTCTTTCCCATGAAGTGATGGGACCAGATGCCATGATCTTCGTTTTCTGAATGTTGAGCTTCAACCCAACCTTTTCACTCTCCTCTTTCACTTTCATCAAGAGGCTCTTTAGTTCTTCTTCACTTTCTGCCATAAGGGTGGTGTCATCTGCATATCTGAGGTTATTGATATTTCTCCCAGCAATCTTGATTCCAGCTTGTGCTTCTTCCAGCCCAGCGTTTCTCATGATGTACTCTGCATATAAGTTAAATAAGCAGGGTGACAATATACAACCTTGACGTACTCCTTTTCCTATTTGAAACCAGTCTATTGTTCCATGTCCAGTTCTAACTGTTGGTTCCTGACCTGCATACAGGTTTCTCAAGAGGCAGGTCAGGTGGTCTGGTATTCCCATCTCTTTCAGAATTTTCCACAGTTTATTGTGATCCACACAGTCAAAGGCTTTGGCATAGTCAATGAAGCAGAAATAGATGTTTTTCTGGCATCATCGACTCGATGGACATGAGTTTGAGTGAACTCTGGGAGTTGGTGATGGACAGTGCGACCTGGCGTGCTGTGATTCATGGGGTCGCTAAGAGTCGGACACAACTGAGTGACTGAATTGACTGACTGACTGACTGATAGGGAGATATAATTCCATTTTTATTTTGACAAATTTTAAAATATCTGACAATACCGAGGATGTGTAGAAACATACTTTTAGATGCTAATGAGTATATTGGTATAAATATTTTGGTGAGCAACTTGACAGTATCCTAGGAAAATGTTCAGATTCTATGATCAGTATTTCCACTCATAAGCACAAAACTCAAAGAAACGCTCACATAAGAGATATGTAGAAAAATATTCATAGCACTATTGTTTGAAATGGCAACATCTGGATAACCTAAATGACCATCAACAAAAGAATAGATTAATAAATTGAAGCAGTATATCAATGCAATGGAATATTACTCAGCAGTGAAAATGAATGAAGCAGTTGTTTCAACTCAAATATATTGATAAAACACAACATTGAGCAAAAAAGGCAAGTTGCAGAAAAATACATAATGATACCGTTTATGTGCTGAAGTCACTTCAGTTGTGTCCAACTCTTTGTGACCCGTGGACTGGAGCCCACCAGTCTCCACTGTCCATGGGATTCTCCAGGCAAGAATACTGGAGTGGGTTGCCATTTCCTTCTCTGTTTTTAAAAACAAGCAACATGATACCGTACTGCTAAGGATTCATATGGGGATGATGAATATAAAATTCAATATAGTGGTAACCTGTGGAGAAAAGTTTGTTTATTACTCCTTTAAAAAAAAGTGCTTTGTCTTTTCTTTCTGGTGTTCTGCAGTTACACTCTGATAATGTCTATGTGTGTTATCAGTTTAGGGAAGCACTAGATGTGTAATGAGGAAAACTAAAAACAAATTAGTTCAAAATGACAGGGAGTATCTAGGCTGCCTACCCCAGGCTGATACGTGGGCTCTCATCCACAGTGTCACTCAGGAGCCCAGCTTCCTTCCACCTTGTTTCAGCGACATTCCAACAGTCAAACCAGGTCTCAGGCATATTCTTGCTTTGTTTTACAGGAAAGGGAAAGAAAACGGAGGTAGCCCGTTTATTCCTTAAGGTCCCCAGCTGAAAACATTATACATGCAAGAAATTGGCATCAAGTCACACTAGACCATACAGAAGACTGGAAAATGTAGAGTAGTTGAAAAGTCATGTCTTTGGTACTTGACTACAAAGCAAGAGAGAGAAACTGCAGATTAACGAATTTGCAAGTTTGTAAAGTTGTCCGTTGCCTCTCTCCTTACAGATTTCCTTATCTTTGCTTGGGCTTATCTGAGCTAGTTGAACTGTGGTATTTTTCATAATTTCTGGGGAATTTTTAGCTATCCTTCATTTTAGGTGAAATTTTTGAGATAATTCACATGAAAATGTAAGAAATAACACAGCCAGATCCCCTACCTCTACCCAGTTGTCGCTAATGGTAACATCTTACAAAACCATAACTCAATGTCGTAAACAAAATATAGACATATAACCACTAACCTATACAGATTTCCCCAGTTTATCACTTGTGTAGGTCTGTGTATACACCACCACAGTCAAGCTACACAACTGTTCCTTTATCACAAGAATTCTTAGTGCTGACCCTTTATAACAACTCTCATCTTCCTCCTCCTTCCCCCTCTCATCCCTAACTCCAGGCAACCACTAATTTGCTCCCTATTTCTAAAATGTTGTCATTTTAAAATGTTATATGCTCGTGCTCAGTTGCTTCAGTTGTGCCTGACCCTTTGCGACCCTATGGACTATAGTTTGCCAGGCTCCTCTGTTCATGGGATTCTCCAGGCAAGATACTAGAGTGGGCTGCCATGCCCTCCTCCAGGGGACCTTCCCAACCCAGGGGTCAAACCCGTGTCTCCTGTATTGCAGGTGGATTCTTTATCCCTGAGACACCTGGGGAGCCCAAAATGTTATATAAATGCAATTATACAGTATTTAACCTTTGGGAACTATTTCTTTTGCCACACAGTATAATTCCTGGATATTTATCCAAGTTGTTGCATGTATCAACGGTTCCTTTTTATTGCTGAGTAGTATTGTATGGCATGGATCTGTTAAGTTTGTTTAATCATTCACCCACTGAAGCATATCTGGGTTTATTTCCAAAGCAACATAAAATGTGGTTGCTACCACTGTATTATAATGATCCAACTTATACACTGTAAAAAATATCCAGTATTTACAGTGAAACATCTTACATGATACAGTGTTAAAATTTTTAAAATAGATTTTCATGTAAAGTTTTAAAATTGCATATACATGCTTACTGTAAAAGTTCAAACAGTATCAAAGTACAAAACAAAGTACAGTACATTATAGAAAGTAAATGTCCTTTATGCCTCAACATTAACATCTGCTTTCTCTCCCCGGAAGTGACTACTATTAATAGTTTAAAGTATATGTGTCTCTTGGATCTGGTCAGATCTACAAGTTTTTCAGTTGATCACTTTTCATTTGTGAGAAATCATATTACCTGCTTGTAGTAGTCTGTTTCTTCCCCAATATTAATTCTGTTTACATTTCCGCCTTTATAAAAATGTTGAAAGTGAAAAAAATAGGTAGTGTCTTTAATTTCTGCATTTAATATTTGTAACACTTACATATTCATGTATTCTAATACATTTTTCAGCAATTTGCATTGTTTACATTAGATTGATAATATCATCTATGAAAATATTAGTGTTCATTTGTATGAGAATTCATTGTATATGTATAAAAATAGTTTTAAATATGGCCTACTTGAGCTTTGTTACAAAGCATTTTAAAATGTAAGAACCTTGACAAGATGTAATGATACCATCCACTAGGAGGTAGGTGAAATCAGGATTTTGACCTATTGAATATATGAGGTGTGGAGGGCCAGGAGAAGGAGAGGGAGCTGGTGCATGTTTCCTAGCCAGGGAATAACTGTTAACCTGATTAGTCATATTCCAGAACAAATACTGGGGTATGTGTGTGTGCAAAGATCATGGGTACGGCCCTCCCTCCCTTGTCTTCTTCTTTATAAGGCTGCAGTTGGTATGAGGACCTGATTAGAAGGAGAAGGAATCCGTATTTATTCCCTGGATTGTTTATGCCCTCTGAATTCCAGGAGGCAGAATTTGGGCATTTCAAAGCACTGGCCGGACAATAATGGTCAAAGACTGGGCAACGCATCAGGGTCATGTTCTAAAATCTGACATAAGCTGAAGTGCAAACCTGGGAATTATTTGGAACAGAAAATAGAAAAGGCATACATTTTTTATCTAGTCAGGAGCTGGAGTTAATAACTTCTTATGGCTGATATCAAAAAAAGGCATCTCTGTAGGCCTGCTATACTTCTATTAAAAGTGGTAATAAATATCAAAGGATCAGCCACAGAGGTGGGGTCAGGAACCTCATATCCTGACCTTGATATACTCTGGCTAGCCATATGACAGGTCTCATTGAAGAAAATTAAAAAAGCTGTCTGCATCAGCATGTTTCTTTTTAAAAACAGTGAAAGTCTGCCAGAGGTTAAGGCTTAATTAGTGTCCAGGAATCTGACCAATTATGTTAATTTATACTCCTCTCCAGAAAAAAGCAAGGAAGATTCTTCCCTTCCAAGGGGTAGAGTCCCTCTTTTGCTTTACCAGGTCGCAAAGAGTCGGACACAACTTAGCAACTGAACTGAACTGAACTGAACTGAAGACTGAAAACTAGCAATGACTGCATTAACAGACTGGAAATAAAAGTGTGTGTGCTGGGAGGGAGGCAGGGGTACAGGAGCTCTATCAGCTTTTTCTGCTTTTTGCTCACCCCACCTCTTTGTTCTTCCCGAGTCTGTTTATTTCCTTGGGGTGGAGGGGCCGTAAATTCTACTCCAGTTTATCTGAGTACCCTAGCCTCAGGTTTGGAGTATCAGATACAAGTTAATCTAATAATATACAGATACAGATAATCTAATAACAGATGGATTTGGATTTTTCCACTTTGCAGATGACTCTAATGTGTATATTTTCCCTCGGGAATCTTATGAAAATGGGTAGTTTTAGTCAAGAAAGATTTAGGCATCTGGGTCTCTTGAGCTAACATCTAACAGCAGGTATTCAATAAAGAGTAGTTATTATCAGGTAATGATCAAACATATGATATGTACCAAAGATAAAAATTAACATGAGACTAACTTGAACTGGGTCCTGCCAAGGCAAGTGAATTCTGACTGAATACAAAAATACATTTTCTTTCATTTTTAAAAATTCTTTTTGATGCCTATAGGCAGAAGTGGCTCAGTAGTGTCTTCCTGTGAAAAGAATGTGAAAAATAACTACACAAATGTTACATTAAGATTCTTTTCATTTTATGAAAAGAACATTGAATATAATAAGTAATGATACCACAAATATTTCTGGGGATGTATTTTCTCATTTGAAATGAATATAACATTGTCTACTCCCTCCAATAAAAAATTATAAATGGATTTTTAAGTTAATGAATCATGAAATATTTTTGTTGAGTTACAAGTGAACCAAATGGTCCTATTTATTTTAACACCTGGAAGAAGTCAGGATATGCACAGCTGGCTGTGAGCTTGTCACACATTCCTAAGTTTACAATTACTACTAGTGTTGTTCTCAAAGTCCACTGACAAACAGTTGCAGGTGGCCAAGATGTTTGTGTGCAGGAACAGCTTTACTCAGCAAAATCTAATAATGTATCAATAACAGTATTTACTTTTGAAACTATCAGTTTCTAAGAAAGGCAGTTTCTATTTTCTTTAAATTATTTGAAACATGCTTGGGTCTGCTAATAAGAAATTTGCAAAATCTCTCTAATTTCAAACAAACTTCAGCAAATAAAAGAGCATTTAAGAATACTGTCAAAGAAAAAGTTGATCTGCTAAAGCCTAACTATTTAGAATATTCTTATGGTGTAAATAGCCACACCCTCAAAGTATAATGAAGGTTACCTATAAAATTCATTCTCTAGAGATCATTTCTAGAAGAAATGCAGCTAGTATTCCAGAGGAGGGAAAATAATTATTTTATAAAAAAGTCATTCTCAGATTTTTAGATAATATAAAAATTTAAGTTTCTACAGTAATTTAAATTGTTTTATATAATGTACTTTAATCAACCCTCTGACAATGTTTTCATAATGTCAATGCACATGTGGGCTTCATTCATTCAACATCATTAACAATAAACAAATGGTGTAGCTAAGTAGTTGAAAGTTAGGTTCTAAATCCGGATCCTTGTATATATCTCAGTTCTGCCAATTATTTATTAGTCATTAGAACCTGGGAAAGTCATTCAGCTTCTGGGCATAAATTTCCTCAACTGTAAAAATGAGAATATTAACAAATCTATCTCATAGATTGTTGTGAAGAATGAATGAATCAATACATATATGAAAGTCTTATAAAATGACTAAAATGTATAAGAATCATATAAATGTCAGCTGCCTTTAATTATTACTATTATTGTCATTGACAGTGAGATATCACCTTATACCTGTCAAAATGGCTCTCATCAGAAAGACTACAAAAAAAAATGTTAGTAAATATGTGGAGAAAAGGGAGCCCCATATTAGTGGGAATATAAATTGGTTCAGCCACTGTGGAAAACAGTATGCAGGTTCCTCAAAACCTGAAAATATTACAGAAGTGCCATATGATCCAGCAATTCCAATCCTGGGTATATATCTGAAAAAAATGAAAACACTAATTCAAAAAGATACATGCATGTCAATGCTAATAGCAGCATTATTTACAACAGACAAGATATGAAAGCAATTCAAGTGTCCATCAACAGATGCATGAATAAAGAAGATGTGTACGCACACACACACACACACACACACACACACATGTGCAGTGGAATATTCAGTTCAGTTCAGTTCAGTCGCTCAGTCGTGTCCAACTCTCCGCAACTCCATGAATCACAGCATGCCAGGCCTCCCTGTCCGTCACCAACTCCCGGAGTTCACTCAAACTCATGTCCACAGAGTCGGTGATGCCATCCAGCCATCTCATTCTCTGTCGTCCCCTTCTCCTCCCGCCCCCAACCTTTCCCAGCATCAGAGTCTTTTCCAGTGAGTCAACTCGTCGCATGAGGTGGCCAAAGTATTACAGTTTCAGGAATATTACCCAGCCATAAATTTCTCCATTTGCAATGATGTGGATGGAGTTGGAGGGTATTGTGCTTCTCTGGTGGCTCAGATGGTAAAGAATATGCCCACAATGTGTGAGACCTGGGTTCGATCTCTGAGTTGGAGGAGGGCATGGCAACCTACTCCAGTATTCTTATCTGGAGAATCCCCATGGATAGAGGAGCCTGGCAGGCTACAATCCATGGGGTTGCACAGAGTCAGACACGACTGAGTGACTAAGCACAGCATGGAGGGTATTGTGCTTAGTGAAATAGGTCAGACAGAGAAAGACCAATATTGCATGTTATCATTTATATGTGGAATCTAAAAAAATAAAACAAACGAGAATACAGCAAGAAACAAACTCACAGATAGAGAGAACAGACGTGTGGTTCCCATGAGGAGAGGTACAGTGGAGAGGGGCCATGCAGGGGTAGGGGTAAAGAGGCTGTACATAGTACTGTTTCACTGTGTCTTAGAGCAATAAAGTACAATCATATACTGAACAGTGTAGGGAATATAGCCACTGCTTTTATTACTATAAACAAGAGTATAATCTATAAAATGTTTGAATGACTCTGCTTCATTGACTATGCCAAAGCCTTTGACTGTGTGGATCACAATAAACTGTGGAAAATTCTGAAAGAGATGGGAATACCAGACCACCTGAGCTGACTCTTGAGGAACCTGTATGCAGGTCAGGAACCAACAGTTAGAACTGGACATGGAACAACAAACTGGTTCCAAATAGGAAAAGGAGTACATCAAGGTTGTATATTGTCACCCTGCTTATTTAACTTATACGCAGAGTACATCATGAGGAATGCTGGGCTGGAAGAAGCACAAGCTGGAATCAAGATTGCTGGGAGAAATATCAGTAACCTCAGATCTGCAGATGACACCACCCTTATGGCAGAAAGTGAAGAGAAACTCAAAGGCCTCTTGATGAAAGTGAAAGAGGAGAGTGAAAAGGTTGGGTTGAAGCTCAACATTCAGAAAACGAAGATCATGGCATCTGGTCCCATCACTTCATGGGAAAGAGATGGGGAAACAGTGGACACAGAGTCAGACTTTATTTTTTTGGGCTCCAAAATCACTGTGGATGCTGATTGCAGCCAGGAAATTAAAAGATGCTTACTCCTTGGAAGGAAAGTTATGACCAACCTAGATTGCATATTAAAAAGCAGAGACATTACTTTGCCAACCAAGGTCCGTCTAGTCAAGGCTACGGTTTTTCCCATGGTCATGTATGGATGTGAGAGTTGGACTGTGAAGAAAGCTGAGCGCCTAAGAATTGATGCTTTTGAACTGTGGTGCTGGAGAAGACTCTTGAGAGTCCCTTAAACTGCAAGGAGATCCAATCAGTCCATTCTAAAGGAGATCAATTCTGGGTGTTCATTGGAAGGACTGATGCTAAAGCTGAAATTCCAATACTTTGGCCACCTCATGCGAAGAGCTGACTCACTGGAAAAGACTCTGATGCTGGGAGGGATTGGGGGCAGGAGGAGAAGGGGACGACAGAGAATGAGATGGCTGGATGGCTTCACTGACTCGATGGACATGAGTTTGAGTGAACTCCGGGAGTTGGTGATGGACAGGGAGGCCTGGCGTGCTGTGATTCATGGGGTCGCAGAGAGTCGGACACGACTGAGCGACTGAACTGAACTGAAACCAACTACATGCCTCAATAAAATATACTGTTGTTGCTATCTGAGCACCTGAGTAGACATGTCCTCCTCCAGGGGATCTTCCTGACCCAGGGATCGAACCTGTGTCTCATGTCTCCTACACTGGCAGGTGGGTTCTTTACCACAAGTGCCACCTGGGAAGCCCAGGAATGCCATCACCCTTGAAAACAGGCACCAAGGCATGAGGGCTTCCCTTGTAGCTCAGTCGGTGAAGAATCTGCCTGTAATACAGGAGATCTGGGTTGGATTCCTAATGTCGGGAAGATCCCCTGGAGAGGAAATACAGCCCACTCCAGTAATCTTGCCTGGGAAATCCTATGGACAAAGGAGCCTGCAGGCTACATACAGTGCATGGGGCTGCACAAGTTGGACATGACTTAGCAACTAAACCACCACCACCACCACCAATGCATGAAGAAAGATGCAATCCCCTGGACTGATACAGATAACAAAGTCAGCTGACCATCTATTACTTCTTTCTGTTGCTATTCCCACACACTGGTCCTCTGTTTGGACTTTAATTCATTGCTACAGCCTATAATTTTCAAATCCTAAACTGACGAAATGAAAAAGTAACTTATTTATAGTATAGACTGATGAATATTACAGCTATGTAAGAATCAATTTGTAAATAGCCAAAAATAAAGCTGTTAAATAGCCAAATTTGTTAAATAGCCAAAAATAAAGTTAAGTAGCCAAAATAAAGTTATATAAGATGTGACTCAAAAAAGGTGGGAAGGCAAAAATTCTTTAAAAGATATATGCTTGTAATTATTCTACAGTTGCATATCCTCGGTACAGTGTAAGTATCCTGTTTCAAACACAAATATAATGAGATGTTTTTAGATACTTGAAAGGTTGTTCTTTCCACTCTGTACTGTTCTTCTTTTACCCATTTCTCTTGATTCATAAATATATATAAATATTACTCTCAGGGAAAACAACAGATAAAACCTAAACTAAGAGAGCTAAATGCTTGGCTTAGAACTCCAAGACCTCTATGTATGGATCTCTATGTATGGCTTTTATTTCTAAGATCTAGATTCACATTTAAAGAGAAAACTGGTTTTGTTTTAATTCCTAAAGGCCCTGATTTTTAAGATCAGAACCTCAAGCCCTGAGGATGTATCTATTAATGACCACCTTATGGCAAGGTAGGAAACAGCGGCTAACCTAAGCCTTTTCTTGCTTTGAGAAAACGTTAAACTAAAGACTAAGATAAGACAATTCTCTAGCTTTAGACTTCTAGGTCTTGGAAGGATGACTGGAGAAAAATTTCAATGAAAGGTAGTCTGGTTTACCTACACATCTATCTCCTTACTCCTTAGATCTGGCTTTCGAAGTCCTTAAAGCCCTTACTAAAGGATTAAAGAGGAGAAATAAGTGAACCAAGGTTAGTAAACGAGGAAGATTCAGAGAATGAAACTAAGGTTTCCTCTGATGAAATAGAGGAGAAAAAAGCTAACCCTCAGAAGCTTGGTCAGTCACAAAAGAATGACAGAAGAAGCCTGAAATAACACCTCCAAACTCACTCCAGAGAAGAGGCCTGAAATAACACCCCCAAACTCACTTCAGGTTTCTCTTATCTCCATTAAAGTGTAGAAATGATCCAGAAAAGTTCCTCAGAGTTCTGCTACTCCTATCACTGGGGCATGAAAGACAGTTGAGGTTGAAGTCAGTATACTTGCCAGGAGTAATACAGAAGCAAAGAGCCAAATGACACTTACTTACAGCTCAGACAGTAAAGAATCCGCCTGAAATGCGGGAGACCTGGGTTTTATCCCTGGGTCAGGAAGATGCCCTGGAGAAGGGAATAGCTACCCACTCCAGTATTCTTGCCTGGAGAATTCCATGGACAGAGGAGCCTGGTGGGTGACTGTCGATGGTGGTTGCAAAGAGTCAGACATGACTGAAGCAACTAATACTTTTTGGGCTTCGTTGTTGACGCTAGTGGTAAAGAATCTGCCTGCCAATGCAGGAGACATAAGAGACTCAGGTTCAATCCCTGGGTCAGGAAGATTCCCTGGAGAAGGGCATGGCAACCCACTCCAGTATTCTTGCCTGGAGAATCCCGTGGAGAGAGGAGCCTGGTGGGCTGTAGTCCACAGGGTCGCAAAGAGTAGGACATAACTGAAGTGACTTAGCACAACTTAGCAGGCAGGCAAAGAGCCAAAGGCCGTAGATCAATAATGGCAGCTCCAAACTGAGAAGTACAGAAGGGGCTTAATTAGCAGGGAATAGCTGAGCTCTCCAATCACTATACTCTGCCCTTGATAACATGATGATGATGACTATAAAGTGAAGTCGCTCAGTCGTGTACAACTTTTTGCAATCCCATGGACTGTAGCCTACCAGGCTCTTCCGTCCATGGAATTTTCCAGCAAGAGTACTAGAGTGGGGTGCCATTTCCTTCTCCAGGGGATCTTTCCAACCCAGGGATTGAACCTGGGTCTCCTACATTGCAGGCAGACGCTTTACCTTCTGAGCTACCAGGGAAGCCTGATGATGACTATAATAAAGCAAATATTAGGTACTAAATGCTGTTTAAGTAATTTACAGGGATGAACTCAATCCTCACAATCCTATAAGATAGATAGCATTATATTCTCCTATTTTAAAGATGAGAGAACTGATACACAAAGAAGTAAGAAGCTTTGCACAGCCAATAAGCAGCAGACTTGGACTCTGAATAAGAGAATAAATCAAGAATTATATTGGTCATGAATAATTTATAGCAGGTAATATAGACAGAAGAGGCTTATTATGCCCAGAGACCAGCTGGGATAAGACACCTCAACCAGAGGCGGTAAGAATCAGATTCCCCTTCCCCAATGCCAGGAGAATATGTAAACTCTTCGGGGACTTTAGATCATTCAGTTCAGTTCAGTTCAGTCGCTCGTGGACTCTTTGCGACCCCATGAATCACAGCACGCCAGGCTTCCCTGTCCATCACCAACTCCTGGAGGGAAAGCCCTGTGTGCCTATATGTATGTAAGGTACATTCATATTTCATATCTGTGTCTTGGAACATTTATTACTGTGATGACTCTAGAAAACATGGAAATAAGGCTGTCATCTAGGCTTTTAAAAGCAATGCTGGGAAGTAAGCTGTTTCATTTTGGTGGTCTTCCTTAATCTCTTTTAGATTCAGGGTTTCTACTCTAAGTCTGTTTCTTACTTTCAGCAAATGCTGTACTACAGACTAAGATAAGATGACTCTGTAACCTTTGATTTTTAGGCTTTGGAAGAATACTTAGGAAAATACTTCCCAACAGTGAAATGTAGGTAATAGTCATTTGGTTTACCTACAGATATACTTTCCTGCTCTGGGCTTCCCCGTTGGGTCAGTGGGTAAAGAATCCACCTGCAATGCAGGAGACACAGGAGAGGTGGGTTTGATCCCTGAGTCAGTAAGATACTCTGCAGGAGGAAATGGCAACCCACTCCAGTGTTCTCATCTGAAAATTCCCATGGACAGAGAAGCCTAGTGGGTTACAGTCCATGGGGTTGCAAAGAGTCAGACACAATTGAACACATATATATATATTTATGTGTGGGTGTGTCTATGTATATGTATATAAATATGTAAGTATGTATGTAAACACATTTAAAAAAATAGAGCCCATAAGTACAAATATTCACAATGAGAATTGCTGGGGAGTAGAACTATGGGTACTTTTAATTTTTTGCTTTGTATTACCTGAAGGTTTTTTTCTTGGTGGTTTGGTGTTATTGCAGTAATAAGAAAAAAATTCATTTTAAAGAGTTTAATGAGTAAAAAGAATAAAAAACGAAACTGCAAAAGAAAATAGAGATGTACAGAAATTCTTATGCCCTCTGAGCTGAGGCAGAGACAAGGTAATAGTTCTTCTGATATGAATCCCATTTTCAGAATGTATAACAATTAGGATATAATGAAAAAGGATTTTTAATAATTGTGAATTAATTTCTTCCTCTTAACTTTCAGGGTTCAATTTGTATATTAAGAATGCTATACATTTTAAATTCTCCCAACTTATTAACTTAATTGTTAATATTAGCAAATTAATATTGAAATACTGCCTACAATGTGCTTACTGCTGTGGTAAGTTCCGTAGAAGGTAAAGAAATGTGCTTTTAATAAGTTAAATTTTCCACCAAGACAGTCTGTATGTGTGTTAGTTGCTCAGTCGTGTCTGACTCCCTGCAACTCCATGGACTGTAGCCCATCAGGCTCCTCTGTCCATGGAGATTCTCCATGCAAGAATACTGGAGTGGGTTGCCATGTCCTTCTTTAGGGATCTTCCTGACCTAGGAAGGTTCAATCATCCCCAGGGATCGAATTCAGGTCTCCTGCACTGAAATGGATTCTTTACCATCTAAGCCACCAGGGAAACCCATGGGAGTCAGTCTGGCATGACACGACAATAATGATAGCTTGGTAAATTTGCTGGTCAAAAATCTCAGCAAAATAAATGTTGCTTCAAATTTCCATGTAACATGACATCTTCAGTAAAGATATTACTATTGGTCCACCATCAACAAAGTGTGTACTTTTGAGTAATGGTAATGATCCAACCAGTCCATTCTAAAGGAGATCAATCCTGGGTGTTCACTGGAAGGACTGATGCTAAAGCTGAAACTCCAATACTTTGGCCACCTCATGCGAAGAGTTGACTCACTGGAAAAGACTCTGATGCTGGGAGGGGTTGGGGGCGGGAGGAGAAGGGGACGACAGAGAATGAGATGGCTGGATGGCATCACCGACTCGATGGATATGAGTTTGAGTGAAGTCCAGGAGTTGCTGATGGACAGGGAGGCCTGGTGTGCTGTGATTCATGGGGTCACAAAGAGTCGGACACAACTGAGCGACTGACCTGAGCTGAACTGAACTGAATAAGTTCATTATTCACACAAATTTGAAACTTTGGTTAGAATCAGAAATCACTACTAGTCAGCTAACTTAGTAACCCATATAGGATTCAACCCATATATAAATTAAATCGTCATTTAAGGATGATGATGAAAGTGAAAGTCTTTCAGTCATGTCCAACTCTTTGCAACCCCAAGAACTTGATGGTTTATAGCTAGTATTTTTTGAGTGTTTAATATGTTCCAGGTACAAAGCTAAGCACTTAATCATTATCACCATTTAATTTCTTAGAAAATTTAGGCTCACAGGTTATACAAGTAGTCCAAGTTCACATATTTACTAGTGAGGATTCAAACCTACTACTGTCTGGCTACAAAGCACCACATCACATCTTCATTAAATATTTTATATATTTAGTCACTATGTAATGCTAAAGTAAATTGAAATGATTTGAGAACTAGTAAAAGTTTAAAATTTTATACTTATAAAAATATCTGAATACTTAAAATCCATGTTTGAAAACTTCAGAGCCAGCAAAGTACAAAAATAAAAAAATAGTCACCCATCAAGCCAAAGCATAAGCAGATGGAGAAGATGGAACTTAAGGGATAAAATTAATCTTTTATTCCTGCTAATAATTCATCACGCGGCCACAAAAAAAAATTAAAAAAAATAAATAAATCAACTGTTAGGTCAACTTTAGGGAACAAAACAAAGTAAGTTCCTACGACCAGGTACTTCTGCTACGCTTGCTAAATCCTTAACTAATCAACAATTTGATGAGGCAGGTATTATTACTCCATTTAAAAACGAAACCAGATTCAGAAAGTTTGAATAACTTGTATCCAGTTGGTAAGTGACAAAGTTGAGATTCAACAAAAGAAAGCACAATTAGAAAATTAATGAGCTGTACTTTAAAATAACATTTATGTGTGTTGATCTCTGACTACTACACTTAATGTAACTGGATCAAACCCAGGTCTTCTGCATTGCAGGCAGATTCTTTACCATCTGAGCCGCCAGGGAAGCTTGAATAACACACTTTAAAATAACATTTATGTGTGTTGATCACTGACTACTACACTTATGTAACTGATTTATAGAACAAACTAGTTTTCTGATATGATGTGCAAGACCTAGGAATAAAAACATCTGCAAAAGTTTAAAAACATTTATTTTAAATTCTCTATTAAAAGACTAATGAAATGACTTCCTAACCATGGTACATGTATCCATTTTCCATGACTAAAAATCTAGTAATAAAAGGGGAAAATTCAGATTATTTCTGAATTTTGGAACTGAAAAGACTTTAATGACTAAAAAGGGAAACAAGATGTTTAACACAAATGTGTAAAAATAGACATTTTCTTTTTTAGTACCACAGTGCTCCAATAAAGCCTACACTCTCGGGTTACTAAATCAAAATCTTCTGTTTTAAATACTTTTCAAAAACCAGGAATTTAGAAAAGCATCATGCTGAAAGTGTCTTTGAAGGTCCATGGCATCCAACATCATCATATGAAATAAGAAATAGAAGCATCTTTTTAATGCTACGTACTCTATATTTCCTAATTTATAGAATCATAGATTTTTAAGCATGGTAAGATCATCTAGTCCAACAACTTAATGTTGAGAAAGGAGAAAATTGGGATTCAGGCAAGTTTGAAGAATTTCTCCATGACTGTTTGTAAATGTGCCTGAGTAGAGACTGAACCCTCAGTTCAGTTCAGTTCAGTCGCTCAGTCGTGTCCGACTCTCCGCGACCCCATGAATCACAGCACGCCAGGCCTCCCTGTCCATCACCAACTCCCGGAGTACACTCAAACTCATGTCCACAGAGTCGGCGATGCCATCCAGCCATCTCATTCTCCGTCGTCCCCTTCTCCTCCCGCCCCCAACCTTTCCCAGCATCAGAGTCTTTTCCAGTGAGTCAACTCATCGCATGAGGTGGCCAAAGTATTGCAGTTTCAGCTTTAGCATCAGTCCCTCCAATGAACATCCAGGATTGATCTCCTTTAGAATGGACTGGTTGGATCTCCTTGCAGTATAAGGGACTCTCAAGAGTCTTCTCCAACACCACAGTTCAAAAGCATCGATTCTTCGGCGATCAGCTTTCTTCACAGTCCAACTCTCACATCCATACATGACCACGGGAAAAACCATAGCCTTGACTAGACGGACCTTGGTTGGCAAAGTAATGTCTCTGCTCTTTAATATACTATCAAGGTTGGTCATAACTTTCCTTCCAAGGAGCAAGCATCTTTTAATTTCATGGCTGCAATCAGCATCTGCAGTGATTTTGGAGCCCAAAAAAACAAAGTCTGACACTGTTTCCATTCTTTCCCCATCTATTTGCCATGAAGTGATGGGACCAGATGCCAAGATCTTAGTTTTCTGAATGTTGAGCTTTAAGCCAACTTTTTGACTCTCCTCTTTCACTTTCATCAAGAGGCTCTTTAGTTCTTCTTTGCTTTCTGCCATAAGGGTGGTGTCATCTGCATATCTGAGGTTATTGATATTTCTCTCAGCAATCTTGATTCCAGCTTGTGCTTCATCCAGCCCAGCATTTCTCAAGATGTACTCTGCATATAAGTTAAATAAGCAGGGTGACAATATACAACCTTGACGTACTCCTTTCCTGATTTGGAACCAGTCTGTTGTTCCATGTCCAGTTCTAACTGTTGGTTCCTGACCTGCATACAGGTTTCTCAAGAGGCAGGTCAGGTGGTCTGGTATTCCCATCTCTTTCAGAATTTTCCACAGTTTGTTGTGATCCACATAGTCAAAGGCTTTGGCATAGTCAATAAAGCAGAAATAGATGTTTTTCTGGAACTCTCTTGCTTTTTCCATGATCCAGCGGATGTTGGCAATTTGATCTCTGGTTCCTCTGCCTTTTCTAAAGCCAGCTTGAACATCTGGAAGTTCATGGTTCATGTATTGCTGAAGCCTGGCTTGAAGGACTTTGAGCATGACTTTGCTAGTGTGTGAGATTGTGTGGTAGTTTGAACATTCTTTGGCATTTCCCTTCTTTGGGATTGGAATGAAAACTGACCCTTTCCAGTCCTATGGCAACTGCTGGGTTTTCCAAATTTGCTGGCATATTGAGTGCAGCACTTTCACAGCATCATCTTTTAGGATTTGAAATAGCTCAACTGGAATTCCATCACCTCCACTAGCTTTGTTTGTAGTGATGCTTGCTAAGGTCCACTTGACTTCACATTCCAGAATGTCTGGATCTAGGTGAGTGATCACACCATTGTAGTTATCTGTGTCATGAAGATCTTTTTTTGTATAGTTCTTCTGTGTATTCTTGCCATCTCTTCTATTCTGCTTCTTTTAGGTCCATCCCATTTCTGTCCTTTATCAAGCCCATCTTTGCATGAAAAGTTCCCTTGGTATCTCTAATTTTCTTGAAGAGATCTTTAGTCTTTCCCATTCTCTCGTTTTCCTCTATTTCATTGCATTGATCATTGAGGAAGGCTTTCTTATCTCTCCTTGCTCTTCTTTGGAACTCTGCATTCAAATAGGTATATATTTCCTTTTCTCCTTTGTCTTTTGCTTCTCTTTCCCAGGAATTTTCCCAGGTATCTCTTTTCTCAGGTATTTGTAAGGTCTCCTCATTTAACTATTTTGTCTTTTTTCATTTCTTCTTTTTGGGGATGGTCTTGATCACTACCTTCTGTACAGTCATGAACTTCCAGCCATAATTTTTCAGGGACTCTGTCTATCAGATCTAATCCCTTGAATCTATTTGTCATTTCCACTGTATAACCGTAAGAGATTTGATTTAGGTCATACCTGAATGGTCGAGTGGTTTTGCCTTTCTTAAATTTCAGTCTGAAATGGCAATAAGAAGTTCATGATCTGAGCCACAGTCAGCTCCTGGTCTTATTTTTGGTGACTGTATAGAGCTTCTCCATTTTTGGCTGCAAATTTCTCCATCTGGTGACGTCCATGTGTAGAGGCACCTCTTGTCTTGCTGGAAGAGGAATTGTTTGCTATGACCGGTGTGTTCTCTTCGCAAACCTTTTTTATCCTTTGACCTGCTTCATTCTGTACTCCAAGGCCAAATTTGCCTGTTATTCCAGGTATCTTTTGACTTCCTACTTTTGCATTCCAGTCCCCTATAATGAAAAGGACGTCTTTTTTTTTTGGATTTTATTCTAGAAGTTCTTGTAGGTCTTCAGAGAACCGTTCAACTTCAGCTTCTTCAGCATTACTGGTTGGGGCATCGACTTGGATTACTGAGACAGTGAATGGTTTGCCTTGTAAATGAAAAGAGATCATTCTGTCGTTTTTGAGATTGCACCCAGGTACTGCATTTCAGACTCTTTTATTGACTATGACGGCTACTCTATTTATTCTAAGGGATTCCTGCCCACAGTAGTAGATATAATGGTCATCTGAGTTAAATTCACCCATTCCAGTCCATTTTAGTTCACTGATTCCTAAAATGTCAATGTTCACTCTTGCCATCTCCTGTTTGATCACTTCCAGTTTTCCTTGATTCATGGACCTAACGTCCAGATTACTATGCAGTATTGTTCTTTACAGTTCTTTGCTTCTATCACCAGTCACATCCACAACTTGGTGTTGTTTTTGCTTTGACTCCATCTCTCCATTCTTTCTGGAGTTATTTCTCCACTGACCTGGGGATTTCATCTTTCAATGTCCTCTCTTCTTGCCTTTTCATCCTGTTCATGAGGTTCTCAAGGCAAGAATACTGAAGTTTTTTGCCATTCCCTTCTCCAGTGGACCATGTTTTGTTAGAACTCTCCACCATGATTCGTCTGTATCGGGTGGCCTTAGAAGGCATGGCTCATAGTTTCATTGAGCTAGACAAGGTTGTGGTCCATGTGATCAGTTTGGTTAGTTTTCTGTAACTGTGGTTTTCATTCTATTCTCTGATGGATAAGGATAAGAGGCTTATAGAAGCTTCCTGATGAGAGATATTTTTCTGGTGGGCAGGGCCTTGCTCAGGAAATCTTTAATCCAATTTGCTGTTGATGGGTGGGGCTGTGTTCCCTCCCTGTTGTTTGACCTGAGGCCAAACTATGGTGGAGGTAATGAAGATAATGGTGACCTCCTTCAAAACTGCCACACTCAGTGCCCCCGACCCTGTACCAGGTCACCACTGATGAAGGAAACTGAAAAACTGGAGAACAATACCATTTCTAAGCAGCTTACATTAGAGCAAGATTGTTGAGAGGATTAATCTGTCCTCTTACTCCATGCATATTAAAGTTATGTCATCCCTCTGATGCAGAGTTGTTCAAGTATGGACTTGACAACAAGAAATAAATTTGAATGGTGACCAGATACACTGTTTTTGTAACTATATGTGACTGCAACAGGTTTTGTGAAACTGTGTTTTTAAAAAAGAAACACACACACACACTCCAGAGCCAGAATCTGAATCTGGATTATAACAAGATCCCAGGTAACTCATACACCTATCAAAATTTGAGAAGCACTGGTGCTTTCCTTTTGTTTTACGATTCTAACAAGAAACAACAACACATATTGTATATGTAAAAGTGCATGAACCCCTGCATGTGTGTGTTTATAAGCCTAAAAGAGGTACTAATATTCATGACTTCCAGAAAATTATTACTGGTATTTAAAATAAACATAAAAAATATGGGGCTATATACAGGTTGAAAATCCTAATTCTCTAGCTTAAAATGTTTCTTAGATATAAAATATTCATGATTTTATAATCCTACGAGTATAAGATGATTTTTAAAAATTCCCTGTGAAAGCATTTTCCAAAAGAGCAAATGAAGCACAAATAAAAACTGCTCTGTCTTCTGTACAAGGATGTACCAGTGATTAGCGGAGATTAGCAGATGATCATCTTCATGCATGTGATCAACAGGACCAAAAGGTCACCAGGGTTTTAGCTTACCATATGCTGCAAAATTCATGTGGCAAAACTACTTGGCATGTGCTTCCATTATACACACCTTTTAATCAACAAATTAGATGGAAAAAAGTCATTTACTTGCATTCCTATCAACATTTGCTCAGTAAGTATCTGGGACATGAAGATTTTTCTCTTCTTTATGTAAAATAGTATGATAAAGACATTTTCAAAACTGGAGAAAACTAGTTTATGTATATGCTTATTTTAAATTTACAGTAAGCGGTAACAAATAGTTCAGTTTATTACTATACTCAGACAGACATTCTATTTGTAATCATCTCAAATAACTAACAGCTGTAACTTTTTTGAGTTTCCCAGATAACATTTGAAATTAAATTTTATTTACTATTTTAGATAAAGAGTTTTACACTTTCATTGATTTAATTATATCAATTCTAAGTTATATTTGAGGCTCTTAAGACATTTCTTCAAAATAAATAAAACATTTAAATCTCTTTATTTAAATATCTATTTCATCAATGCTAGCCAGAAAATAGCAGTTTTTCCTTTTCAAACAATCTTTTCCAGAATTTCTCGATTCACTTTGTATCTTTTTGCACACATGCTAGTTCTAAATATATACCTGAACTCTAAATGACTTCTGTTCATATTAATAGTCCATAACAAGCTATTAAATCTTCCTTACAAGAGGCAACAATATGCCAAAACACTTGCTCTGTATTTCAGTACTTTAATGAAAAGAACTTATAAACACTGAAAAAAATAATTATAAAACAGTCATTCCTTCATTAATAAATACTGTGTTCTCCTTTCATATAACAAAATTCAGTAACAGAAACTATCAAAAGAATTGTTCAAAGATCAGGATAAGGGGGTTAAATTCCATTTTATATGAAAATATACATGCATTATGCTTAGAACAAGATTAGTTGGTACCTTTGAGACCTTCAGCTATTCACCTAAATTAGCCCCACTTTAGCAAGTGAAAACTGTTTCCACATCATTGTCAAAATCTTATCAGAAAAAAATTTTCATGAGAGCACATCTTTTTATTTCCCTTTGGGGTTCTACTAATACTAATTATTCATTCTTCAGATAGAGTCTAATTTGTGAAATAGCATAAAATTTATATTACATTATAACATCTAGTTTAAAAATAAGAAAATTTTAATAGTAGGAAAAATGTAATAAAAAGAAGGGTGTCATTTAAAACTGACATGTTTCTCTGGGAAATACAACCAGGAAATGAAAAAGATTATATGAAGTCAAATAACGAACAGAAATGTAAAAAAGAATGTGGCAAAATAAAATTATAGGTTTAAATACAGGTGATTGGAGAATCTATAATTCATAAGCAATAAGCCCTGATTTTAAAAAGTCAAGGAAAGTTTTTCACTCTGAAAGATACCCTTTCAAATTTGTAAGGTAATAATAGAGACAAACAGAAATCATTAATGATACATGAGTCAGAACATTAGTTTAGAGTAAAAGCCAATTACAATTATGGAATCTGCATCTGTTCATTACAACTTTGTCAGTTTTCCAGAATATGAGGCTAGGCAGTTTTTACAAATGACGTAAATGGAAATGTGTTTAGAAACGGCTAAACAATGTGTGCAACATGCAAAAAATGTGATGTTACAGCTAAAAAGGAATTCACTCTTCTTCACATTACTATTTATATAGACTCGTCTTGGTTCTATTTCTATGGACTTTTTTCTTACTGTGTATAATTCTGCCTTTAAGAGACTGACTCAACATTCCTTGAATGTTTAAAATTTCTACTACTTTATCTATTAGAATAGGAAATATCTCCTACCAAGGTGTACAGAATGGCTTACAAAAAAATCTAAATGATTTTGAAAATTTGCATTAAAGTTGTCTGATGTGTGTGTGACAAATGTTCAGATGGGTAATCTTCTTAAGGTCATTTACAATTCACAGTCTCAGCTTTTTGGGAAATCAATGGCCTTCCTAGGACAAGTCATATTTATCTGAAAAGAGGCTGTCCAGATTAGCAAGAAAGAAAATTTAGTGGAGTCACAACAAGTAGACTTAAAATGGCAAAACGATACAAAGTAATAAAGGAATCAATCTAAAGAAAGTTAAGCAGAATTTTAAATATCAGATAAGTATTTCCCAAAGTATATTCCTTGATATCACAGTCCCTTACAAACTGAGAAAAAAATGGGTTTTATCTTAAATAAACCTCAAAAATGCTGAGGATTCTCCTTCCTCTAAGAGATTTGCAGTGTACATTAACATATAAAAGGCTCTGTGAGCAAAATACAGGAAAGGAAACCAACCTGCCTTTTGCACATGAAATTCCCAACCCTTTTTTGAAAATTTCAAAACACATATATTTCCACAGCAAACAATTTGGTAATGCTTTAGTTGATAATTATATGATAATAGTTGATAATTATATGATAAGTATATGATATTTATAGTTGATAACTATAATAGTTGATAATTATATTTAAGCAGCAAAACGTTATGTGTAAAAATGGCCCATCCAGGAAACACTACTAGGTTAATTAGGATATGACCTAAAGGAATTTAAGATTAAAGAAACAGAAGGGAGCTGAGACCTTTCTCTACATATTACTCATTAACTCAACAAATATTTATTGAGCATTAATAATGCCAAACATAAGCTGCTGCTTCCAGGCAAGAGTACTGGAGTGGGTTGCCATTGCCTTCTCCTCAAACATAAGCTAGACACTGTATAAATCTTTGACATTTTTAGGAAGTTGCTCCGAACCCCAGCCTTACATTTACCCCCAAAAGACCTGGAATCTTTTTGAGAGATACTTCTGTTACATAAATAAACTACCAATTTCAACTCTAATGCAGTGATAGCCTTGTTTCACAAGCCCTGACATTAGTAAAATCACTTAATAAGCAAAAATTCCTAAATGATAATAACAAAAGCAAAAATAAGTGGAATTATATAAAAAATTATTTGCATAGCAAAGGAAACCATCAACTAAATGAAAGGCAACCTAAGAAAGTATTTACAAATCATGTATCTGGTAAAAGACTAAATACACTAAATACAATGAACTCATAAAACTCAATAATGAAAAAATGTAATTAAAAAAATGAAGGCAACCTAAATGTTCACTGACAGATGAATAGATAAAGATGTGGTATACATACACACACACACACACACACACAAGAATACTACTCAGCCTAAGAATGAAAAAATGGCATTTGCAGCAACACGGATGGTAGAGATTATCATACTAAGTGAATAAGTTAGACAGAGAGACAAATACCATGTGATATCACTTACATGTAGGATCTGAAAAGTGATGTAAATGAACTTAATTACTAAACAGAAATAGACTCAAGACCTAGAAAACAAACTGATGGCTACTAAAGGGGAAAGTGGGATGAATGGAAGCATAAATTAGGAGTTTGGGATTAACAGATACACAGAACAGACAAACAAGGACCTACTGTATAGCACAGGAAATTACATTCCATGTCTTGTAATAACCTATAATAGGAAGGAATAACCTATAATAGAAAAAGAATATATACATATATATATATATATATATGATGAATCACTTTCCTGTACACTTGAAACTAACACAACATTGTAAATCAACCATACTTCAATAATAAAATAAATAATTTAAAAATAAGAAAAAAAAGGTTAAAAATGAGTGGAAGATCTGAACTGACATTTTCCCAAAGAAGACATACAAATAGCCAACAGGTACATGAAAAGGTGCTCTATATCATTAACTCATCAGGGAAATGCAAAACAAAAATGAGATATCACTGTATACTCATTAGGGTGGCTATTATAAAAAATGCTAGAGGTAACTAGTGTTGATGGGGATGTGGAAAAAAGAGAATTCTTGTGCACTGTTGGTGGGAATGTAAATTGGTACAGCCACTACAGAAAATATTATGGCGTTTCCTCAAAAAACTAAAAAGTGAACTACCGTGATCCAGCAATTCCACTCCCAGGTAGAAGAAACTAAAAAGAGTAGTTCAAAAAGATACATTCCCCTCAACCTGCCATGTTCATTGCAGCATTATCTACAATAGCCAAGATGTGAAACCAACCTCAGTGCCCATAGATGGGTTGATAATGAAAACTGGTATGTGAACGTGTGTGTGTACAAAACAACATTATTCAGCTATAAAAAAGAATGAAACTTGCCATTTGTGACAACGTAGATGGAGCTTGAGGGCATTATGCCAAGTGAAACGAGTCAGACAGAGAAAGACAAATACCACATGATCATTCTTAAACTCAGGGTCTATTTTTATATATAACCTCACAGCTTCAGAGAAAAGTGATTGCCAAAAGCAGGGGATATGAGAAATGAATGAACTAGTTTTGGTTTTGGTTCTGGCCCAGGTGGTACTAGTAGTAAAGAACATACATGCCTGCCAGTGCAGGAGATGTAAGTGCCATGAACCCTGTGCCAGGAAGATCCCCTGGAGAAGGGCATGGAAACCCACTTCAATATTCTTGTGTGGAGAATCCCATAGACAGAGGAGCCTGGAGGGTTACAGTCCATGGGGTCATAAAGAGTCAGACATGACTGAATGACTAACACTTTCACACTTTAGTTCAAATAAACTGAATTAAGGGAAAAAACAAAAAAACAAACTAAAACCCTTAGGGTCGGGGAATTTCTTTTAAGCAAGGGAAGCTGAAGTTGCATCACTTTTTCTCACATTCCTTTGGTGAAATCTTTGTCATATAACAATGGCTTTGCTGCAAGGAAGACTGGAAATGTAGTCCAGGCTAGGCAGTCACATAAAAGCTATGGCTCTATTGTTATTGAAGAAGAGAATGAAGTTTCTTCTCATGGTCTATTTGCTCTTGTTCAGTTGCTCAGTTGTGTCTGATTCTTTGCGACCCCATGGACCGCAGCACTCCAGGCTTCCCTGTTCTTCACAATTTCCCAGAGTTTGCTCAAACTCATGTCCATCAAGTCACTGATGCCATCCAACCATCTTATCTTCTGTTGCCCCCTTTTCCTGCCTTCAGTCTTTCCCAGCATCAGGGTCTTTTCTAATGAGTCGACTCTTTGCATCAGGTGGCCAAAGTACTGGAGCTTCAGCTTCAGCATCAGTCCTTCCAAGGAATATTCAGGGTTGATTTCCTTTCAGTTCAGTTCAGTTCAGTTCAGTTGCTCAGTCATGTCCGACTCTCTGCGACCCCATGAATCACAGCACGCCAGGCCTCCCTGTCCATCACCAACTCCCGGAGTTCACTCAAACTCATGACCATTGAGTCGGTGATGCCATCCAGCCATCTCATTCTCTGTCATCCCCTTCTCCTCCCGCCCCCAACCTTTCCCAGCATCAGAGTCTTTTCCAGTGAGTCAACTCGCCTCATGAGGTGGCCAAAGTATTGGAGTTTCAGCTTTAGCATCAGTCCTTCCAATGAACACCCAGGATTGATCTCCTTTAGAATGGACTGGTTGGATCTCCTTGCAGTCCAAGGGACTCTCAAGAGTCTTCTCCAGCACCACAGTTCAAAAGCATCAATTCTTCGGTGATCAGCTTTCTTCACAGTCCAACTCTCACATCCATACATGACCACGGGAAAAACCATAGCCTTGACTAGACGGACCTTGGTTGGCAAAGTAACGTCTCTACTTTTTAATATACTATCAAGGTTGGTCATAACTTTCCTTCCAAGGAGTAAGCGTCTTTTAATTTCATGGCTGCAATCAGCATCCACAGTGATTTTGGAGCCCAAAAAAATAAAGTCTGACACTGTTTCCACTGTTTTTCCATCTATTTCCCATGAAGTGATGGGACCAGATGCCATGATCTTCGTTTTCTGAATGTTGAGCTTCAAGCCAACCTTTTCACTCTCCTCTTTCACTTTCATCAAGATACCTTTTAGTTCCTCTTCACTTTCTGCCATAAGGGTGGTGTCATCTGCATATCTGAGGTTATTGATATTTCTCCCAGCAATCTTGATTCCAGCTTGTGCTTCTTCCAGCCCAGCGTTCCTCATGATGTACTCTGCATAGAAGTTAAATAAGCAAGGTGACAATATACAGCCTTGACGTACTCCTTTTGCTATTTGGAACCAGTCTGTTGTTCCATGTCCGGTTCTAACTGTTGCTTCCTGACCTGCATACAGGTTCCTCAAGAGTCAGCTCAGGTGGTCTGGTATTCCCATCTCTTTCAGAATTTTCCACAGTTCATTGTGATCCACACAGTCAAAGGCTTCGGCATAGTCAATGAAGCAGAAATAGATGTTTTTCTGGAAGTCTCTTGCTTTCTCCATGATCCAGCGGATGTTGGCAATTTGATCTCTGGTACCTCTGCCTTTTCTAAAACCTGCTTGAACATCTGGGAGTTCACGGTTCACATATTGCTAAAGCCTGGCTTGGAGAATTTTGAGCATGACTTTACTAGCATGTGAGATGAGTGCAATTGTGCGGTAGTTGGAGCATTCTTTGGCATTGCCTTTCTTTGGGATTGAAGACTGACCTTTTCCAGTCCTGTGGCCACTGCTGAGTTTTCCAAATGTGCTGGCATATTGAGTGCAGCACTTTCACTGCATCATCTTTCAGGATTTGAAATAGCTCAACTGGAATTCCATCACCTCCACTAGCTTTGTTTATAGTGATGCTTTCTAAGGCCCACTTGACTTCACATTCCAAGATGTCTGGCTCTAAGTCAGTGATCACATTATCGTGACTATCTTGGTCATGAATATCTTTTTTGTACAGTTCTTCTGTGTATTCTGGCCACCTCTTCTTAATCTCTTCTGCTTCTGTTAGGTCCATACCATTTCTGTCCTTTATCAAGCCCATCTTTGCATGAAATGTTCCCTTGGAATCTCTAATTTTCTTGAAGAGATCTCTTGTTTTTCCTATTCTGTTGTTTTCCTCTATTTCTTTGCATTGATCGCCGAAGAAGGCTTTCTTATCTCTCCTTGCTATTCTTTGGAACTCTGCATTCAGATGCTTATATCTTTCCTTTTCTCCTTTGCTTTTCGCTTCTCTTCTTTTCACAGCTATTTGTAAGGCCCCCTCAGACAGCCATTTTGCTTTTTTGCATTTCTTTTCCATGGGGATGGTCTTGGTCCCTTAGGGTGGACTAATTTGATCTCCTTGCAGTCCAAGGGACTCTCAAGAGTCTTCTCCAGCATTGCAGTTTGAAGGCATCAATTCTTTGGTGCTCAGCCTTCATTATGGTCCAACTTTCACATCCATACATGACTACTGGAAAAGCTATATAAACCTTTGTAGGCAAAGTAATGTCTCTGCTTTTTAATACGCTGTCTAGGCTGGTCATAGTTTTTCTTGCAAGAAACAAGTGTCTCTTCATTTCATGGCTGCAGTCACTGTCCACAGTGATTTTGGAGCCCAAGAAAATAAAGTCTTTCTCTGTTTCCCCATTGTCCATTGTTTCCCCATCTATCTGCCATAAAGTGATGGGACCGGATGCCATGATCTTCATTTTTTGAATGGTGAATTTTAAGCCAGCTTTTCACTATCCTCTTTCGCCTTCATGAAGAGGCTCTTTAGTTCCTCTTTGCTTTCTGACATAAGGGTGGTGTCATCTGAATATCTGAGGTTATTGAAGTATGGTCTGCTGCTGCTGCTGCTAAGTCGCTTCAGTCGTGTCCGACTCTGTGCGACCCCATAGACGGCAACCCACCAGGCTCCGCCATCCCTGGGGCTCTCCAGGCAAGAACACTGGAGTGGGTTGCCATTTCCTTCTCCAATGCATGAAAGTGAAAAGTGAAAGTGAAGTCGCTCAGTCGTGTCCGACTAGTAGCGACCCCATGGGCTGCAGCCCACCAGGCTCCTCCGTCCGTGCGATTTTCTAGGCAAGAGTACTAGAGTGGCTTGCCATTGCCTTCTCCGGAAGTATAGTCTATTTATCTATAAACAAAAAGTCAAGTTATCTGCTTCGTTCCAACCCACTATCTAATGTTGATGTGGACACAGAATAACCATAATGAAACTCTTATTGGAAAAAGGAAGAATCATAAACACTAACAGTCACTGAACCACAGTGATGGCTAAACACATGTAGCAAGTAATGCAAAGACTTCCAATGTAGACAGCAGATTAAATTCCTAGAGAAGGACAGAGCTCAGATTTTATCACTTACTGTGGTAATCATTTCATAATGTATATTAAGTCACTATGCTGTACACCTTAAAATTATACAGTGTCATATATCAACTATATCTCAATAAATCTGAAAGAAAAAATTGATAAAAATAACTGAATGCTGATTATGTGAAAGATCTTTTCAAAACTGAAGAGGGAACAAATTAGTGAATGTCCAAGTTAAACAGTAATGAAGTAATGGTAGTGAAAACACCTTATTCTCAGTAATGGGCATGAGACACAGGCAATCATATGATGAATAATTTTTGATTTTAGGTGTATACTGATGATTTAGATCTTTTAAATAGCTTTAAGATGTTCAACAGACCCACATGATCTTTGAAGTTAAATTTCACCAATACGTCAAAACAATCTCATTGTCAGGTGACATATTCAGCCCAAAGGGCTCTCACTGGTCAATTCTTGGATAATTTGAAAAACAAATAGCTAATTATAGTAATGGATTTTAACCACAAAATGAAAGAATCCATAAGTTGATATCAACAGATGTAAAGAAAGAAAGAAAGGAAAGTCCTTTCTTAAATTCCAATTAATACATGTGGTATAAATGATTAAATTAGAAAAAAAATCATTTTTCCTGAAATAAAAAGAAAGACTGAGGCCTTATCCCAGAGTGGAGGAGACTGAGACATGACGACCAAATGCAAAAAGAGGTCCCTGAGCCAAAGGAAGAACAGTAGAACGTCGAACAAAACTTGAAACAACTCTGTCTTCTGCTGCACAGCCTGCTATTGAAACCACCAACACAATTTGAATGTCTAGAGCATTACTGTCTTATAGAACTTTATGCAATGATGAAAATGGTTTACACCTATGCTCTCCAATACAATAGCCACTCGACTGCTGAGTGCTTGAAACATGACCAGACTGGTGTGACTGAGGAACTAAATTTCTAATTAATTTAAATTTAAATAGCCACACGTGGCTATGGCTACCATATCTTAAGCACAGGTTTATATCAGTGTTAACTTCCTGATTTGATAATTGAGATTGTGTGACTTTCCTTACTTTTAGGAAATAAGCTAAAATTTTTAGAGGTTAAAGGACATTATATGTGCAGCTTCAAGACTTTAAAGAGTTTCAGAGAAAAGAGAGAATGCTAAAGCAAAATGTATTATTTGGAGTAACTATGTGAAAGGCCTACATAACTCTCTATTATTTTTGCAGTTTTTGGTAAGACTAATGTTACTTCAAGTTAAAAGTGAAAAGGATAAAATAGCTGCATAAAATCAATGTTGTTCCCACTAGAACTTATTTGTAAATATAAAATTAGTGATCAAGTTTTTATTCATGTCTATATTTTTCACTTAGTTTTTTAAACAGAAGTGCTCAAATAATTCATTTTTTCATAAAAAACAACTCTTGTATCACTCCATAAACAAAGTATTTACTCCTTGACCCAAACTGTATAATGTTATTTTAAACTTTTGTACTTAGCAGAGAAGAAAAGAGAGCAGAGCTCAGATTTCAGCCTGAGTATCGAATATGAAAAGCAGGAAAGTTATTTAAAAGTTAAGGTCACTCAGGAGAACACAAATATCATTTTTGGCATCTCTCTGAGGATGCAGGATATATACAGTCATTCCTTCTGAGTAAAACAGAGAGCTCTGTGAAGAGTGAGATTTAGTGGGTTCATCCTAGGGAAGATAACAAGAAAAAAGTTACTACAAAGCCCCCCATCTGCGCTCAATCATAAGTCAATGAAAAACAACAGAAAAGTTGCTGTATGGAAAACCTGTAAGATGAGGAAGAAGGGTAGCTGTATTAATTTCAAATCGTATTTCTCTTGTTCTACATACTCCTTCATACACCTTCATTTAGCATAGGTTTCCACCATCACCACAGAAACTGTTTTCAGGAAGATCATATGTGTACTTTTCCAAAGGACAATTTTCAGAGAAGACTCTTGAGAGTCCCTTGGACTGCAAGGAGATCCAACCAGTCCATTCTAGAGGAGATCAATCCTGGATGTTCATTGGAGGGACTGATGCTAAAGCTGAAACTGCAATACTTTGGCCACCTCATGCGACGAGTTGACTCACTGGAAAAGACTCTGATGCTGGGAAAGGTTGGGGGCGGGAGGAGAAGGGGACGACGGAGAATGAGATGGCTGGATGGCATCACCGACTCGATGGACATGAGTTTGAGTGAACTCCGGGAGTTGGTGATGGACAGGGAGGCCTGGCGTGCTGTGATTCATGGGGTCACGGAGAGTCGGACACGACTGAGCGATTGAACCAAACCGAACCGAACGTATGGGTAATGTATGATGATACATATTATGATTTCTTTCTTGAAACATTCTTTTCTCCTTGACTGAATAGTGCATATTTTCTTGACTTTCTCTACACTCTGCTTCCTGTGTCGTTTGCACTCTCCCCTTTCTGTATTCATCTCTTAACTACTGCTGTCTCGCGAGCCGTTCTATGGTGTCATCTCTTTTCATTATGCACATCCCTGGATGACTTCATCCCACATTTATGGCTTCAAAAAGCACATATTGCACAAAAGGGAGTGAATCCAAAGAACATCGTATCCTAAGCCAGTCCCAAGGTCCATACTCATAAATGGACTCATGGGCATATCTAGTTTAATGTCTTTCAGGAACTTCTGACTCAATACATCAAATATTAAACTTACTATCTCAGATCCCTATGGCTACAGCCTTCCTGTAAACTGTTGTTCCTCTATTCCCTGCCTTAAAAAATGGCACCACCTTCTGCTCAAGACAGAATCTAGGAGTTATCTTCAATTTTTTCTTTTCCATTATCTTTATTTAAAGACTCAGCAGGTTTTGTACATTCTACCATGTACGGTAGATTCTCATTATGTGAAGAGTTATGCACCACTAAAAGTATGAAGTAAATGTTATTGATCTGAGATCGTTCTCCTTTTTTAATGGAGGCATTTACAGCGCCCAGTAGCTTCCTGTACTTGAGAGAATGAAAGTCAGAGCAATAGTAAACACACAGCTTCAGATGGCCTTGGGTTAGCTGAGGCAGGGAATGGGCAAAGCAGAGAAGCCTGAAATAAAAAGACCAGAGTTTTTAAGTATAAAACTTATTTCTATTTGAAATTTTTGGCTATGGTTACTTGCCCATGAGACAAACAGGAACCAGCTAAACTGGAAGCTGGAAATTTGAGAGAATTTTTTTAAAGGACTCATATATATTATTTATAAAATCTATTTAACCCCTAAAATAAATAATGGGCTTCCAAAAACACACCAGCAGAAAGTGGATCTCAAACAGGTACATCCCACAGGAAAAGCATATGTTTTAACATGCACTTTACATGTGGCTTTAAACAAGAACCTTCTAGGCAGAAAAGCCAGGAACACAGAAGAAATGGAAAAGAGGATTCCTCCCAACAAACAACTAGGGAGAGAGGAGACAGGTGAGATTATTTTATGAGTGGGAAGTGCTTATGAATATCTGAGTGGTCTATTAGTTAGTCACTGGGATATACTGAATGATCACAAACAGCCTAAAACAAAACACATTTACTGTCTGACAGTTTCTGTGGCCTAGGAATCCAGACATTTTTTTAGGAGGGTCTCTTGCAAGGCTACAGTCAAAATGTTAGCTTAGGGCTAGGTTCTCATCTGAAGGCATCATTCTGTTCCTTGAGACTGCAGGGCTGATCTTTTTATAATACCTGACCTACTCCAAATGAATAGTACAGAAAAATACTGTGACCACTCTACCCAGACTTAACTATGGAGACTTGATTTCCGTTCTACCAGTCCATAAGAAGGCACCGTTTAATCCTTCAGAAGTGGTGTCAAAGAACACCAGCAGGGAGCCAGGACTTTCATCCCACTGGCTGATAATGAGCCTCTACTCCTGGGATATCGGTCAAGGTCTTGTGGGGAGCTGGATTCCACACCTACTCAGCAGTGACAAGAAACTCTCCGTATTCCACAAGCCCCCAGAAGTCAATGGAAGACAACTGGGAAACCTAGAACTTCTATCTTCTCAGTAATGAGGCAATATATTTCTTCTCCTGTTAGGCAGGTATCAAATGAGGCCAGTTGAAACAGTCGTTTTAAATAATACTCAGTCTCACACTATAATTCTGAACAAAGAAATGTCCAAGTTTCAACTGAAAGTTACTCATCATACAATGAACCAGGAAGAACTCAGACTGAATGAAAGAAATAATGATGCCAATGCCCAGACAAAAGACGTTAGAATTATCCGACAAAGACTGCAAAGCAGATTTTTGAATGTTTCAAGGATAAAGAACACACAAGAAACAAATGAAAATGGGAAAATCTCAGCAGTCTTTGCGACCACATGGATTGTAGCCCACTAGGCTCCTTTGTCCATGGAATTCTCCAGGCAAGAATACTGACGTGGGTTGCCATTTCCTCCTCCACAATTCACTTGAACTGGTAATATGACAACACCAACAGACAACAATAAGGCTGTGTATGTTATGTGTGTATACATACAGAGCAACGCTTAAAAAGTTTAAACCAAGAGATACTCAAAAACACTAAAATCAAAATGGAGTTCTAAAAATATTCAAGTGATCCAGAGGAAATCAGAAAAAAACAGAGAAATGAAAAACAGATTTAAGTCGAATGTATCCATAATTATATTCAATGTAAATGGTTTCATTATTATCAATTAAAAGAGATGGGCAGAGAGGATTAAAAAACATGACCCAAGTATATGTTGTCTACAAGAAATTAAACTTCAAATATAATAATATCATCATGTTGAAAATGAAAGGATAGAAAAAGATATATCTTGTAAACATAAATCAACAGAAAGCAGGAGTGGCTATATTAATATCAGATAAAATAGTCTTGAGAAAATTACAGAGTGATACTGTATGGTATAAAAAGATCAGTCCATTAGTACAACATAACAATCTGAAATGTGTATGCAGTGAACAACAGAGCTGCAATGTGTGAGGTAAAAACTGATAAAACTGAAAAAAGAAATAGACAATCCAAATGATAGTTGGAGACTTCATCATCTCCCTCTCAACAAGGATAAAACAAGATCAGGACAGATATAAAATCTGAACAACACAATCAACTAACAGCATCTAATACACATTTATGGAATTCTCCACCCGTATCAGTAGAACACACATTCTATTCAAAGGTCCACAGAACATATGCCAAGGTAGACCACATCCTGGCCTGTTAAACAAACCTCAACAAATTTTAAAGAACAAAAATATTATAGAGTGTGTTCTCTGTCCATCAGAGAATCTAACTAGAAATCAATATCAGAAAAATCTTCAAACAATGCAGGCTACAAAACACTTCTAAATAAGACAGATTAAAGACAAAGTCTCAAAACAAATTTTAAAAAGTACACTGAACTAAGTGAAAATAAAAATAAAGTATATCAAAATATGCACGACACAGTGAAAGCAGTGCTGAGAGGGAATTTATACCATTAAATGGCATATGAAAAGAAGAAAAATCTCTTATCAGTAGTCATGTTCTTACCTCAAGATCCTAGAAAAAGATGAAAATAAATCCAAATTAAGTGGAAGAATGGATATAATAAAGAGCAGAAGTCAATGATATTCAAAGCAGAAAAAAAAGAGAAAAATTAAAGAAATGAGTTAGTTCTTCAAAAAGAGTCATAAAATTGACTAACTGCTCACAAAACTGACAGAGGAAAAGTAGAGAATATATCAATTATCAATATCAGGAATGAAACAGTATCATCATTATAGACTATGTATATATTAAAAGGGTTAAAAGGGAATATTACAAAGACTCCTGTACATATAAATTTGACAACTTAAAAAGAATGCATTACCTGAAAAACTACAATCTATCAAAGCTCACCAAAAATAAAACATAATTTCCATAGTCCAACATATCCATAGATACACTGGGTTGAATAAGTCAATGATTGTTAAGGAAATTTAACTCATCTTCATCGTCTTAAAAAACTCCCACTAAAAGAAATCTCCATGTCAGAATCTCACCAAATGTTTAAAGAAAAATTGATACAAATTCTGCATAACGTCTTTCAAAAAACAGATTCCTCTAGAACACTGTAATTCTGATTCAGAAACAAAAGACAGTATAGAAAAACTATAGACAATATTTCTTGTAAATATAGATACAAAAATCCTTAACAAAATACTAGCAACTAAAATTCAGCACCATATAAAATTATTTTTTCACTATGACCAAGTAAGGTTTATTCCAAGGACACAGCCTGCTTTAATATTTGAAAAATCAATGCAGGACTTCATATTAACAAGCTAAGGAAAAATCACACGATAATATGAATCACGCATAAATTTTGTACTTGACAAAATTCGACACCCACTTCATCATTTAAAATAAACTCATAAAAATGAGATTAGAGAAAACTTCAATGTGATAGAGTTATCTACAAAAACCTACAGTTAATTTTACAATTAATGGTAAAGCAATATGTTTTCTCCCTCAGATAGGAAATAAGGAAGGGATATCGTCTCTAAATCACTCCTATTTAAAACAGTGCTAGAAAGTAATAGCCAGGGCAAAAAGGTAGGAAAAAGGAATGCTCACAGATTGAAAAGAATGTAAATTGACCCTATTTGCAGATGACATGATAACCTATCTAGAAAATCCCAGGGAATCCACAAAAAATTTCTAGAATTATAAATGAATTCAGCAAGGCTACAGGATACAAGAGAAATATACAAACTAATTATATTTCTACATACTGGCAATGATTGTGTAGACACCAAAATGCAAAAATACCATACCCTTTAAAATCATTCAAGAAAAATGAACTACTTAGTTCATAGAACGTGTGTGTGTGTGTGGTCAGTCACGCCTGATCCTTTGCAACAATACTTAGACGCTAAAACTATAAAATGCTGATAAACAAAATTAAAAATTCTAAATAAATAAACATGCTGTGTTCATTAACTGGAAGACCCAATATAGTAAAGATTTCAATACTTGCCACACTAATATATTGGGTTGACCAAAATTCGAACATTTTGGCCAACCCAGTACAAGTTGAATTCAATTGCTATCAAAATCACAGTGAGAATTTTTTTAGATATAGACTTGATTTCTGAAATTCATGTGAAATTAAAGGAACCAGAAAATTAAAACAATTTTGAAAAAAATAGAGGAATAAAATGTCCAATTTTAAGATATTATATAGCTACAGTAATCAAGGTTTTATGATACTGGTGGAGGGCTTCCCTGGTGACTCAGATGGTTAAGAATCTGCCTGCAATGCAGGAGACCCTGTTTGATCCCTGGGTTGGGAAGATTCCCTGGAGAAGGGAACATCAACCCACTCCAGTATTCTTGCCTGGAGAACTCCATGGACAGAGGAGCCTGGTGGACTACAGTTCATGGGGTCACAAAGAGTCAGAGAACACTGAGTGACTAACACACACATATGATGGTGGTGAAGGGATACACGTATAAATTAATGGGACACAGAAAGAACTAAGAAGCACAGCTACACAAATGTGCTCAACTCATTTTACAAGGTGCAAAAGCACATCAGTGGAGCAAAGACAGTTTCAACAAACGGTGCTGGACTACTTTAGAATCCATTAACTCCTTGTCCCCACAAAAACAAAAAAACAAAAACCTGGACCTAAGTTTCACATCTTATACAAATATTACTTCAAAATTAGATATTGACTTAAGTGTAAAATGTAAAAGTATAAAACATTAGTACTGTGACAGAAAGCAGATTTATGTTGCTTTGGAAACAAACTAGATGTTCTTTAATGGGTGAATGGTTACACAAACAGTGGTACATCCACATTATCAAATATTGCGTGTGTATGCTCAGTCATGTCTGACTCTGCAACCCCATGGGCTGCAGCCCACCAGGCTACTCTGTCCATGGGATTCTCCAGGCAAGAATACTGGAGTGGGTTGCTGTTTCCTTCTCCAGGGGATCTTCCTGAGCTAGGGATAGGACCCACGTCTCCTACATTGGAAGGCGGATTCTTTACCGCTGTGCCACCTGGGAAGTAGAGGTGAAATCCAGGTGAAGTCCAGGAAGTTCCCAGACTCCTGGGAAGTCTAACTACTAGTTAGAAACAAAAAAGAGCCAACTAGTGATACCTGCAACAACCTGAATGAGACTCCACAGAATTATGATGAGTGAAAGAAAGTCAGTCCCAAAAAGTTACACACAGTATGGTCTCATGTATATATTCTTGCAATGACAATATTATAGAAATACTAAAGAGGCTAGTTGTTTTCAGGCTTAAAGACATGGAAAGGAAGCAGATGTGGCTGTGTAAGCCTATCATGAGAAATCCTTGTGATGATGGAAATGTTCTGTATCTTGTTTATCATCAGTGTCCTAGATGGGATACTGTCTATACTGGGTGAAGGGTACATGAGAGCTCTCTGTACTATTTCATAAAATTGTATGTAAATCTGTAATTTTCTTTTTTTAAAAAAAAAAGTAACTTCAAAAATGTAAAGAAAAAAACCAAACTGCCAAATAATTCTGCAAGATCTCTGTATTATATAAAATGATAATTTTATTGTTTATCTCTTGCCTTTTCCGCATTAGGTAATTTGTTTCAATGGAGACACCAATAGAAATAATCTGAATAAAATATTACTGTTGAATAACTATGGGATAGCTCCTTCCATCTCCCCAAACTGCAAAGTTTCTTCATTTAAGACTCTGGCAACATGAAAATTGATGTCTCATGTTATTGTATGAAAAAAGATATGTCTATTCTTTTTGATATTTCAGACACCTTGCCTATAAGAACATTTTGCCTCTTAAGAACCACCTTATAATGAACTTCTACAATATTAAATTTTTTTCCAGCAATACCTCATGACATTGTTGATCCTAGTTAATCTTATAAGCATTCTCATCAGTGTCAAGAGAAACTACAAGTAGCCATCTGTTAGAGACAGAAATCTTAAAAGCTCTCTATAAAAATAATTAGCTGGACACTTTTAGATTTCCAGTTTTTTTTTTCAAAGAAAAAAATCAAATGCATACAAACATCATTTGCTAGCTGTGATCTTGACCAATTTATTTCCTATCTCTGAGTCTTAGTTTCTTCATATATACAATGGGATGCTTCCTATGAAAAATGACAAAATAAATGGAGTGTGCTAAGTAGTAATAATATCTGACAGAACAGTCATTTAATAAGTTTCAACAATAACTGATAGTTCTAGGTTAAGGCATAACTAAAATAATGTAAGTAGAAATTACATCATACTGCTCTTTAAAATCTTTTGAACCAAAGATAGGTTCTTTGGGGGAAGGAAAATAGATTGTTAGTATTGTATCCATAAAGTGGCACCATTAAAGTAAAACCCTAAAGGGACATTTGAAAACCTTTCTAGTGAAAGCTATGAGACACTCCCGATGATGTTGCAGATCACTGACACAGTCAGTGGTCAGCATGTGGTGAGGTACCAAGATTTTGAGCTCTCCATCTTCCCATAAATGTTCTGTGTTTTCCTTTCAGGCAAGGGGACAAATGATACAATTATCACTTGGGGGGTGTACATAGGGCTTAAAAAAATTCCCTCATCTGTATAATGTTACCATTAGACGCTAATGGCAAGAAAAATACAAAGTTGTTAGGAACAACAAGCTTGAGAGAGAAAATGTAAACATCTATATTGGCTCAGTCAGGTCCAACTCCTTGCAACCCTGTGGACCGTAGCCCGCCAGGCTCCTCTGTCCATGGGATTTCCCAGGCAAGAATATTGGAATGGGTTGCCATTTCATTCTCCAGGGGAAATTCCTGACCCAGAGATCGAACCTGGGTTTCCTGAGTTGCAGGCAGATTCTTTACTGTCTGAGCCACCAGGGAAGTGAAAATGCCTGGGTTTAAATCCAATCCCTACCACTTCTCAGCTGGAAGACTTTGGTCAATTTGTTCATGTGCCTAAGATTGAATTTCCTCAACTACTAAAAGGGGCAAGAATAATATTACAATAAAGTTCTTTGCAAAATATTTTTCAGACATTAAAAGCACAATAAGTGTTAGCTATTTGTAACAGTACAAAATTGTCATATTTAATAATCATCCTCATATTCATAATTTAGTTTTTAAAATACTTAAAATTTTTATCCTACCTAGAATATTAGTCAGTTACCAAAAAATAAGGAGTTTTATAAACATATGAATGTCTCCATAATACACAAATAACTTTAGAAATCAAACTGTAATAAACAAACTACATTATGAAACACTTTAAAATTAGAAACTAGATCTCTAAATATTAAAACATTTGGGCATGGGAAGAAGAAATTAACTAAGAAATTCTATAATTGTAAGTAACAGCTGCACAGTCAATACTTAATCACTATATTGTGAGACAGTTCAGTAGTGGAAGACAGGATTAACATATTGCTTTAAAACATTCCATTACTTTCTGCATCTGTTTACTGATAATAAAAGACACAGCTGTTCTAAACGAAACACACTAACAGGTGTAAAGTGCCAATTTGGCATTTTACATAAAAGTTACTCATTATTTCCTTTTGGAATACTCTAAAATTATACTCTAAGCATAGCTACCAATAACTTAAAGAATTTTTATACCAACTTGGATTATTCTAGTCATTGAGGAAAAGATACGCTTCTTTCTCCATGAATTCAAGATTATTTTTAAACAGTACACATCCTGAACTAATTATAATTACCCCAGATGTTTTCCATAAAAGTGGTCACACATCTGAATTGGGTTTCGTTAGCAACTGTTCTATATCAAATTTACTGCAAACAGCATCAAAATTATGAAGAAAGGCTGTATCGGATTCACTATGTTTAAGCTACAAATGATAATGAAGCTTGAGCTTATAATTTATTTTGACAAGTACTCTAGCTAATCTGCAGCCATATGTATTTAATCCAAGGCCACATGAGGAAATTCAGTATTGTTTATAATAAATTCTCCATAATCACATAAAACATGTGAAAAGTAACCAAAATTTGTGAATATTATAAAGGTAGCTATAGTTTTGCAATGTTGTTTTTAAATATCACAACCAACTTAAAATGTCCTAAGTAAAAGAGCCGACCCCATTCTAGTAACTTATATATCTTTGATAACTAATTTTTAAATTTTATGTTATAACTGAAATTTTAATTATAAAATCAATGTCAGTGATTAACATACTGGTGATTAGAAAGAAAGAACACTGTGAAATATTTTAATTTGGCTATTATATTTAATATACAAAACTCAGAGATGAAAAGTTAAGGAAGAATGTCAAAGGAGTCCAAAGAGTTCCAGTCACTTTCTTTTCTTTCCGAAAATAAAGACATTTGTCAAATTAGCTTTAGAAAAAGAAATTCACTAATATGTACGTTCAAAGAGTCCTTGAGAATATGTCTATATTTTGAGATACACATCTGAGGAAAAACCTACAAAATATATACATTATATTTAAGATTTTACAAATCATTAAGCTCTTTGTTGGCTTGCTGCTGCTGCTGCTAAGTCACTTCAGTCGTGTCCGACTCTGTGCAACCCCATAGACGGCAGCCCACCAGGCTCCTCCGTTAGGCTTGTATAATTTTAAATTCAAATAAAACACTCTACAGCTTCACTGTAAAGTAACCTCAGCCAGGTCATTTGGTCATAACAGTTTTTCTGGTCCTTCTGGAAACAAATTATGATCAGTGAAAATACTATTAATTTGCTGTTTAACTTCTGAAAAAAAAAATAGGAAGCAATTTTTTACCACAAAAGAAAGAAGAAAAACATTAGTTTTACTGTGGAATCTAATAAAGGTAAACTCTACCTACGATGTGGTAAAATGATGACGTTACCTTAGAAAGATACCATGAGATGTTCTCATTTGTAAAATAAATCAAAGTATATAGTCAATAATCCAAATCACACTACAGAAATTCATGTGTTATTTATATAGACTTCATAAGGTCCTTAGTTTTCATAGCAAGAAGACAACCCACAGCATGAGAGAAAATAATTGTAAATGAAGCAGTGGAAACAGCTCACGCAGCTCTGTATCAAAAAAACAGCCCAATCAAAAAATGAGCCGAAGGTCTCAATAGACAGTTCTGCAAAGAAGATGACTACAAAGCATGAAAAGATGCTCAAGATCACTAATTATTAGAGAAATGCAAATGAAGGACTACAATGAAGGACTTTCCTGGTGGTACAGCAGATATGAGTCTGCCTGCCAATGCAGGGGTCTCCAGATGTGATCCTTGGTCTAGGAAGATTCCACGAGTCATTGAGCAACTAAGCTGATGTACCACAGCTACTGGGCCCGTGCCCTAGAGCCCGCGAGCCGCAGCTACTGAGCCTACAATCTCTGGAGCCTGCACACTGCAACTACTGAGCCTGAACTCCACAACAAGAGAAGCCATTGCAATGAGAAGCCTGTGCACCACAATGAAGAGATGCCTCTGTTTGCCACAACTAGAGAAAGCCTGCAAGCAGCAACAATGTCTCAGTGCAACCAAAACTAAGGTAAAAATAAAATAAATAAATAATTTAAAAAAAACTACAACGAGGTGTTTCCTTCACACTGGTCAGAATGACCGACATCTAAAGATCTACAAACAATAAATGCTGGAGAAGGCTGGAGAAAAGGGAACCCTCTTATATCGGTGGTGGGAACGTAAATTGGTACAGCTCCTATGGAGAACAGTAGGAAGGTTCCTTAAAAAACTAAAAATAGAGCTACTACATGATCCAGCAATTCCACTCCTGGGCATACACCTGGAGAATACCATAATTCAAATAGATACATGCACCCCAATGTTCACTGCAGTACTGTTTACAATAACCAGAACATGGATGCAACCTAGATGCATATCAACAGAGGAATGGATTAAGATGTTGTGCATATATACAACAGAATATTACTCAGCCACGGAAATGAGTAAAATAGTGCCATTTGGAGCAACACGGAGGGACTGAGAGATCATTGTACAGAGCAAGTCAGACAAATATCATACGATATCACTTAAATGTGGAATCTTGAAAAAATGGTACAAATGAACTTATTCACAAAACAGAGCTACAGATGCGAAAAAGGAATCTTATGCTTACGGTGGGGGTGGAAAGAGGGGAGGGATAAATTGGGAGAGTGGGACTGACATGTACATACTATTATATATATAATAGATAAATAATAAGGGCCTGCTGCTTAGCACAGGGAACACTACTCAATATTCTGTAATGACCTACATGGGAAGTGAAAAAGTGAAAGTGAAAGTTGCTTAGCCGTGTCCAACTCTTCGAGACCCCATGGACTTCTCCAGCCAGAATACTGGAGTGGGTAGCTGTTCCCTTCTCCAGGGGATCTTCCCAAACCAGGGATTGAACCCAGGTCTCCCACATTGCAGGCGATTCTTTACCAGCTGAGCCACAAGGGAAGTCCAAAAATACTGGAGTGGGTAGCCTATCCCTTCTCCAGTGGATCTTCCAGACCCAGGAATTGAACCAGCGTCTCCTGCATTGTAAGCAGACTCTTTACCAACTGAACTATCAGGGAAGCCCAACCTATATGGGAAAAGAATCTAAAAAGGAGTGGTCATATGTATATATATAACTCATTCACTTTGCTGTGTAGCAGAAACTAACACAACATTATAAATCAACTATACTCCAACGTGTGCCTGTGTGCGTGCTAAGTTGCTTCAGTCATGTCCATTCTTGTGACCCTATGGACTGTAGCCTGCCAGGGTCCTCTGTCCATGGGATTCTCCAGGCAAGAACACTGGAGTGGGTTGCCATGCCCTCCTCTAGGGGATCTTCTTGACTCAGGGATTGAACCTGTATCTCTTAACATCTCCTGCATTTGCAGGCGGGTTCTTTATTACTAGCACCATCTGGAAAATCCACACTCAAATAAATCTTTTTTAAATAAAAAGAATAAACAGAACATGAGTGAGCTGTGGGATAACTTCAAGTGAAAATACATGTAACTGGATTCTCTGAAAGGGGGAGAAATGGACAAAAATAATTTGAAGAAATAATGACTAAATTTTTTTAAAATTCAGTAAAAACTTTAAATCAATAGATACAAGTTCAATAAACTCAAGTGAAAACAATATGAAGAAAACAAAACAAAAAACAAGCCAAAAGCTCAATGCTCTAAAGCAATTAATTCAATTCAAGGAAAAATAAGACAAAAAGGCAACCAAGAAGGACAAAATGACTTGTCAGTTGATTAAACATAGCAGGAATGACAATTTAATGCCTTTAATGAACGAGCCTTTAAAGAAATTAGAGATGGTTATTTCTAATGACTAAAATAAAATAACTTTTAAAAAACCACATTGTATAAATAGTCAAATTTCTAGATTAAACTAAATTTAGTCAAATTTCTACATATTTCTATTCGACTCTTTCTTGTATGTATGAGTATGGCACAGAGTTTTACTTAAGTAACCACTGAAATTCATCTAACAAACAAGAAACCATTACAGCTGTGGTTTGATGTTAAGATATCAATGAATTCTCTAAGTCTTTCTCATAATTCAATAATCTTATTGCAGATATCTTCTACTTCAATCTCAAAAACAGATATATTTCCTCCAAAACTAGCAAAAATATATATAATTATGACCATATGTACAAATGGGTTTTAATAAAGTGATGTGTTAAACTAACAAAGCTCAGCTGTCCTGTAAAACTTCAAAAATTGCAAAGTATTGATTGTTATTTCCTACAAACACAATGTGGTTATTCAGCTGTGAATTAATTTAAAAATCTAAGTGTTGTGCTTTCCTTCCACCTTATGGAACATTTCCTCAAGAGTTCTTCTTCCCATACATTTTCTAGTTTCATGATTCAAATAAAAGGTTTCATCAATATGTAAATCCATACACACTATTACATAAGGAATTTTATTTAGAAAAGGTATATTAGAAGCTTAACTTAAATTCATGGAATGAATGTTACCTCTCCTTTACTTGAGATGCTAATAGTTCTTAAAAAGGAAATAGATATGGAGGTATGCTTACATCAGATAACATCCAATTTCTAGTGAAAAGAACAAATTACAAAATAGTGATTATAAATCTTTTAAAAAATTACGGATGTTATGTCTCACCCTGTCTTACATCCAAAAATAAAAGTTGTGCCCTTGTTTTCACTGAGAACTTAAATAAGTTTTATTGCCACCGTATTTACAATTCATTTCTGATTCCAGTTTAAAATAGTGATTAACAGTAAAGAAAACCTGGTCATGCTTCAATTTTTATAATAAATCAAGATAATCATAAATATGACAATGTATTACTAATGCATATTAACCCAAAGAAATTTCTATTTTATGTAGCAAATAAGTGAATTTTAAAGAATTCAAATTTTATTGTCAGAATAGATTTAAAAATCAGCTATTGAAAATCAAAAGGAATTTTCACAGTGTTCTACAACTGTAGTTTTATCAGGTTTTAGAAAAACAAGGAAAAATTTAAACTCAAATGTCATATATTACAGACTGGAAGATCATCAGTGCATTATCTGGGGTGTTAAAGAGAAGGGTAGAGAGAGAAAGATGAGAGTGGAAATCAGGAGATTGAAAGGAAACAAATACAGACCAGGGGATATGCTTTTTTTTTTTTTTTATCATCTCTGCAAACATTCCAAATTCTTATGACAGTATAGTTGATTAGAAAAGTATGATTTGGCATGAAGTTGTTGGTTTAAATTCAAATTGTCTTGCCCAGGTCCACTTTCAGGAGAATACTCAAGTAAGTATATTACTGTGAATCAAGACTTTTGTCATACTATAAAGCCAAAGAACTGTAAGAAATACACTGCATCCAATTCTGATTAAGGCTGCAAATGTTATCATTAACCTTGTTAAATTAGTTACTAAAAATCGTTCTCTTATTTTCAGAGATTTCTTATATAAAAAGTAGATGTTATTAATTAACATGGCTTATATGCGAAGAGTGCTTTCAATGTTTCTTCTAAAGTAACTGAAATATATTTCATTTGTATATTAATTTATTTGACAAAGTATCATAATTCAAATAAACACCTGCCCTATCCATTTCAAATGATAAATTCTTGAATCAATAAAATTTGGACCATAAGGCTGAATTCAGAATATGCCCAATTTTAGAATATATACACAGGAAGCTAATCCAAAAACAAAGCTAAAGCAAAACACATATTCTAGATATTTGACCTGTGTTACAGAAACCATTTTTATAACTGAAAAATACTTTAACAAATTCTAAATGTAAAATTATTATAATTGTCACTACTGAAATCAGTATTTACTCATAAAGAGTTTGAGATACATGGAATATGCAGTTAATTAACCATTAATAAAATACCAATTCAAATTTTTGTATATAAATACTATAGCTTACCATGTTGGTATTGGCTTCTTTGCTGAAAAATAAAAGATAATTCAGAAATCAAATTATGTTAAAACACTATCAGGACATGGGTTCATCTTTTAAAAGGCTTGGGAGAAAAAAAATCAATATCGACACACATAATCTAAGCTATTCCTTATGATACCTACCATTATTGAGCATGAACTATATGTGAAATACTATCTATAACTCTGCACAAGAATTATTTGTGATCTTTAAATCATCCCTGCAAACTGGAATTTTCCAAATTTTATAAATAAGGTGACCATATGATTTACTGACTAAATTGCTACATTTCTGAGAATAAAGGCAGTGAGCATTATAACAATCATGCTAGGAGGACAGGTTATAAATCATGATTGTTGTAGGAAAAGTATGGTACACAGTCAATGTAAAAATCAAGAAACTGCCTCAGAGAGGTGTATTTTAAAACTTAGTTTGAAACACAGTATAAGAGAGGATTCTAAGTTTTTGTACAGATTGATAAGGTAATGAGTGAATATGGTTCTGAATAATTACAGTAATAATCATTACACTTCTCCAATGATTTATAGCACTTGCCTTTTACATTCTCGCAGGTTAAATATGAGTTACCTATTTAATTACATTGATACCGGCTTAATCTCATGTTACTAACACACTGCTTCATGTACTGAAACCATATAATTATTACCTGGCCCCACCACTTCTTCTATACCTGCTATTGTTGCTTATTTGTTTTTCCAGACTAAAGTTTAAATCTAGATAATCAAACTCTAAGGAAAAAAACAAGATTGAGGAAATAAAAATTCAAAGAGAATAAAAAAGTTCTTAGAAACAAAAACGGAAACTGACAAAATGTTGGTTAATTTAACAACTAACATGACACTAAGTTGTGGGTTAAAACACTGAAATAAGCTTTCAGTAACCAGCCCATTCTAAAGGAGATCAATCCTGGGTGTTCACTGGAAAGACTGATGCTAAAGCTGAAACTCCAATACTTTGGCCACCTCATGCGACGAGTTGACCCACTGGAAAAGACTCTGATGCTGGGAGGGATTGGGGGCAGGAGGAGAAGGGGACGACAGAGAATGAGATGGCTGGATGGCATCACAGGCTCGATGGACATGAGTTTGAGTGAACTCTGGGAGTTGGTGATGGACAGGGAGGCCTGGCATGCTGTGATTCATGGGGTCGCAAAGAGTTGGACACGACTGAGTGACTGAACTGAACTGAACTGAACTGTAGTAGGAAACTGCTTTGGACATTCTGTGGGTTAAACTAAATTTGTCTTAATCAGGGAGAAAAATGATGATTATTAACTTTGCTAAAAAAAATGTATATTCAAGAATTTATTTTAAGCATTTAAACATAAACATTAAAAACAAACAATTACCACCAAACAAAAATCAGGAATATAAACTACTACTTCCAAACCAGGGGAGATTGAAAAGGGAAATTAATTTTATTATTTCCAACAGAAAGCATTAATAGGAGGAAAGACAGACACAAGCACATTAGTTTGATAAACAAAAAGCACAAAATAGATAACAGCAGTATGTCCAAGTGGATCAGTAACAACAATACATGTAACTATTTAATCCACTAGCAAACAATATCATATTGTCAGGAGATGAATAAAGCTATATATACCCAATACTGCTAAAGGGCTAGAGGCAGCATGAAGCCATGCTGCCACCTGGTTTCAATCTTCTACATAAAAAAGGATGATGATCAAGTATAAAGTAGTATGGGCTCTTTTAAATATTCTCTCCCCAACCCCCTCACCAAAATACTATCACCCATATTGAACAATAAGATCTCCTAGCCTTTAGGTTTATAAAATGCTAGTTAGCCAGCTTACCCTCCAGGAATGAGATTAAAATATTCTTCCCTTAGGAATATGACCAGCCCAAAGAAAAGGCTTATATATAATCCTTTATATTCTGGTTTATATAATCCTTATATTCTGGTTTCTCCAAAGCAGCAGTCAGACAGACATAACTTTTTCATGAAGGCTTGAATAAACAAGCCCCACTCAGCAAGCTATTTAATGCCACTTACTCTTAATATACAAAGGCAGCCAAGATCACACATCTGCGAAAACTCACTAACATAAAAGACTGATGGGAAAAATTGAAAGAACAACTTGTAGGGAACAAAGGGATATGAAACCTTCAAGAGAACTAACATTTCCCATGGAGAAAAAGACAGGATCAGTGGTACATTCCCTAAAAATGTGGGTGTATCTAACAAAATTTTAAATGCTTTTACCCTTTGACCTAGAGGTCTTATATCCAGAATCTATCCTGAAAATACATCTCACTTGTTAAAAAATATGCACAAGGTTATTCATTGGGTCATTAGTTGTAATAAAGACCAGAACAACACAAATGATGATATCAGAGTACTAGCTGAACAGACTATAAAATATAAATATAACACAGCCATAAAAGAAATGAGGAAGCTCTCTACGTATTGATTTAGAGCAATCTTCCAGATAAATTGCTATATGAAAAAGAACAAGGTGTAGAACAATGAGTTAGGAAAATTATAACTAAGAAAGCAGGGAAAAGCTATATATATATGCAGGTATGTATGAGAGCATGTCTTCTTTTTAAGCTTTTTCTTATAATTTTTTTATCAGTTCAGTTGTTCAGTCACGTCCAACTTTGCAACCCCATGGACAGCAGCACACCAGGCCTCCCTGTCCATCACCAACTCCCAGAGTTTACTCAAACTCACATCCATTGAGTTGGTGATGCCATCCAACCATTTCATCCTCTGTTGTCCACTTCTCCTGCTGCCTTCAATCTTTCCCAGCATCAGGGTCTTTTCCAAAGAGTCAGTTTTTCTCATCAGGTGGCAAAAGTATTGGAGTTTCAGCTTCAGTATCAGTCACTCCAGTGAATATTCAGGATGGATTTCCTTTAGGATTGAGACAGGTTGGATCTCCTTGCGGTCATAGGGACTCTCAAGAAGTCTTCTCCAACACCACAGTTCAAAAGCATCAATTCTTCAATGCTCAGCTTTCTTTATAGTCCAATTCTCACATCCATACATGACTACTGCAAAAACCATAGCTTTGACTAGACAGACCTTAGTCAATGAAGTAATTGCTCTGCTTTTTAATATGCTGTCTAGATTGATCATTGTTTTTCTTCCAAGGAGCAACTGTCTTTTAATTTCATGGCTACAGTAAACATCTGCAGTGATTTTTGGAGTCCAAGAAAATAAAATCTGTCACTGTTTCCCCATCTATTTGCCATGAACTAATAGGACTGGATGCCATGACCTTAGTTTTATGAATGCTGACCTTTAAGACAACTTTTTCACTCTCCTCTTTCACTTTCATCAAGAGGTTCTTTAGTTCTTCTTTGCTTTTGGCCATAAGGGTGGTGTCATCTGTGTATCTGAGGTTATTGATATTTCTCCCAGCAATCTTGATTCCAGCTTGTGCTTCATCCAGCCCAGCATTTTGCATGATGTACTCTGCATATAGGTTAAATAAGCAGGGTGACAATATACAACCTTGATGTACTCCTTTCCCGATTTGGAACAGTCTGTTGTTCCATGTCCAGTTCTAACTGTTGCTTCTTGACCTGCATACAGATTTCTCAGGAGACAGGTCTGGTGGTTTGGTATTCCCATCTCTTGAAGAATGTTCTACAGTTTGTTGTGATCCACACTGTCAAAGGCTTCGGCGTAGTCCATAAAGCAGATGTTTTTCTGGAATTCTCTTGCTTTTTCTATGATCCAACGGATGTTGGCAATTTGATCTCTGGTTCCTCTGCCTTTTCTAAAACCAGCTTGAACATCTGGAAGTTCACGGTTCACATATTGCTGAAGCCTGGCTTGGAGAATTTTGAGCATTACTTTGCTAGTGAGTGAGATGAGTGCAATTGTGCGGTAGTTTGAATATTCTTTGGCATTGTCTTTTTTTGGGGATTGGAATGAAAACTGACCTTTTCCAGTCCTGTGGCCACTGCTGAGGTTTCCAAATTTGCTGGCATATTGAGTGTAGCACTTTCACAGCATCATCTTTTAGGATTTGAAATAGCTCAACTGGAATTCCATCACTTCCACTAGCTTCATTCATAGTGATGCTTCCTAAGGCCCACTTGACTACATTCCAGGATGTCTGGCTCTAGGTGAGTGATCACACCATCATGGTTATCTGGGTCATGAAGATCTTTTTTGTACAGTTCTTCTGTGTATTCTTGTCACCTCTTGTTAATATCTTCTGCTTCTGTTAGGTTCATACCATTTCTGTCCTTTATTGAGCCCATCTTTGCATGAAAATTTCCCTTGGTATCTCTAATTTTCTTGAAGAGATCTCTAGTCTTTCCCATTCTGTTGCTTTCCTCTGTTTCTTTGCACTGATCATTGAGGAAGGCTTTCTTATCTCTCCTTGCTATTCTTTGGAACTCTGTATTCAAATGAGTATATCTTTCCTTTTCTCCTTTGCCTTTCTCTTCTTTTCTCAGCTATTTGTAAGGCCTCCTCAGACAATCATTTTGCCTTTTTTCATTTCTCTTTCTTAAGGATGGTCTTGATCCCTGACTCCTGCAGAATGTCACGAACCTCCGTCCATAGTTCTTCAGGCACTCTATCTATCAGATCTAACTCCTTTAATCTATTTGTTACTTCCACTGTATAATCTTTAGGGATTTGATTTAAGTCATACCTGAATGGTCTAGTGGTTTTCCCTACTTTCTTCAATTTTAGTCTGTAATGGCAATTAGAAATTCATGAGCTGAGCCACAGTCAGCTTCCGGTCTTGTTTTTGCTGACTGTGGAGAGCTTCTCCACCTTCAGCTGCAAAGAATATTATCAATCTGATTTCAGTATCACCATCTGGTGATATTGCACAGGAACCTGGAATGTTAGGTCCATGAATCAAGGTAATTTGGAAGTGGTCAAATAGGAGATGGCAAGAGTGAACATCGATGTTTTAGGAATCAGTGAGCTAAAATGGACTGAATTGGGTGAATTTAACTCAGATGATCATTATCTTTTATCAAGACAGTTTATTTATTTACTTATGGCTGGGTTGGGTCTTCCCCAGTCACGTGGAGTGGAGGCTATTCTCCAGTTGTGTTCTGCAGGTCTCTTATTGCCTTGGCCTCTCTTGTTGTGGAGCATGGGCTCTGGGGTTCAGGGGCTTCAGTAGTCGTGGCATGTCCGTCCAGGCATTGCAGCTTTTGAGCTCTAGAGCACAGGCTCAGATAATTGGGTGCAGGGGTTTAACTGCTCCATGGCATGTGGGATTTTCCTGGACCAGGAGTTGAACCCGCATCTCCTGCACTGGCAGGCAAATTCTGTACCACTGAGCCACCAGGGACTCTTGAAAGTATGTCTTTGTATATTTTTGCAAAAGGAAGTAATGTGAAAACAAAAACTAATGAAAGTGGTTGTTTGTAAGAAATAGGAACAGAATGGGATGGTGGAGGGGAGAAATACTTTTTCATTTAGGTGTTTACTTTGAACATTACACAAATGTTTTACATAGCTTAAAATGAAACTAAATACAAATAAACTCTGAGATTGAAAACTCCCAAACTGTGTAACAAACCTATAGTAAAACCAGATGAAAACTTTATTAAACATTCTCAGAATGCTGACTTTCATATTTAAAAACAAGCAAAACATGCAGAATCAATGCTTAAATTTCATCCAGTAATTTTATAGTTATTGATAACTAATGGCTTCAGATAGTACTACTGGAAGCCAAGACCAAAAACATGTAAAGCCTTTAAAGTTTTGTGAGAAATTTTATTTTATACTAGGGTTCTCTATCCTATGTAAGTGATTTCGATATGCCAAGTCTCAAAAAATTAAATTCTCAGGCACTATTTTTCCAAAAAACTACTAGAGGAGGCACGCCCCTAAAATAAGGTAGTAAAGCAAACCAACCTAGATAGTGTATTAAAAAGCAGAGACATCACTTTGCCGACAAAGGTATGTATAGGCAAAGCTATGGTTTTTCAAGCAGTCATGTACAAATATGAGAGTTGGCCCATAAAGGAGGCTGAGCCCTGAAGAAATGATGCTTTTAAACTGTGATGATGGAGAAGACTCTTGAGAGTCCCTCGGACTGCAAGGAGATCAAACCAGTAAATCGTAAAGGAAGTCAACTGTGAACGTTCATTGGAAGGCCTGATGCTGAAGCTGAAACTCCAATACTTTGGCCACCTGATGTGAAGAACTGACTCATTGAAAAAGACCCTGATGCTGGGAAAGACAGGGCAGGAGGAGAAGGGGACGACAGAGGATTAGATGGTTGGATGGCATCACTGACTCAATGGACATGAGTGTGATCAAACTCTGGGAAACAGTGAAGGAAAGGCAAGCCTGGTGTGCTGCAGTTCACGTGGTTGCAAAGAGTTGGACGTGACTGAGAGACTGAGCAAAAACAGCATAATGAGAAAGAGCAAGACATGGGATCCAGGAAATGGAAATCAATCCAAGAGAGACGTACCAGATGACGGTAGGCCTCTGGATATAAGCTGTGTATGAAACACTGATGACATTCAAAATTAGAGCAGGCCCAAGTCTCTAGTTAGGTTAAAGTGAAAGTGTTAATCGCTCAGTCACGTCCAACTCTTTGTGACCCCATGGACTATAGTGCACCAGGCTCCTCTATCCATGGATTTGCCCAGGCAAGGATACTGAAGTGGGTTGCCATTTTAATCTCCAGGGGATCTTCCTGACCCAGAGATCAAACCCCAGTCTCCTGCATTGCAGTCAGATTCTTTAACTAGGGAAGCCTCTAGTTAGGTGACTTTAAGAAAATAGAAACAATAGGCTGCAAGATGTGTGTAAATAGACTGAAAGGCAATTTAGATAACTGGGCAGATTTGGGGGATGAATGAATAACAGATGTAAAAATCTTGAATAAAAATGTATAGAAATTGTATTTTTATTTACTCTTAGAATGAAGAAAAGAGTTCTTCAAAAAACTGCTGCTTATTAAAGCTGCTACACTATACAAGTAATAGCTTTGTCCCCAACATAGCAAAAAAAAAAAAGTTACAAAGTATAGAAAAGCATTTGGGAGAAAATTAAAACCACCTGAAATTCTACTAACTCAGAGAAAACATTCATTCATTCAATAAATAATTACTGAATGCCCTTTATAAACCCTGCTCTGTTTCAGAGTCTGTGATTCAGCAATGACTAAAATCTTGTTTTCATGAAGATTAGATTCTAGAGAGTAGTGAGAAATGACTAAACACTGACTAGGTCACCGGTAAAAAGAAAAAGTAGGATAAGTAGCACAAAGTAATGGGAAGAGAGCAATGCTATTTTTTATAGAGTGACTAGGGTATTCTTTTTTGATCAAATGACACTCAAGCAGGAACATGAAGGAAGTCAGTCAACAGACAGTGCTGATATTTAGAGTGTTTTTTGAATGAAAAGTAACCAGAAAGACCCTGAGAAGAGAGCATGTTTGACACTTTGAAGGAGCATCCAAGGGCCCAGTGGGGCTACAAAAATGAAACAGGGAATCCGAGGCAGGATATTAAAATCAGAGAGAAAATGGAAGTTGCAGCTAGGAGGCATAAATAAGACTTTGCAGGTCACAGTAAGGACTCGAGATTTCACTATGACAAAGGCACTAGAAGTTCTGTGCAGAGAAATGATTTTAAATGGTTTCTGTAGATAAAGAAGCTTTGGCTGTTATGTGGAGAACTGATGATAAGGAAGGAAGAGTGAAATTAAAAGGTCAGTTAGGAAGCTCTTTAAATAATATGGGTGAAAGATAATAGCACCTTATTTAAGACTTTAGTGTAATTCCCTCTAGTATTTGCCCATGCATTTTAGTGTATGTAAAATTAACATGATTGGGATTAACAGATATGTATGTTATGCTTATATGAAAATATTTTCAAAATTTAAAATTCTCATACAAAGTAGTAATTATGTATCTGACAAATATTTTCTTGGTTCTTTGTTTGCAAATTTAAGCGTTATGTCAAGAAATTTTAAATTAAAAAACTGGGGAAAGTACATCCTAAATGTTAAATAAATGAATGTTTAAAAAAAATGATAGTATATCTATCTATATGCTAGAATGAAAAGTGAAAGAAAGTGAAAGTCTCTCAGTTGTGTCTGACTCTTTGCAACCCCATGGACTATACAGTCCATGGAATTCTCCAGGCCAGAATACTGTGGGTAGTCTTTCCCTTCTCCAGGGGTTTTCCCAACCAGGGATCAAACCCAGGTCTCCTGCATTGCAAGCAGATTCTTTACCAGCTAAGCCACAAGGGAAGCCCAAGAGTACTGGAGTAGGTAGTAGTATTCCTTCTCCAGAAGATCTTCTCATCCCAGGAATTTAACCAGGGTTTCCTGCATTGCAGGCGGATTCTTTACCAACTGAGCTATGAGGGAAGCCCATATGCTAGAACAGTATTGTTGCAGGAAGGGGGACCCCTTCCAGGGCCTGAAACTGGGCTCTTGTCTAACACTAGGAAATGAATTGTCCAAGGAGACACATGTGCTGACAAAGCAAGAGATTTTATTGGGAAAGGGCACCCGGGTGGAGAGCAGTAGGGTAAGGGAACCAGGAGAATTGCTCTGTCACATAGCTTGTTGTCTCGGGTTTTATGGCGATGGGATTAGTTTCCGGGTTGTCTTTTGCCAATCATCTGACTTAGAGTCCTTCCTGGTGGTGCACGCCTTGTTCAGCCAAGACGGATGCCCGAGAGAAGGATTCTGGGAGGTGGTCAGACATGTGGTGTCTCCCTTTGACTTTTCCCAAACTCTTCTGGTTGGTGGAGGCTTATTCATTCCCTGTTCCTTACCAGGACCTCCTGTCTTAAAACAACTCATGCAAATGGTTACTATGGTGCCTGGCCAGGGTGGGCAGTTTCAGTCAGTGTGCTTCCCTTAGCAGTATGCAGCTATTAGGCCTGACCTTGCGCCTTCATCTCGGATGGGAAGCACCACAAGCCCAGACGGCCCCCGTCGGAAAGAGCGGCCATTTCGGACACTCGGAGCTTGAGGCCCTTGCATCTCGTTTTACGCCTGGACATCCACTCTCCTTCGGTGTCAGAGCCGCCCGTCTCACTGCTGTTTCACTGTCCTCCGGCTCCTCCGTGTTCCCTGGGTCAGACGCGAGCGCTCCGTCCCCTCCAGCTCCCCCGTGTGGAGGCCTCCCCGTCCGCCTGCCCTGCCCGGTGGAGGCGAGGCTGGAGGACGGGAGGGTCACTGTGCCCAAGTGCGTGAGCTGTCACCCCTGCCTCCTCGATTCTTGTGTTCCCGCCCCCACCCCCACCCCCGTCTGGCGTGGAGCGAGGTCCACATCACAATAAATGCTTTTGAACAACAACAACAAAAATAACACTCAAAATTATAAAACATGGAATAAAGTTTGTATAATGCAAAGTTCAAAAAGCAGAATAAGACTATATATACCAAATGTTCCCAACTATAACATATATATATATATATATAAAATATACTGGAAGAAATATATTTTTCTATGCGGTAAGATTATGGGTATTTTATTTTCTTTTGTATCTGTATTCAGATTTTCTTCAGTGAACTGGAATTAATTTTGTAATTTGAAAAATACTTTCATATTTTGAAAAATTAAGTAAAGGGGAGCAGAATTTGTGACCCCCCCCCCAGAATAAAACACTTTCACACATTCAGTTCAGTTCAGTTCAGTCGCTCAGTCGTGTCCGACTCTCCGCGACCCCATGAATCACAGCACGCCAGGCCTCCCTGTCCATCACCAACTCCCGGAGTACACTCAAACTCATGTCCACAGAGTCGGTGATGCCATCCAGCCATCTCATTCTCTGTCGTCCCCTTCTCCTCCCGCCCCCAACCTTTCCCAGCATCAGAGTCTTTTCCAGTGAGTCAACTTGTCGCATGAGGTGGCCAAAGTTATTCTGAGCTAAAGGCAATCAAAATCCCAGCAGATTCAAGAAAAGCTCTTTTCCTCCCCATCAACTGCCTAAATTTACACTGGGAAGGAGGTTGATACTAGGAGGGAGTAATTAATTACCAGAGGCACTTTTTACCTAAGACACTTAACTGCATAACAACACAACTTTTGTTTTCTCTGCTTCCTATAATGGGGCATTCCTTGCCTTTGCATCCCCAGCCCCCTGCCCCTTTCCGTCTCAGGATGTTTTTTGTAATTTTATTTATTTTTGGCTGCGCTGGGTCTTTGATGCTTTGTGCAGGCTTTCTCTAGTTGCTGCGAGCGGGGACTCCCCTTCAATGCGGTGGGCAAGCTTTTCATTGCAGAGCGTTGGTTCTAGGTTCACAGGCTTCAGCAGTTGCAGCTCACGGGCTCTGGAGTGGAAGCTCAGTAGTTGTGGTGCTGGGGCTCTGATGCTCTGAAGCATTGTGGAATCTCCTGGGACCAGGGATGGAACCCATGTCCCCTGCATTGGCAGGTGGACTAGTAACCACTGTGCCACCAGGGAAGTCCTGGCTGCATTTTTATATTTGGCTGAGTCTTTATATCTTTATGATGATCCTGTATGTAATATCGAAACGGCCCAATGATGTTGAATAAAAGAACCCAGATGCCAAATAGATAATGTAACAGGCTTTAATGGCTAGGCGCCCCCAGGCGGGATCCCCGGACCTAACAGAGCGAGGTCGGGAAGTCCGCACTAAACAAAGGCAGAGAGCGACTTATATAGCCTCTCTGTAAGGAGCAGCGAAATTCTTCCCAAAAAAGGCGAGGTCTGCAGTGGAGGTCTCTCATAGGTCAGCTAGCGAGGTGGCGAGACCAGGTTGGTTGCTCTGGAGGTTAGGAGGGAGGGTTGATTTCCGTCGAGAGCTGTTGCATCAGAGACTCTTCAGCGGTTTGGTGGGACTTTTTCCCGCTGGCGGGAAATGAAGAGGAGAAGAAGAAGAAGCCAAGATGACCACTGGGGTCCGGTCTTACACTGTACATATGTAATTTTATTTTTCTCTTGTTAACCTGTCTCTTGTCAATCTGATTAGGACAGCCAAAGAAACTAGAAAGGCAGAAGGAAAAGGCAGAACCTAGAAAGGCCCTTCATAACGAACACAGAGAATTGAAAGATATAGGTTCAAATGCCTGATATAGCACTAATCAGCTATTTCTTGGACTAGTTTTTCTCTTAAACATCAATTTCCTCACTTTAAAGTGAAGATAATAGTATCATGCTCAAAGAATGACTCTGATAATTATGAGTTTAGTCAACTCAGTATCAGTTCAGTTCAGTTCAGTCGCTCAGTCATGTCCGACTCTTTGTGACCCCATGAATCGCAGCACGCCAGGCCTCCCTGTCCATCACCAACTCCCGGAGTTCACTGAAACTCATGTTCATCGAGTTGGTGATGCCATCCAGCCATCTCATCCTCTGTCGTCCCCTTCTCCTCCTGCCTCCAATCCTTCCCAGCATCAAGGTCTTTTCCAATGAGTCAACTCTTCGCATGGGGTGGCCAAAGTATTGGAGTTTCAGCCTCAGCAGCAGTCCTTCCAATGAACACCCAGGATTGATCTCCTTTAGGATGGACTGGTTGGATCTCCTTGCAGTCCAAGGGACTCTCAAGAGTCTTTTCCAACACCACAGTTCAAAAGAATCAATTCTTCGGTGATCAGCCTTCTTCACAGTCCAGCTCTCACATCCATACATGACCACTGGAAAAACCATAGCCTTGACTAGACGGACCTTGGTTGGCAAAGTAATGTCTCTGCTTTTTAATATGCTATCTAGGCTGGTCATAACTTTCCTTCCAAGGAGTAAGCGTCTTTTAATTTCATGGCTGCAATCAGCATCCGAAGTGATTTTGGAGCCCAAAAAATAAAGTCTGACACTGTTTCCACTGTTTTTCCATCTATTTCCCATGAAGTGATGGGACCAGATGCCATGATCTTTGTTTTCTGAATGTTGAGCTTCAAGCCAACCTTTGCACTTTCCTCTTTCACTTTCATCAAGAGGCTTTTGAGTTCCTCTTCACTTTCTGCCATAAGGGTGGTGTCATCTGCATATCTGAGGTTATAGATATTTCTCCCGGCAATCTTGATTCCAGCTTGTGCTTCTTCCTCTTAACATATTAAATGCTTGATAAATGTATTTCAAAAATATGAAAATGTGATGGTTTGAGAATTCATATTTCAAGTAAAATGTAAAACCTCACTGTTAGGGAACCACTGACTGAAAATGGCCATCCTGGCGAGGCAGGACAATAAATGCTTGCATGAATTATCTCACAATAGGAGGTCCCGATAAGGAACAGAACTGACAAGCAATCTAGTGCCAACTGAAATAACTCTGGAGGGGCCAAAAGGAGGAAGGACAGTATGTCTTGCCAGCCTCCCAGAAACCCTCATGCTGAAAACCATCTTGACTGAAAGATGTGTGCGTCCCTAGGAAGACCTTTGAATCAGACTAAATATGGGCACGAGCAAGATGGCTGGCCAGAGACAAGCAGGAAAGCTAGCCCAATTATCATGAAACCTGAGACTGCAAGCCATCTGTCAGAATAGTCCTCCTGGGTTCCTGTACCCCGCCGCTCTCAGCCCAGGCACCCTTTTCCAATAAAGTCTTTTGTTTTGTCAGTACAGGTGTCTCCTTGGCCAAGTCAATAATTCACTTCCTAGTGTTAGACCAGAGCCTGCTCTCAGGCCCTGGGAGGGGTTCCCTTCTGGTAACATCACACGAAGACCTGATTCAAAATGAGTGGAAAATGTTATCTGCTCTTTTACTCTGCTCACTCTTGTCTGCAATCCAGCTCAAACTGGAGAAAAATGACTCTAACATTAACGCAAAAGGTAAACCAAATTGTTAACTTCCTTCCTTGGGACATCTGCCTGCCTAAAGTCCTCCCTAAGGCTGGAAATAAATTTTCAATCTTTGCTGCAAAAATCTGTATTCGTAAAGCTGAATGTAAATGTTACAGAGGGATCCTCAAGTCCTCTTCTGTTTAAGCAGGTGCTACATGGAAATGATTAAAGCAGTTTCCCATTGCTGCTGAGAGCTTAGAAATCCATGTTGTTCTGACTCAATTTAACAGGAAATCATCGATGGACTGTAGTTGAGGATGGGCTTCCCTGGTGGCTCAGACAGTAGGAATTCACCTGCCAACGCAAGACACTCAAGAGATGTGGCTTTGCTGGATCATATGGCAGTTCTATTTCCAGTTTTTTGAGGAATCTCCACACTGTTCTCCATAGTGGCTGTACTAGTTTGCATTCCCATTTGCCTCCAATAAAAAAAAAAAGAGAGAGAGAGATGTGGCTTTGATCCTTGGGTCGGAAAGATCCCTTGAAGAAAAGAATGACTACCCACTCCAGTATTCTTGCCTGGAGAATTCATGGACAGAGGAGCCTGGTGGGCTACAGTGTATGGGTTTGCAAAGAGTTGGACACAATTGAGCGACTAAGCACAACATAACAATAGACTGAGAACAGGAAGCACTTTTAACATAATAAATATTTAAGTTTATTTTAGCCAAAGATTCACTTTGGCCAGAGTCAATGTAATCCTGTTGACTACAGATTTTGAAGACAAAGGATAAAAATTTCCTTTCACGAGAGGAATCTAAAACTACCTTATTTGCTACAGATTTTTTCCCCAAAAGGACGAGGTTAGATTTTGATGTGTGTGGCAGGCTGGGGAAGTGTGACTCTCAGTCACATCCAAGCTACCTACTTCTAGCTATATCCTTTATTCAGCCAGCCCTGGACTGAGGTAAACTTCCTTATTTTCACATTTTTAAAAGAATAAACAATTTCAAATTACTTCTCTAAGCAGTTTCATAGGAATGGAAACATGGTATATTGTGTATTAGGGCTTCCCAGGTGGCACAAGTGGTAAAGAACCCTCCTGCCAGTGCAGGAGACTCACAAGACTTGGGTTCAATCCCTGGGTCGTAAAGAGCCTCTGCAGCAGGAAATGGCAACCCACCCCAGTATTCGTGCCTGGAAAATTCCACGGACAGAGGAGCCTGGTAGGCCATAGGCCGTGTGGTCGCGAAGAGTTGGACACGACTGAGCACATGGAGCTTACTGTGTATTGGCAGCTAAAGCACTGATTTCTTAGGAAACACAACTGCAGTTGTCTCTACTTTCAAGACTAAAAATCTAGGTTTTGAGACCAAATAAATTATGAAATAGTTACAGTACACAATGTATCTTATTCTTATCAAAGACTATATCAAGTTTTCTTTTAGATGGAAGCTTCAGTCCTGAATTTAAATATTTATTTGTAAATCTTACTTATTGGTGATAGAGTTTTAGAATCAAAGGGGCTTATTTAACCCCATCCTTCTTTTTTGGATTAAAAAAGTGACAGAGATACATAAATATACATTATTTTAGTAGCAATAAATTAAAATAATTATATAGTATTTTGATACATATGCTTTTGTTCCATCAAATAATTCTGTCAGATGATAACAGTATACTTTTCCCCATTTTTCAAGTGAGAAAGCTGGAAAAGAATCAAAGGTGATAAATGTCTTTCCTGCAGTCACTGAACTAGTAAGTACCAGAGTCACTGTTTGAACATAGGCCTTTTCACTCTAGATCCAGTGTTCTCAAAGAAAATCATCTTTCTTTGCATATTTTCTGTTAAGGTAGGTTTTCTTATGGTACATGTGAGGATTAAGGACTGAAATTCACTATGGCTAATTATGGCACACAGATTTCCAAAAGCATTCCTTCTTTTCAAATATTTTATCCCAAAAGTGACTTTAAAAAACAGGTTCTGTCTTTAACATGGCTAAAATGACTCATCAGGAAGCTGTATTTACATTTCCACTATAGAATCCAGCTAGGTAATCTTTTCCCATGCTGTGTTAACAACTTTAATACATTTCAGTCCAGTTCAGTTCAGTCGCTCAGTCGTGTCCGACTCTCCGCGACCCCATGAATCACAGCATGCCAGGCCTCCCTGTCCATCACCAACTCCAGGAGTTCACTCAAACTCATGTCCACAGAGTCGGTGATGCCATCCAGCAATCTCATTCTCGGTCGTCCCCTTCTCCTTATTTAACTTATATGCATGACGAACGCTGGGCTGGAAAAGCACAAGCTGGAATCAAGATTTCCAGGAGAAATATCTATAACCTCAGATATGCAGATGACACCACCCTTATGGCAGAAAGTGAAGAGGAACTCAAAAGCCTCTTGATGAAAGTGAAAGAGGAGAGTGAAAAGGTTGGCTTGAAGCTCAACATTCAGAAAACAAAGATCATAGCATCTGGTCCCATCACTTCATGGGAAATAGATGGAAAAACAGTGGAAACAGTGTCAGACTTTATTTTTTTGGGCTCCAAAATCACTGCAGATGCTGATTGCAGCCATGAAATTCATACATTTAGAAATGACTAAAAGAAAGAATTTGTCTGTATAACAAAGTATAAATGGGATCATAATTTTGTAAACAACTATGTAGAATAGCAAGGAGAGATAAGAAAGCCTTCCTCAGTGATCAATGCAAAGAAATAGAGGAAAACAACAGAGTAGGAAAAACAAGAGATCTCTTCAAGAAAATTAGAGATTCCAAGGGAACATTTCATGCAAAGATGGGCTCGATAAAGGACAGAAATGGTATGGACCTAACAGAAGCAGAAGATATTAAGAAGAGGTGGCAAGAATACACAGAAGAAGTGTACAAAAAAGATCTTCACGAGCAAGATAGTCACAATAACGTGATCACTGACCGAGAGCCAGACATCTTGGAATGTGAAGTCAAGTGGGCCTTAGAAAACATCACTACAAACAAAGCTAGTGGTGGTGATGGAATTCCAGTTGAGCTATTTCAAATCTTGAAAGGTGATGCTGTGAAAGTTCTGCACTCAATATGCCAGCAAATTTGGAAAACTCAGCAGTGGCCACAGGACTGGAAAAGGTCAGTCTTCATTCCAATCCCAAAGAAAGGCAATGCCAAAGAATGCTCAAACTACCGCACAGTTGCACTCATCTCACACACTAGTAAAGTCATGCTCAAAATTCTCCAAGCCAGGCTTCAGCAATATGTGAACCGTGAACTCTCAGATGTTCAAGCAGGTTTTAGAAAAGGCAGAGGCACCAGAGATCAAATTGCCAACATCCGCTGGATCATGGAGAAAGCAAGAGAGTTCCAGAAGAGCATCAATTACTGCTTCATTGACTATGCCAAAGCCTTTGACTGTGTGGATCACAATAGACTGTGGAAAATTCTGAAAGAGATGGGAATACCAGACCACCTGACCTGCCTCTTGAGAAACCTGTATGCAGGTCAGGAAGCAACAGTCAGAACTGTACATGGAACAACAGACTGGTTCCAAATAGGAAAAGGAGTGCGTCAAGGCTGTATATTGTCACCTTGTTTATTTAACTTATATGCAGAGTACATCATGAGGAACGCTGGGCTGGAAGAAGCACAAGCTGGAATCAAGATTGCTGGGAGAAATATCAATAATCTCAGATATGCAGATGATACCACCCTTATGGCAGAAAGTGAAGAGGAACTCAAAAGCCTCTTGATGAAAGTGAAAGAGGAGAGTGAAAAGGTTGGCTTGAAGCTCAACATTCAGAAAACAAAGATCATGGCATCTGGTCCCATCACTTCATGGGAAATAGATGGAAAAACAGTGGAAACAGTGTCAGACTTTATTTTTTTGGGCTCCAAAATCACTTCGGATGCTGATTACAGCCATGAAATTAAAAGACGCTTACTCCTTGGAAGGAAAGTTATGAGCAACCTTGATAATATATTAAAAAGCAGAGAAATTACTTTGCCAACCAAGGTCCGTCTTGTCAAGGCTATGGTTTTTCCTGTGGTCATGTATGGATGTGAAAGTTGGACTGTGAAGAAAGCTGATCACCGAAGAATTGATTCTTTTGAACTGTGGTGCTGGAGAAGACTCTTGAGAGTCCCTTGTACTGCAAGATCCAACCAGTCCATTCTAAGGGAGATTGATTCTGGGTGTTCATTGGAAGGACTGATGCTAAAGCTGAAACTGCAATACTTTGGCCACCTCATGCGACGAGTTGACTCAGTGGAAAAGACTCTGATGCTGGGAAAGGTTGGGGGCAGGAGGAGAAGGGGACAACGGAGAATGAGATGGCTGGATGGCATCACCGACTCTGTGGACCTGAGTTTGAGTGAACTCCGGGAGTTGGTGACGGACAGGGAGGCCTGGTGTGCTGTGATTCATGGGGTCGCGGAGAGTCAGACACGACTGAGCCACTGAAATGAACTGAACTGAACTGAACTGATGTAGAATAGGCTTCCCCGGCAGCTCACACGGTAAAGAATCTGCCTGTACTGCAGGAGACCTAGGGGTTCAACCCCTGTCTCAGGAAGATCCCCTGGAGAAGGGAATGGCAACCCACTCTAGTATTGTCGCCTGAAGAATTCCATGGACAGAGGAGCCTGGCAGGCTACAGTCCATGGGGTCACCAAGAGTCGGACATGACTAAGCAACTAACACACACACACGGAATGCTAGCATGGTTAGAAGAGGAGTGAGCCAACAGTACATAGGTCTGCAGGGACAAACCTTGGTTTATTCACTTAACATGTTGTGTTTCATCTGAAAAACAGAGTAAGGATCTATAGCATTTCTGCAAGGATTACATAAAAATGTATGTGATACTAACCTGTAAGCCCTCAAGTATTATGCATAAGTGTAAAGAGACAGAGTTACTGATTTGCTCGTTGTACTTCCTAAAGCAGATACTAATCAAAGTTCAGTCAACATGAATAATTAAAACATATTTTAAGCTATAGAAGTGTTATTGAAAGTTGTACATAAAACAAAGAAAGCAAGTTTTGAATAATCTAATCACTGTCACTTAATATTTGTAAGTTAAAATTTTTACATTAAGAATAACTATAAAATGCTGATTTACTTTTGAGGTCATATACATAATCAGTCTTGTTTCCTTACCATCTGAAGTATCTTTACGAAATACCATCCCCCTTTTGAATGCTCTAACAATGTCATTTAACTTAATGTTTACATGTAAAAGACATTTAACTTATTCCTGATTCTAACAGTGATGATAATGTTGGCTGTCAATATTTAAAGAACTAAAATACAATGAATAAGATATATTTACCCTGCTTATTTAACTTATATACAGAGTACATCATGAGGAACGCTGGGCTGGAGGAAGCACAAACTGGAATCCAGATCGCTGGGAGAGATATCAATAACCTCAGATATGCAGATGACACCACCCTTATGGCAGAAAGTGAAGAGGAACTCAAAAGCCTCTTGATGAAAGTGAAAGAGGAGAGTGCAAAGGTTGGCTTGAAGCTCAACATTCAGAAAACAAAGATCATGGCATCTGGTCCCATCACTTCATGGGAAATAGATGGGGAAGCAGTGGAAACAGTGTCAGACTTTATTTTTTGGGGCTCCAAAATCACTGCAGATGCTGATTGCAGCCATGAAATTAAAAGACGCTTACTCCTTGGAAGGAAAATTGTGACCAACCTTGATAGTATATTAAAAAGCAGAGACATACTTTGCCAACCAAGGTCCGTCTATTCAAGGCTATGGTTTTTTCCGTGGTCATGTATGGTTGTGAGAGTTGGACTGTGAAGAAAGCTGATAACCGAAGAATTGATGCTTTTGAACTGTGGTGTTGGAGAAGACTCTTGAGAGCCCCTTGGAGTGCAAGGAGATCCACCCAGCCCATTCTAAAGGAGATCAATCCTGGGTGTTCATTGGAAGGACTGATGCTAAAGCTGAAACTGCAATACTTTGGCCAACTCATGCGATGAGCTGACTCACTGGAAAAGAGTCTGATGCTAGGAGGGATTGGGGGCGGGAGGAGACAGGGACGGCAGAGAATGAGATGGCTGGATGGCATCACCGACTCGATGGACATGAGTTTGAGTGAACTCCGGGAGTTGGTGATGGACAGGGAGGCCTGGCGTGCTGTGGTTCATGGGGTCGCAAAGAGTCGGACACGACCGAGCGACTGAACTGAACTGAACTGAATAGTGAAAAAAAATTTAATCTTCTTTAAATGATTAAAAAATCTCTTCAAGATCTTGCCTTGCTCTAGGAATCATCATTATAAATGTAAATTATTGTGCAGTAGTTTAGCAATAATTCGGCTATCTAAGCACAGTGGTAAGGAATTTATTTTAACATGTGTTTTTAGCATAAGTTAAATACATGCAATACCAATATTCTCCAAATTATTCATACTATTTTGGATTAATGTTCTCAACCCATAATCTACCATAATTAAAATTAAACCTAATAACATTCAGTACTTAAAGTTTTTATACCATTCAAGGAAAACTATTAAGTAGAATAGAATATATAGTTATATAAGGTATATAGCTGTCTTGCTCAATTTTTACTCCCTGATTTTCCATTTATAAATGTTTCCTCTGTAGTTCATGCTTTCAGTTTTCCTTATACTAAGATCTTGAAGAAATCTATTTTTAAAATCTTCACTATCCTGTTAAATCCATAGCATTTCCTTCCTTCCTCATCTTCCAGTGGCTGGTTTCTATTTTTTTAGTTTATCCCCATTAGCTCTCTAAGAGATCATTAGATCATTAGATCTCTAAGAGATCATTAATAATCATCTTTATCTGATGCATTTGAACAATGAAAGGGAAAGAACATATATGCTGCCAAGTTGAGCAGTAAAAAGTAATAATCTTCCTATTACAAGTCTTCTCTACTGTAATGAGTTTAAAAACTCAAAAAATTTTGCCTCATGAAAAAAATAAAAAGAAAGCAAAAGAGGGACACTGATGTATGAATTTTTCATAGCTGACCCAAAAAAGGTAATTCTGAGACCTGTTACTGATAGTATTTATGTCCTACACATGTTGACTTTAACAGCATATTTATAAGCATTCATGTGATACTTTTAATAATTATAGTACATACCAGTTGACATATGGAATCCAAAGCTTTAAAGAAAAAATCAGAAAAGCTCTGTAATTATGCAACTAGTGTAGAATATATTTTGCCCCCCCCCCCAAAAAAGACTTTAAAATTAGAAAACAGGAATTACCAAGAATTTCCTGGTGATTTTCTGAATTCTACATTTGTAATTGCACCAAACTTAATTCTCATATTAAACCTCTGAAAATACATGAATAAAATATTTTATGAATTTAAGACTGCAGCACTGGAAATAAAAAATAACTAAAGAAGATAACATACCTAGTAATTTTTCTAAGAAAAATAAGACACTTAGTAATTTTTCTCAGGAAATAAAAAGATAATTAAGAACAATATTTAGAGCATCTGATGTTTATATATCTTGTAGAGAATAAACAGTTAATAAAGATAGAAGAAATTTTAACAGATAAAGATGAAAACAATCTCCTAAATTTCAAAGAATCAAGCTTAAAGTTGGAAATATTGCCCTACCAGATATTAAAATTTATTACATAGCAATAATTATAAAAGTATGGTTCTGATAACAAAATAAACTCAACAAAAATAAATAATAACTCATTTATTTGGCATAAACTATGAGTCAATCACTGTGTTAAATGAAATATGTTTTATACATATTTGTATTTTATTTATGACACATATTTAGTTCTCTTAATAAATTTATAAGTACTATCTCTGTTTTACAGAAGAGGAAAGAAAAGTTCACAGGTAAAGTAACAGTTAAGGGTACAGAGCTAACATACTTGCATGTACATAATAATTTAGTATATGATAAACACAGCATTTCAGGTGAATGTTCATTTACATGATTTATTTATTAAGTTAGCTGGCTAACATTTTAGGATAAAAGGTAGAGACTCATGTCACTTTTATACAAAATTAACTTCCATATGAATTAAGATGTTTATTAAATTTTTAAAGTACCATAATTATATTTATATAATTTTGAACTAAGAATACAGAGAACAAAACCTAAGAGAAACTCACAATATATTTGGTTATAAAAAATGAAAAAACATCTACAGAGCAAAACTTAACATCACCAAATTGAATATTAATTTAATTAACTAAATTTTATTAATTTAAGTTTAAATATGCTGCACTCAATATGCCAAAAAATTTGGAAAACTCAGCAGTGGCCATAGGACTGGAAAAGTTCAGTTTTCATTCCAATCCCAAAGAAAGGAAATGCCAAAGAATGTTCAGACTACCACACAATGGCACTCATCTCACACGTTAGCAAAGTAACGCTCAAAATTCTCTAAACCAGGCTTCAACAGTACATGAACCGTGAATTTCCAGATGTTCAAGCCAAATTTAGAAAAGGTGAAGGAACCAGAGATCAAATTGCCAACATCCATTGGATCATAGAAAACGCAAGAGTTCCAGAAAAGCATCTCAGTTCAGCTCAGTTCAGTTCAGTCGCTCAGTCCTGTCCGACTCTCCGCGACCCCACGAATCACAGCACGGCAGGCCTCCCTGTCCATCACCAACTCCTGGAGCTCACCCAAACTCATGTCCACAGAGTCGGTGATGCCATCAAGCCATCTCATTCTCGGTCGTCCCCTTCTTCTCCCTCCCCCAAACTTTCCCAGCATCAGAGTCTTTTCCAGTGAGTCAACTCTTCGCATGAGGTGGCCAAAGTATTGCAGTTTCAGCTTAAGCATCAGTCCCTCCAATGAACACCCAGGATTGATCTCCCTTAGAATGGACTGGTTGGATCTCCTTGCAGTCCAAGGGACTCTCAAGAGTCTTCTCCAACACCACAGCTCAAAAGCATCAATTCTTCGGCGATCAGCTTTCTTCACAGTCCAACTCTCACATCCATACATGACCATGGGAAAAACCATAGCCTTGACTAGACGGACCTTTATTGGCAAAGTAATGTCTCTGCTTTTTAATATATTATCAAGGTTGGTCATAACTTTCCTTCCAAGGAGTAAGTGTCTTTTAATTTCATGGCTGCAATCAGCATCCGAAGTTATTTTGGAGCCCCAAAAAATAAAGTCTGACACTGTTTCCACTGTTTTTCCATCTATTTCCCATGAAGTGATGGGACCAGATGCCATGATCTTTGTTTTCTGAATGTTGAGCTTCAAGTCAACCTTTTCACTCTCCTCTTTCACTTTCATCAAGAGGCTTTTGAGTTCTTCTTCACTTTCTGCCATAAGGGTAGTGTCATCTGCATATCTGAGATTATTGATATTTCTCCCAGCAATCTTGATTCCAGCTTGTGCTTCTTCCAGCCCAGCGTTTGTCATGATGTACTCTGCATATAAGTTAAATAAGCAAGGTGACAATATACAGCCTGACGCACTCCTTTTCCTATTTGGAACCAGTCTGTTGTTCCATGTACAGTTCTGACTGTTGCTTCTTAACCTGCATACAGGTTTCTCAAGAGGCAGGTCAGATGGTCTGGTATTCCCATCCCTTTCAGAATATTCCACAGTTCATTGTGATCCACACAGTCAAAGGTTTGGCATAGTCAATGAAGCAGAAATAGATGCTCTTCTGGAACTCTCTTGCTTTCTCCATGATCCAGCGGATGTTGGCAATTTGATCTCTGGTGCCTCTGCCTTTTCTAAAACCTGCTTGAACATCTGGGAGTTCACGGTTCACGTATTGCTGAAGACTGGCTTGGAGAATTTTGAGCATGACTTTACTAGCATGTGAGATGAGTGCAATTGTGCGGTAGTTTGAGCATTCTTTGGCATTGCCTTTCTTTGGGATTGGAATGAAGACTGACCTTTTCCAGTCCTGTGGCCACTGCTGAGTTTTCCAAATTTGCTGGCATATTGAGTGCAGCACTTTCACAGCATCATCTTTTAAGATTTGAAATAGCTCAACTGGAATTCCATCACCACCACTAGCTTTGTTCGTAGTGATGCTCTCTAAAGCCCACTTGACTTCACATTCCAAGATGTCTGGCTCTAGGTCAGTGATCACATTATCGTGACTATCTTGTTCATGCATCTACTTCTGCTTTATTGACTATACCAAAGCCTTTGACTGTGTGGATCACAACAAACTGTGAAACATTCTTCAAGAGATGGGAATACCAGATCACCTGATCTGCCTCCTGAGGAATCTGTATGCAGAAGCAACTCTTAGAGCTGAACATGGAACAACAGACTGGTTCCAAGTTGGGAAAGGAGTACGTCAAGGCTGTATATTGTCACCCTGCTTATCTAACCTATATGCAGAGTACATCATGAGAAACGCTGGGCTGGAGGAAGCACAAGCTGGAATCAAGATTACTGGGAGAAATATCAATAACCTCAGATATGACAATAACACCACCCTTATGGCGAAAGTGAAGAACTAAGCCTCTTGATGAAACTGAAAGAGGAGAGTGAAAAACTTGGCTTAAAATGCAACATTCAGAAAACTAAGGTCATGACATCTGGTCCCATCACTTCATGTCAAATAGATGGGGAAACAGTGACAGACTTTAATTTTTGGGCTCCAAAATCACTGCAGATGGTGACTGCAGCCATGAAATTAAAAGATGCTTGCTCCTTGGAAAAAAAGTTATGTCTAACCTAGACAGCATATTAAAAAGCAGAGACATTACTTTGCCAACAAAGGTCTGTCTAGCCAAAGCTATATTTTTCCCAGTAGTCATGTATGGCTGTGAAAGTTGGACTATAAAGGAAGCTGAGCACTAAAGAATTGATGCTTCTGAAATGGGGTGTTGGAGAAGACTCTTGAGAGGCCCTTGAACTGCAAGGAGATCCAACCAGTCCATCCTAAAGGAAATTAGCCCTGAATATTCCTTGGAAATACTGATGCTGAAGCTCCAATACTTTGGCCACAAGATGCAAAAACTAACCCACCTGAAAAGACCTTGATGGTGGGAAAGATTGAAGGCAGGAGGAGAAGGGGACAACAGAGGATGAGATGGTTGGATGGCATCACCGACTCGATGGACATGAGTTTGAATAAACTCCAGGAGTTGGTGTTGTACAAGGAGGCCTGGCGTCTGCAGCTCATGGTGTTGCAAAGAGTTGGACACTACTGAGTGACTGAATTGAATTAAATGTTAATATACATAATAAACCAGTAATATTGGCTTTAATATTTAGAACAAAGTCTACTCTCTCCAATATAGATGTTCTTACAAATAACAAAAATACAGGCATTCTAAATAGAAACAAATGGTAAAGAAGAGGGCACTACCAGAGAAAAAATGGATTGATCAATTACCACAAGAAAATATTTTTTATATTTAGTAGTCGATATTAAGAAGAGGTGGCAAGAAGACACAAAAGAACTGTACAAAAAAGATCTTCATGACCATGATAATCACGATGGTGTGATCACTGATCTAGAGCTAGACATCTTGGAATGTGAAGTCAAGTAAGCCTTAGAAAGCATCACTAAGAAAAAAGCTAGTGGAGGTGATGGAATTCCAGTTGAGCTATTTCAAATCCTGAAAGATGATGCTTTGAAAGTGCTGCACTCAATATGCCAGCAAATTTGGAAAACTCAGCAGTGGTCACAGGACTGGAAAAGGTCAGTCTTCACTCCAATCCCAAAGAAAGGCAATGCCAAAGAATGCTCAAACTACCGCACAATTGCACTCATCTCACACACTAGTAAAGTCATGCTCAAATTATCCCAGCCAAGCTTCAGCAATATGTGAACCGTGAATTTCCAGATGTTCAAGCTGGTTTGAAGCTCAACATTCAGAAAACGAAGATCATGATATCTGGTCCCATCACTTCATGAGAAATAGATGGAAAAACAGTGGAAACAGTGTCAGACTTTACTTTTTTGGGCTCCAAAATCACTGCAAATGGTGATTGCAGCCATGAAATTAAAAGACGCTTACTCCTTGGAAGGAAAGTTATGACCAACCTATAGCATATTAAAAAACAGAGACATTACTTTGCCAACAAAGGTCCATCTAGTCAAGGCTATGGTTTTTCCAGTAGTCATGTGTGGATGTGAGAGTTGGACTATAAAGAAAGCTGAGCACTGAAGATTTGATGCTTTTGAACTGCGGTACTGGAGAAGACTGCTGAGAGTCCCTTGGACTGCAAGGAGATCCAACCAGTCCATCCTGAAGGAGATCAGTCCTGGGTGTTCATTGGAAGGACTGATGTTGAAGCTGAAACTCCAATACTTTGGCCACCTCATGCGAAGAGTTGACTCATTTGAAAAGACCCTTATCCTGGGAAAGATTGAGGGTAGGAGGAGAAGAGAATGACAAAAGATGAGATGGTTGGATGGCATCACCGACTCAATGGACATGAGTTTGGGTGGACTCTGGGAGTTGGTGATGGACAGGGAGGCCTGGTGTGTTGCGGTTAATGGGGTTGCAAAGAGTCAGACACGACTGAGCAACAGAACTGAACTGACAGATGACAGAAAAAAAAAAAACTCAAAATGTGAGAATTTAGTTCAGTTCAGTTCAGTTCAGTCGCTCAGTCATGTCTGACTCTTTGCAACCTCATGAATCACAGCGCACCAGGCCTCCCTGTCTATCACCAAATGCCGGAGTTCACTCAAACTCATGTCCATCGAGTCACTGATGCCATCCAGTCATCTCATTCTCTGTCGTCCCCTTCTCCTCCTGCCCCCTAATCCCTCCCAGAATCAGAGTCTTTTCCAGTGAGTCAACTCTTCGAATGAGGTGGCCAAAGTATTGGAGTTTCAGCTTTAGCATCAGTCCTTCCAATGAACACCCAGGATTGACCTCCTCTAGAATGGACTGGTTGGGTCCCCTTGCAGTCCAAGGGACTCCCAAGAGTCTTCTCCAGCACCACAGTTCAAAAGCATCAGTTCTTCGGCACTCAGCTTTCTTCACAGTCCAACTCTCACATCCATACATGACCACGGGAAAAACCATAGCCTTGACTAGATGGACCTTTGTTGGCAAAGTAATGTCTATGCGTTTTAATATGCTGTCTAGGTTGGTCATAACTTTCCTTCCGAGGAGTAAGCGTCTTTTAATTTCATGGCTGCAATCACCATCTGCAGTGATTTTGGACCCCAGAAAAATAAAGTCAGCCAGTGTTTCCACTGTTTCCCCATCTATTTGCCATGAAGTGATGGGACTGGATTCTTGATCTTAGTTTTCTGAATGTTGAGCTTTAAGCCCACTTTTTATCATAAAGGATGTTAAATATTGTCAAGAGCTTTTTCTGCATCAATTGAGATGATCATTTGATTTCTATCCTTTGTTTTGCTGATATGGTGTATAATGTTGACGGCCTTGAGGATTTTAAACTATCATTTCATTCCTTGAATAAATTCTACTTGATCATGATATGTGATCGTTTTACTATATTATTGAGTTTGGCCTATAATTGGCTATTTTTGTAAGGTCTCTTTCTGGTTTTGGTATGAAGGTAATGTTGGCCTATAGAATGAATTTGGAAGTGTTTCAAATTAACTTTTCTTTAAATGTTTGACAGAATTTATTTGCGAAGCTGTCTGGTCCTGGACTTTTTTATTTTTTGGAATTTTTGATGACTGATTAAGTTCCATTACCGGTAATCAGTCTGTTCAGATATTTTATTTATTCCTGAATCAGTCTTGGGAGAGCGTATCTTTTGGGGGATGGATCCACTTCTTCTAGGTTGTCCAATTTCTTGCCTTGTTATTATTCATAGTAGTCTCTTATAATTCTTTGTATTTCTCTGGTATCAATAATAACATCTCTTCCATTTCTGATTTTATTTGGGCTCTTTTTTTCTTGGTAAGTCTAGAAAAAGTTTTGCCAGTTTTTTAAAAAATTAGCTCTTAGTTTCATTGATTTTTTTTTCTATTGTATTTTTAGTATCTATTTCATTAATTTCTTTGTTAATCTTTGTTATTTTCTTCCTTTTGCTAATTTTGAACTTCATTTGTTTATTATTCTAGTTATTTGAGACATAAAGTTAGGTTGTTTATTTGAGACTTTTCCAGCTTCTTGAGGTTGGCATTTATCACTGCAAACTTCCCTCTTAGAACTGCTTTTGTTGTATCTCATAAAATTCAATATGTTATGTTTCCATTTCTATTTGCATCAAGATGTTTTTTAATTTCTCTTTTGATTTTATTCATTGACCCATTGGTTACTGGTTACTCAGTAGAATCTTGTTTAATGTCCACATGTTTGTGAATTTTCCAGTTTTCTTTGTGCCATTAATTTTTCATTTCATACTATTGTGATTGGAAAACTTGCTTGGTACGATTTCAGTCCTCTTAAATTTGTTAGACATATTTTCTGACCTAACGTACGATCTGTCTTGTGCTCTTGAGAAGAATGTGTATTCCATTGCTTTTAGATGAAATACTTTGTAAATATTTAGTAATACCTGGTCTAACATGTTGTTTAAGGTCCATGTTTTCTTTTTAATCTTCTGTCTGGATGATCTATCCATTGGTGTAAGTGGGCTGTTGTAAGTCCCCTACTGTTGCTGTGAAGAAAGCTGATCGCCGAAGAATTGATGCTTTTGAACTGTGGTGTTGGAGAAGACTCTTGAGGGTCCCTTGTACCGCAAGGAGATCCAACCAGTCCATTCTAGAGGAGATCGATCCTGGGTGTTCATTGGAAGGACTGATGCTAAAGCTGAAACTGCAATACTTTGGCCACCTCATGCGATGAGTTGACTCACTGGAAAAGACTCTGATGCTGGGAAAGGTTGGGGGCAGGAGGAGACAGGGACGGCAGAGAATGAGATGGCTGGATGGCATCACCGACTCGATGGACATGAGTTTGAGTGAACTCCGGGAGTTGGTGATGGACAGGGAGGCCTGGCGTGCTGTGGTTCATGGGGTCGCAAAGAGTCGGACACGACTGAGTGACTGAACTGAACTGAACTGTTGCTGTATGACTGTCAGTTTCTCCTGTTACATCCTTTAATATATGCTTTATTTATATGATTAGGTGCCACTACATTGAATGCATAGTTATTTGCAAATTTTATATTCTCTTGTTGGATCACTCCCTTTATCATTATGTTATGTTCTTCTTTGTCTTTTATTACAGTCTTTGTTTTAAAGTCTGTTTTAACTGATTTAAGTGCCATTACTCTAGCTTTCTTCTGGTTTCCATTTGCATAGAATATCTTTTTTCCATCCATTTCTTTTAAGTCTGCATGTGTGTTTACATCTGAAATGTGCTTCTTGTAGACAGCATATAAGTAAGTGTGTCTTGTTTTTTATTCACTCATCCTCTATCCTCTTTATGTCTTTTAATTGGAGAATTTAGTCCATTTACTTTCAGAGTAATTATTGATAGATCTGTGCTTATTGCCATTTTTCTATTGTTTTCTAACTGTTGTAGTTTCTCTCTGTTACCTTCTTCTCTTACTTCTTCTTTGTAGTTTGATAACTTTTTTTAGTGATATGCTTATATTCCTTTCTCTCGTGTGCGTGTGTGTGTGTGTGTGCGCGCGCGCGCGTGCACACATTTACTATAGGTTTTTGCTTTGTGGTTACCATAAGGCTTACATGCAACAACTTATATCTGTAACAGTCAGTTTTAAATGTGTTCACATTCTAAAGCTCCACATTTTTACTGTTTATCCACCTCCATGTTTTATGTTTTAAAAGTCACATTTTATATCTTTCTATGTTGTATATCCCATAACTAATTATTGTAATCATGGTTTACTGCTTTTTTCTTTTAAAGTTCATAAGCTTTATAAGTACTTAATTTACTCTCTTTTTCTGTATATTTATTTTTCAGTGATATTTGTTCTTTAATATATGTTCTTGTTACTAATTAGCACCCTTTATTTCTACTTAAAAAGTCCCTTTTAACATTTCTTATAAGGCTAGTTTAGTGGTAATGACTCAGCTGGAATTCCATCCATTTGAAATAATTCAGCTGGCTTGTAACACAACCTTCAAAAAATTAAGATAATGGCATCCAGTCCCATCACTTCATGGCAATTAAATGGGGAAAAAATGGAAACAGTGACGGACTTCATTTTCTTGGGCTCCAAAATCACTGCAGATGGTGACTGCAACCATGAAATTCAAAGACACTTGCTCCTTGGAAGAAAAGCTACAACACACCTAGGCAGCATATTAAAAAACAGAGCATTACCAACAAAGGTCTGTATAGTCAGAGCTGTGGTTTTTCAGTAGTCATGTGTTGATGTGACAGTTGGACAGTAAAGAAGGCTGAGCACCAAAGAATTGATGCTTTTGAAATGTGGTGTTGGAGAAGACTCTTGAGAGTCTTTTGGACAGCAAGGAGATGCAACCAGTCCATCCTAAAGGAGATCAGTCCTGAATATTCATTGGAAGAACTGATGCTGAAACTGAAACTCCAGTACCCTGGCCACCAAGAGCTGATTCATTTGAAAAGACCCTGATGCTGGGAAAGATTGAAGGCAGGAGGAGAAGGGGACGACAGAGGATGAGATGGTTGGATGGCACCACCAACCTGATGGACATGAGTTTGAGCAAGCTCCGGGAGTTGGTTTAGGACAGGGAAGCACGGTGTGCTGCAGTCCATGGGGTCACAAAGAGTCAGACATGACTGAGCAACTGAACTGAGTGGTGATGAATTCATTTAGCTTTGGTTCTCTGGAAAATTCTCTCTCTCTCCTTAAATTCTGAATAGTAACTTTACCACGTATAGTTTTCTTGGTTGGAATTTTTTTCTTTCAGTGCTTTGAATATATCAACATTATGCTATCCCTCTGAACCGCAATGTTCATGCTAAAAAATCTGCTAATAGTCTTATGAGGGTTCCCTTGTACCTAGCAAGTTGTTTTTCTCTTGATCTTGCTACTGATTCTGGCGAAGTGTTAAAAAGAATTAGATTGAAAGGTATTTAAATCAGTGTGAATAATATAAAGTTGAGATGAATTCTGTCTTGAAGTAAGAAAAACTATAATGTGAGTGACTTGGATATTTGGATTTTGAAAGGAATTAAGTGCCCTGAATTAATTTCTGATTGAGCTTGAGGCAGTTTAGGGATATACATTTTCGGGGGAACTAACTACTTGTATCAGAGAAGGCAATGGCAAGCCACTCCAGTACTCTTGCCTAGAAAATCCCATGGATGGAGGAGCCTGGTAGGCTGCAGTCCGTGGGGTCACTAAGGGTCGGACACGACTGAGCAACTTCACTTTCACTTTTCACCTTCACACATTGGAGAAGGAAATGGCAACCCACTCCATTGTTCTTGCCTGGAGAATCCCAGGGATGGGGGAGCCTGGTGGGCTTCCCTCTGTGGGGTCACACAGAGTCGGACACGACTGAAGTGACTTAGCAGCAGCAACAGCAGCAGCATCTACTCGTATAAATATTTTGAGACTAGCCCTAATACTACATTTTTCTTTTACTCAAAGGAAGAAGCAGCAGAAATGACAAGTGAAGGTGGTAGTTCTAAAGAAGTACATGGCACGTCAGGGACATAGAACTTTGTCTTAAATCTATGGCTTTCATTCAAATATAAGGCATATATGTCCTATATTTCAGTTCAGTTCAGTTCAGTTGCTCAGTCGTATCCGATTCTTAGCGACCCCATGAACCACAGCATGCCAGGCCTCCCTGTCCATCACCAACTCCCGGAGTTCACTCAAACTCATGTCCATCAAGTCGGTGATGCCATCCAGCCACCTCATTCTCTGTCGTCCCCGTCTCCTCCTACCCTCAATCACTCCCAGCATCAGAGTCTTTTCCAGTGAGTCAACTCGTCGCATGAGGTGGCCAAAGCCTATATTTAAGAGTCATTAATACAGTATAATGTAAGGACATGGGCCTTGGAGTTGGACAGCTTCAGGATTGATTTCCAGCTGTATTTGTTACTAGCTGTGGTAGTATAGACTGTTTAACTTCTATGTGCTTCCTCTCTCTTGTATAGAGATAATATTTACTTTGCAGAATTTTTTAAAAACTAAGAAGGAATGTAAGGCAACTGGTACAATGCCTGCCTCATAACATCTATGTAGCAATTATTAGTTTCCATCCCTATATCTTTTAATCTATTTCTTAAGGAAAGCTTACAGTTTAAAAAAATACAGCATTTTAAAAATATGCAGCCTGTCACTGTGCACCTAAGTATAACAACTGTATATCATTTTTGGTAAGTTACTCTTAACAGCATTTTATTCAGATGCTATCTTAATGATTAGATCCTGACAATGATACTATGAATTTATAGTTAACTTTTTATTAAGTTAATGAAAGCGAGCCCCTGTATAGTTAAAAATAATTCATATTTTGTTTGAAGTTTGCTTTAAAATACAGATATTTTTGGTTTGTTGATTTATAGTTCTTCAAAGAAAATAATAATAGAATGTTTTGAAGGTCTAACTCTGACTCTGGAAATTTATTAAATTTCTTTATCTTTTTCTTCTCAAATTCTTCTCTCACAACTCTGTTTTAGAAACAGATTGCACTAACTCTCAATGATACAAAATATCTTTCTAAGTTAGATATGAAATCACTATTAATGTAATGCCTATTGGGGGGTGGGTAAGTTTTATATATTTCCTGGGGCTTTAATGAAAGCCCTATTAATTTAATGAAAGCTCCTGTTCTCACTTCTCCTTGTTTTGAATAAACAGATCATCTTAATTTCAACAAAATGCTTTAAGTGACTGACAGCATTGAAGAATTTGAAAGTTATGTGTTTCCCAGAGATTTTACCATCCCCTATTTAGAACTCAGAACTGAATGAAATAAAAAGAGAATAGGGACTAACGGTCTGTGATGGTTCAGGGTAATAATAAAGCAGCTAATATTCCTTTAAAACTTGTTATACTCTATTCTAGTTTGTATGCTTGTACATATTTGTCACGTATATATGTATGTAAATCAACTCACTTGGAGAAGGTGTTTCCTGAATTGTACGTGTAGCCTACTGTTGTTGCTCAGTCACCAACTTGTGTCCAGTTCTCTGTGACCCCATGGACTGTGGTATGCCAGGCCTCCCTGTCCCTCACTGTCTCTTGTAGTTTGCCCTAGTTTGTGTCCATTGAATCGGTGATGCCATCCAACCATCTCATCCTCTGTTGCCCTCTTCTTTTGCCTTCAATCTTTCCAAGCATCAGGGTCTTTTTCAGTGAGTTGGCTATTTGCATCAGGTGGCCAAATATTGAACTTCTGCTTCAGCATCAATCCTTCCAGTGAGTATTCAGGGTTGATTTCCTTTAGAAAATCAATGAAGCTATGGGCCGTGCCATGCAGGGCCACCCAAGACAGACAGGTCATACTGGAGACTTCTGACAAAATGTGGTCCACTGGAGGAGCGAATGACAAACCATTCTAGTATTCTTGCCATGAGAATCCCATGAACTGTATAAAAAGTAGTTGTAGGTAACTTGAAGTTAAAATGAGGACTGCTTTTAAAGAAGGCATCTCCGCAAACATGATTTCCCACCTATGTCCAACTTATCTCTCACACATTGTATTCTTGTGTACAAGCTCAGTTGCTTCAGTCGTGTCTGACATTGTGTGACCCCATAGACTGTAGCCCTTCAGGCTCTGCTGTCCATGGGGACTCTCCAGGCAAGAATACTGGAATGGGTTGTCATTTCCTCTAGGGATCTTCCTGACCCCAGGATCAAACCTGCATCTCTCAGGTCTCTTGCACTGGCAGGCAGGTCCTTCACCACTAATGTCACCTAGGATCCACATCCATCTTTTCTCTCACACATTGTATGGAGTTGGCCAAAAGGTTCATTTGGATTTTTCCGTGAGCTGTTGTAGAAAAACCCAAATGAACCCTTTGGCCAACCCAATATATTCATTGGTCAGTCGCTTGGTCGCGTCTGACTCTTTGCAACCCTACGGACTGCAACATGCCAGGCTTCCCTATCCTTCACTGTCTCCTGGAATTTGCTCACACTCGTGTGCATTGAGTTGATAATGCCATCCAACCCTCTCATCTTCTGTCGCCCCTTTCTCCTCCTTACCCTCAATCTCCACCCTACCCTCAATCTTTCCCAGCAACAGGGTCTTTTCCAGTGAATCAGTTCTTCACATCAGGAGATTCATCTTCAACATCAGTCCTTCCAATGAATATTCAGGACTGATTTCCGTTAGGATTGACTAGTTTGATCTCCTTGCTGTCCAAGGGACTTTCAAGAGTCTTCTCCAGCACCACAGTTTGAAAGCATCAGTTCTTTAGCACTTAGTCTTCTTTATGGTCTAGCTCTCACATAGTACGTGACTAATGGAAAAAACATAGCTTTGACTATACAGGCCTTTGCCAGAAATGTGATGTCTCTGCTCTTTAATATGTTGTCTAGGTTGGTCATAGCTTTTTTCCCAAGGAGCAAATGTCTTTTAGTTTCATGGCTGCAGTCACCATCCACAATGATTTTGGAGCCCAAGAAAATAAAGTCTGTCACCGTTTCCACTTTTTCCCCATAATTGGCCATGAAGTTTGGGACTGGATGCCATGATCTTAGTTTTTTGAATGTTGAGTTTTAAGTCATCTTTTCACTCTCCTCTTTCACCCCATCGAGAGACTCTTTAGTTCCTCCTCTCTTTCTGCCATTAGAGTGGTACCATCTGCATATCTGAAGTTGTTGATATTTCTCCCAGCAATCTTGATTCCAGCTTGTGCTTCATCCAGCCCAATATTTCACATGATATGCTCTGCATAGAAGTTAAATAAACAAGGTGACAGTATACAGCCTTGACATACTCCTTTCCCAATTTTGAACACTCCATTGTTCCATGTGTGGTTCTAACTGTTGCTTCTTGAACTACATATGGATTTCTCAGGAGTCAGGTAAGGTGGTGAGGTATTCCCATCTCTTTCAGAATTTTCCACCATTTGTTGTGATCCACACAGTCAAAAGGCTTTAGCATTGTCAGTGAAGCAGAAGTGGATGTTTGCTTGATGTTTTCTTTCCCTTGCTTTCTCTGTGATCCAGTGGATGTTGGCAATTTGATCTCTATTTTCTCTGCCTTTTCTAAATCCAGTATGTACATCTAGAAATTCTCGGTTCATGTGCTATTAAAGCCTACCTTGAAAAATTTTGAGCATGACCTTCCTAGCATGTGAAATTAGTGCAGTTGAGTTGCTGAGTTTTCCTAATTTGCTGGCATATTGAGTGCAGCAGTTTAATAGTATCATCCTTTAGAATTTTACATAGCTCAGCTGAAATTCCATCACCTCCACTAGCTGTGTTCCTAGGCCCACTTGGCTTCACACTCCAGTATCTCTGGCTCTAGGTGAGTGACCACACCATCGTGGTTATCCAAGTCATTAAGACCCTTTTGTACAGTTCTGTGTATTCTTGCCACCTCTGCTTAATCTCTCCTGCTTCTGTTAGGTCGATACTATTTCTGTCCTTATGGTGCCCATCTTTGCATGAAACATTCCCTTGGTATCTCTAATATTCTTGAAGAGGTCTCTAGACTTTCCCATTCTATTGTTTTCCTCTATTTCTTTGCATTGTTCACTTAAGAAGGCCTTCTTATCTCTCCTTGCTGTTTTTTGGAACTCTGCATTCAGATGGGTATACCTTTCCTTTCTCCTTTGTCTTTTGTTTCTCTTCTTTTCTCACCTATTTGTAAGACCTCCTCCGACAACCGTTTTGCTTTTTTGCATTTCTTTTTCTTAGGGAGGGTCTTTATCCCTGTCTCCTGTACAATGTCATGAACCTCCATCAAAAGTTCATCAGGCACTCTAAAACCAGCTTGAACATCTGGAAGTTCACAGTTCACGTATTGCTGAAGCCTGGCTTGGAGAATTTTGAGCATGACTTTACTAGTGTGTGAGATGAGTGCAATTGTGCGGTAGTTTGAGCATTCTTTGGCATTGCCTTTCTTTGGGATTGGGATGAAGACTGACCTTTTCCAGTCCTGTGGCCACTGATGAGTTTTCCAAATTTGCTGATATATTGAGAATAGAGAGAACATATCTCAAAATAGTTTCCCTGGTTGCTCAGATGGTAAAGAATCCACCTGCAATGCAGGAAACCTGGGTTTGACCCCTGGGCTGGGAAAAATCCCCTGGAGAAGGAAATGGCTAACCACTCCAGTTTTCTTGCCAAGAGAATTCCATGGACAGGGGTCCTCGCAGGCTACAGTCCATGGGGTCAAAAAGAATCAGACATGACCGAGTTACTAATACTCTCTTTCACTTTTACCTCAAAATAACAAAAGCCAAAAGCCATACGTGACAAGCCCCAGCTAACAAGCTAATACATAGAAGCTGAAGGCTTTTCTCTAAGATGAAGAACAAAACAAGGATGCCCACTTTTATTCAATACAGTATTGGAAGTCCTAGGCATAGTTGTCAGAGAAGATAAATAAAAGGAATTCAAACCAGAAAGGAAAAAATAACACTGTCACTGTTTGCAGATGACATGATACTATATATAAAAAACCTTAAACACTATCAAAAAACCATTAGAACTCATAAATGAATTCATCCAAGGTGCATTATTCAAAAATCTGTTTTGTTTCCTTACACTAACAATAAACTATCAGAAAGAGAAATAAGGAAAACAATTCCATTTGTAATCACATCAGAAATACCAAGAACAAATTTAACCAAGGAGGCAAAAGACCTGTATATTTTTTTTTTCTTTTAAAAATTATTTATTTATTTATTTTAATAGGAGGCTAATTACTTTATAATATTGTAGTGGTTTTGCCATACATTGACATGAATCAGCCATGGGTGTACATGTGTTCCCCATCCTGAACCACACTCCCACCTCCCTCCCCATCCCATCCCTCAGGGTCATCCCAGTGCACTGGCCCTGAGCACGCTGACTCATGCATCAAGCCTGGACTTGCGATCTGTTTCACATATGATAATATGTTTCAATTCTATTCTCCCATATCATCCCACCCTCGCCTTCTCCCACAGAGTCCAAAAGACTGTTCTATACATCTGTGTCTCTCCTGCTGTCTCGCATACAGGGTTATCATTACCATCTTTCTAAATTCCATATATATGCGTTAGTGTACTGTATTGGTGTTTTTCTTTCTGACTTACTTCACTCTATATAATAGGCTCTAGTTTCATCCACCTCATTAGAACTGATTCAAATGTATTCTTTGTAATGGCTGAGTACCACTTCAGTATACTTGCCTTGAGAACCCCATGAACAGTATCAAAAGTCAAAATCATAGGATACTGAATGAGGAATTCCCCAGGTCGGTAGGTGCCCAGGATGCTACTGGAGATCAGTGGAGAAATAACTCCAGAAAGAATGAAGGGATGGAGCCAAAGCAAAACTAATACCCAGTTGTGGATGTGACTGGTGATAGAAGCAAGGTCTGATGCTGTAAAGAGCAATATTGCATAGGAACCTGGAATGTTAGGTCCATGAATCAAGGCAAATTGGAAGTGGTCAAACAGGAGATGACAAGAGTGAACGTAGACATTCTAGGAATCAGGGAACTAAAATGGACTGGAATGGGTGAATTTAACTCAGATGACCATTATATCTACTACTGTGGGCAGGAATCCCTTAGAAGAAATGGAGTAGCCATCATGGTCAACAAGAGTCTGAAATGCAGTACTTGGATGCAATCTTAAAAACAGAATGATTTCTGTTCGTTTCCAAGGCAAACCATTCAATATTACAGTAATCCGGTCTATGCCCCAACCAGTAACGCTGAAGAAGCTGAAGCTGAATGGTTCTATGAAGACCTACAAGACCTTTTAGAACCAACACCCAAAAAAGATGTCCCTTTCATTATAGGGGATTGAAATGCAAAAGTAGGAAGTGAAGAAACACCTGGAGTAACAGGCAAATTTGGCCTTGGAGCATGAAATGAAGCAGGGCAAAGGCTAATAGAGTTTTGCCAAGAGAATGCACTGGTCATAGCAAACACCCACTTCCAACAACACAAGAGAAGACTCTACACATGAACATCATCAGATGGTCAACACCGAAATCAGATTGACTATATTCTTTGCAGCCAAAGATGGAGAAGCTCTATAGTTAGCAAAAACAAGACCAGGAGCTGACTGTGGCTCAGATCATGAACTCCTTATTGCCAAATTCAGACTGAAATTGAAGAAAGTAGGGAAAACCACTAGATCATTCAGATATGACCTAAATCAAATCCCTTATGATTATACAGTGGAAGTAAGAAATAGACTTGAGGGTCTAGATCTGATAGATAGAGTGCCTGATGAATTATGGACGGAGGTTCGTGACATTGTACAGGAGACAGGGATCAAGACCATCCCCATGGAAAAGAAATGCAAAAAAGCAAAATGGCTGTTGAGGAGGCCTTACAAATAGCCGTGAAAAGAAGAGAAGCGAAAAGCAAAGGAGGAAAGGAAAGATATAAGCATCTGAATGCAGAGTTCCAAAGAATAGCAAGGAGATATAAGAAAGCCTTCCTCAGTGATCAATGCAAAGAAATAGAGTAAAACATCAGAATAGGAAAAACAAGAGATCTCTTCAAGAAAATTAAAGATATCAGGGGAATATTTCATGCAAAGATGGGCTCGATAAAGGACAGAAATGGTATGGACCTAACAGAAGCAGAAGAGATTAAGAAGAGGTGGCAAGAATACACAGAGGAATTGTACAAAAAAGATCTTCACGACGAAGATAATCACGATGGCGTGATCACTCACCTGGAACCAGACATCTTGGAATGTGAAGCCAAGTGGGCCTTAGAGAGCATCACTACGAACAAAGCTAGTGGAGGTGATGGAATTCCAATTGAGCTATTTCAAATCCTGAAAGATGATGCTGTGAAAGTGCTGCACTCAATATGCCAGCAAATTTGGAAAACTCAGCAGTGGCCACAGGACTGGAAAAGGTCAGTCTTCATTCCAATCCCAAAGAAAGGCAATGCCAAAGAATGCTCCAACTACCGCACAATTGCACTCATCTCACATGCTAGTAAAGTCATGCTCAAAATTCTCCAAGCTAGGCTTCAGCAATATGTGAACCGTGAACTTCCAGATGTTCAAGCAGGTTTTAGAAAAGGCAGAGGCACCAGAGATCAAATTGCCAACATCCGCTGGATCATGGAGAAAGCAAGAGACTTCCAGAAAAACATCTATTTCTGCTTCATTGACTATGCCAAAGCCTTTGACTGTGTGGATCACAATAAACTGTGGAACATTCTGAAAGATATGGGAATACCAGACCACCTGATCCGCCTCTTGAGAAACCTGTATGCAGGTCAGGAAGCAACAGTTAGAACTGGACCTGGAACAACAGACTGGTTCCAAATAGGAAAAGGAGTATGTCAAGGTTGTGTATTGTCACCCTGTTTATTTAACTTATATGCAGAGTACATCATGAGGAACACTGGGCTGGAAGAAGCACAAGCTGGAATCAAGATTGCTGGGAGAAATATCAATAACCTCAGATCTGCAGATGACACCACCCTTATGGCAGAAAGTAAACAGGAACTCAAAGGCCTCTTGATGAAAGTGAAAGAGGAGAGTGAAAAGGTTAGCTTGAAGCTCAACATTCAGAAAACAAAGATCATGGCATCTGGTCCCATCACTTCATGGGAAATAGATGGGGAAACAGTGTCAGACTTTATTTTTTTGGGCTCCAAAATCACTGCGGATGCTGATTGCAGCCATGAAATTAAAAGACGCTTACTCCTTGGAAGGAAAGTTATGACCAGCCTAGATAGCATATTAAAATGCAGAGACAATACTTTGCCAACCAAGGTCCGTCTAGTCAAGGCTATGGTTTTTCCCGTGGTCATGTATGGATGTGAGAGTTGGACTGTGAAGAAAGCTGATTGCCGAAGAATTGATGCTTTTGAACTGTGGTGCTGGAGAAGACTCTTGAGAGGCCAGACTGCAAGGAGATCCAACCAGTCCATTCTAAAGGAGATCAGTCCTGGGTGTTCATTGGAAGGACTGATGCTAAAGCTGAAACTCCAATACTTTGGCCACCTCATGCGACGAGTTGACTCACTGGAAAAGACTCTGATGCTGGGAGGGATTGGGGGCAGGAGGAGAAGGGGACGACAGAGAATGAGATGGCTGGATGGCATCACCGACTCGATGGACATGAGTTTGAGTGGACTCCGGGAGTTGGTGATGGACAGGGAGGCCTGGCGTGCTGTGATTCATGGGGTCACAAAGAGTCGGACATGACTGAGTGACTGAACTGTACCGAAAGACAGCCTCTTTGATAAGTGGTGCAGGGAAAAGTGAACAGCTACATGCAAAAGAATAAAATTAGATCACTACCTAATGCTGCACACAAAGATAAACTCAAAATGGATTCAAGACCTAAATGTAAGACCAGAAACTATTAAACTCTTAGATGAGAACGTAGGCAGAAGACTTGATGGCATAAATCAAAGCAAGATTTTCTATGACTCACCTCCTAGAGTAATGAAAATAAAAAACAAGTGAGACCTAATTATACTTAAAAACTTTTGCAACAGCAAAGCAAACTACAAACAAGGTGAAAAGACAACCCTCAGAATGGGAGAAAACAATAGCAAAGGAAACAACTGATAAATAATTAATTTCCAAAATATACAAGCAGCTCATACAACTCAATGCCAGAAAAGCAAACAACCCAATCAAAAAGTGGGGAAAGTACCTGAAGAGACATTTCTCCAAAGAAGACATACAGATAGCTAACAAGCACATGAAAAGATGCTCAACATTACTCATTATTAAAGAAATGCAAATCAAAACTACAATGAGATACCACCTTACACCAGTCAGAATGGCCATCATAAAAAGTCTACAAAAAAAACCCTACAAACAATAAATGCTGGAAAGTATGTGGAAGAAAGGGAACACTCTTGCATTGCTGGTGCGAATGTAAACTAATAAAGCCAGTATGGAAGACGGTATGGAGACTCCTTAAAAAGCTAGTAATAAAATCACCATATGACCCAGCAATCCCACTCCTAGGCATATAACCTGAGGAAATAAAAACTTAAAAAGACACGTGTACCCCAATGTTCACTGCAGCACTGTTCACAGTAGCTAGAACATGGAAGCAGCCTAGATGTCCATGGACAGATGAATGGGTAAAGAAGCTGTGGACGCTGCTCAGCCATAAAAAGGAGTGCATTTGAATCTGTTCTAATGAGGTGGGCGAAACTAGAGCCCATTATACAGAGTGAAGTAAGTCAGAAAGAGAAAGATAAATATCATGTACTGACACATATATATGGAGTCTGAAGAGATGGCCCTGATGAATTCATTTTCAGGGAGCGATGACGAAACAGACCTAGAGAGCAGACCCATGGCCAAGGTGGGAGGAGAGGAGGGAGACGGGGAGAGGTATGGAGGGAGCAACACAGAGGTTTACAGTACCAGAGGTAACACAGATGGTCAATGGGAATCCGCTGTATGGGTCAGGGAACTCAAACAGGGGCTCTGCGGCAGGCTGAAGGGTGGGGTGGAAGGGATGTCTGGGAGGGAGGAGACATGGGTGTACCTATGGCTGATTCTTGTTGATGTGTGACAGAAAACCACAAAATTCTGTAAAACAATTATCCTTCAATTAAAAAATGTCTAAAAAATATCTGAAACCATAAAATTCCTAGAAGAAAATATAGGCAATAAGCTCCTTGACATAGGCCTTAGCAATAATTTTTTAAATCTGATACCAAATATAAAAGCAACGACAGCAAATATAAACAAGTGGGACTACATCAAATTAAAAAACTTTTGCACAGCAAAGAAAGTTAACAACAAAATTTATTTTTTATTTATTTTTTTTATTGGAGGCTAATTACTTTACAATATTATATTGGTTGGTTTTGCCATACATTGACATAAATCCACCACGGGTGTACATGTGTTCCCCATCCTGAACCCCCCTCCCACCTCCCTCCTCATCCCATCCCTCTGGGTCATCCCAGTGCACCAGCCCCGAGCAACCTGTCTCATGCATCGAACCTGGACTGGCGATTCATTTCACATATGATAATATACACGTTTCAATGCCATTCTCCCAAATCATCCCACCTTTGCCCTCTCCCATAGAGTCCAAAAGACTGTTCTATACACCTGTGTCTCTTTTGCTGTCTCGTATACAGGGTTATCGTTATCATCTTTCTAAATTCCATATATATGCGTTAGTATACTGTATTGGTGTTTTTCTTTCTGGCTTACTTCACTCTGTATAATAGGCTCCAGTTTCATCCACCTCATTAGAACTGATTCAAATGCATTCTTTTTAATGGCTGAGTAATACTCCATCGTGTATATGTACCAAAGCTTTCTTATCCATTCATCTGCAGATGGACATCCAGGTTGCTTCCATGTCCTGGCTATTATAAACAGTGCTGCAAAGAACATTGGAGTACATGTGTCTCTTTCAATTCTGGTTTCCTTGGTGTGTATGCCGGGAGTGCGATTGCTGGGTCGTATGGCAGTTCTATTTCCAGTTTTTTAAGGAATCTCCACACTGTTCTCCATAGAGGCTATACTAGTTTGCATTCCCACCAACAGTGTAAGAGGGTTCCCTTTTCTCCACACCCTCTCCATCATTTATTGCATGTAGACTTTTGGATAGCAGCCATTCTGACTGGTGTGAAATGGTATCTGATTGTGGTTTTGATTTGAATTTCTCTGATTATGAGGGATGTTGAGCACCTTTTCATGTGTTTGTTAGCCATCTTTATGTTTTCTTTGGAGAAATGTCTGTTTAGTTCTTTGGCCCATTTTTTGATTGGGTCGTTTATTTTTCTGGAATTGAGCTGCAGGAGTTGCTTGTATATTTTGGAGATTAATTCTTTATCAGTTGTTTCATTTGCTATTATTTTCTCCCATTCTGAAGGCTGTCTTTTCACCTTGCTGATAGTTTCCTTTGCTGTGCAGAAGCTCTTGATTTTAATTAGGTCCCATTTGTTTATTTTTGCTTTTATTTCCAATATTCTGGGAGGTGGGTCTTGGAGGATCCTGCTGTGATTTATATCACAGAGTGTTTTGCCTACGTTCTCCTCTAGTAGTTTTACAGTTTCTGGTCTTACATTTAGCTCTCTAATCCATTTTGAGTTTATTTTGGTGTATGGTGTTAGGGAGTGTTCTAGTTTCATTCTTTTACCAGTGGCTAACCAGTTTTCCCAGCACCACTTGTTAAAGAGACTGTCTTTTCTCCATTTTATATTCTTGCCTCCTTTGTCAAAGATAAGGTATCCATAGGTGCGTGGATTTATCTCTGGGCTTTCTATTTTTTTCCATTGATCTATATTTCTGTCTTTATGCCGGTACCATACTGTCTTGATGACTGTGGCTTTGTAGTAGAGCCTGAAGTCCGGCAGGTTGATTCCCCCAGTTCCATTCTTCTTCCTCAAGATTGCTTTGACTATTCGAGGTTTTATGTATTTCCATACAAATTGTGAGATTATTTGTTCTAGTTCTGTGAAAAATATTGTTGGCAGCTTGATAGGGATTGCATTGAATGTATAAATTACTTTGGGTAGTATACTCATTTTTACAATATTTATTCTTCCAATCCATGAACGTGGTATATTTCTCCATCTATCAGTGTCCTCTTTGATTACTTTCAGCAGTGTTTTATAGTTTTCTATGTACAGGTCTTTTGTTTCCTTAGGTAGATATATTCCTAAGTATTTTATTTTTTTAGTTGCAACAGTGAATGGTATAGTTTCCTTAATTTCTCTATTTTCTCATTATTAGTGTATAGGAATGCAAGTGATTTCTGTGTGTTGATTTTATATCCTGCAACTTTACTGTATTTATTTATTAGCTCTAGTAGTTTTCTGGTAGAGTCTTTAGGGTTTTCTGTGTAGAGGATCATGTCATCAGCAAACAGTGAAAGTTTTACTTCTTCTTTTCCAATTTGTTTTCCTTTTATGTCTTTTTCTGCTCTGATTTCTGTGGCCAAAACTTCCAGAACTATGTTGAATAGTAGTGGTGAGAGTGGGCACCCTTGTCTTGTTCCTGACTTTAGGGGAAATTCTTTCAGTTTTTCACCATTGAGGATAATGTTTGCTGTGGGTTTGTCATATATAGCTTTTATTATGTTGAGGTATGTTCCTTCTATTCCCACCTTCTGGAGGGTTTTTATCATAAATGGATGTTGAATTTTGTCGAAGGCTTTCTCTGCATCTGTTGAGATAATCATATGATTTTTATTTTTCAGTTTGTTAATGTAGTGTATTACATTGATTGATATGTGGATATTGAAGAATCTTTGCATTCCTGGGATAAAGCCCACTTGGTCATGATATATGATCTTCTAAATGTGTTGTTGGATTCTGATTGCTAGAATTTTGTTAAGGATTTTTTCATCGATGTTCATCAGTGATATTGGCCTGTAGTTTTCTTTTTTTGTGGGATCTTTATCAGGTTTTGGGATTAGGGTGATGGTGGCCTCATAGAATGAGCTAGGAAGTTTCCCTTCCTCAGCAATTTTCTGGAAGAGTTTGAATAGAATAGGTGTTAGCTCTTCTCTAAATTTTTGGCAGAATTCAGCTGTGAAGCCGTCTGGACCTGCACTTTTGTTTGCTGGAGGATTTTTGATTACAGCTTCTATTTCTGCGCTTGTGATGGGCCTGTTAAGATTTTCTATTTCTTCCTGGTTCAGTTTTGGAAAGTTGTACTTTTCTAAGAATTTGTCCATTTCTTCCAAGTTATCCATTTTATTACCATACAATTGTTGATAGTATTCTCTAATAATCCTTTGTATTTCTGTGTTGTCGGTTGTGATCTCTCCATTTTCATTTCTAATTTTATTGATTTGATTTTTCTCCCTTTGTTTCTTGATGAGTCTGGCTAGTGGTTTGTCAATTTTATTTACCTTCTCAAAGAACAAGCTTTTGGCTTTGTTGATTTTTGCTATGGTCTCTTTTGTTTCTTTTGCATTTATCTCTGCCCTAATTTTTACGATTTCTTTCCTTCTACTAACCCTGGGGTTCTTCATTTCTTCCTTTTCTAGTTGCTTTAGATGTAGAGTTAAGTTATTTAGTTGATTTTTTTCTTGTTTCTTGAGGTGTGCCTGTATTGCTATGAATCTTCCCCTTAGCACTGCTTTTACAGTGTCCCAGAGGTTTTGGGTTGTTGTGTTTTCATTTTCACTTATTTCTATGCATATTTTTATTTCTCTTTTGATTTCTTCTATGATTTGTTCGTTATTCAGCAGCGTGTTGTTCAGCCTCCATATGTTGGCATTGTTTTTCTCCTGTAATTGAGATCTAATCTTACTGCATTGTGGTCAGAAAAGATGCTTGGAATGATTTCAATTTTTTTGAATTTACCAAGGCTAGATTTATGGCCCAGGATGTGATCTATCCTGGAAAAGGTTCTGTGTGCGCTTGAGAAAAAGGTGAAATTCATTGTTTTGGGGTGAAATGTCCTATAGATATCTACTAGGTCTAACTGGTCTATTGTATCATTTAAAGTTTGTGTTTTCTTGTTAATTTTCTGTTTAGTTGATCTATCCATAGGTGTGAGTGGGGTATTAAAGTCTCCCACTATTATTGTGTTGTTGTCAATTTCCTCTTTCATACTTGTTAGTAATTGTCTTACATATTGCGGTGCTCCTATGTTGGGTGCATAAATACTTATAATTGTTATATCTTCTTCTTGGATTGAGCCTTTGATCATTATGTAGTTTCCTTCTTTGTCTCTTTTCACAGCCTTTGTTTTAAAATCTATTTTATCTGATATGAGTATTGATACTCCTGCTTTCTTTTGGTCTCTGTGTGCGTGGAATATCTTTTTCCAGCCCTTCACTTTCAGCCTGTATGTGTCACTCGTTTTGAGGTGGGTCTCTTGTAGACAACATATATGGGGGTCTTGTTTTTGTATCCATTCAGCCAGCCTTTGTCTTTTGGTTGGGGCATTCAACCCATTTACATTTAAGGTGATTATTGATAAGTATGTTCCCATTGCCATTTTCTTTATTGCTTTGGGTTCGAGTTTATACACCCTTTCTGTGTTTCCTGTCTAGAGAAAGTCCTTTAGTATTTGTTGGAGAGCTGGTTTGGTGATGCTGAATTCTCTCAGCTTTTGCCTGTCTGTAAAGCTTTTGATTTCTCCTTCATATTTGAATGAGATCCTTGCTGGGTACAGTAATCTGGGCTGTAGGTTACTTTCTTTCATCACTTTAAGTATGTCTTGCCATTCCCTCCTGGTCTGAAGAGTTTCTGTTGAAAGATCAGCTGTTATCCTTATGGGAATCCCCTTGTGTGTTATTTGTTGCTTTTCCCTTGCTGCTTTTAATATTTGTTCTTTGTGTTTGATCTTTGTTAATTTGATTAATATGTGTCTTGGAGTATTTTGCCTTGGGTTTATCCTGTTAGGGACTCTCTGGGTTTCTTGGAGTTGGGTGATTATTTCCTTCCCCATTTTAGGGAAGTTTTTGACTATTATCTCCTCAAGTATTCTCTCATGGTCTTTCTTCTTGTCTTCTTCTTCTGGGACTCCTATAATTCGGATGTTGGGGTGTTTAACATTGTCCCAGATGTCTCTAATATTTTCTTCATTTCTTTTAATTCATTTTTCTTTTTCCCTCTCTGTTTCATTTATTTCTATGATTCTATCTTCTAGCTCGTTTATCCTGTCTTCTGCCTCCATTATTCTACTGTTTGTTCCCTCCAGAGTGTTTCTGATTTCATCTATTTCATTATTCACTGTGTATTGACTCTTTTTTATTTCCTCTAAATCCTTATTAAAACTTTCTCACATCTTCTCAACCCTTTTCTCCAAGTTATTTGTCTGTAACTCCATTTTGCTTTCCAGATTTTGAATCATTTTCACAATTAAATTCGAAATTCTTTTTCAGGTAGATTCCCTATATCTTCCTCTTTTGTTTGTGTTGGGGGTCATTTATCCTGTTCCTTTACTTGCTGGGTATTTCTCTGCCTCTTCATCTTACTTATATTGCTGTGCTTGGGGTGGCCTTTCGTCTTCTGATAGTTGGTGGAGTTCTCTTAATTATGTAGTTTCCTCACTGTGTGTGGGGTTGGACAGGTGGCTTGTCAAGGTTCCCTGGCTAGGGAAGCTTGTGTCAGTGTTCTGGCGGGTGGAGCTGGATTTCTTCTCTCTGGAGTGCAGTAAAGTGTCCAGTAATGAGTTTGAGATGTCAATGGGTTTGGAGTGGCTTTGGGCAGCCTGTATATTGAAGTTCAGGGCTATTCTCCTGTGTTGCTGGCAAATTTGCGTGGTATGTCTTTCTCTGAAACTTGTTGACTCTTGGGTGGTGCCAGGTTTCATTGTATGTATGAAGGCATTTGATGACCTCCTATCAGTTAATGTTCCCTGGAACATGAGATCTCTGGTGTTCTCAGGATTTGGACTTAAGCCTCTGCCTCTGGTTTTCGGTCTTATTCTTGCAGTAGGCTCAAGACTTCTCCATCTGTCACATCCAAGGCAGTTCTTTCTGTTTGCTGGTCTCTTCCATGTCTAATTCCCGCCCTGATACACGGGGCGGTGGTGAACATTTTAATAGGTTCACTTGTTCAGATGTGCTATGGGGAGGGAGGGACGCTGCTAGCAAATATCCCTGGTGTCTGTGGGGAGTGCGTGCAGTGTCTCGGTTCCACTGGGATTGCCCCTGCTCACGGCGTGTGTGCTTTCCCTGTTTATGCTGCTCAGGCTCTAGGTTGCTCTGTCGGGAACTGTCCGCGGCCGGCGCTGGGTTGCATGCACTTTCCAGGTCTGAGCGGCTCAGGTTCAGGTCCTCAGGTACTCCACAAAGGTGCAGACTTGGTTGGGCCTGCGTTTTGTGCCTTCCCCAGTCGGAGCAGCTCAGGTGACCAGGTGTTTGGTGAGGGAGGTCTCTGTGACTTATCGCCTACCCGGTCCCTGCCACTCGGTTTTCTGGGTGTACAACTGGCGCACCTTCTCAGGCGGATATTGACCGACCGGAACCCAAGAAGTCTCCGTTAGCAATGAAGCCTGCCTGCAGCTTGGTATGGGAAGCCTCTCTGGGGCCGCGGCTGCTCCTTCCGGCGCTGGCCGCCCTCCCCTGCCTGTCCCGGCGGGGGCTGGGTGATGGGCTGATCACAGCTGGCTCGCTCTGCTCAGTCCTTTGTTCTGTGGGCGGGGCTGGCAGAGTCTTGCTGCTGCTGCTGCTAAGTCGCTTCAGTCGTGTCCAACTCTGTGCAACCCCATAGACGGCAGCCCACCAGGCTCCCCCATCCCTGGGATTCTCCAGGCAAGAACAGTCGAGTGGGTTGCTGGTTGGGGCTTTTCGCCTTTTCGCAGGCTTTTCACCTTTTAGCTTCACAGTCTGCTTAGCTGTCTCCCGTTAATGCCCTCAGATTGCCCTTGGGGCGTTCAGGCCTGGTCCTCTAAGCGCTGCCGCTGGGCCTCCCTTCCCAGCCCCCGCTTGCTAGTGGGGGGTGCGGGTGGTTGCACCACTTCTCTGCTGAGAGTTTCCTCTGAGTACTTAGTCTGTGGGTTTTAATTATTTATTTCTTTTCTCTCCCTGTTATGTGACCCTCTGAGGTTCCAAGGCTGGCCACAGACTCGCCAGTGACTGTTTCCAGGTGTTTGGAAACTTCTCTCTTTTTTTTTTAAGCCTCCCTTCCCAGGACGGAGCTCTGTCCCTCCCTCTTTTGTCTCTCTTTTTATCTTTTATACTCTTTCCTACCTCCTTTCGAAGACAATGGACTGCTTTTCTGGGTGCCTGATGTCCTCTGCCGGCATTTAGAAGTTGTTTTGTGGAATTTACTCAGCGTTCAAATGTTCTTTTGCTGAATTTGTCGGGGAGAAAGTGGTTGCCCCGTCCTATTCCTCTGCCATTTTCTATCCTCCCTCTAACAACAAAATTTAAAAGGCACCTTGCTGAATGGGAGAAAATTACTGCAAATCATACACCTAATAAGAGGGTAATAGCCAAAATATATGAAAACTCATACAACTCAATAGCTAAAACAAATGGAAAACACTGATTTTAAAAATGGGCAAAAGATCTGAATGGATATTTTCCAAGGAAGACATGGAGGTGGCCACCAGGTACATGATGGCCATCATGAAAAGATGTCTATGCTATTAATCATTGTGCATGTGTGCTAAGTCGCTTCAGTCATGTCCAACTCTTTGCAATCCCATGGACTGTATAGCCTGCCAGACTCCTCTGTCCATGGGATTCTCCAGGCAAGAATACAGGAGTGGGTTGCCATGCCCTCCTCTCTGGGATCTTCCTAACCCACGGATTGAACTCGTGACTCTTAAGTCTCCTGCATTAGTAGGAGGGTTCTTTACCATGAGCACCACCTGGAAAGCCCCATTAATCATTATGTAAACACAAATCAAAAAGAGAATTTACCTCATTCCTGTTAAAATGGCTATTACCAAAAATTCAAGTACTAGCCAGTGTTGGTGAGAATGTGGAGAAAAGGGAACCCTTGTGCGCTGTTGATGAGAATGTTAACTGATGAAACTGCTATAGAAAACTGTATGAAGCCCTCTCAAAAAATTAAAATTAGAATTACAATATGATTCGGCAATTCTACATCTGGATATTTACATGAAGAAAATTTAAAAAACAGTAATTTGAAAAGATATATGTATCCCAATTATATGCTCACTGCAGCATTTGCAATAGCCAAGATATGGAAACAATCTAGGTACCCACTGATGGATGAATGGATAAAGAAGATATGGTATATATAAATACTCAACCATATAAAAGAATGAAATATTGCTATTTGAGACAACATGGACAGATGTAGAAAACATTATGTTAAATGAAACAAATTTGACAGTGAAAGGCAAATAATGTATGCTGTTTCTTATATGCAGAATCTTAAATCAAAAAACAAGCCCATGGATAAACAGAGCCAATGGTGGTTGCTAGATGCAAGGAGCATCTGAAGATACACGTGAACTTTTTTTTTAAGCTTAAATAAATCTAAAAATGGCATCTGGTCCTATCACTTCATGGGAAATAGATGGGAAAACAGTGGAAACAGTGTCAGACTTTATTTTTTTGGGCTCCAAAATCACTGCAGACATGAAATTAAAAGACGCTTACTCCTTGGAAGGAAAGTTATGACCAACCTAGATAGTATATTAAAAAGCAGAGATATTACTTTGCCAACAAAGGTCCGTCAAGACTATGGTTTTCCCAGTGGTCATGTATGGATGTGAGAGTTGGACTGTGAAGAAAGCTGATCGCCGAAGAATCGATGCTTTTGAACTGTGGTGCTGGAGAAGACTCTTGAGAGTCCCTTGGACTGCAAGGAGATCCAACCAGTCCATTCTAAAGGAGATCGATCCTGGGTGTTCATTGGAAGGACTGATGCTAAAGCTGAAACTCCAATACTTTGGCCACCTCATGCGACGAGTTGACTCACTGGAAAAGACTCTGATGCTGGGAAAGGTTGAGGGCAGGAGGAGAAGGGGACAACAGAGAATGAGATGGCTGGATGGCATCACCAACTCGATGGACATGAGTTTGAGTGAACTCCGGGAGTTGGTGATGGACAGGGAGGCCTGGCGTGCTGTGATTCATGAGGTCGCAGAGTCAGACATGACTGAGTAACTGAACTGAACTGAAATCTAAAAATATTTGTAATATAACCTGTGATTGTGAAAATATTTCATTTAACATAGGAAACAAGAAAAAAAAAAAAACACGCAAACACTTCCCCATTCTCACAACCCAGCTCAACTGCAATTTTCTTCATGAAGCTGATTACCCTTGCTGTTGTTATTTTTCTGTATTCTGAACCTCCTCTATATTTTTATTCCTTTCACTTAGCATTAATTCTAACAGCTATTTGTGGACTATTTTCTTTTGCTATATTACAATGTTCCTGGATGTGAGAGTTGGACTGTAAAGAAAGCTGAGCGCCAAAGAATTGATGCTTTTGAACTGTGGTGTTGGAGAAGACTCTTGAGAGTCCCTTGGACTGCAAGGAGATCCAACCAGTCCACCCTAAAGGAAATCAATTTTGAATATTCATTGGAAAGAAACTGAAACTCCAATATTTTGGCCACCTGATGTGAAGAACTGACTCATTGGAAAAGACCCTGATACTGGGAAAGATTGAAGGCAGGAGAAGGGGACAACAGAGGATGAGATGGTTGGATGGCATCACTGACTCAATGGATATGAGTTTGAGTAAACCCCAGGAGTTGGTGATGGACAGGGAGGCCTGGCGTGCTGCATTCCATGGGGTCACAAAGAGTTGGACACGACTGAGCAACTGAACTGAACTGAATCTTCCTAAAATGATGGAGATTATGTTTTATTTAACTTTGAATCCCTCTGTGTACTGAATCCCCCAGGGATATTTCTGATAGCTGTTTGAAAAAAATTGAGTGAGTAAATAAGTTTTTCAGTTCAGTCATTCAGTCGTGTCCGACTCTTTGCGACCCCATGAACCACGGCACGTCAGGCCTCCCTGTCCATCACCAACTCCCGGAATTCACCCAAACCCATGCCCATTGAGTCGGTGATGCCATCCAACCATCTCATCCTCTGTCGTCCACTTCTCCTTTTTTAAAATTTCTATAAAATTACTCTTTATTAAACAATAAAGCCCCCTTAAGAAACTAATGTAAAGAGCAATATCTAGACAAATCATGGCATGAATCAAAAATAAAAGTTAATATTCAATAAAGAATATTAATCTATTTCTCACTCATAGTTTGATCCCATGGATAGGTGACAGCATTTACTGGCAAGAATGAAAAATTCTAGTGATTATGTGGAGGAGCTGAAAATCAGATTTCCAAATTAATATTATCCCCAATCTCAAAGGCATGATCATAAAATATGACTCAAATATGTTATTTAATGCTAGAACATTTTAATGAAAATAAGACCTAGATATTACATAGATTTATAATAAAAAGAAAACCTAGACTATAGTATCATTTACATGAAATTTCATATGCATTTGCAACCTCTCATTTTCTGTAAGATCAACATGCCATTTCAGTTATAAAACTCCTCAAGCTGGCATAAGGTAAATGTTCTGTTTATCTATCTCTGCATGCATTATGTGTGCATGTTTAGTTGTGTCCAACTCTTTTGCAACTCCCAGACTGTAGCCTACAGGCTTCCCTGTCCTTGGAATTCTCCAGGTGAGAATAGTAGAGTGGGTAGCCATTTCCTCCTCCAGGGGATCTTCCCAACCCTGGGCTCAAACCCACGTCTCTTGTGTCTCATCTCCTGCATTGGCAGGTGGATTCTTTACCACTTGCGCCACCTCAAAACTGAGTGGTTTAACTGTTTATCTTACACGGTTTGGGCAGCTGATGAACTCAACTGTGCAGTCCTCCCTTGGGTACCTCAAATAATCAGATGGAAGCTGAGATCATAATCAACGAAAGGAATCTCCACTCAACATCCGGCACCTGAGCTAGGATGACTGAACAATCGGGAATCAATTAGTCAAGAATCTCATTTTCAACATGGCCTCTTCACCTGGCAGGCTTGTACTTTTTCACATAAAGGCAGACTCAAGATAGGCTGACTTCTTATGAGGTGACTGATTTCCCCAGAAGTTTCAAGAGCGCCACGAGGAAAGCGGCAAGGCATTTGACTTTGCTTTGGGAGGCATATAGCCTCACTGCTGTTCTGTTATAATCTAATTAATGGTAAAGGAATAAAAAACTAGCCCAGATTCAAGGGAATGGAGGAGTAGATTCCACCTCTTAATGGGCAGATGGCTTGTGTGTATAATAAGGGAAAGCTGATGGTGGTTATTTTGGAGTCAGCTACCTCAGTAGTGCTTCCCTGGTGGCTCAGATAGTAAAGAAGCTACCTGCAATGCAGGAGACCCGGTTTCAATCCCTTGGTCAGGCAGATCCCCTAGGGAAGGGAATGGCAACCCACTCCAGTATTCTTCCCTAGAAAATTCCACGGACAGAGGAACCTGGTTACAGTCCATGGGTTCACAAAGAGTTGGCCACAGCTGAGTGACTAACACCCACCCACCTCAGTAATATTTTGAGAATTCAGTTGACCCTGAACAACACACGTTTGAATTATGCAGATACACTTATTCGTGACTTGTTTTTCAAAAAGCATACAGCCAGATGTTAATATTAGTTAGCAGGTTCCACATCTGTGGAAACAGAGGGCCCACTATGGGACCTGAGCATTCATGGATTCTGGTATTCCCCTCAGACCCCGACTCCCATGGATACAAAGGTCAACTTGTATATATATCCTACTTCTTTATAAAGAACGATGTCACAAAAGAAAACCTAAATTTGACTTCCTAACAAAAGTAGAGAGTTATAAACACATTAATAATTCTGACCAACTTTCAGCATATTCGGATTAATAATTTATGTGCAGTCTATTTCAAGAATCTTGCATTTGGCCAAAAATTATGTGCACTCTTGTTAATTCAAATATAGTTCCTGAACCAGCAGCACCTGGGGACTTTTCAGAAATGCAGATTAGACCCTATTCCAGACCTACTAAATCAAACAAGCATTTTTAACAAGATGCCTAGGAGATTCATATGCACATTAAAATTTGAGAAGTGCTGAGTTAGGCCATACTCATATATAGCCATCACTTGGTATCCATGAAGGACTGGTTCCAGGATTCCCCACAGATCCCAAAAGCTAAGAAGATGCTCAAGTCTTTCATATAAAATGGCATGGTATTCGCATATAACCTATACAGACCTTTCTGTATATTTTAACTCATCTCTTGATTACTTACAAAATATACTACCATGTAAATACTTCGTACATAGTTGTAAATATAATGTAAATACTACGTAAATAGTTGCTCAGTAATGTCCGACTCTTTGCGACCCCACAGACTGAAGTCCACCAGGTCCCTCTGTCCATGGAATTCCCCAGGCAAGAATACTGGAGTAGCCATTCCCTTCTCCAGGGGATCTTCCCAACTCAGGAACTGCACCCACGTCCCCTACGTCTCCTGCACTGCAGGTAGAATTTTTACCGTCTGAACCACCAGGGAAGCTGGTGTATGGTAAATTGTTGGTATATGGTAAATTCAAGTTTTGCTCCTGAATATTTTTGAGGCATGGTCAGTTGAATGTGGAGATGTACAACCCACAGATACCGACAACTGACCTACTAGAACACACAGAGTAGCCTCAAACTTGTCAATTGAAGAAACCTAGAAAAAATGAAGTATTCTTCTCCAACTCTGGGGGCAGAGAAGGACGGTATATTTCATTTGAGTTTTAAATGGGAAAAGTAGTTAAAACTTGATTGCTCCTATAGAACCTTTGAAAAGTTGGAAAACTCATGTGTGGAGGTTTGTGCTTTAATCTTGTTTTTATCCAGAACATTAAGGATGTATGGATGGAGGGAAAGGTTTGATTTATGAGTTTTTTTATATGATTAGGAAATGGCAACCCACTCCAGTACTCTTGCCTGGAAAATCCCATGGACTGAGAAGCCTGGTAGGCCACAGTCCATGGGGTCACAAAGAGTCGGACACGACTGAGTGACCTCACTCACTCACTTAGGGAAGCTAAGAACAAAAGACCAAAAAGAGTGCAAAAAACTTTGAAATAGGTACTAAATATGTTATAGACATTTAGTTATTAAGATGTAAACACACATGTAAAAAATTTTTACTATTATTATTAGCAAAATATTTAAAATATGATTTTAGGCATGTTAATATCATTGACTTGTCATAGATAAAATGAAAGCACATTTAGGAAAAAACTGTCTTTTCAAAGGAAATAAAATTAACTTTTGAAAACATACCATTTTGTTCCCAAAATACATTCAGTCCATTCAAGTCCATTTCTTTCCTGTTTCTTCTTAATTCATCATTCATGTCTATGATCTAAATTGTGAAACGATTAAAATGCCTATGAGAAACTTCATAAAAACCCAGTAAGTTCAACATTCAAATAAGTTCAAGATAATTTGGTATTTGCCAGTCGTTACTTTATCTGTTAAGTATCTGGATGCACAGGTTATCTAGAAAATTATATTTAAGTTCTTTACAGATAAAACTATCTTAGGAATAGCTAACACTTCAGGTTGCTTCCAAATGGCATCAGATACAAGCCTAGATTAAAATTTAAGCACCAGATTTACCAATTTTTAAAAATGATACTCAACACTTTGAATACTTCAGTTCAGTTGCTCAGTCATATCCAACTCTTTGCGACCCAATGGACCACAGCACACCAGGGCTCCCTGTCCATCACAGACTCCCAGAGTTTACTCAAACTCATGTTCATTGAGTCCGTGATGCCATCCAACTATCTCATCCTCTGTAGTCCCCTTTTTCCTCCTGCCTTCAATCTTTTCCAGAATGAGGATCTTTTCCAAAGAGTAGGCTCTTCGCATCAGGTGGCCAAAGTACGGAAGTTTCAGTTTCAACATCAGTCCTTCCAATGAACACCCAAGACTGATCTCCATAAGGATGGACTGGTTGGATCTCCTTGAAGTTCAAGGGATTCTCAAGAGTCTTCTCCAGCACCACAGTTCAAAAGCATCAATTTTTCGGCGCCCAGCTTTCTTCATAGTCCAACATAGTCCATACATGACCACTGGAAAAACCATAGCCTTGACCAGATGGACCTTTATTGACAAAGTAATGTCTCTGCTTTTTAATATGCTGTCTAGGTTGGTAAGAGCTTTCCTTCCAAGGAGTAAGCGTCTTTTAATTTCATGGCTGCAATCACCATCTGCAGTGATTTTGGAGCCCAAAAAAGTAAAGTCAACCACTCTTTCCACTGTTTCCCCTTCTATTTGCCATGAAGTGATGGGACAGGATGCCATGATCTTTGTTTTCTGAATGTTGAGCTTTAAGTCAACTTTTTCGTTCTTCTCTTTCACTTTTATCAAGAGGCTTTTTAGTTGCTCTTCACTTTCTGCCATAAGGGTGGTGTCATCTGCATATCTGAGGTTATTGATATTTCTCCCGGCAATCTGGATTCCAGCTGATGCTTCCTCCAGTCCAGCGTTTCTCATGATGTACTCTGCATATAAGTTAAATAAGCAAGGTGACAATATACAGCCATGACATACTCCTTTTCGTATTTGGAACCAGTCTGTTGTCACATGTCCAGTTCTAACTGTTGCTTCCTGACCTGCATCAAGATTTCTCAAGAGGCAGGTCAGGTGGTCTGGTATTCCTATCTCTTGAAGAATTTTCCACAGTTTGTTGTGATCCACACAGTCCAAGGCTTTGGCATAGTCAAGAAAGCATAAATAGATGTTTTCCTGGAAGTCTCTTGCTTTTTCGATGATCCAGCAGATGTTGGCAATTTGATCTCTGGTGCCTCTGCCTTTTCTAAAGCCAACTCGAACATCTGGAAGTTGATGGTTCACATACTGTTGAAGCCTGGCTTGGAGAATATTGAGCATTACTTTACTAGTGCATGAGATGAGTGCAATTGTGCGGTAGTTTGAGCATTCTTTGGTATTGCCTTTCTTTGGGATTGGAATGAAAACTGACCCTTTCCAGTCCTGTGGCCACCACTGAGTTTTCCAAATTTGCAGGCATATTGAGTGCAGCACTTTCACAGCATCATCTTTTAGGATTTGAAACAGCTCAGCTGGAATTCCATTGCCTCCACTAGCTTTGTTCATAGTGATGCTTCCTAAGGCCCACTTGACTTCGCATTCCAGGATGTCTGGCTCCAGGTGAGTGATCACGCCATCGTGATTATCTTGGTCATGAAATTCTTTTTTGTACAGTTCTTCTGTGTATTCTTGCCACCTCTTGTTAATATCTTCTGCTTCTGTTAGGTCCATACCATTTCTGCCCTTTATTGAGCCCATCTTTGCATGATATGTTCCCTGGATATCTCTAATTTTCTTGAAGAGATCTCTCGTCTTTCCCATTCTATTGTTTTCCTCTATTCCTTTGCATTGATCACTAAGGAAGGCTTTCTTATCTCTCCTTGCTATTCTTTGGAACTCTGCATTCAAATGGGTATATCTTTCCTTTTTGCTTCTCTTCACAGCTATTTGTAAGGCCGCCTCAGACAGCTATCTTGCTTGTTTGTATTTCATTTTCTTGGGGATGGTCTTTATCTCTGTCTCCTGTACAATGTCACAAACCTCCATCCATAGTTCATCAGGCACTCTGACTATCAGATCTATTCCCTTGAATCTATTTCTGACTTCCACTGTATAATCATAAGGGATTTGATTTAGGTCATACCTGAATGATCTAGTGGTTTTGCCTACTTTCTTCAATTAAGTCTGAATTTGGCAATAAGGAGTTCATGATCTGAGCCACAGTCAGCTCCCAGTCTTTTTTTTGCTGACTGTATAGAGCTTCTCCATCTTTGGCTGCAAAGAATATAACCAATCTGATTTTGGTATTAACCATCTGGTGGTGTCCATGTGTAGAGTCTTCTCTTGTGTTGTTGGAAGAGGGTGTTTGCTGTGACCAATGCGTTCTCTTGGCAAAACTCTGTTAGCCTTTGCCCTGCTTCATTTTGTACTCCAAGGCCAAATTTGCTTGTTACTCCCAGTGTTTCTTGACTTCCTACTTTTGCATTCCAGTCCCCTATAATGAAAAGGACATCTTATTTGGGTGTTCATTCTAGAAGGTCTTGTAGGTCTTCAAAGAACTGTTCAACTTCAGCTTCTTCAGCATTACTGGTCGAGGCATATACTTGGATTACCCTAATACTGAATGGTTTGCCCTGTAAACAGAGATCATTCTGTTGTTTTTGAGATTGTATCCAAGTACTGCATTTCGGACTCTCTTGTTGACTATAATGGCTACTCCACTTCTTCTAAGGGATTCTTGCCCACACTAGTAGATAAAATGGTCATAAGAATTAAATTAACCCATTCCAGTCCATTTTAGTTCACTGATTCCTAAAATGTCAAGGGTCAGTCTTTTTATCTCCTGTTTGACCACTTCCAATTTGCCTTGATTTATGGACCTAACATTCCAGGTTCCTATGCAATATTGCTCTTTACAGCATCGGACCTTGCTTCTGTCATCAGTCACATCCACAACTGGGAGTTGTTTTTGCTTTGGCTCCATCTCTTCATTCTTTCTTGAGTTATTTCTCCACTAATCTCCAGTAGCATATTGGCCACCTACTGACCTGGAGAGTTTATCTTTCAGGGTCCTATCTTTTTGCCTTTTCATACTGTTCATGGGGTTATATTTATGATTTTCAGTGACTGTATTTGTTATGTAAAAGGTTATACAGTGTCTCCATGTATTTTCAAATTTCATTAATTTTAAAATTAAGATGTTTGTGTTAGGAGGTACAAATTGTTATACCTGAGATTCTACCTGTACCCAGGACTTTTTCCTAGCACCGTCTTGTTTCCAACAACTCAGATACTGGAGTCTTTCCCATTATTCCCTTTAAAAATTTGGGGGCCCTCTCTGGGACACTTTTCTGGGAGTAATCCTTTTAAATTTATGGACAATTGAGAAAAGAGAAGTTCATAGAGATATAGAGAATGAAAAAATTTGCATTATACACTTGTACCAGACCTAAGCTAAATTTTGGAGTCATTTTCCAGCTTACAGTCTATTGTAAAAGGCCCTACATGCTCAGTTGCTGTTGTGTCTGACTCTTTGTGGCCCCATGGACTGTAGCCCACTAGGCTCCTCTGTCCATGGAATTTTTCAGGCAGGAATTCTGGAGTGGGTTGCCATTTCCTTCTCCAAGGCATCTTCCCTACCTAGGGATTGAATTTGCATCTCTTGTGCCTCCTGCTTTGGCAGCGGGATTCTTCACCACTGTGCCACCTGGAAAGTCAAAGAGGTCCCGCAACGGCTTCTTAAAAGAATAAATTCATTTTGCATCATTTTCTTTGCAGTCCTTTATATCGGATTAAGTTAGTAGTTAGGACAAGTGTTTACCACCAATTTGCTATATACATTATGTACTTACTTTATATGATCTCATTATTCTTCTCATCAGATTTAGGATTGTAGGTACAATTGAGACGCCAATCCTGGAGCTCATGTTCTTTACCATTTTCATACTGTTTTGACGTGAGAAACAGGTCCTACTCATTTAGGTCAAGGTAAGTATTTGAGAGGGGCTCCCCTGGTGGCTCAGATGTTAAACAATCCACCTGGAATGCAGGGCACCTGGGTTCAGTCCCTGGGTTGGGAAGATCCCCTGGAGAAGGGAACGGCTACCTACTCCATTATTCTTGCCTGGAGTTCATGGACAGAAGAGCCTGGTGAGCTACAGTCCATGGGGTCGCAAAGAGATGGACACGACATAGTGACTAAACAACAAAGTATTTGGGAAAAGAAGTAATTACAAAACAGCCTCTGCCGCCACTCTAAGCAGTGCTAGATTAACCGAGAGGCGGTTTGTGAAATCTCTGGGGCAGGATGGCTGTGGGAGGGGTGTTCTGTTGAGGCTCCGCCTCCCAGCTCCTGGGGAGGGCATGGAAGCCCCGCCCCCACGCGCGCCCTCCCCATCCCCCACAGGAAGCCGCACCCCGCGCAGCTGCCCACCGCGGGGAGAATGGCTGGAGCGGCGGGGACCACGGCAAAACCCTGCTCCCAGGATGGAAATAACGGCCACTGCGGTTTGGGAAGCTGGAGATTAAGGGAGAGGCTAGGAGATCAGGAAGGAAGGAAAGCCTCACCCCCAGCTGCTCGTTTGTCTCAGTAGGTTTCAGCTTGGCAAGGAAGAGGGAGTACTCCTAAGATGTAAGTCTCCCAAGAGGCTCTTGAGGCCCAAGGGTCTTGCTTGGAATCCCAGTCTGGGCTTTAGCACTGGGGTGATGTGGAAGTCACGTGGAGATGAAGGTTGAAGGCCGCTTTGGATAGATCTTTCTCCTTGTGGGTAGCCATGTGTGATCCAGCAATGTCTATAAGGTTTCAAATTTTAAACCTACTAGAAAATGTTAGATCTCAATTCAGTGATCTTAGCCAGATTTTATGGCTTCAGATTGCAGGAATTGCCATCTATCCCACTGCAGCCTGTATTTCTTAACTAAGAATGTAATTATGATCTATTTGTTGAAGTTGGAGACGGAGTTTGACTCACTAGTATAAAAACCGAAGTTGCTGAGCAGATTAAAAATACCATAATAATATTAAGGTATTTAGATGAACTAGATATATTCTTGAAATTAATTCTAGATTAATTTTGGCAAACCAGTGTTTATGGATTCATAGTTGCTAAAAACAATCTTTGAGATGGTGATAATTCAACCAATTTTACAGGTGAGAAAATAGAACCCAGAATAATTAACTCTGAGTTACCTGAGTGGCCACAACTGTTCTAGTACTTTACTAGTTTTACTTCAAATGTTGATATTATCATAAACAAAAAGAGAGTTTAAGTACTGGGAAGAAAAATCATACATTTTACTGCAAAACCGAATAAAAGGCGACTCAAGATGTCAATTACTTCTCTTCCTGGACATGAATAATTAAGAGTGACCTGTTAATTTATTCTGCATCTTTTGGGTGATATCACCTTTAACATTTTTAATCATCAAAATCTTCATTGTTTCTCGTAATACTAACAATACAGTACTGAGCTCTCTCCACTTCTGCCTTGAAATTGTTTTCTCTGCTTGCTTATATTTTTAATCACACTTTTTACTCCTCCTTAAGCCACTGTAAATTAATGTAAAATTCCTTTTTCTAGTTTTAAAAGTCCTCTTTCAGTGGTTATCAACTTTGAGCCACATTAGGAGAGCCACAGCCATATCCTATATCAAAGTTCCCCTAACAATCTCAGGTCCATTTCTTTTAGACCATACTTTTTCATCTCTGCAATGAAGATGCTGAACTTGACCCCGAAGTACAGTTATTTCTAACACACTGTAATTTTCACCCCTATTTGTCATGAATATTCATTAGTAGGACATGGGATTTTCAGTTAATATGGCCAGTATTACAATTGACCATATTTAACTTCTTCTGAAGAGGTCCATTTTTTCCATAAGATGTTTTAAACTAATCAGTGGAGGAGTGGGGAGATTTCTTCCACCCTACTGAAATTGGAATCAGAATCAACTCCCCCATTTCTCCTTTTGTTATATATTTGTCTCTGTTTATTTAGTGACATTACTGAGTGTCACACTCTGCTGAACACAGAATACAGAAAAGAGACACTCCTTGCGCTCTAGATGAGAAATATTGCAGTGTAATGTAATAGTTACGGGGTTATGTAGCATGTATTACCCAGGTGGTGCAGTGGTAAAGAATCCACCTGCCACTGCAGGAGACTTAAGAGATGGATGTTCGAATCCTGGGTCAGGAAGATTCTCTGGAGTAGGAAATGGCATCCCACTCCAATATTCTTGCCTGGAGAAGCTCATGGACAGAGAAGCCTGGTGGGCTACAGTCCATGGGGTCACAAGGAGTCAGACATGACTGAGAACACACACAGCCTATACTATGGAAGCGTAGAGGGACACCTACTCCCTTGGAGAAACCTGTGGAAGAAACTAGCAAGTGGTTAAGTAAGGAATTATCCAGGAGGAGGGAAAAAAAAAACGTATTTCAAGCAGGAGGAATAGTATGTGCCAATGAATTGCTTAGTGCAAGAAATCCTACATTGCTGGTTCTTGAGAAATGTAGATTGGATAAGAATGATAGGCCGTACCTTCATCCTAAAGGATCTCCTAGGCCTCTAAGGATTTGGGAGATTTTATCCCAAGGATGTGGGAAGCTAATAAAGTTTTTAAGTAGGGAAGCTAACATTAAGATTCAGAGAATACTTTAGCCAAGTTAAAAGCAGGTAGAGAAAGCAGGCTGCTTGAGAATTCAGACAGTGCAGTTGATCCAGACAAATGAAATATAGGCTCTGTGGTAACAAATAAAGAAAGTTCACTTGACAGTTATTGAGGCCTTCATTGCCTTGTGAGGATCTTCAGTTTAGATTCTCTGGGAGGAGGCCATAATAGAATTAGAGAGAGGTCTCACATTTGGCTAGTTTGTGGTGATAATAGATTACTGGAAGAATGGAAAGTCATTTGTCTTTCTTGTTTATATAAGATATCGGTATGATTTCAGCTAATCTTTCTGTATTCCGTATTCAAAGTGATCTCTGTTCATTTCCAAAGCAAACCATTCACTATCAGAGTAATCCAAGGCTGTGTCCTGACCAGTAATGCTGAAGAAGCTGAAGTTGAACAGTTCTATGAAAACCTGTAAGACCTTCTAGAACGAACACCCAAAAAAGATGTCCTTTTCATTAGAGGGGACTGGAATGCAAAAGTAGGAAGTCAAGAAACACCTGGAGTAACAGGCAAATTTTGCCTTGGAGTACAGAATGAAGCAGGGCAAAGGCTAACCGAGTTTTGCCAAGAGAACGCACTAGTCATAGCAAACACCCTCTCCCAACAACACAAGAGAAGACTCTACACGTGGACACCACCAGATGGTTAATACCAAAATCAGATTGGTATTCTTTGCAGCCAAAGACGGAGAAGCTCTATACAGTCAGCAAAAAAAGACTGGGAGCTGACTGTGGCTCAGATCATGAACTCCTTATTGCCAAATTCAGACTTAATTGAAGAAAGTAGGCAAAACCACTAGATCATTCAGGTATGACCTAAATCAAATCCCTTATGATTATACAGTGGAAGTCAGAAATAGATTCAAGGGATTAGATCTGATAGACAGAGTGCCTGATGAACTATGGATGGAGTTTGTGACATTATACAGGAGACAGGGATAAAGACCATCCCTAAGAAAAAGAAATACAAAAAAGCAAAATGGCTGTCTGAGGAGGCCTTACAAATAGCTGTGAAGAGAAGCAAAAAGGAAAGATATACCCATTTGAATGCAAAGTTCCAAAGAATAGTGAGGAGAGATAAGAAAGCCTTCCTCAGTGATCAGTGCAAAGAAATAGAGGAAAACAATAGAATGGGAAAGACGAGAGATCTCTTCAAGAAAACCAGAGATATCAAGGGAACATTTCATGCAAAGATGGGCTCAATAAAGGGCAGAAATGGTATGGGCCTAACAGAAGCAGAAGATATTAACGAGAGGTGGCAAGAATACACAGAAGAACTATACAAAAAGATCTTCATGACCCAGATAATCATATCACAATGGTGTGATCACTCACCTAGAGCCAGACATCCTGGAATGCGAACGAACAAAGCTAGTGGAGGCAATGGAATTCCAGCTGAGCTGTTTCAAATCCTAAAAGATGATGCTGTGAAAGCGCTGCACTCAATATGCCTGCAAATTTGGAAAACTCAGTGGTGGCCACAGGACTGGAAAGGGTCAGTTTTCATTCCAATCCCAAAGAAAGGCAATACCAAAGAATGCTCAAACTACCGCACAATTGCACTCATCTCATGCACTAGTAAAGTAATGCTCAATATTCTCCAAGCCAGGCTTCAACAGTATGTGAACCATGAACTTCCAGATGTTCAAGCTGGCTTTAGAAAAGGCAGAGGCACCAGAGGTCAAATTGCCAACATCTGCTGGATCATCGAAAAAGCAAGAGAGTTCCAGAAAAATATCTATTTCTGCTTTCTTGACTATGCCAAAGCCTTTGACTGTGTGGATCACAACAAACTGTGGAAAATTTTCAAGAGATGGGAATAAGAGACCACCTGACCTGCCTCTTGAGAAATCTAGATGCAGGTCAGGAAGCAAATTAGAACTGGACATGGGACAACAGACTGTTTCCAAATAGGAAAAGGAGTACATCAAGACTGTATATTGTCACCCTGCTTATTTAACTTAGATGCAGAGTACCTCATGAGGAACGCTGGGCTAGAGGAAGCACAAGCTGGAATCCAGATCGCTGGGAGAGATATCAATAACCTCAGATATGCAGATGACACCACCCTTATGGCAGAAAGTGAAGAAGAACTAAAGAGCCTCTTGATGAAAGAGTAGAGTGAAAAAGTTGGCTTAAAGCTCAACATGCAGAAAACTAGACATGGCATCCTGTCCCATCACTTCATGGCAAATAGATGGGGAAACAGTGGAAAGAGTGGCTGACTTTATTTTTTTGGGCTCCAAAATCACTGCAGATGGTGATTGCAGCCATGAAATTAAAAGACGCTTACTCCTTGGAAGGAAAGTTATGACCAACCTAGACAGCATATCAAAAAGCAGAGACATTACTTTGTCAACAAAGGTCGGTCTAGTCAAGGCTATGGTTTTTCCCATGGTCATGTATGGATGTGAGAGTTGGACTGTGAAGAAAGCTGATCGCTGAAGAAATGATGCTTTTGAACTGTGGTGCTGGAGAAGACTCTTGAGAGTCCCTTGGACTGCAAGGAGATCCAACCAGTGCATCCTAAAGGAAATCAGTCCTGAATATTCATTGGAAGGACTGATGTTGAAGCTGAAACTCCAATGCTCTGGCCACCTGATATGGAGAGCTGACTCATTTGAAAAGACCCTGATGCTGGGAACAACTGAAGGCAGGAGAAGAAGGGGACTCAAAGGATGAGATGGTTGGATGGTATCACCGACTCAATGGACATGAGTTTGAGTAAACTTCCGGAGTTGGTGATGGACAGGGAGGCCTGGCATGCTGCAGTCCATGGCACTGTAGAGTCAGACAGGACTGAGCAACTGAAGTGAACTGTGGGATCTAGTTTTCAAAGAACACAAGCACTGTGAATACTCAAATTTTCATTAAAAATCTGTATCTTATCTCACGTTCTGACAAATTTTGATCCCACAGCCCAACAATTTCCATATAAGAAACAGCAACTTCTCATCTGTTACCATAAATAGGGGTAAATAACAGGATTTTTGAAGTTATGTTTTATCTTCTTTCTCTAAATTGTATTTCCTTACTTTTTCCCACCCCGTTACTTTTCCCCTTTTCCTTTACACAAGATTGATAACTTCTGTCAGATATGCCAGGTGAATGTTTTATTTTCCCCTGCATAGCATGGAACCCAGTGTATTAGTTCAGGCTGCCATAGCTAAATACTATGCTGCTGCTGCTAAGTCACTTCAGTCGTGTCAGACTCCGTGTGACCCCATAGACGGAAGCCCACCAGGCTCCCCCGTCCCTGGGATTCTCCAAGCAAGAACACTGGAGTGGGTTGCCATTTCCTTCTCCAATGTGTGAAAGTAAAAAGTGAGTGAAGTCGCTCAGTCGTGTCCGACCCTTAGCGACCCCATGGACTACAGCCTACTGGGCTTAAAAAGCACAACTGGCATTTTCTTTTTTTTTTTTTTGAACAGAGGAAAATTTATGCGTCGAACCTGGACTGGTCACTTATGATAATATACATGCTACAATTCCATTCTCTCCAATCATTCCACCTTCACCCTCTCCCACAGAGTCCCAAAGACTGTTCTAAATGCCTATGTCTCTTTTGCAGTCTCTTATACAGGGTTCAGGTTACCATTTTTCTAAATTCCATATATATGCGTTAATATACGGTATTGATGTTCTTCTTTCTGGCTTACTTCACTCTGTATAATTGGCTCCAATTTCATCCACCTCATTAAAACTGTTTCAAATGCATTCTTTTTGATGGCTGAGAAATTCTCCATTGTGTATATGTATATTTTCTCATAGTTCTAGAGGCTAGAAGTCTAAGGTCCAGGTGCTGACATGATTGGTTTCTGTTAAGAGCTCTACTCCTGGACTAGAGAGGGCCACTTTTTCTCTCTGTCCAGCAGCTGGAATAGGAATTGGATGTTGGTGAAAGGATAACAAGAGAATAAGCAAACTCTGTGGTTCTCTTCTTATAAGGGCACTAATCCCACAAGGAGTGCCCCAGCCCCACCTTCACTAAACCTGCCTCTTTAAAAGGTTCATCTGCAAATGCCATCTCACTGGCGGTCAGGGCTTCAACTGAAAAATTTGAAGGATACAATTTAGTCCATGTTGTTGTTGTTCAGTCATCCAGTCATGACTCTTTAGACTGTAGCACACCAGGCCTCCCTCTCACCATCTCCTGAAGTTTGCCCAAGTCCATGTCCACTGCATTGGTGATAGCATCCAAGCATCTCATCCTCTGATGCCCTCTTCTCCTTCTGCCCTCAGTCTTTCCCAGCATCAGGGACTTTTCCAATGAGTCAGCCCTTTGAATCAGAGGACCAAAGTACTGGAATCATCTGATGAGAACTGTTGACTCACTGGACTGAGTAAATCAACCACCCAAGAACAGTTAAGAATTTTTCAATTTAGAGTTTATAACCAATAGTTATTATGAAGGTTGGTTCTTGGTAATAAAATGAATAGTCTATATTAGTTTATTAATTTTTTATAGTTTTGAAAAAATTTTCAATATACAAACAGGCCAGTGATTCCTTATTTACAAAACAACCATTTAACACATGATAGCACACAGATAGTTTAAACCTGATTCATTATTTTATGACCATATTGACTTCAGTAGTAACAAATTTTCTTAAACATAATTATGTAGTTTCTGGAAGATGGGTTAAATGATGAAAAAATGGGCGACCATGAACACACCCTTTAATTTCATTTCTAAACTGGTGCTTCATTCTGTAGATAATATCTTGGATGTCCTCTTTTGATAAGTACATGGGTAACTGTCTAGACAGACGTACTGCTTCTCCCTGTGAAGAGAAAGCCATACATTTTACTGTGATATACCTGAAGCAGAAAACAGGGTTTTACTGGCAAATAGGAAGACAGAAAATTGATTATATTCTTTAATTATTCACTCACTCAACAAATATTTACTAAACAACAATTATGTGCTAGTCACTGTTGTAGGTTCTACAAATACAGCAGAGAACAAGAAAAGCAACATCCTTGCTCTTCTGAAACTGACATTCCAGTGCAGAGAAGCAGAAAGTTAAAAAGACAACCTCAGGCGACGAGTTGACTCACTGGAAAAGACTCTGATGCTGGGAAGGACTGGGGGCGGGAGGAGAAGGGGACGACAGAGAATGAGATGGCTGGATGGCATCACCACCTCGATGGACTTGAGTTTGAGTGAACTCCGGGAATTGGTGATGGACAGGGAGGCCTGGTGTGCTGTGATTCATGGGGTCGCAAAGAGTCGGACACAACTGAGCGACTGAACTGAACTGAACTGAGGGGGTGGAGTGGAGTGGGAAATGGGAGGGAGGCTCATGAGGGGCTCAGACGGCAAAGCGTCTGCCTGCAGTGCGGGAGACCCGGGTTCCATCCCTGGGTTGGGAAGATCCCCTGGAGAAGGAAATGGCAACATACTCCAGTACTCTTGCCTAGAAAATTCCATGGATGGAGGAGCCTGGTGGGCTACAGTCCATGGGGTTGCAAAGAGTCGGACACGGCTGAGCGACTTCCCTTTCACTTTCATGACTCATTCATGTTGATGTATGGCAGAAACCAACACAAGATTGTAAAGCAATTATCTTCCAATTAAAAATAAATAAATTTTTTAAAATACAAAATTTCAGCAAGTAACTGCACAAAATTAAACTGAGTAATGTGATATAGAGTATAGGGAAAGTTTCCTCCAGGTGACATTTAAACAGCTTTTCCTCTTGTTAAACAGATAACAAACCTTATAGGATTTCAAAATCATTTACTATTTTATTAAGAAAAGAGTTAAGTACCTTAAAATCTAACCAATCTACATAAGCTAATAATACATACCTCTAAATAACTTATCACTTTGCGAGGTCTACATTCATAAACTTCCTTTGCATTTTTGTTTAATATTGCATTAAGGATTTCTTTTAAATCCATCACTCCATAGAATGGAAGGCAATTAGCCATTCCTTCTATTTCCAAGTAGTTTTCAGCAATGGAAACTCCTAAAAGAAAAAAAAAATAATAAAAACTATATAGTTAAATTTTGTTTAAACTGTATTCCAGAAAATGTCTAAGAAAAAACAAAATCACTGTTAAAATATTTGGTGAACATTCATTAGAATCTAATATTGTCGGGAAAAGTTTTGTTCCCTAGTTGAAGAACAAATAATAATTTCCCATAGGATTTCACATTCACATTAAGTCATAAATACTCAAAGGAACCACATGTACTTTATATAATTTAATCTCAGATATTATTGTTCTGTTCCCTACATTTGTTTAGAACATTTCTTACTTTGGAGAGAAAATGGAGTCCCATGATATTATTAAAATAAAACTGGTTTAAATGTTTTAACAACTGTTGCTATTCAAATTCTATCCTACGTTTAATATCTAAAAGCCTGAATTATTTTGAAGATTAGTTTATCTTACAAGTTATTATAAAAATATATTAAGTTATTTTTTTCCAGCTTTACTTAGATATGTTTGACACATAACACTGTAAATTTAAAGTGCACAAAGTGTTGATAAATATACATATAAGCCACAAAATGATTACCACTATAGCAACTTATTAATATATTAGCAGTTTGAGGAAATGAAATACTCATGTTTAGTTTTTAGAATAATGTTTAAATCTGACATATCTATTATTTGAACTTCCCAAGCATCAAATTTAGTTTCAGAACACATTTTATGATTTTTAGAAAATAGCAAAGATTTGGGTTTTTTGGCTCTATCTGTGTAACAGTATTCTTAATATTGCAGACCACAAAATGTTACCTATAAGAAAAAGGGATAGTCCAATGTTGGATAAGCTATCAAAGGGAAAATTTTAAAAGAGGAGTGATGTAGCTTGAAGAGTTTCAGGTCCTGAGATGAACCCATTCCTAACCTGCCTTTTACAGACTAGTTCCTTGACCTGAATGGCAGATGCACTGGTGGTATAATAAACAGAGCAGGCATCCTAATGTTCCTCCCAGGAAACAACTGTAGAACAATATAAGAAGATACATAATCAAGTGTTCAGGGATAAAATACAGAGTTCAGTGAAGGGAGACAAAATGAGAATCTAAGCAACCATCCGAACTTAAATGGGACTTGAAACAGGGATTAGATAGGCAAAGAGGAAGTAGCAGAATATTCCAGTAAACATCTTTTTATATATATACAGATAGTAAAATTTACCAGTCAAGAGACTTTCATTATTGCTAGTTCTATATTATTTGCAGTATGATTAGACTGAAACATCTAATACTGACTACATGAATGCAGGAAAATTTTGTGGATATGGGTAAAAATTGCTGTGCGTGCTTAGCTGCTCAGTTGTGTCACTTTTTGTAAGCCCATGGACTGTAGCCCACCAGGCTCTTCTGTCCATGGGGATTCTCCAGGCAAGAATACTGGAGTGGGTTGCCTTGCCCTCCTCCAGGGTATCTTCCCAACCCAGGGATTGAAGCCAGGTCTTCTGCATTGCACTTGGGTTCTTTACCATTTTGAGTCACCAGAGAAGCTGGGGTAAAAAGTATATGGAAACAAATGAGGAAATTGAACAATATGTTAATCTCTGTGTTTGCAGAATATAGATAAGGAAAACAAGAGACATTGAAAATCATGTTAAAGAAGTTTCCATAAAATTCTGTGAAATGCTTCCCAATTTTCTGAAAATAATAAGTGGTCTGACAAGCTTGCAGTTCCCCAAATGGGTAATTCTTACTGATACAGAACAAAAGCTGTTCTCATTAACAAATTTCTTTAAGGTCACATTAAGAATCTGTTTCCTTAAAGCCATATGTATTCTTCCTCTCTTTCAAGTGCTTTTATCCAAAGATGTTTTCTGGCAACTGGCAAACTGCTGATCAAAAGTTAGTCCAATACAGTAAAACTCACTAAAAGACTTGAGAAACAGTCTTTTAAAAAAATGACAAAAAATAATGAAGGAAAAAACAGCTAAAAAAAATGAATAAAGGAAACATGAATATTTTTACCTTGATCTGTTACAGAGAAGAGAAACAATGCTGATGATAATCTGAGTAAATTCCACTCAGGTCAGTTTGCAGATGACTAGCTTATTCATTTTTATATCTTTGGTGCCATGCAAAGTACCCCACATTTATAGGACTTTTAAAAACACTATTTACAAGTTAAGAGCTGATTGCGTCCCTGAAACAGAAACTTATTGGGTAACTCAAAAACAAACATGCTCCTGAAACAGACAGGCTAATTATCCTAACTTAAACAAAAATTGTTGTGATAACATCTTTCATGAAAAAAAAAAGTACTTGCAATGACAAGCCACTCCAGTACTCTTGCCTAGAAAATCCCATGGACAGAGGAGCCTGGTAGGCTGCAGTCCGTGGGGTCGCTACGAGTCGGACACGACTGAGCGACTTCACTTTCACTTTTCACTTTCACTCATTGGAGAAGGAAATGGCAACCCACTCCAGTGTTCTTGCCTGGAGAATCCCAGGGACGGGGGAGCCTGGTGGGCTTCCGTCTATGGGGTCACACAGAGTCGGACACGACTGAAGTGACGCAGCAGCAGTAGCAGCAGACTAAGAAAAAAATATCTTGCTACACACATAAACTCCTTGATTCATACTTTAAATAAATTTTTAAATGTCAGAAGCCCTGAGGAAAAAAGGATTTCTAGGAGGACCTAAAAAATTAGTATAAGTGTAAGTCACTCTGTCGTGCCTGACTCTATGTGACCCCATGGACTGCAGTCCACCAGGCTCCATCTGTCCATGAGATTTTCCAGGCAAGGATACTGGAGTGGGTTGCCATTTCCTTCTCCAGGGGATCTTCCCGACCCAGGGATTGAATCCGGGTCTCCTGCACTGCAGGCAGATTCTTCACCGACTGAGCTACAAGGGAGGAGGTGCTGGAGAATGGGAAGAGAAGAGAAAATTTAAACACATACCACTGGCACGTACTATGCTAACTGATCTTCATGAAGTAAATATATCAATTTTAATAGGAAATCAACATAAATTAAGAGCTAGGTTTTAAAGGCAGATTGCTTGGGTTCATATCCTGGTTCTATCATTAATTCTGTATACTTAAGCAAACTAAATTTCTCCTGTCTTGATTTTTCTAACTGTAAAAAATGTGCACAGTAACAGAACCATAGGCCTTTAGAAAGATCAAATTAATTAATACATGTAATACTTATAGACTAGTGACATGCACATAATAATTATTAGCTGCTACTGACATGGAAACATTGAGGCCAACTGATTTTCCCTACAACATGTATTTAAATGGCAGATTTGGGACCTGAACTAACTCTTTACTCCAAATCTAAATATCCAGGATTGAGGTAGGGGGTAATAAGTTCTGAGTTCAGTTCAGTCGCTCAGTCGTGTCTGACTCTGCGACCCCATGAATCAGCACGCCAGGCCTCCCTGTCCATCACCAACTCCTGGACTTCACTCAAACTCAGGTCCATCAAGTCGGTGATGCCATCCAGCCATCTCATTTTCTGTCGTCCCCATCTCCTCCCACCATCAGAGTCTTTTCCAGTGAGTCAACACGTCGCATGTGGTGGCCAAAGTATTGCAGCTTCACCTTTAGCATCAGTCCTTCCAATGAACACCCAGGATTGATCTCCTCTAGAATGGACTGGTTGGATCTCCTTGCAGTCCAAGGGACTCTCAAGAGTCTTCTCCAGCACCACAGTTCAAAAGCATCAATTCTTCGGTGATCAGCTTTCTTCACAGTCCAACTCACATCCATACATGACCATGGGAAAAACCATAGCCTTGACTAGATGGACCTTTGTTGGCAAAGTAATGTCTCTGCTTTTTAATATGCTATCTGTTAAAAGTTCTGAGTAGGTTTTCTTAAAACTGCTAGTCAATAAAATTCAAGTATGGAAAACCAAAGCATTTTCTGTATATATCCTATTTCATGGTTTTGTATATAATTTTTATTTTCTCTTCATGTCTCAGTAAATCATTCCTTTAAAATTTTTCTGCATTGTTTTGTTTTTCTACAATTTGCCCATGGGAAGTTTAGGGGCGAGTGGGCCAGGGGACAGTGGAATCATTTGTCCTGGAACTTTTGTGCCTCTTTTTCTGCATTGTTTTGTTTTTCCACACTTTGCCCATGGGAAGTTTAGGGGCAAGTGGGCCGGAGGACAGTGGAATCATTTGTCCTGGAAATTTTGTGCCTTTTGATACCAGACAGAAGGCAAAGTAACTGGACCAGATTGGCCAGCATTTGCAGAAGGATTCCTTACCACTAGTGCCACCTGGGAAGCAGGGGTAGATAGAGCAGAGACAGTTAAGTATGTTAAGTAAATAAGTAAGTTAAGTATGTTTCATAGTTTAAACTATGAAAGAACAGAGAAGGGGCCAGTCAGGAAAACTGAAGTCTCCTAGCCAGATGAATTTTCCTTTTTCTCCTCACCTGGTGAATTTCCATAGCAAACAAACAGTATTATAACAGGCTTTTCAGCAAAGCCTGGACCATAAAGAAGGCTGAGCACCAAAGAACTGATGCTTTTGAAATGTGGTGTTGGAGAAGACTCTTTGAGAGTCTCTTGGGCTGCAAGGAGATCAAATTGGTCAATCTTAAAGGAAATCAACACTGAATATTTACTGGAAGGACTGATGCTGAAGTTGAAGCTCCAATACTTTGGCCACCTGATGTGAAGAACAGACTCACTGAAAAAGACCCTGATGCTGGGAAAGACTGAAGGCAGGAGGAGAAGGGGACAACAGAGGATGAGATGGTTGGATGGCATCACCGACTCAATGGACAAGAGCTTGACTAAACTCCGGGAGCTGCTGATGGACAGGGAAACCTGGCGTGCTGCAGTCCATAGGGTTGCAAAGAGTCAGACATGACTCAGCAACTGAACTGAACTCAACTGATAGCAAAGCCATGGAAAAAAATCATTCACTCTCCAAACAGTAAGACTGTTGTTGTTAGATAACTCATTGGGAAAACAAGTATATCATTTTATAGAAAAGAAAAAGAGATGTCCAATTTTGTTAGCTGATTCCAGTATTCTACATGTTTATTTCTGCTTCATCAGCTAAGGAGTATTTAATAATTTAGTTAAGACACAGCAGGCAGTATGCATGTTGTGACAAAGGATGGCAAAAATTATAGTTGCTGGTTAGTCATGGAAATGCTAAACACAAAGCAACAGACTGAAAGAGATGCCAAACTTGCTTGTTTCAGGCAGAAGTGACCTTTTGGAAATACACTGTTTTTATACAGCTGACATTATACTTTTGGTGAGACAAAAACATACCATCATATCTGTAAACTTTGAAACCCGAAAGTAACTTTTGGAACAAGATTTATTTTTCTGATTCGGGAAATATTAAACCACAGTATCATACCTGGTATCAATTTTATCTTGAAACCATTTGCTGTAAGACGAGGATCGGACAGGTAAATTGATCCACTGTACCTTTGGTCATCTGCTGTCATTTTATGTAAAATCTCTAAATAATGGGATCCATTAAAAAGACTGAAAAAGAAATTATGGCCCTTTAACTTCTTAAATATTTACAGTGAAATAAGAGAATTTATGGAAAAAAGTTAACCTGAAGGCCCTTTAAAAAGTATTATCAGTAACCAAAATACAATGGTGTAAGGAGCCCTGTGAGAAACTCCACTGCTTTTACATTTGTTTAACGCTTCATAGACCTACCACATACAGTGTACAGAAAGGAAGAACAGACACAAAAGCCAGTTTCTATCTTCTACAACTTTACAAACTAAATGTGAAATTTTAAAAGTGCTCTTTCGATATAATACAAATGAAAACTTTATTTATAAATAATGCCACTTTATACCTTAATTTACACAGATACAATATACTGTCAAGTTATTGATGCAGTCCACCTTGCATAATATTCTGTCGTTAGTCAAGGCTTCTTCAATAAGAAGATAAGCATGTAACCTTTTCTCCCAGGAACTTAAAAATTTAATAATTCAGGACTTCTAAGAGATTTCTCTTGTATACTATAGGCATGATATGTTTGCCAAAGGTGGCCTATGACATGGTTCTGAGTGGTAAAAGCATTAAACAAAATTTTGAGGTGGTGAAAGATTATCTAGGGCAGAAATTAACCTTTCATGTTGGTTTTAGGCCTGCTCAGGGTGCTTCATAACATGTTATTCACAATAATGTCTCTGTGGACACCCACCATATGGTAGGTGTGTAAGGCACTGTTCTACATTCTGTCTGGTGCAGAATGATAAGCTGCTACTTGTTCATTAAAATCCTGAACTCCTTGAAAAAGTAAATGGATAATGTCTTTGCTTATCACCTGTGAAAGGCTGAGGAGTGCAGATGCCACAGAGAGGAGAACTTTGGCTCTATAGGGGAGGTGCTCTGTCTGGTGCAACCCAATATTCAGGAGACCAACCTGAGAGCTGACAGTGGCAGGCTGTGGTGGTGATGATGACACTGTGGAAAGCAGTGGCGCAGGATCCAGAGTCACTGTCAAGACTGGAATCCATACACACCATGCATATACTGACTGTGTGAACCGTGGTAAGCCACTTGACGTTTCTGTTCTTGTTTCCTTATTAAAATGTGGATGCCTCTCATTAGGCTATTGTGAAGGTAAGATCATGAAAGCAAAAAGCTTAGTGAAGTTCCTATCATATAGGAAGAGCGTGATAAATATTAGCCATTGTTGTTATTATTATGGAGCTCTTACTTTGTATTTTATAGACCTCTAAATTATTCTGTTGAGAGAGAAACTATACAACCTGCGTCAGAAATCTGATGCAGAAACAGTCCAACACATAATTATCCTATTTATGACTCAGTTTTTAAAAACTTATGATGGGGATGTCACATTTCAGAAGGGAAAAGAATTTTGAATGAAGCTTTGCTGCTATTCAAATATGAAAGATTATTCTCAGGCTGTATGGACCCAAATAATAATTTTAATGTAATTTTTAATCTTTGTCATGTATTTTAATAATTTTAATGTATTATAACAATATCATAAAGAAAAATATTTTCAAAAACCTGTAATTTGTACAAGCACAAAAAGATTTTTGATGTAAATGAAAATTTACAAACATCATTCAGAAAAGCAATCGAGTATAAAATCTGAAATACACTCTAGCTCTTAAGGGAAGAGAGAGAAAAGTACTGTCAAATTTTGTAATTGTTTTAATTAAACCTAAGGGTTCATTCTAAAGGAGATCAATCCTGGGTGTTCATTGCAAGGACTGATGCTAAAGCTGAAACTCCAATACTTCGGCCACCTCATGAGTTGACTCACTGGAAAAGACTCTGATGCTGGGAAGGGATTGGGGCTGGGAGGAGAAGGGGATGACAGAGAATGAGGTGGCTGGATGGCATCACCGACTCGATGCACATGAGTTTGAGTGAACTCCGGGAGTTGGTGATGGACAGGGAGGCCTGGCGTGCTGTGATTCATGGGGTCGCGGAGAGTCGGACACGACTGCGCGACTGAACTGAACTGAACTGGACTGAAGGGTGTATTAATTCTTCCAAATTCTCCCTTTCACAGTTTCCTAAGTCAGTTCAAAGAGAATACTGTGAAAGACACTGGACTTTAGTTACTGTGATTACTACTGCAGTGTTCTCTTTAAACTGGCTTCGGAAATTGTCAAAGGAAGAATTTTAAAAAATTAATATACCCTTAGGTTTAATTAGAAGTTAAAAAATTTGACAGTACTTTTCTCTCTCTTCCCTTAAAAAGAGCTAGAGTGTATTTCAAATTTTATACTCAAAGACAGCTTTATCAAATGTTTTTCTGTTTCTAGCCCTGTTTTTCTTTCTGGAGGAAGTGTCTGTAACACAAGGGTTTGAATACATTTTTAAAATGAGTTTTGATTTATTTCTGTACGTTCTGATACAGAACTTTGTTCTACAAAACAAACTCACATCTTTTAAATTTTAGGTAACCTCCTTTATCATAACTTCTCCCTATGTTAAGGCTAAAAAAAGAAATATTAAGTATAAAAAAGTGAAATGTTAGTATTTTAGTTAATAGCTCTTTGTTTTATGAGAAAACAGTTTGTTCATGTAGGATATGAATAGGAAATACTGCATTTTATAATCTATACTAATATTAGTGCAGGCAATAATCATCTGTGGATAAAACCATTATGGAAAAGTTAACTGGGAACTTTAAGGTGGAATGTCAGGTTGTCAGTAGCTCATTTCAGTTCAGTCGCTCAGTTTCTGACTCTGCGACCCCACGGACTGCAGCACGCCAGGCTTCCCTGAACCCAGTGATGAGTGCCTTTTGATGTGATGAAATATGAAGCACATAGCATCACCTATTAAACAGTCTTACCAGAAAGTATAATCTAAATCTATTCAATCCTCCTGAACTAATATCCACTTAAAAATGGGAGAGGGAAAAACAAGTTAAACATCACCACAAGGAAACAAGACAGATAAACAGAGACAATGGGATATTCCAACAAATAAGTGACTAAGTATCCACAATAAGTTAATGGTATGATACTAGAAAAGATTTAAAATACATAACAAAATGTAGTGGCTGGACCTGGGTTAGATGTAAATTAAACTTAATAATCCAAAAAATACAAAAATACATTTTAAGACAAGGAGAGACAATCCCAATGAATTAGTATTGTGTAGCGTATGAAAAAAGGCATTGTAGCTAGGTAAGAAAATGGCCACTTTAGTGATAGACTGAAAACTCTTTTAGGTGGGAATCATTCTAAATCCTTTAGTAAAAGGAAAAACATACATGGGCATATATAAATATCAAGGACAGAGAGAGGAAATGTGGGAAAACCTTGATAACTATTGATATAGGCAATCATTTAATTCTATGCTGGTATATGTCTGAAATGTTAAAACAAAGACTACACAATAAAGAAGTGCCATGGCAATCCAATGTCAGAATTACCCTGGGGAAGTTACCAATGTACGGGTGGTGGGGGACTGAGCTTACTATTTATTAAGTGCAGAAGTAAACTACCTAGAATATTCTAAAATTATTTAAAAGCAATTAATTCTACTAAATATTAGAAATCAAATTATACAATTTCTTTAAATAAATACCACTTTTCCATATTAGGAAATTCAACTTTTCACCTTCAATTTCAATTAGTAAATGTTTTTAAGGGTAAAAAAAAAATATTACTTCACCATACCTCTCTGTTAATATAATTGGTTTTTCCAGTGGCTCTGCAGGAAGTTTGTGATTCTCAAGAAGTCTTTTAAATAGCAGAGCTTCTTCCACTCTATATGGATTTAACAGCATTATCTCTGTTTTGGATGTAATTAGCCATGCGTCAGGAAACTTGAGATTGTGGATCAAGCAAAATTCGTCCTTTTCTTCTAAGTCAAATTTCTTCTGTGTATCAAAATTCTTTTTTAAGTTTTCCATAGAGAAGGGGATCTGAACTATTTTAATGTTTTGGTTCTTTTTTTTTTCAATTTGGGCCTGAAAGAGCTCATCAAGTTTTGGCTGATTAGATAGCGAAGTTTTCAACTTGTGCTTCTGTGCCAAACTCCAAACGCTGGTGGGTTTCATCCTTTTTTTGCTATCTTTTAATGATACTTGTGACTCCTGTTCAATGGCTCTCTTGATTTGCTTATTGTATCTTTCCAAGTCTTTAGTAGCTTTCTCTTCATATCTGTGAATAGATATAAAAATGATCTAATAAAGTCATAATGAGAAATATATTAACCATCTGAAGTATATGTTATAAAAAACAAAGAGATGCCATTCCAGGCACAGTAATGCAAAGGGGCTCATATGGCACTAACCCACCCATATATAACCATAAGCTGTGAACAAAATAAAGAAATCAACTATTCAATACAGGCACTGAAGAGTACTGAAAAGTAAGAGAATTTGGAACGGATTCAACCCTTGAAGAGATCCACATTTATACCACTTTTAACCAGACGCAGTTCCCCAGCATTATGAGAGAATAGCAAGACCTCAGTCAGAAAGCTGAACTCATAATAGACTTGAGTCATCAGAGCATAGAACCCCCTGATTCAAAAACAACTGGAAATTGAGGGAGAAAATCTCAAAAATCCTACGTGTGAGAATCTAGAGGAAAGTAAGCACTTGACCATAAATGAACTAAACAGAGATTTCAATAACTGCCTGCTCCTGCGGCAAAAAAAAAAAGAGTTTGGAACTTAAGTTTCACATAATTAAATGACTCGGAAAACAGTTTGTGCTTTCAATTAAAATTGGAGAAGGGCTACTTCTTAGGGAAAAAAACACACAACTATATTCTAGAACTAAGGAAGTTGCCCTAAGACTAACAGCAAAATTTAAAGTCTTTGCCTAAAGGAAGTATAAAACAAAGCCTCCCCAAGCTCTAGGTGACCTGTCAGTAACTTAACTGTGTGGTAGAACAAAACCCAATGTTTCAGAAGATAACAGAACCCAGAGTTTCTGCAACATATCATCAAAAATGTCCATTATACAAGCAAAAGATAACACTCAAGCAATAAAACAGGACAGTGTGAGTTATGGGAAAGAGAAAAAATGAAGAGCAGAAACCATCTTCAAGATGACATAGATGTTTGAATTTCAAACAGAAATTTTTAATAGATTTTTGACAGACAAGTCCATGGTAGAGAGTTTTGACAAAACATGGTTCACTGGAGAAGGGAATGGCAAACCACTTCAGTATTCTTGCCTTGAGAACCCCATCGGTGAATGAAAAGGCAAAAAGATGTAACACCGGATGATGAGCCCTCCAGGTCGACAGGTGTCCAATATGCTACTGCGGAAGAGGGGAGAAATAGTTCCAGAAAGAATAAAGAGGCTGGACCAAAGCGGAAATGATGCTCCATGTAGACGTGTCTGTTGGTAAACTCTGATACTGTAAAGACTGCATAGGTATTTGGAATGTTAGGTCAATGAATCAGGGCAAATTGCACGTGGTCAACCAGGGCTTCCCTGGTAGCTCAGCTGGTAAAGAATCCACCTGCAATGTAGAAGACCTGGGTTTGATCCCTGGGTTGGGAAGATCCCCTGGATAAGGGAAAGGCTACCCACTCCAATATTCTGGCCTGGAGAGTTTCACCGACCGTATAGTCCACGGGGTCACAAAGAATCAGACATGACTGAGTGACTTTCACAAGCAGGCGATGGCAAGAGTAAACATCAACATTTTAGGAATCAGTGAACAAAAATGGACAGGAATAGGTGAATTTAATTCAGATGACCATTGTATCTACTACTGTGGCCAAGAATCCCTGAGAAGAAATGGAGTAGCCATCATAGTCAACAAAAGAGCTCAAAATGCAGTAGTATTTGAGTGCAATGTCAAAAATGACAGAATGATCTTAGTTCATTTCCAAAGCACACAATTCAGCATCACAGTACTCCAAGTCTATGCTCCAACCACTATGCAGAAGAAGCTGAAGTTGAACAGTTCTATGAAGACCTACAAGACCCTCTAGAACACCAAAAAAAATGTCCTTTTCATAATAGGGAACTAGAATGCAAAAGGAGGAAGTCAAAAGATACCTGGAGTAACAGGCAAGTTTGGCCTTGGAGTACAAAACGAAGCAGGGCAAAGGCTAACACAGGTTTGCCAAGAGAATACACTGGTTATAGCAAACACCCTCTTCCAACAACACAAGAGACAACTCTACACATGGACATCCCCAGATGGTCAATACTGAAAAAAGACTGATTATGTTTTTTGCAACAAAGACTGAGAAGCTCTTACAGTCAGCAAAATCAAGACTAGGTGCTGACTGTGGCTCAGATCATGACCTCCATATTGCAAAATTCAGACTTAAATTGAAGAAAGTAGGGAAAACCACTAGGCCATTCCGGGATGACCTAAATCAAATCCCTTATGATTATACAGTGGAAGTGACAAATAGATTCAAGGGATTAGATCTGACAGAATGCCTGAAGAACTGTGGATGGAGGTTCATAACATTGTAGAGGAGGCAGTGATTAAAACCATCCCAAAGAAAAAGAACTGCAAAAAAGGAAAGCGGTTGTTTGAGAAGCCCTTACAAACAGCTGAGAAAAGAAGTGAAAGGCAAAGAGAAAGGGAAAGATATACCCAGCTGAATGCAGAGTTTCATAGAATAGCAAGGAGAGATTAAAAAAAGATTTCTTAAATGAACAATGCAAAGAAATAGAAGAAAACAACAGAATGGGAAACACCACAGATCTCTTCAAGAAACTCAGAGATATCAAGGGAACATTTCATGCAAAGATGGGTACAATAAAGGACAAAAACTGTATGGACCTAACAGAAGCAGAAGATATTAAGAACAGGTGGCAAGAATACACAGAACTATACAAAAAAGATCATCATGACCCAAATAACCATGATGATGTGATCACTTATCTACAGCTAGACATCCTGGAGTGTGGGCCTTAGGAAGCATCACTACGAACAAAGCTAGTGAAGATGATGGAATTTCAGCTAAGCTATTTCAAGTCCTAAAAGATGATGCTGTGAAAATGCTGCTCAATATACCAGCAAATTTGGAAAACTCAGCAATGGCCACAAGACTGGAAAAGGTCAGTTTTCAGTCCAATCCCAAAGAAAAAGGCAATGCCAAAGAATGCTCAAACTACTGTACAATTGTGCTCATTTCACATGCTAGCAAAGTAATGCTCAAAATCGTTCAAGCTAGGCTTCAACAGTACGTGAACCAAGAACCTCCAGATGTACAAGCTGGATTTAGAAAACGCAGAGGAACCAGAGATCAAATTGCCGACATCCACTGGATTACAGAGAAAGCAAAGGAATTCCAGAAAAACATCTACTTCTGCTTCAATGATTATGTTAAAGTCTTTGACTGTGTGGATCACAACAAACTGTGGAAAATTCCTGAAGAGATGACCTTACCTGCCTCCTGAGAAACCTATATGCAGGTCAAGAAGCAACATTTAGAACTGGACACAGAATAACGGACTGGTTCCAAATTGGGAAAGGAGTACGTCAAGGCTGTATACTGTCACCCTTTTTATTTAAGTTCTATGCAGAGTACATCATGAGAAATGCTGGGCTAGAGGAAGCACAAGCCGGAATCAAGATTGCCAGAAGAAATATCAACAACCTCAGATATGCAGATGACACCACCCATATGGCAGAAAGTGAACAGGAACTATCAAGCCTCTTGATGAGGGTGACAGAGGAGAGTGAAAAAGCTTAAAACTCAGCGTTCAAAAAATGAAGATCATGGCATCCTGTCCCATCACTTCATGGCATCCTGTCCCATCACTTCATGGCAAACAGATGGCGAAAAAGTGGAAACAGTGGCAGATTTTATTCTCCTGGGCTCCGAAATCACTGAAGACAGTGACTGCAGCTATGAAATTCAAAGCCCCTTGGAAGAAAAGCTATGACAAACCTACTCAGTATATTAAAAAGAAGTGACATCACATTGCTGACAAAGGTCTACATAGTCAAAGCTATGGCTTGACTCAGGTAGATTATGATAAATTAAGGATGTACAATATATTCCCTAAAGCAAAAAATCTGGCAAAGCCAATAAAGGAATTTAAAATTAAATTCATGTAACCCTAAAGAGGCTGTCTCTCTCCCAAAACAAGGAGGAACAGAAACAAAACTGAGAAAGAACAGGAAAACTGGTAGACCAAAACAAAACCGTTATCAGTTACATTACACAGACTATTGTATTTAAAAGTCAGAGACCATCAGACAGAATTTGAAAAGCAAAATTCAGAGATGCAAAGGTGTGGCCAACAAAGTACAGTAGGAAGATCCTCAGCTTATCTCCTCCCATACATGTGTGCTAAGTCACTTTAGTCATGTCTGATTGTTTGCCACCCCATGGACTGTAGCCTACCAGGCTCCTTTGTCCATGGGATTCTCCAGGCAAGATACACTGGATTGGGTTGCCATGCCCTCCTCCAGAAGATCGCCTGCCACAGGCACAACAAAATTACAAGTATAGTCCATGGGGTTGCAAAGAGTCAGACACGACTGAGTGACTAATACACACACACACACACACACACACAAACACAGAGTAATTATCAATTAGAATGAACTAAAGACCAGCAGAGATTTTCTACAACTAAAGACAGAAAGAAGTAACCACAATGGCATGGGTAGGAGGAATAGGCATGGTATAATCAAGACCCTTAACCCTGGAATATGTGTACGCTCAGTCACTAAGTCATGTCCGACTCTTTACCATCCCATGGACTGTGGTCTTCTGTCTATGGGATTTTCCAAGCAGGAATATTGTGAGTGTATTGCCATTCCCTCCTCAAAGGGATCTTCCCCACCCAGGAATCGAACCTGCGTCCCCTGCACTGGTAGGTGGATTCCTTACCACTGAGCCACCAGAGAAGCTGTGATCCCCGGAGTAGGAGACCCACAAACAGGAGGATAATATTCATCACATAAGAAGCATAGGCTCCAAGCTCCACATAGGGATCCCTAGCTCAAGGGCCTGCACCAGGAAGAGAGGCCCAGAATGTATGGCTCTGAAGGTTAGTGGGGCTTACTTTCAAGAAAGCCAGAGGGCTGACAGAAATAGATTCCACTCTAAAATGGCACGTACAAAATCTCACATACTCCAAGATCCAGGGCAGAAGTCGCAATGTGAAAGGAGCTGGGTCGGACAGACAGTTTGAAAGTAAAGGAATGAAAAGATAAACCGTGCAAATTGTAAGCATAAAAAAGAACAGCTAACAGAAATCAATTTCAAAACAAGAAATAATATCACAGATAAAGAAGAACATGCTATAATCACAAACGGGTTCATTAGGAAGGTAAACCAATCACAAATATGCATGGATCTAAGAAAAGAGTTTCAAATTATGAGAAGCAAAAACTTACAGATCTAAAGGTAGAGACGCATCCAGAATCACAGTTGGGGACCTGAATGCCCCTCCTTTAGGAAATGACAGACCAAAATACAAAAATCAGTAAAGCCTTAAAAACATTTTAGTGATAGTACCAACTATCTTAATTGTCACTTTAGCACACTACATCTAACTATAGAATTCAGATTCTTTTTAGATGTTTATTCTTCAAGATATGCTGCTGGGCTTGATTCTTAATAAATTTCAAAATATTTAAATCTAACAGCATTTTACCTGTCTGTGATAAAGTTAATTAGAAATTAGTGGGCTTCCCAGGTGGCACAGTGGTAACAAATCTGCCTGCCAATGCAGGAGACAAAAAAGATGCAGGTTCAATTCCTGGGTCGGGAAGATCCTGAGGTAGGAAATGGCAACTCACTCCAGTATTCTTGCCTGGAAAATCCCATGGATGGAGGAGCCTGGCAGGCTACAGTCCAAGAGGTAACAAAGAGTAAGACATGACTAAGCACTCAGCACACACAGCACAGCAATATGATATTTAGAATAACTCCAAATATTTGGAAACTAAACAACACAGCTTAATTCATAATGTCCAGAATCTGGAAAGAACACAATTTTCATCAGCTGGAGACTGAGAAAACAAACTGTGGTACATATGCTCACACAACTGAGTACTATTTATCGACCAAAAAGAATAAAGTATATGGATACATTCAACAAACCTGAATGAAAACCTCAAAAACATTTTGCTGGGGGAAGCTGGACACAAAGGAGTAGTATCATTATGATTTTATACATAAGAAGTTCAAGTACTGGCAAAACCAAACTAATGTGACGGAAATCAAAATAGTGGCTGCAAGTGGTGACTGGTTTGTAGGTGACCTTAAAGAACCTTCTGGGCTGAAGGAGATGTTCTATATTTTGTTTGTGGTGGTGGTTTCATTGGTGTGCACACGTGAAAACGCACTGAACTATCTACATGCAGTTCAGACCTATGCACTTCACTGCATCTAAATTTAAACCAGTTTTAAAAACCATTTAAGGTACAGGAAACTAAAAAGGAAAAAAAAAAAAGGAAAGAATTAAATAAAACAGTAAGGAGTCAATTTCAGATCTGAAGAATTCCTTAAATATGTGGTGTAATATCAACATAGAAGAAACGATGCTCTGAGCACAACAAAACTTACACATACTTAGTAATTATATTGTTTAGTCACTAAGTCATGTCCTACTCTTGCAGCCCCACAGACTAGCCCACCAGGCTCGTCTGAACATAGGATTTCCCAGGCAAGAATAGTGGAGTGGGTTGCCATTTCCTTCTCCTGGGGCTCTTCCCAGCCAAGGAATCAAAGCCACTTCTCCTGCATTGTGCAGGAGGATTCTTTAACATTGAGCCACTATGGAAGCCCTAGTAATTATATACTAATAAAATTAAGGTCAGTCTAATAGTAACACTCAAAATAAAAATTCTATGATTAAATTTATAAACTTATAGTTTTATACCCAAATGTTAATTTTTTCAGTTACTATTTCTCATTTTAGAGTTAGCAAAAAGAAGTTCAAATAAACTGAACACAAAGGTCCAAAATAATGGACCTTTTAAAATTATACTGGGTTAAAAAGTTATAAGGTCTTTTCTATTTTGATTAATAATAACAGGGATAAAATGAACTTCGAGGGCCAAAAACAGTTTTGTATAGTGGTTGCTGCTGCTGGTGCAGTTAAGTCACTTCAGTTGTGTCCGACTCCGTGTGACCCCACAGACGGAAGCCCACCAGGCTCCCCTGTCCCTGGGATTCTCCAGGCAAGAACACTGGAGTGGGTTGCCATTTCCTTCTCCAATGTGTGAAAGTGAAAAGTGAAAGTGAAGTCGCTCAGTCGTGTCCGACCCTTAGCGACCCCACGGACTGCAGCCTACCAGGCTCCTCCATCCATGGGATTTTCTAGGCAAGACTACTGGAGTGGCTTGCCATTGCCTTCTCCGGTATAGTGGTTACATCATCCCTTTTCAACTGGTCTCACTCTCAGAGTTTACAATTCTCCATACTTAGGCTGAGTTTGGGCAGTAGTGTTTTTAGAGAGCTCCATGGGTGATTCTAATATACAAATCTAGAACTAAAAACTGCTATTTGCATTTAGCAAATTGTACTGGCTAAGAGCAGAGTCTTTGCCATTTAGCAGCTCTACACAATGAATTAACTTTCCTGTGTTTCAGTAGGCTCATCTGTAATATCTAGATAATATACATCTTAAATACTTCATAACTTTGATGTGAGGAATAAAATGAGTTCCTGGAACCTAGTGAAGTGAAGTCACTCAGTCGTGTCTGACTCTTTGCGACCCCATGAACTATAGCCTACCAGACTCCTCCATCCATGGGATTTTCCAGGCAAGAGTACTGGAGTGGGTAGCCATTGCCTTCTCCAGGGGATCTTCCCAACCCAGGGATCGAACCCAGGTCTCTCGCGTTGCAGTCAGAGGCTTTACCGTCTGAACCACCAGGGAAGCCTATCATTTACTGGAACCTAGTAAATGATAATAAATATATGGTATTATTATTTTCTATCAAGAAACACCTATCTTATAATGAATGGGGCACACAGTTGATTAAATTTTGGTAATTATTTAAGCAACCTTGCTAAAAAGATTTTTAAATGCAGACTAGAGAATACAACCTTTTCACTCTTTCACTTTCATCAAGAGGCTTTTTAGTTCCTCTTCACTTTCTGCCATAAGGGTAGTGTCATCTGCATATCTGAGGTTACTGATATTTCTCCCAGCAATCTTGATTCCAGCTTGTGCTTCTTCCAGCCCAGCGTTCCTCATGATGTACTCTGCATAGAAGTTAAATAAGCAAGGTGACAATATACAGCCTTGATGTACTCCTTTTCCTATTTGGAACCAGTCCGTTGTTCCAGGTCCAGTTCTGACTGTTGCTTCCTGACCTGCATACAGGTTCCTCAAGAGGCAGGTCAGGTGGTCTGGTATGCCCATCTCTTTCAGAATTTTCCAGTTTATTGTGATCCACACAGTCAAAGGATTCGGCATAGTCAATGAAGCAGAAATAGATGTTTTTCTGGAAGTCTCTTGCTTTCTCCATGATCCAGCGGATGTTGGCAATTTGATCTCTGGTGCCTCTGCCTTTTCTAAAACCTGCTTGAACATCTGGGAGTTCACAGTTCACATATTGCTGAAGCCTCTTGATGAAAGTGAAAGAGGAGAGTGAAACGGTTGGCTTGAAGCTCAACATTCAGAAAGATCATGGCATCTGGTCATGGGAAATAGATGGAAAAACAGTGGAAACAGTGTCAGACTTAATTTTTTTGGGCTCCAAAATCACTGCAGATGCTGACTGCAGCCATGAAATTAAAAGACGCTTACTCCTTGGAAGGAAAGTTATGACCAAACTTGATAGTATATTAAAAAGCAGAGACATTACTTTGCCAACAAAGGTCCGTCTAGTCAAGGCTATGGTTTTTCCAGTGGTCATGTATGGATGTGAGAGTTGGACTGTGAAGAAAGCTGATCGCCGAAGAATTGATGCTTTTGAACTGTGGTGCTGGAGAAGACTCTTGAGAGTCTCTTGGACTGAAAGGAGATCCGACCAGTCCATTCTAAAGGAGATCGATCCTGGGTGTTCATTGGAAGGACTTATGCTAAAGCTGAAACTGCAATACTCTGGCCACCTCATGCAACGGGTTGACTCACTGGAAAAGACTCATGCTGGGAAAGGTTGGGGGTGGGAGGAGAAGGGGACGACAGAGAATGAGATGACTGGATGGCATCACCGACTCTGTGGACATGAGTTTGGGTGAACTCTGGGAGTTGGTGATGGACACGGAGGCCTGGCGTGCTGTGATTCATGGGGTCGCGGAGAGTCGGACATGACTGAGCGACTGAACTGAACTGAACTGAGAATACAATTCTGAACTTTAGAAACTCTTAAGAAACTGGTTGAGTTCTATTGTAGGTAATATACATACGTTTTAAAGGAGAAATTTGAATAGGTATGTATTAGAAAATAAAAATATACTATTGGAAGAATGGTATTAAATGTAGAAAGTGAGACTAAAACACAAGAGACATGCACATTAATAATTTGTACTCAGTACATATTTGTTGAATAAATAAATATTAGCTGGATAAGAATGTAAAAAAAAAGACTATTTCACTGTAAACTAGGTAAACGAAAAATGCTTCTTATAGTTGCTGACTTGGCAGGCCATGTTCATAATTATTAAAGTTATTTTCTTCCATTTCCGCTTAGAATCTGAAATTCTAAGTTACAATTCACAAAGTTTTCAACACAGTTTACCTTTAATTAGTACTAATTATATAAGTACTAATAAGTACTAATTAGTACTAATTATATAAGTACTATAAGTATTTTTAGCTCCTGGACACTCAAATTCAAAATTTTCTCCTACAGTGGAGTGAGTTCAAGATGAAGGTTACCATTTGTAATTAATTATAATGAGCAACTTTTCAAACACGATACTAATCTTTTGATTTATTCAAGAAGTCAATTTAATTAGTTCCTTGGGAAATATAAAAAGTTATGTCCAAAGGAATATTCCGTTCCATTCCATTCCGTCGCTCAGTCGTGTCCGACTCTCTGCGACCCCGTGGACTGTAGCCTACCAGGCTTCTCCGTCCATGGGATTCTCCAGGTAAGAATATTGGAGTGGGTTACTGTTTCCTTCTCCAAAAGGAATATTAAGTAAATATTAAGTAAAACAGCTGTTTCCTTTGACTTTATGTCATTAAGGGATTTAGTAACTTAAATGAAAAGTACTAACTCTGACTTATCACTAACCAACTCAAGTGACTGTATCTCAAGAGTACATGTAATTAGAAGTTTATTCGCCATTTTGAATCTCACCCCAATTGCAGTACTCTTAGTTACTCTAAGTAGAAACAAGCAGAAGCTCACGTCAACTGACAGAGACGCCAGCAGGAGGATGAAGCGGCCTCCAACCCACTGGAGGAGAAGAGATGAAAGCAAGGTGGGGCGGGCGGGGAAGGAACCCAGGAAGGGGAAAATGTAAACGCAGGAACCTTCTACTGTAAGTCTATCTTAAGCTGTTGGTACAAAACCCTGATCCTAGGTCTTATTCAAAACCCTTCGAACCTTCCATGATCTGACCTGACTGGATCCCGCAATCTTTATTTTTGGTAACCATTCCCCTCTCCAGGGGATCTTCCCAACCCAGGGATTGAACCCAGGTCTCCTGCATTGCAGATGGATTCTTTACTGGCTGAGCCACCAGGGAAGCCCTTCTTTACCACAACTCCCCCATAATACATCCCTGTCATAAAGGGCATCTTTCCATTCCTCAATAACACTGTGTTCCTTCTAGCTTTTGGGCATTCTTATGTGTTCCTTCTACATAGAAAATTCTGTACACCATCCTGATCAATTTCTATTCAGGAAGTATCTCCTGTCCTATAGATATGATTAAGCCTAACTGCTAAGTGTTTTCATAACTCGTTTCTTAAGATTGTACTTTTATTAGTGAAAGTATGTTTTATTTATCATTTATCACTGTATCTGAAATGAATAGCTAGAGTACACCAGCCTTGTACACAGAATGTTCTCAGTATTTCCTGAAAGTGAAGTCGCTCAGTCGTGTCCGACTCTGCAACCCATGGACTGTAGCCTACCACGCTCCTCCATCCATGGGATTTTATAGGCAAGAGACCTGGAGTGGGCTGCCATTTCCTTCTCCAGGGGAGCTTCCACATCCAGGGACTGAACCAAGGTCTCCTGCATTGTAGACAGACACTTTACCATGTGAGCCACCAGGGAAGCCTAAGTATTTCCTAATTGAACGAAATAAGGAAAGAAAAGACAGGAGAGGAAAGGAAGGGAATGAAGAAAGAAAAAAGGGAGGAAGGAGGATGGGGAAAAAAACCGGAAACGAGAGAAAAAAGAAAAGAAAAGGAAGAATAGATGGAAGGACTGATTATCTGTAGGAGACTGCTCTCATATTCCTTAGCACTCCCTGTAGAACTTAAGACCATGGAAAAGAATTCTAAGATAAAGACTAGAAGAGAAATGGTAGTTAATGCAATTCTTTTGTTCTACCTTTTCACTAATCATGATTTGCAACCTGGTCTGCCATGATCATCAGACTCTGGCTCTGGAAGATTCTAATAGAGCTTTCTGTGATATGTAGTAAGCTCTCTGATCCCAAGAAACCTCAATTTTCTCCACAGGTTTCTATTTCTGACCTCCAAATTAAATTTAATCTTGAATAAGCAAATGAAAAATAATGTTAATCACAAGAGAGAAATTTCCTTTTCACAGATTAAAAACTCTAACATCATGAACATTATTTATCTTATAACACATAATATATCTTATTCAATCCTCATAACAACCCAAAAGATACTGTGCACACATTTTTACATAATGCTAGAAAAGAGAAGAACTGAGGTTTGAACCCAGGTGTAGCTTCAGAGGTCTTCAACAATTGCTCTTCTGTTTACTTTATGGCAGTAAGACAGAGAAAACTCTGAATTCCAGAATACTGCCTGATCATTTTAGATGAGGTCTATTAACCATAACCCTTGTATCTTAACACCTTGGGGCCTGCAAGGAGAAACACTGCTGAAACTGAGGTAATACCTGCTGTTTTGAGGCGCTGCACTGTACCTACTTCCATGAGAACTGGGAACATCTATGCTTTTTTTTTTCCTATTCTTAGACAACTCTCAATTCATCACTTCCTGATCAATGTCATTCAATTTTCATGGGCTTGCTGTATTAAAACTTAAATGCTCTCATCTTTAAATTGAATGTGTCATTTAGGTAAAACTAAATAATAATAATAATGTGTGACCTTCATTTGCATCTTGACTTAACTTTTAAAATTTGACACGTAAGAAATAATTAGAAATTTGAACACTGAAGATTAAGAAATTCACATTTTAGAAAGTGATAACAATTGTATTATGGCTGTACTTAAAATAAGAGTATCTTAACCAGCAAGGACCTACTGTATAGCAAATGAAACTCTACTCAATGTTATGTGGCAGCCTGGATGGGAGGGCAGTCTGGGAGAGAAAGGATACATGTGTATATATGGCTGAATTGCTTTGCTCTTCACCTCAAACTATCAAAGCATTGTTCACTAACTGGCTATATCTTCATACAAAATAAAAGCTTAAATAAATTAATCAAAAGAATATGTTTATCTTTTATAGATACATATTTAAAAAATATATATATATATAAAATACATAAATGTTAAAAGAAAAAACACAACCACCATCCCCACTAAAAAAAAAGAAAAAGGTAGAAGTTAACTTACAGGTTTTGCCTATTGGTGTTAATAGTGACCTTTATTACTTTAATATTGATAGTGTTTTTATAAGACTGAATAAGCTAATAAAAAAAGAAAAACAATCTGTCAAGTATCCATGTAGTTTATCACAAATATAAACTCTGGATGACCAGTTACATTTAAAAGTTTTTTTCCAGATGTCTGACATAGTATTGAGATGCCTTAGGTAATAATATATGATTGGAACTCTAATTGCACTCTTTCATTTTCTGGTGAGCTAAATCACTCAAAACATAATAGCCTGTGATTATACCAAGTACCTTCAGTCAACTAGAAACAACCATCATACTTTTTTGGATTTATTCAGATCATTTGATCTAAAAATGGCAAATACGTAGTTTTTTAATAAGAGATAAAACCACCTATTTACTACCCCTCCAAACCCACCATAGTTTATAAGTTGCCAATACATAAAAGATTTTAGAAGAGTCTTTTGAGTTATACTGAATAGGAAGAGTATTAAGATCACTAAATTAAATCTGCAACAATATTATACTTTTTGTATTGTCAGATGTTTTAAAGAGCAATTTAAAAAGGGAATATTCAAGATCTTAAAAAAGAAACCCTGTTCTAATAGCTCTAATAGAAAAGTTTGAAAAAGTCCTGTAATAGGAAGAGTAGTATAAAAAAGAAATAGAAGAAAATGGTAGTCTTAAGAATGTAAAACCTTTAATTACAAACTTAAACCAGAAAGCAGCTTTTTTATACCAAAATAAAAAACAAGCAAAAAGAAAAAAAAAAAAAGTAAAAATCTCTAAATTAACCCCCCAAAAAGTGATGCCAAAAGGTACTCTGCTGCTGCTGCTAAGTCGCTTCAGTCGTGTCTGACTCTGTGCGACCCCATAGACGGCAGCCCACCAGGCTCCCCCATCCCTGGGATTCTCCAGGCAAGAACACTGGAGTGGGTTGCCATTTCCTTCTCCAATGTGTGAAAGTGAAAAGTGAAAGTGAAGTCGCTCAGTTGTGTCCGACTCTTAGCGACCCCATGGACTGCAGCCCACCAGGCTTCTCTGTCCCTGGGATTTTCCAGGCAAGAGTACTGGAGTGGGGTGCCACTGCCTTCTCCGAAAGGACCTCTAAGACAAGCCAAAAGGTATTTTCCATTCTGCTTTTCCATAAAGAAGAAGAAAAAGCAGCTTTCTCAGCCCAGTGAGTCATGCATAATGGAAACATCTGAGCACTCAGGCCACACGAGCGCTCCGGAGACTTACTTCAGCTTTTCCTCCTCACTCAGTGTCTCCCACAGTTCTTCAATTTGGACTGCTGCATCTTCCAAACTGGTCTTGGAATTTTCTGTGAGAAACTGAGCACGATGATCTTGAACAAAAAGGGCGCTTGCTGACATGGGTTTCTTGATTACTCGATTACTAATTAAATCATAAGCTGTAAGCTGTCCAGATTTGTTATCTACCACATTTGATTTTTTGTTACAGGAACTTTCACAGAGATTCTTTTGTTCAGGACTTGTATTATTATTATTACTACTTACATTACTCACTAAACTTTTTTGAGGCACTAAAATTTTCACAGGTTCAATGTTTTCCCCTCTAGAATTAAGTATATTTCCCTTGCTCCAGTCATCTACACAAATTTCCAAAGACTTCTCAGGAACTGCTGCTTCTTCATTTTCCCCACTCTCATCTCCATGGCCTTTATTGCCATTTTCTGATTGGGCTTGCTCAACAGAATCCACAGAACAAGTTCCACTATACTCCTCTTGGGTGTCCTCACATGATGAATTACTCTTTGGGATTTCTTTAAATGTATTTCCATCATTCTTATCAATGCTAGAATTTTCACTATTAAAATGATCATCATAATGGTCACCAATATGTACCTGATTTAAACAATAATTAGTGTTTTCTCCAGATTTACCATTACGCATATCATTTTGGAAAGGAATGGCTGAAGTATCAACATTTGGATAATTTTTTCCAGATGTTTCCATCTTTGTAAGAAGCACATCTGTTTCTGTTGTTTTACTAACAACCATGTCAGCTGAGGAAACATCTGTTTTATTACTTTCATAAGAATTTGTACTAGGTAGTGATCCATAACGAGTCGTCATCAGATTTTCAAGAGCAATTAAAACAGATTCCTAAAAATACAAATTAACAAGTATTAGGGGAAATTATGAGAATAATATTAAAAAATCTATACAGAAAAGTAAATCTTTTTCATATGAAAATGGCTAGGACTGCATAAGTTTATAAATAATATAATACAAAAAATTATTGAAAAAGATTACCTTATTCTGTAACAATACTTGGCTTTTATCAGGTGTTAAATTCACATCTACATCAGCTGTTGGAACGTCAATTTTCAGAAAGAAAATGGGATACAAACGAGTAGATTCCTTTAGACATTTCAGATTGTAATAATGTCGGATTAGCTAGAAATACATGTAATGAAGACAAAAAAATGACAGAAATATACTCAAGTATTATGATTCGTTAAAGTATTTATAAATAAAGATAGCATTATTTAAGTAATATTATCCTTAAAATACCACCAGAAGAAGTATATTCAACTGAGAAACTGAGTGGATGCAACTGCTTATTAGGAAAAGTAGTATCTAAATACTAATGCTCATTTAGCGGCTTTGAATTTACTTAACATGAAGTGCAAGCAGGCATCCAGTGCAACTGACTTCATGGAAAAACCATAGTGTCATGGATGCTTTCAAAGTCCTGAGTTCAAATTCAAATTCTGTTACTTCCTGGCTATGCGGTCTAAGGTAGTCACTAACATTCAGCTTCTTCACTATGAAAGTGAGGGTCACAGTCCTGTCTGACTCTCTGCAACCCCCAGGACTAGGACTATACAGCCCATGGAATTCTCGAGGCCAGAATACTGGAGTGGGGGGCGCTTCCATTCTCCAGGGGATCTTCCCAACCCAGGGATCGAACCCAGGTCTCCTGCACTGCAGGTGGATTCTTTACCAGCCAAGCCACAAGAGAAGACCTTCTTCACTATAAATAAGGATAATATTTCACCACAGAATTGCTGTGAAAAGTCATAGGTAAGGTGAAAAGTTAAGTGTTAGTTGTTCAGCTGTGTCTGACTCTTGTAGCCCGCCAGGCTCCTCTGTCCATGGAACTCTCCAGGCAAGAATATTGGAGTGGGTAACCATTCCCTACTACAGGGGATCTTCCTAACCCAGGCATTGAACTCAGGTCTCTTACATTGCAGGCAGATTCTTAATCATCTGAGCAACTAGGGAAGCCCCATATTATATCTATTTTTCCTTTTCCTTATTTTAGAACAAATTCTTACAAGTAGTCCTTATAAGAAGTTGACAAATAACTTTTTTCTTAAAAAGATTACCTTCAATATATCCTTTTGGTGTACTGGTCGACTGTTTATAAAGATGAAGCTCCTTTCTGGGGTTGAAAGACTTGTGCAAGAATGGTCTGCATCGTACTTTGGAAGAAATCCACTTAGAAAAATCTATAATTGTAATAAATAATTATAGTGTTGATATGCAATGTCAACAGTAAACATGATTCTATGGATCTGGTTATATACATTTAAAGGTATAAAAAAATTAACAAATGGATTTTCATTTTAAGGTCTAAAGAGCCATATACTTCTTGATAACCATGTCATGAACATTAAACTTAAATTACTGAAGCATGTTAAAGTGGTGTTCTCAGCTAACTCTCCCTTCTTGCAATTTTAAGGGAAAATTGGCATTCATTAAAGTTTCATGAATACATTATCTTACTGTCATAGGACATACAGTATAAATATTGTTGCTCTCTGCTCAACCCTATTTCCTACTATTTTCAAAAAAATTTCTTCCCTTATATTGTAACTTTCCTCTGGCTGTTTATCCTTTTCCTTTCACCCACCATTTTCTGTAAAGAAGTAGCTGTTTCTATCTTTGAGTATGCCATGAAGTCAATCTGACTAGTTTTTCATTACTGAGGGGAAAAAAGATCTCTTACTCTTTGACACATTGCACTGTTGTACTTTATCTTCATTTTTGTTTAGAGAACTATTTCACAAATATATGAAAGGGAGGGGTAAAATAAAGAAGGATCCTAGAAAAAATACCAGTGAGAAGGGAGAGAGATTTAGTGAATAGAAAGCAAGGAAAATGCTCCTACTTTTAGAGATAATACAAAGAACAGTTAGGAATACAGGATAGAGCCAGAATGACATGGTTTAAACTCCGGCTTCACTACTAATATGATCTTGGTCAAAGTATTCAAAATACAGGCTTATAATCATCTCTTATCTGAAACAACTGGACTCAGATGTTTTATTAACCTGTTAAGAAACAGTAATAATGAGAAATTTTCTGCTTAGGTTTAAAAAAGCAAGAGTGCCAGGGGATTTGCTATTTTTAGTTAAGCAGAAACCATGAGGCTCCTTACCAACACAGGCTGCAGGCTGCCACCTATGTCTGCAGCTATCCCTGCCCTTGGAAGTGTTTAAGGAGATGGATGCATTACCAACTTTAGAACACTAAGTGCATTACTGTCACAGTGCCAAACTGTGCCAATTAAAAAAAGCTAATACACAGAGCTAGATAATCCATCATAAAATGAAACTACTTAATTAACTGTAAAACTTCACAACCCTTATAAATGGCTGCATAATTTACCAAGTAATATGAGAGCCTTCTTAAAGCACCTGCTGAGCATCAGGAAGAGCTGTTCAGCCTCTGAAAGACTTACTGGGCTTGTTGATGGGAAAAAAAAAAACACAACAACCAGAATAGGTAAGAATAAAGATTAAAATGAAGAAAACATCAGTAATATTGCTAAGTGTTTTTCTTCCACACCATCTTGGTTGGCCACTGAATAAATAGTATTGTTTCCAAATACTGAGCTTTAAAAATGGCTTAAGATAGATAACCTTAAGAACTAACACATGGTAAGTTATATGGAAAACTAAAATAAAATGGCAAAGTCTTATAAAATGTTACAAAAAGTGAAAATCAGGCTAGTTTGTGGGGAAAAAAATCTCTGATAGAGACCAAATCAGTGCAACAAAATAAAAAATTAGATAGGCCTTATAAGATTCTATACCCAAGTATCACTCAAGTAAAAAGCAGAACAAAAATCAAAGGCAAAATATAAACAAAGAATACTCCCCTGATTGCTCTTCAACTATGACCCCTTCTCTCCCTCCCTTCATCTCCAGCCTTCTATCATCTAGCTTCTGCTCAATGACCAACTCCAACAGACATTTAGTTCTACTAAGTGTCTACTTGACTCTCTGCAGACCCTGACACTAATGGGAACTCTCTCCTTTGGGAAGCATGACACTGTCTCAGCCTTCTCTTTTGGACTTTCTACGACCTCTCTGAAACTTCCTCTTTAGTGGGATTTTCTCTCCCTTTGCTTACAGCCTATAAGGGTGATAGTCTCCCTTAGTCTCATCAGACCCCTTTTTCTTGCTCTCTATCCCGTCTGAGTAATTTCATTCCCATCTATACAACATACACCAGTGATGCTAAAATATAGTTGTACAGCCTTTATTTCTTTCATCTCCAAATGCTCACCCAAATTTTCTTAATCTTACCACATTCAAAACCTGATAAAATATTTCAGACTCTCTAGAGCTGACAGATCAAGAAAATAAAGCTGGGATATATATTCAAGGTGGGAAAGGGAAAACAAAGGTAAGAGGGCTTAACTCCATTTCTTTCAATGAGGAAAGCTAAGAGATGAAGATTCTAAATTGAAAATCACTTAGACAATTAATGTAACCATGATACTTAAAATTAAAAACAAGAAACAGAAGAGATAAAAACAGGAAGTAGGGCAGGGAAAAGAGATTTAATGTGAGCTTAAACATCCTTTGTCATTAAAATTTTTAAAGAGACACTTCTTGCTACCTCAACCCTACAAAAAGGAAATAATTAAACAGCTTCAGTGGTAAATTATAATTATTAAAGAACGTCCTTGTTGTATACCTTAGATTCTTCACAGTGGTACTGAAAGGATTCCATATTGCCCATAACAGCAGTCCCCAGAACAGACATGAGAGCCATTTTATGATCTGATACTCTAGTTTTCTGCCAAATAATTGCCTAGGGACAAAACAACACAGACAACTTTTAGCACAACTTGGATTTAGTAAACTTAAGTTCTTACACAATTTATTTCTGTATTTAGCATTCATCCCTAGTTTATATTTTCTGCATCACTTATAAGGTATCTATAGGCTGTACAGTTTGAGAGAGGTCTGGTTCGGAGTTTCAGTAGCTGTATATCATGCAGTGTAGAGTCTATTTTAACTTACCTTAACCTCAATTTTTTTCCTCTACGAGATGACCAAGAATACTTATCTCCCAGAGTGTTGGAAGATGAAAATATACGATGTAGGTAAACACAGAGGCCAGAGTCTGGCATGAAACAATTTCATTAAATATTAATTTTCTCCCCCTTCTGATTCTAAACTTCAGAATATATACTGCAGTGTGTATTTAAATTAAACTGCTACTTCAAGTAAACATTACTGTTTTATTGAGGATGGACATCAATTCTATAAAATTTCTGTAAACAGTTAACCTGGTATAAAAATTTAGGGTAATGCATGTTTTTTAAAATTACCATTTATATACAGAGAACTTGAAAAAGCTAGCTAAACCTCACAGAGAGAAAGGCTGAATAATGGACTTGTATTTTTTCACTACAAGCATGCAGTAGGATAGCTTAAGAGAATCACGGCCCAGACAGACAGCACTAAAGTGTGGCTGTGAAGCGCATGTCCTAACATACTGAAATTTTTTCAGTTAATGAGGTTCAGTTATAGTTGAGAAACCATCAATATATAGACACATTCATTCAACATATATTCACTTAGAAGTCTTAAATCCTGAAGAAAATGTGTAAAGGGCTTAGGAGAAAACATCACCATTCAAGAGTCAGGCAGAGGAAGAGGAGGAGACTTGAAAAGCACTGACCACAGAGGCAAGAAGAGTCACAGGACAGTGTGGTGCACTGACCAAGGAAGTTTTTCAAGGAAGAGATAGGGCTTCCCTGGTAGCTCAGTGATAAAGAATCTGCCTCTCAATGCAGCAAACACAGGTTGAGCCCTGATTCACGAGGATCCTGCATGCCAGAGCCAGGCACTACGATTAACAAGCCCACGTGCCACAATGAATGAAGCCCGGTGCCCTAGAGCCCGTGCTCCCCAACAGGAGAAGCCACCACAATGAGAAACCCGTGCGCCAAAACGAGAAAGAAGCCACTGTTCACCGCAAGGAGACAGACATGGCCACAGGATTTAGCAATCAGCAGTGAAAGCAGTTCTAGAGAAGTCGAGTAAAGGAAGCCAAATTTTAGTTACTGGATAGTGACTATACGGAAAACAAATGAAAGGGACAGCTCTTTCAGGAAGTTTGGCTGTAAAGTGGATAGTAATAACTGGAGGCAGGTGGATCAAGGAAAGCTTTTGATGACGCACTTGAATAAAAAGCAGTGAGGGAAAATGGGTTTACACAAGCAGGCTTGTAGAATCAAATGGAGGGAATTGAGAACGTTCTCCTTTGTTCTTTCTTTCTCTCTTCCTCTTTTTTTTTTTTTTTGTAATGTAGAAATGTTATTATTCGTCACAAAAGGTTATCTGCAAAATGACACTGATTTAAACATCTGATTGTGGAGAAAGTTTAAAAGAGAGACACTCTGACTGGCTAGATCAAAGGATCCTAGCCAAATGAATTCCTTAACATAACCAGGAACCTATGTAGGCAGGTAAAAATACTAACAATATTATACGTAATAAAATGAAAGGGGAAGCAAATGAATTTATGTTGTTCTTTAACTGGCATGTCAGGGGATAGTAGTGAAAGATAAGATGACAACAGTCCCTGACTCTGCTTCTTGATCTGTACACCTGTAAGCCACTTCTGTTTTTAGAATCTCAAAGACCAATCTCCTTGGGAAAACAGTGTAACAACTGCTCAAGAAGACAAATTACCCAATAATTAGTGTAACAGGAAACCCTTTTATCTATTCCCAGGATTTTATTAATACTAAGCAAGTAGGAGTTACAATTTATGAAAAATTTACTTCATAGGCACTAACTACCATCATAGAAACATTTCACAACCATTTCAGGCAGGTATTAGCATTTCATTTTGCAGATGAGGAAACTGAGGCTCAAAGATTTATTTACCCAAAAATCATGATTGACAGCTAACCTTTCTGGCTCCAAACTTTTACTTTGCCAATATCTCTTTCCTCACCAGTCAAAGATATTAATAAGTTAGAGCCAATCCAGATCCTAATTTGGAATTCTCAAATAGTGTCTTTGACAAATGCATTTTCATGTGTGAATATGTGATATGTTATGAAATCTCCAGTTTCTTGAGAGTACTAATACGTTCTCAAAATTATTTAAAAAATTCATTCGAAAAGTTAAGTAAATAATCTACTGTCAGAAGAAGGACAAGGAGTAAAAAGCAGGGTCTCCATATCAAAGAAATCACACCAGAATAACAGAAGTCCAAAAAGATTGGGAGCTACTCTCACAGCAGCCTAGAGTCAGAATATTTTTGAGAGTATAGTCTGTCAGTACCAACCCTAATCTTAATACTGATAAGATTATTGATAATCCTTATACCTAAGGATTTCTAAATTTCCAGTAATTTTTATTTATTAATATTCATATAAATACAGATGTGCAGTTATTGTCCCAAGGTGCACAGTAAAATGACAGAACTAAAATTTAGGTATTTTTCTGTTGTACATGCCAATTTTTCATTATCTATTGTTTTGAAATTGATCTGAATTAGAAAAAAAGACTTTAATTAGAAAAATTTTTTAAAGTACATGAAATCAAATAGAAAAATAAGTTGTAAAAATTTTTAAAATTAACATATAGCTTCAATGTGTATATTTTTCAACAAAAAATTATGTCTTGGTAGCTACATTAACACTTCAGGAATCTAGACTCTTTAAAATTGGAACTGCTCCAGGAAACATAGGCTGTCATATTAAGTATTTTTAAACTTTAATTTCATCATGTAATATATAGATGCTCTGGTTAAATTAAAATTTTTGGAGAAACTTCTAAATTTATTCAGCAAATATTTATTAAACATCTACTCTGTACGAGGTTCCTGGGAATCCTAAAAGCTGGGAGTGCCAAGATAGGAGGACGAAGACCCAGCTTCCAAGCAGCTAAAAATGCAAAAGGAGAGTGAGGCATTAATTATAATGCATTATGAAAACTGGGAATACAAAATACAGTGGGAACATTGTAGATGAAGCCTAAGTCTCCTTCACAGAGCACTTGTGTGCGTGGTGAGACCTGAAAGGAGTTTGACACCCACAAGTTATAGGAAGGGCATTTGTGATCGGTAGAAGAGCACATGCAAAGGCATGAAAGCATAGGATATGCCTTGCTGGAGATGAAGCTAGACAGATAGACAGACAAGAAGAAGATCATGAAATACCTAGCACATCAGGCAAAGAAAAAAGTTTACAGTTTCTTTTATCCACAGTGCAGATTCAACGGACAAACCTAATTGGGAAAAATGCCATGATCAGATATGGATGTTGGAAAGAGATCTTTGGACCTTGAGGACTTTCTGCTAAGTGAGATAAGTGAGACAAAAACAAATATTGTGTGATATTACTCATATGCAGCAGTAAGAACCAGACATGGAACAACAGACTAGTTGCAAACTGGGAAAGGAGTATGTCAAGACTGTATATTGTCACCTTGTTTATTTAACTTATATACAGAATACATCATGTGAAATGCCAGGCTGAATGAAGCACAAGCTGGAATCAAGATTGCAGGAGAAATATTAATAACCTCAGATATGCAGATGACACCACCCTTATGGCAGAAAGTGAAGAAGAAAGAGCCTCTTGATGAAAGTGAAAGAAGAGAGTGAAAAAGTTGGTTTAAGACTCAACATTCAAAAAACTAAGATCATGGCATCCAGTCCCAAAACTTCATGACAAATAGATGGGAAACAATGGAAACGGTGAGAGACTTTATTTTCTTAGGCTCCAGAATAACTGCAGATGGTAACTGAAGCCATGAAATTAAAAAATGCTTGGTCCTTGGAAGAAAAGCTATAACCAACCTAGATAGCATACTAAAAAGCAGAGACATTACTTTGCTGACAAAGGTGTGTCTAGTCAAAGCTATGGTTTTTGTAGTAGTCATGTATCGATGTGAGAGCTGGACTATAAAGCAAGCTGAATGCCAAAGAATTGATGTTTTTGAACTGTGGTGTTGGAGAAGACCCTTGAGAGTCCCTTAAATCAGTCCTGAATATTCACTGGAAGTACTGATGCTGAAGCTGAAACTTCAACACTTTGGCCACCTGATGTGAAGAAGTGACTCAGTGAAAAAGACCCTGATGCCGGGAAAGATTGAAGGTGGGAGGAGAAGGGGACGACAGAGGATGAGATGGTTGGATGGCATCACTGACTCGATGGACATAAGTTTGAGCAAGCTCTGGGAGCTGGTGATGGACAGGGGAGCCTGGCGTGCCGCAGTCCATGGGGTCACAAAGAGTTGGACATGACTGAGCAACTGAACTGATCACTCCTATGTAGAATCTAATAACAAACGCATAGAAACAAAGTAAAATTGGTAGTAACCCAGGGCATAAGGGTTAGGGGGACAGGACAGATATTATTTAAGAGTACAGACTTGCAATGAGTAGTAAATAAGTCCCAGTGATCTAATGTACAGTACAGTGAATGCAGACAACAATATTGTATTATAACCCTCAAACCTGCTGAGAGACTAATTAAACTAATTACTCCAACCACTAAAAAGAAAAATTAATGTGACAGAGATGCAATTACTGCTACAATGGCAATATTATAAATGTATCAAGTCAACATGCTATACACCTTAAATTACATAGTTTTATGTCAAATATATTTCAATTAAAAAAAAAGTAAGATCTTTGGCAAGAGTGATTTAGTGAGATCTTAAACTAAAGCAATACGGATTAAAAAATGTGACTGTAGTATTTCAACTCAGAGAATCTCAAATTTTACTGAGCACATACAAAATGGATGCGGTTCAGAGGCACAAAGCACTCTCACAGGCACTGAGGATGGTGTGTTATTTCTGGCGCACTAGATGGAACAGTGCTGCTTCCTCTTCCACTCGCGCAGATTCAGTGGAATGCCAGTCAGTAACAGTGACATTTACAAGATTACTTCTCTGATTTTTTAAAAGATAGAACATGTGCAAACTTTAGTATTCTACTAACATTAACACCGTGGCTAAGAAGTGCTGGCCCGGGTAACAGAGCTAAGCACACTGCTGAGAGTAACAGACAGCAGACACAGGCTAAAGGACATGAAACAGGCTTGAGGTGACTTGGTGACTCACTACACATGAAGAGGAGGGAGAATCAGGAGTGTGACCGAATCCGCAGTACCAGAAACAGTGTCAAGCACTTGGAAGGGTCCAGTAAACAATCTGCCGAAGGAGTGAGCAAATGAATACATTTTTCTAAAGTAATCCTAATGGAGTTGAAAACTAGCTCTTTGTTTTTAAATATAAAAACTGCTGGTTGTCATACCACTACATGGATCTCTATTACTTTAGGAAAGCCAAAGCAGCCTTTGTTTTTCTTTCTTTTCTTTAAAATACAGTTTCATTACAATAGAATTGACACATGATACAATTTAAGTATACAATTCAATGGTTTTTAGTATATTTACAGAGTTGTGCAACTAAATCTCCACAATCTAATTTTTTAGAACAATTTTATCATTGCAAAAGGAAACCCTGTACCATTAGCAGTCATTCCGCATGTCCCTGCACTTCGCCTGAGACCATCACTAATCTGTCTTTATAAAAATTTGCCTATTTTGGGTATTTAATGTAAATGGAATCATACAATACACAGTTGTTTATAAATGAATGGTTTCTTCACTTAGCATAACTTTTTCAAGTTTTATCATTGTATTAGCAATTCATTCTTTTTTTAAAATCCAGCTTTATTTAGCTACACAATGCTGAAGACCTTACAGATTGTCTCAGGAGTATCTTGCAGTAGTGATACAATTTAATTTGCACAAAAGGGTAAAATATACGAATTTTGAGTTTATAGTCAGGGAAGAAGCTAGCATAATTAATATTATATGATCTAAAGAAATAATAAAGCTAACAAATTCTGTAACTCAGTGTGAATCAATCAAGTTAATTAGCATTACTTAGCTTATACAGTCACTGTTTTTGGTTGTCTCCTTTAACTTTCATTCCACCACCACCTCCCCTCTGGTAATCACCTGTTGGTTCTCCAACCACCACCTCCCCTCTGGTAATCACCTGTTGGTTCTCCATGAGTCTTTTGGCTTGTTATGTGTGGTCTTTGGTTTTTTAGGCTCTGCATTTAAGTGAAATCATAGTTTCTCTTTCGCAGTTTTATTTCTCTTAGCATAAAACCCTCTACATCCATCTATATAGTTGCAAATGGTAAGATTTCATTCTTTTCTCACAGCTGAGTAGTATTCCAAAGTGTACATACTATATCTCCTTTATCCATTTATCTGTCAATGGACATTTAGGGCCCTTCCATATATTGACTATTGTAAATAGTGCTGCAATGAACAAAGGGGTACATATATTTTGTCAAGTTAGTGTTTTTTCTTTGGAAAAATACTCAGAAGTGGAATAGGTGATGTGATAGGTATATTTTTAATTTTTTGAGAAAGTTCCATGCTGTGTTCCTTAGTGGCTGTACCAATTTACATTCCCAACGGCAGTGCATGAAGTTTCCCTTTTCTTCACACCCTCACCAGCACTTGTTATTTGTTTCTGACGGATGTGAGGTGATATCTCATTGTGGTTTTGGTTTGCATTTCCCTGACGAATGGTGATTTTCAGCATCTTTTCAGGTGTCTGTTGGTCATCTATATGACTTCTTTGGGAAACAATTACTCAGGCCCTTTGCCATTTTAAAATCAGGTTATTTGTTTCTGATGTTGAGTTCTTTGTATATTTTAGATATTAAGTACCTTATCAGATATACTGTTGACAAATATCTTTTTCCATTTTATAGGAAGCCTTTTCATTTTGTTGATAGTTTCCGTCACTGTGCAAAGCTTTTTAGTGTAGTCCCATTACTTTATTTTTGCTTTTGTTTTCCTGCCTGAGGAGAGAGATCCAAAAAAATATTGCTCAGACCAATGAGTGTGCTGCTTATGTTTTCTTCTAGGAATTTTATGGTTTCACATCTTACATGTAAGTCTTATTCTTTTTATTTTTTTAAACTGTGTGAAAAAGTAGTCCAGTTGATTCTTTTGCAAGTAGCTGTCCAATTTTCCCAACACCATATATTAAAGAGACTATCTTTTCCCTGTATATTCTTATCTCCTTTGTTGTAGATCAAATGGCCATATACTTATGGGTTCATTTCTGGACTCTATTCTCTTCCATTGATCTTTGTGTCTGGTTTCATGTCAACATCATATTGTTTTGATTACTGTAGCTTTGGATAAAAGCTACAGTACCATAAAATCAAGGAGCATCATAACTCCAGCTTTGTTCTTCTTAAGACTGTTTTGGTTATTTTGTCTTCTGTTTCCATACAGAATTTAGAATTATTTCTTCTAGTTCTGTGAAAAATGCCATTGGTATTTTGATAGGGATTGCACTGATTCATAAACTGCTTTGGGAAGTCTGGTCATTTAAAAATATTGATTCTTCCAATCCATGAGCATATTTTCTCTCTCCATTTGTTTGTGTAGTCTTCAATTTCTTTCAACAGTATCTTATAGTTTTCTGAGTACAGTTTTTTATTACCTCCTTGGTTAGATTTATTTCTGGCCATTTTATTCTTTTTGATGCAATTGTAAATAGGGTAGTTTTCTTAATTTCCCTTTCTGATAAGTTTACTGTGAATGTATAGATATGGGACAGATTTATGAAAGTGAATTTTGCAACCTATTCAATTTCATTGAATTTATTTATTAGTTTTAGTAGTTTTCTGGGGGCATCTTTAGGATTTTCTATATATAGTGTCATATCATACACAAAGAGTGAAAGTTTTACTTCTTTCCAATTTGGATTCTTTTTCTTATCTAACTGCTGTGGCTAAGACTTTCAATCCTATGTTGAATAAAAGTGGTGAGAGTGGGCAATCTTGTCCTGTTCCTGATCTTAGAGGAAAATCTGTTAGATTTTCACCTTTGAGTCTGATACTAGCTATGAGACTGTTTTATATGGCCTTTATCAAGGTGAGGTACATTCTCTCTGTACCTACTTTGTTGAGAGTTGGTTTTTTTTTTTTTATCATACTTGAATGTAGAATTTTGTGAATAGCTTTCTTTGCACCTGTTGAGATGACCATATAATTTTATCCTTCAATTTATTAATGTGGTATATCACACTGATTGAAGCATGGATACTGAATCATTCTTGTACTTCCGAGATAAAGTACATCTGATCACGGTGTATGATACATTTAACATACTGCTAAATTTGGCGTGCTAATATTTCATTGAGGATTTTTGCATCTATGTTCATCAGTGATATTGACCTGTAATTTTCTTCTTTTTCTAGTGCTTTTGTCTGGTTTTGGTATCAGGGTGAGGCTGGTCTTGTAGAATGAGTTTGCAAGCATTCTTTCTTCCATTATTGGGGATAGTTTGAGAAGGATAAGTGTTAATTCTCCTTTAAATGTTTGTTAAAATTCACCTGTGAAGCTGGCTGGTCCTGGACATTTGTCAGGATTTCATTCCTTTTTAATGGCTAACTAATATTCTCCTATATGGACATACATTTGAAATATTATTGCCTCTTATTACGGACATGTGGGTTACTCCCACTTTTTGAGTATTATGAAAGGTGCTGCTATAAACATTCATGTACATGTTTTTGTGTGACATATATTTTTCTTGGGTATACACCTAAGAGTGAAATAGCTAGGTGAAATGGCAACTCTGTTTATTTTTTGAGAAACTGCCAGACTGTAATCTTTTCATTTGCTCCACACATCTTTGTGTTTGTGTGTGTTTACGTGTGTGTCAGTGTTAAAAAACAAAGAGGTGCTGGCTTTTGCATATGGCTATTATTTTAAGCCAGCCAGGAGCTGCTGATTTAAGGAACAGTGCTTGAAACAAGAGAAAGTGGTTAAGATTCTGGATAATCTGCAACTGTATAGAAATTAAATGTCAACTTCTTCACACTTCCTATATCACAAGTTATTTTTAACAAAGAGTAGCTGAGCAATAAAAACTTATTCACAGAAAATTTCTCTCTTTAAAGCTATGCTAGCTCTGTGATTAATACATATATACAGAATGTATTTTAAATGAGTAGACATGAAAATATTTCAAAAAACGAATGTTTTCAAATTCCTGCACTTAATACAGCTCTAAAACCTGTGCTGTTTCTAATGGAGACATATTATGTATTTCAGCTTGTATTAGCGACGCCTCAGATATAAATCTTAGCTGCTGATTAATGCAAAGATGCTAATGCACTGCCTGACCTGCTAACCAGTCAGTATACAGAATTGTAAAATGATCACTTGAGGAAATGGGTTCTAAACAAGCTATGAAACATGAGAACCACTGAATGTGGAAAAAAAATTAAGTAAATACTGCTAGTAGTTCCAGAGCATTATTTAACACTGGGCAGTTATTGCATCAGATCAAGCGGACTGATTAAGAAGCATTTTCTAAGTATTTACAGTTAAGCTAACAATAAAGAAGTCTGCCAATAAATTAAAGTTTCACTACTACTTAGGCAATCAAGATTCATTTTAAAAATCGGACTTATTATTAAAGAACTAAACAATAAAAGGTAGTAATTAAAAGCTAAGGATATAGAAAATAACAGAATTTTTAAATGCTACATTATTTACAGCAAAGTTTTTAGTTTGCTTTCCCCACCATGTCACGAATCCTGTATTATTTTCTAAAATACAGATCTGCTCATTTTCTGAAGTTTTTCATATATTCTGCCATTAGGCTGATAGCTTAACATGTGCTAAAAATACACGCACACACACCCATATGTTTTCTATCTAGGTCACACAAAGTTGGAGCATCTGGATGTGCCAAGTAAGAATCTGACTCTAGTCAGTATGATGACAGAGCAAAAACACCTCAATAAAAAATATTTTATTACATGCATACCATGTAATTGATTGAAGTTACCCAAATATATCTTATCACTGTTTCTACTTCATTGACATACACTATCTGAAGCTAGATGAGAATATTCAGTATTAGTAAAGCTCAACTGTGAAAGCAATTTGTGATAATGGGAAAAAGCAGGTTATACAAAGATAATGCACAATGAACCAAAAACTGTAATGCTAATAAGACTGCCTGAGCAAAGGTGACTCCTAGAATATGAAATCATATATATATATTGGTGAAGCGTGCAACCAAACTTTCATGCAAATTATTTGCAGAGATGTACTAAGAAGTTCATGTTTCAATCTCTTAAAAGTCAGAAGTATTAACTACTTCCATGGTCTTACTAGTTAATGTAATTGGATCTACATATATTGCTACCTACTCTTGGACATGTATTTGCACTGAATGGTTCAAAAAAGAACAGGGGGAAAAAGACAATGTAAGAAAAGATTCTTTTTATACTGGCAATATAACAACATTAGCTATTGAAGCTTATAGAAACTTTATTGCTGAATGTTTTCAGTTTGGTGTAAAATTAACATTCAGTTCAGTTCAGTTCAGTTGCTCAGTCGTGTCCGACTCTTTGCGACCCCATGAATCACAGCACACCAGGCCTCCCTGTCCATCACCAATCCCAGAGTTCACTCAAACTCATGTCCACAGAGTCGGTGATGCCATCCAGCCATCTCATTCTCTGTGGTCCCCGTCTCCTCCCACCCCCAATCCCTCCCAGCATCAGACTCTTTTCCAGTGAGTCAACTCATCGCATGTGGTGGCCAAAGTATTGGAGTTTCAGCTTTAGCATCAGTCCTTCCAATGAACACCCAGGATTGATCTCCTTTAGAATGGACTGGTTGGATCTCCTTGCAGTCCAAGGGACCCTCAAGAGTCTTCTCCAGCACCACAGTTCAAAAGCATCAATTCTTCGGTGATCAGCTTTCTTCACAGTCCAACTCTCACATCCATACATGACCACGGGAAAAACCACAGCCTTGACTAGACAGACCTTGGTTGTCAAAGTAATGTCTTTGCTTTTTAATATGCTATCTAGGTTGTTATTCCATCATAATACCAATACTATTATTAAAAGGATATCACATTCTATTAACATAATAAGCATTAATTTAATTTGATTCTTACTAAGTAGCCCAGAATTCAAAATTGGTAAAATTTAGAACATTCAAAATTTAAAGTCTCTTATGCAGGAATTCCCTGGAAGTCCAGTGGTTAGGACTTGGTGCTTTCAATGAGGGGGCCCAAGTTCAATCCTGGTCGGGGAACTAAGATCCCACAAACCCATGGTACAACCAAAAAGAAAAAAAAATAAAGACCACTCCCTCTCCCTTTAAGAAAAAGAAATAAAATCTCTAATGCCTACTTTACTCTGCTTATTGTTTATTTTATATTCATGTTCTGGAATACAGTATGCATAATATTTTTTCATTCTACCTATTTCATACTTTCTGATTCATGTTAAAAAAAGTCAAAAATTTAAGTAAAAACTTGAAAACGTAAGTTAATTTTTGCATAACTTTCAAAGGGAGACTGTAGATACTCTTTGTGGTCTTTAAAGCAAGAAATATTATTTCCAATTGCGAATCAAATCTTATCTACATCAGAAATGTTTTTCTTGCCCATACCCTCTTATACATACTCTGTGCAATCGCCTGGACTACAGAACCAGCTTGTTCTATTACACAACTACAAAACACAATTTGGTCCATTCTCCAAATGCCATAAGAATTATCATTTTCTGTTAGTCTCCTACTAAACGTTCTTAAAGTTTTTAAAAGAATTTTTTATGTGGACAATTTTTAAAGTCTTTGTTGAATTTGCTACAATATTGTTTGTATTTATGTTTCGGTTTCTCAACCATGAGGCATGTGGGATCCCAGCTCCCTGACCAGGGACTGTATCCACACCCCCTGCACTGGAAGGTGAAGTAGTAACCACTGGACCTCTAGGGAAGTCTCTCAGTTCAGTTCAGTCGCTCAGTTGTGTCCGACTCTCCGCGACCCCATGAATCACAGCACGCCAGGCCCCCCTGTCCATCACCAACTCCCGAAGTACACTCAAACTCATGTCCACAGAGTCGGTGATGCCATCCAGCCATCTCATTCTCCGTCGTCCCCTTCTCCTCCCGCCCCCAACCTTTCCCAGCATCAGAGTCTTTTCCAGTGAGTCAACTCGTCGCATGAGGTGGCCAAAGTACTGCAGTTTCAGCTTTACCATCAGTCCCTCCAATGAACATCCAGGATTGATCTCCTTTAGAATGGACTGGTTGGATCTCCTTGCAGTATAAGGGACTCTCAAGAGTCTTCTCCAACACCACAGTTCAAAAGCATCGATTCTTTGGCGATCAGCTTTCTTCACAGTCCAACTCTCACATCCATACATGACCACGGGAAAAACCATAGCCTTGACTAGACGGACCTTGGTTGGCAAAGTAATGTCTCTGCTTTTTAATATACTATCAAGGTTGGTCATAACTTTCCTTCCAAGGAGTAAGCGTCTTTTAATTTCATGGCTGCAATCAGCATCCGAAGTGATTTTGGAGCCCAAAAAAATAAAGTCTGACACTGTTTCCACTGTTTTTCCATCTATTTCCCATGAAGTGATGGGACCAGATGCCATGATCTTTGTTTTCTGAATGTTGAGCTTCAAGCCAACCTTTTCACTCTTCTCTTTCACTTTCATCAAGAGACTTTTGAGTTCCTCTTCACTTTCTGCCATAAGGGTAGTGTCATCTGCAGATCTGAGGTTATTGATATTTCTCCCAGCAATCTTGATTCCAGCTTGTGCTTCTTCCAGCCCAGCGTTCCTCATGATGTACTCTGCATATAAGTTAAATAAGCAAGGTGACAATATACAACCTTGACGTACACCTTTTCCTATTTGGAACCAGTCTGTTGTTCCATGTCCAGTTCTAACTGTTGCTTCCTGACCTGCATACAGGTTTCTCAAGAGGCAGGTCAGGTGGTCTGGTATTCCCATCTCTTTCAGAATGTTCCACAGTTTATTGTGATCCACACAGTCAAAGGCTTTGGCATAGTCAATGAAGCAGAAATAGATGTTTTTCTGGAACTCTCTTGCTTTCTCCATGATCCAGCGGATGTTGGCAATTTGATCTCTGGTGCCTCTGCCTTTTCTAAAACCTGCTTGAACATCTGGGAGTTCACGGTTTACATACTGCTGAAGCCTGGCTTGGAGAATTTTCAGCATGACTTTACTAGCGTGTGAGATGAGTGCAATTGTGCGGTAGTTTGAGCATTCTTTGGCATTGCCTTTCTTTGGGATTGGAATGAAGAGTCCCTGCATGTCCTTATTTTGTTTCCATTAACCACCTGGCAAGCAGTTCATATTCTCATGTAAAGTCCACAAGATCCTTTAGAATTCAGACTGAACCTTTCCAGCTTCATCTCTTACTTTCTTACACCAGCTTTCTCTGATCTCTCATGACTCCTTGACCTTGCACATGCTCTGAATGCTTTTGCCCACTGAGTCTTTCTCAATAACCAGTTCTAAAACCACCTATTCTGAAAATCCTTTTGGAATCCAACCAGAGTTTAATAACTGCTTTCAGATTACTTGTATTCTTAATACTGTTTGCAAAAATCTTTCAGATCAGTCTTTCTGATCAGCTCTTTTATATATATTTATTTATTTGGCTGTTGGGTCTTAGTTATGCATGTGAGATCTAGTTCCCCAACCAAGGATAAAACCCAGGCCCCCTGCATTGGGAGCACAGAGTCCTAGCCACTGGACCACCAGGGTAAGTCCCTACTGATCAGCTCCTTAATTCTGGATCTCTGAGGCAATCATTACATCCTCCCATATTTAACCATATGGAAAAGGTTATTTGCAAGTTAAGATGGTACTGCTTTATATATTTGATTTCAGCTTTTCCTCTTTATTTGCATTGAATAGAACACCTTCCTATTACATTTTGTTTTTCAAGAGACTTTTTCTCTCCAAACCGACTCTTTTCTCTCCCTAATGTGTTCCAAAGGAAGGGAGCCAAACCATCTCTTCTGCAATGCAACTCCATCCTCTACATTCTTCTCTAGCTCTTTTTTCAGATCAAGACCAATAACAGACAGAACATTTAGACAGAAAGTCAGTACGGAAACAAAGGATTTGAACAACAACACAGATCAAATGGACCTAACAGATATATGGAGAACATTCAACCCAACAGCAGCAGAATACACATTCTTCCCAAGCTCAAGAGGATTTTTCTCCAGCACAGATCATGTATTAGGTCACAAAACAAGTCTTAAAAATTTTTTAATGTTGAAACATACCAAGTACGTTTTCTGATCACAATGCAATGAAACTAAAATTCAACAGAAAAAGGAACACAGTGTGGAAAATAAACAAGATATAAAATAGAAAAAAAACAACATAAAAAGAAATCAATAAAACTAAGAGTCAGTTTTTTTAAATGAGACACAATTCAGTTCAGTTCAGTTGCTCAGTCGTGTCCGACTCTCGGCGACCCCATGAATCACAGCACGCCAGGCCTCCCTGTCCATCACCAACTCCCGGAATTTACTCAAACTCATGTCCACAGAGTTGGTGATGCCATCCTGCCATCTCATTCTCGGTTGTCCCCTTCTCATCAGAGTCTTTTTCAGTGAGTCAACTCGTAGCATGAGGTGGCCAAAGTACTGCAGTTTCAGCTTTAGCATCAGTCCTTCCAATGAACACCCGGATTGATCTCCTTTAGAATGGAACACCCGGATTGATCTCCTTTAGAATGGACTGGTTTAACAGACCCTTATTAGCTAGTCTAAGAAAAATACATTCAAATAAGTAATATTGAAAGTGAAGAGATATTACAACTAATATTACAAAAATAAATATAATCATGAGACAATATTAACAATTATATGACAACAAACTGGATAACCTACAAGAAAGGCTCAATTCCTAGAAACATTCAACATATCAAGATTAAGTTATGAAAGAAGAAAAAGCCTGAAAAACTTATAACTAGTATGAAGCTTAAATTAGTAATCAAATACCTTCCAAGAAAGAAAATTCTAGGATCAGATGGCATCACTGGTGAATTCTACCAAACATTTAAAGAAGTAACATAAATTCTTCTCAAACTCTTTCTAAAAACTGAATAGGAAGGAAGAGGAAGGAAGGAAGAAAACTTCCAAATTCATTTTATGAAGCCAGAATTATCTTGATATCAAAGGCAGACAAGAATACTATCAGAAAACAACTGGTCAACATCCCTGATAAATACAGATGCAGATGTTCTCAACAAAATACTAGAAATCAAACCAACAGCATATTAAAAAGATCATACACCATGGTCAAACGAGATTTATCTCTAGGATGCAAGGATGGTTCAACATATCCATTTCAATTAATTTAATACACCATACTAACAAAATAAAGGATAAAAACCACATGATCGTCTCAACAGATGGAGAAAAAAACCTTAGACAAAACTGAAAGAACCCTCACAATTAAAAACATTCAAAAAACTAGGAATAGAAGGAAATGATGTTGCTCAGTTGTGTACAACTCTCTGCGATCCCACTGACTGACTATAGCCTACCAGGCTCCTCCATCCATGGCATTTTCCAGGTAAGAGTACTGGAGTGGGTTGCCATTTCCTTCTCCAGGGGATCTTCCCGACCCAAGGATCAAATCCAGGTCTCCTGCACTGCAAGCAGACGCTTTACCTGCTGATCCACCAGAGAAGCCCACAGAAGGAAAGCAATTCAAAATAATAAAAGCCATCTAGGTAAAGCCCACAATACTTGGCAGTGAAAAACTGAAAGCTTTTCCTTTGAGCTCAGTAACAAGGCAAGGATACCCATATTCCTATTTCTATTCATCAGAGTTCTAAAAGTCATAGCCAAGGCAATTAGGCAAGAAAAAGATAAATCAATAAAAGGGATCCAAATGAGAAAAGAATAAGTGAAATCGTCCCTGTTTACAGATGACAAGGTCCTATTTCTAGAAAACCCTAAAGACTCCATAAAAACCCTGTTAGAAATAATAAATTCAATAAAGTTACAGGATACAAAGTTAATACAAAAATTGGTTGTGCTTCTATTCACTAACAATGAATTATCTGAAAAGGAAATTAGAAAAACAATATTATTAACAATAGCACAAGAAGAAAAAAATACTTAGAAATAAATTTAACAAGGGGAAAGACCTGTATGATGATAAAAACTACCAAATACAAATGAAAGAAACTAAAGATGATGCAAATGGAAAGGCATTCTGTGCTCATGTATTTGAAGACTTAACATTGTTAAAATTTCTATACTACTCAAAGTAATCTACAGATTTAATGCAATCCCTGTTTAAAAAAAAAAAAAACCCAGTGGTATTTTTTACCGAAGTAGAAAAACACAATTTTAAAACTCATATGGAACTAGAGCATGAATAGCCAAATGATTCCTGAGAAAGAAGAACAAAGCTAAGAGGCATCACAGGTCCTGAGGCTGAAATATATTAAAAAGCTACAATAATCAAAACAGTATGGCAGCATACAGACAGACATAAATACCAAGAGAAAAAATAGAGAGCCCAGTAAAACATCCATGCACATAAGGTCAACTGATGTCTGATAAGGGGCAAAAATACAGTGAGGAAAGGATAGCTTCTTCAATAAACAGTGTTGAGAAAACTGGATATCCTCATGCAAAAGTTGGACCCTTATATCACACCACACATAAAAATCAGCTCAAAACAAATTGAAGACTTAAATAAACACCTGAAACTGTAAAAGTAGAAAAGTACACACAAGAAATGCTTTATGACACTGGTCCTGACAATGATTTCCTGGATATTACACCAAAAGCACAAGCAACAAAAACCAAAAATAGTCAAGTGGGACTACATAAAATAAAGAAGCTCCTGCACAACAAGGGAAGCAATCAACAAAGTGAAAACGCAAACCATGAAATGGGAGAAAATATTTACAAACTATACACCTGATGATTAATTTCTAAAATATACAAGGTACTTCTACAACTCAAAAACAAAAGAATCTAATAATCCAACAAAAAAAAAACAGGCTAAGGATTAAATAGACATTTCTCCAAAGAAGAAATACAAATGGTCAACAGATATATGAAAAATGGTCAATATCACTGATCACAGTGAAATGCAAATCAAAAGCACAAAGAGGTTATCACCTCTCATCTGTCACGATAGCTATTACCAAAAAACAAAGGAAAAGACAACAAGTATTGGTAAGAATATTGGTGGAGAAACTGCACACCTTGTATACAGTTTGTGGAGATGCAAATGGTGCAGCTGATATGGAAAACAGTATGGAGATACTCCCAAATATTAAAAACAGAAATATCATATGACCTAGATATCCAATATCTGGGTATTTGCCAAAAGATCTGAAGGCAAATCTCAAAGAGATATTACATTCCCATGCTCACTGCAGCACTATTTACAATGGCCAAGATGTGGAAACACCCTATGTGTTCACTGATGGATAAATGGATAAAGAAAATGTATTATATACATACAATGAAATATTATTCAGCCTCAAAAAAGAAGGAAATTCTACAACATGTGACAACATGGATGAATCACGAGGACCATTATGCCAAGTGAAATAAACTAGTCACAGACAAATACTGCATGATTCCATATATATGAGGCATCTAAAATGAACAAATTCATAGCATCAAAGAGTCGAATGATGATTAACAAGGTTAGGGGCAGGAGGAGACGGGGACGACAGAGAATGAGATGGCTGGATGGCATCACGGACTCGATGGACATGAGTTTGAGTGAACTCCGGGAGTTGGTGACGGACAGGGAGGCCTGGTGTGCTGTGATTCATGGGGTCACAAAGAGTTGGACACGACTGAGCGACTGAACTGAACTGACTGACTAACTGAGGGGTAGGAAAAAACTGAAAGTTACTAACAAATGGGCATAAAGTTTCAGTTAGGGTTCGTAAGTTCCAGAGATCTGCTATACATCATACCTCTACTCAACAATATTATATTGTACACTTAAAAATTTGTTAAGTGTGTAGATCTCATGTTAAGTATTCTTAATACAGTAATACTGAAAAAAAGAAAAAAGAAGACCAAACCCACAGATTCTGAGCTGTCAACACTCCCATAATCAGCTGGTGCTTAGTTGATGGCATTTCTTTTCCCATACATCCTGTTCAGGCAAATATCCCAACCTTATGGTTCTTTATTTTTCTAATTTTGTCCTTTTATTTAAAAAACACGCAACAAGTTTTAAAGCTAACAAATAATATCCAGTCTGGAGTTGATCAGCTTTTCTTTCTTAACAGACTAGTCAACAAAAACTTTGTTGATGAGGTAACAAATAACTTCACTTACAAAGTTTTGCTTGATTCTATTAGATTCTTTCTGGAGAGAAATCAAAATTATGCCAGAGTAATTCATGAGTGCATTGTCACTCAGTCGTGTCCAACTCTTTGCAACCACATGGACTGTAGCCCACCAGGCTCCTCTGTCTATGGAATTCTCCAGCTAAGAATACTGGAGTGGGTAGCCATTCCCTTCTCTAGGGTATCTTCCTAACCCAGGGATCACACCCAGGTCTCTTGCATTGCAGGCAGATTCTTTACCTTCTGAGCCACCAGGGAATTCATGAAGGTGCTACATATTGGAGAAGAAAGACAGATGCACCCATTCAGGAATAAAACAGGGATGTAATATTACCATTTTCCTAGGCATATAAGTTAAATCAGGTATCCTCAAATCTTTTTTGTTCTTCATTATCTACGTGCAGTCTCATGGATTCTTCCTTAAAATAGTGATCCCCTCTTTGTTTTCCATGCCCAATCTGTTTATCCTAATTCAGCCACATAGTGTCCGGATTTTTGTTTTAGGTTCCTAACTAAGGTCTCCGTTTATAGCTTCCTATAATTCCTCCCAGTACATTACTACCAAACTAACAACCACAGGTAACACCTTGATCAAGTCACTTCCCTACTCCCAATTTTCTATTAAAAAAAAACACAACAGCCTAGCATTAAAGACCCTTTATAATCTAGACTCAAATTGTCTTTCAGGATTTATCTTCCTATATTCCACTATATAAAATACCTACTACTAACATAACTTGACTTATTCACTGCCTCTAAATACTTTCCTACCTACATCTTTTATATTCATATTATTTCTATACCTAGAATGATCTTGATCCATTTATCCATATTAGCAAAGTATACTGTAATAAAATCAGCCCATGACCCACCCATTTGTGGAGTCCTAGGTGAGACCACTTTGACAGGTTGTTCCTACTCCACTGAATCAGCTAACACCCACCTGCCAAGTGGCTAAAGTCAGCCCTCCCTCTCCTGTGGCCTTCAAGCAGGCCTCCAGAAAGGAAGGGACAGGTCTGAGTGTAACCGTTGGTGCTTGGTGTTTTGCACCTCTCCGCTCCTGTTGTTATTTTTAATTCTTCTGATACCATCTACCCCTGTATCTTTGGTGCTTTAATGTCCATGTTAACAACTCAGCATGGGCTGGTGCCACCAGTGGGATGGAATGCTCCTGTCCTGCATGCTCTCAGCCCTTGATCACACTCATTAGTTTAACATATATTTTTTGAGTACCTATGTGAAGTACTACTGTCAGCACTAGGGACACATCAGTGAAAAAAGTCAAAAATCTCTCCCCTCATGGAAACTATATCTAGAGGAGGAAAGAAAGACAATCAATTAAGGTAGGTACAATATACAGCATGTTAGATAGAAGTCTTAATAAGAAAAATAAAGCAGGAAAACGTGTGTGGGGTGGGAGAAACAGTTATAATTTTAGGGTGACTAAAGAAAACTTCACTGAGGAAATTTTAAGTGAAGAATTAAAAGATGAGGATTGAGCCAGATATACAGAAGAATGTTTGAGACAAATGAACGACAAATAAAAAGGTCCGGAGTTGGAAGAATGACTGGCAGGTTCAAGTAAAAAATGAGGCCAGTTAGCTGGAGCCAAGAAAATAAATGAATGAAATCAGACATAATAGTGGGTCAGATCACCTATAATGGGTCAGCACACTATAGCCTAAGGATCGAATGCAACCTACCACCTGCTTTTTAAAGTTTTAATACCTTTACTTTCATGCTACAACAGCAGAGCTGAACAGTTGTGAGGCAAACTGTATGAGTTAGAAAACCCCACATATTGATACTGTGGCTCTTTACAAAAAAGGTTTACTAAACTTCCAGGTGCCGCAGTGGTAAAGAAACTGCCCACAATGCAGGACACACAGGTTCGGTCCCTGGATCAGGAAAACCCCTGAAGAAGGAAATGGCAACCCATTCCAGTATGATTGCCTGGGAAACCCCATGGAAAGAGGAATCCAGCATGCTGCAGTCCACAGTGTTTCCTTTACAGAATCACTCTAGCTGTTAAAGACAGCAAGGTAGAAATTGGGGAGAACAAATTAGAATATTACTACTAAAATCCAGGTGAGCGATCATGGTGGCTTGGATCACAGTGGTAGTCATACACATGGTGAAAAGTGTTAGATTTTAGATATATTTTGAATGCAGACCAACAGAATTAACTCTTTTATCAGATTAAAGTATGAGAGAATGTTAAGGATAACCCTAAGCGTTTTGGTTTGCCAACAGAAAAAACAGGGTTCTCATATACTGATGGGGAAGGACAGGTAAAGGGCAATTCTGAGAGACAAGGTAGGGAGCTTTCCTGTTTGCCATGTGAAATGTGAGAAGCTTATTACCAAACAAAGAGAAATTTGGGGAGGTAGGTAGATCTATGAGTTTGGAGTTCAGGAAAGTTACAGAATGGAAATAAAAACTGAGCAGTCATCAGTGTATAAATGACACCCAGAAACATGAGATGCATTCATCAAGAAAATGAATACATACATATGTGTGTGTAAATAAATATATATATGTGAGAATGAATTATATACATAAAGATAAACTCTACAATTGAGCCCAGGACACTAAGTTAGGATATGAAGTGGAACTAGAAGACTGAAAACAAATAGTAGAAAGATGAGGGAAAAAACCAAGGATGTGTGTTGACCAAGAAGCCAAGTAAAAAAGTGTTTCAAGGATGAGGAGATCAACTGTGGTAAACGTTAAGTAAGATAAAATCTGAGAAATGACCACTGGATTCAGAAATCTGAAAGTCAACGGTGACCTTGGTAAAAGTAGTTTTGGTGGAGTGGTAGAAAGAGAAAGTGACTGGAGTGCGTTCAAGAGGGAATGGGAAGAAAGTTAATAGGAGACAGTGAATACAGACACCTATTTTAAGAAACTCTGCCCAAGTGAAGGCATCAGCCTTGCCTAAAAACATGAGGCATGCATCTATAATAATAAAAGAGAAGGCTGAATGTTATGGGCACAACTGCAGACAGGTGGGTAGTTTATACAAGTTCTCTCAATTTTCTCAGTAAAATAGGATGTAAGATCAAGTAAGAGTGAAGACAGGGAAGAAAAGACTTGCCTGTCTGAGAAGAAAGATGAAATAGCTCTTTGGGATTTTGAAACTCAACATATGGATCACGGACCAGCAGCAACTGCACCACCTGGAGACTGGTTGGAAATGTAGAATCTCAGGTCCTTGCTGAGCTACTAAATCAGAATCTGTTCTATTAACAAGATGCCTAGGTAATTTACTTATACATTAAAGTTGGTTTAAAGCACTGTGGATATAGGAGACCAGGAGAGAAAATGGACTACAGAAACATAGTATGACTGCTGCTGCTGCTGCTGCTGAGTCACTTCAGTCGTGTCCGACTCTGTGTGACCCCCTAGACGGAAGCCCAACAGGCTCCCCCGTCCCTGGGATTCTCCAGGCAAGAACACAGGAGTGGGTTGCCATTTCCTTCCCCAATGTGTGAAAGCAAAAAGTGAAAGTGAAGTCGCTCAGTCGTGTCCGACCCTTAGCGATCCCACGGACTGCAGCCTACCAGGCTCCTTCATCCATGGGATTTTTTAGGCAAGAGTACTGGAGTGGCTTGCCATTGCCTTCTCCGATAGTATGACTACCAGGCAGTAGTAGTGATTATGAATTTAAATTCAAGATTAGTGATCATGAATTTAAAGTGGTACTAGTCATTTTGATTTGCATTTCTCTAATAATTGGCAGTGTTAAGCATTTTTTCATGTGCCTTTTGGTCATCTCTGTATGTCTTCTTTGGAGAAATGTCTTAGATCTTTTGCCCATTTTTTGATTTGGTAGTTCGTTTTTTTTTCGTTTGTTTGTTTGATAATGAGTGTATGAGTTCTTTGTACATTTAGGAGATTAATCCCTTATTAGTCACATCATTTGTAAATATTTTCTCCCATTCTGTAGGTTGCCTTTTTATTTATGGTCTCCTTTGTTGTGCAAAAGCTTTGTTAGGTCCCATTTGTGTGTGTGTGTATATATACAGGCTAAGACATAAAACTGGAATATTACTCAGCCATGAAAAGGAATGAAAAAAGGCATTTGCAGAAGCATGGACGGACTTAGAGATTATCGTACTAAGTGAAGTTAAGTGAGTCAAAGAAAGACAAATATTATGTGACATTTATATGTGAAATCTAAAAAAAAAAATACAAAGGAACTTATATACAAAACAGAAATAACATCCCACAGAAAACAAACTTATGATTACCAAACTGCCAATCTATCCCTCCCCCACACCCCACTCCCACTTGTCAACCACAAGTTTGTTTTCTCTGTGAGTCTGTTTCTGCTTCACAGAGAAGTTCATTTGTGTCATATTTTATATGCCACATATAAGCTACATCATACAGTATTTGTCTTTCTCTTTCTGGCTTACTTTACTTAGTATGATAACCTCTATGGCACTATTTTATTCTTTTTTTATGATCCATTCTCAGTATATTGTAAAACTAAGTGAGAATTAAAAGGAAAACAGATGTAAGTAAAATGCAGCCCTCCTTTCCACAAAAGGCTGTTGGGACAGGAAGAGAGAATGCAAATCATTTCCAATAAAGCAAAAATCATATAATAGGAATAGAGAAAATGCTATGGAAAAAGTTACAGAATAAGTCTTGCTGAGGGACAGGGTAAGACTTTAAAGATTTCTTAAAAATAGTGTCAGCAAACATCAAAATTAGAAATCAACTAAACTAAAATTTGACTTATATATGTCTCTCATCTTTTCTATATAGTATTTCTTAGAAGTCAGGTGAAAAGAATTTAATATAACAAAGAAGAAAACATGAGAACCATTAAAAATTTTATCCTTAATTTGCAAGTAAACACAAACCAAAAGACAAACAACCAATCATAACTGATAATTAGCCCCAAGTTAACCTTAAAACATATCTGAAGGAACATTCACTTTCACTAATTAAAAAAGAAATAAAAACAATTCCACCCAAACTTTCAAGGTTGGAACTGGAGGGATATATTCTTCAGAAGAAAGGAGCATTCAAACCATAATCCTACACTGAAATTTCTCTTTGATTATACTGCCTCCACAACACTGGAGGGGATGGGAGAGGGAGGTGGCCTTTAACACTGGTCCAGTTATGGGCAAAAGACTTTTCCTTGATTCCTCACAGTGCAGGTGAAACAAAACTGGGACATTAAAAAAATATGAATAAAAGGCTAAAAGATGCAAAGTAGAATAAAATGAACAAAGGGAATACCACAAACGTATGGGATACAGATTATAAACTACCACTTATTAATCTTCAGTTTATTACCCAATAAATGTGTCCCTTCTTTCCATTCTTAGTCATCATTCTTCCAGACTTCAAAAAGAAATAAACTGATCTCAATAAGCCTTAACAGTCATGTCATACAAAGGAGAGATAGGTAAAAAGCCAGTAATTAATTTTCCTCTTGTAACAGATAAGACCTTATATCCATAATATCCAATTCGGCTTTTGCAATACCAGTGGGCCTCTAACTACCAAGACAGAATTAAATTCAAAATAATTTTTAAAAACACAAATGATACTTTAGGCAAAGGAAAATATTCCCCAAAATCAACAAGTATGAAGTATTATCCATTATTTGAAATCACATATTTATCATTATGTTCAAACCAGTGCTCTATAAAATTACTCATGAACATGTGAAACAGCTAATATTAAGTGGGTTTCAGGTCTTTGAAATTGAGAAAAACTCCTAATTCTGTGAAGTAACTGTTTTATAAATGAAAAAATACATATAGCAGGACCTCACAGGGATTCAGTTACAAAACTAAGGCTGAAGACCGTAGTGCTTATCTAAGGAATGGCTCTAGCATTTCTCCAAATAAAATCTACTTTAAATAAAGTCACTGAATCCACTTGTAAATTATTTCCCTTTGGCTGTCTCATTATTCAATATGCTTTCAAGGAACATGGTGATGAAAGAAGAAAAATACCTCTTTCTAACATAACCATACTGGCAAGAACATCAACATTATCAGTATTTAAAGAATGTCTTGGCAGGTTATAAACCTTCATAAAAAGAAGGAACACTAATCCAAGATGTCAAAATAGCAATAGTACTTCTCATATTATGTGCAATATGATTGTTTGTTTGCAATGCAGAACAAATTTTCAAATAAAGAACAGAAACCAACATCGACATGTTTAAATTTTAAGCTAAGGCAAAAAAAAAATTTCTCAGAAAAGGACATACAGTATGACAAACATAAGCATGTTTATAAGAGTAGAGCAGAACTCAGCGTTCAAAGAGATTTATAATGTGTTGATGCTATTTTTGGAACTTAATATATTTTAACATTTGAAGCACAACAGCATATTAAGAAATAACAGAATGAAATAATAATTTATACTAAAAGAAAAAGCTTAGAAATATAACTGAGTCCATGATTTCCCTGTGTAGGTAATACTTAATTTTACTACAAGACTTTATTTGGGCTATATTAGTAGGCACAATTTAAAGTCATAAGAAACTTTTAAATACAGCACTATCTTCAGATCTCATAATCTAGCTCTATTTAAATACTCAACACTAAAAACTGATGCCAGGACAGTGACATTTTACTTACAGTACTTGCACCTTCAGAAATGTCAAATTCCCCAAGAGGAAGGCATAGCCAGTTAACTCAGCATGTGCATTAAAAAAAGATGCTTGATGAAACTTTTGATTAAACAAAGCCTAAACATACTGTGTCCACAATTATTATAAAACTATTTCATGTGCTATTTTCCACTTGAAGGTTTTTACCTTCCTTTAAGCTTTTCATGTGGCTCTTCCTATCCACAAACTGATTTCTAATTTTACTGTAAGACTTTTGATAGCCTTACATTACTTTAATGGTGCAATATTCTCCAAGATTTGCACTGCATCTGAAATTATTGAAGGCCACTGAGAGACCTATGTTTGCTCAATATAAGCTCAGATATGGTGTACTTGAAAAATTATAAAATACAGTGTATTGAAAACTACTACTTTCCATTTTCAAAAGAAAATGCCTACACTGATGATCTTACACAGGTTGGGAAAATAATATAATAAACTTATCCTAAGTTTAGAAGATATACATTTGACTTAAAATACTCATCTCCATTACATTAGACAATAATCTTATTTTATTCTTCTGCTTCCTCTTCATCAAAACTTTTCTCTTTGGTTGCAGTCACTATTCTTCTATAAAAATGTAGCTAGTATCTTCATGTTTTACCTTTCGCCATCTGTTTTCCTCTCCTGATCATTGTTTCTTTTGCCTTTGATATTTTCTTAACTTGGGTACATTCAACTTTTAATAACGAAATGTTCTTTGGATCAAGAGGTCATAGGGTTATTTATATTAGCAGGATGAGCCTCCATCCATCAACATCCTGAGGAATTCTAGCATGATAGAGCTGGAAGAGATTTCAAGGTATCATTTGGTTGAGCTCTATGCCAGCAGTAACAGGTGGCTGACTATTCTTAATGTTTTTCTTTCTTTTATTTAAGATGACTAAAATTCTGATCATAAATATTCCACTGTAACTTGGTTTAATATGAGAATCTTCTTGGACTTCCCTGGTGGTCCAGTGGTTAAGAAGCTGCCTGCCAAGGCAGGGGACATGGGTTCGATCCCTGGTCTGGAAAGATTCCACATGCTGCAGGGCAACTAAGCACATATGGCACAACTACTGAGCCCACACGCCACAAGCACTGAGCTAATGCACTCTAGACCACATGCCGCAACAAGAGAAGTCACTGCAATGAGAAGCCCATAGACCGCAACTAGAGAAAGCCTGCTCGCAGCAACGAAGACCGGAGCAGCCAAAAACAATTAAATTAAAATACATATGGACTCTTCTTAATAACAATCAAAAAGACATGGAGTGGAAAGAAAACTGGATGAAAAAGCACTTGGATCTCAGCAGAATTACTTACTGTAAATGGAAAACGGGGCTTCCCTCATCTGCCTGCCAATGCAGGAGACACAGGTTCGATACTGTGCAATACCGAGCAAACCTCTCTAAGGTAAGTGTAGAGGACCACTGCAAGTTGACACAGTGTCTACTTCCCTTGGCTGTTGCTGTGGATTACAGGAGTTTCATGTACCTGGCATAGGCACTGGCCTTGTGCACACCCTCAGTAAATGTTACCTCTCTACTCCCCACCAGGGTTACAAACGTCTGTAGTGTGGTTCTACTCTCCTTACAGTAAATATTTTGAGATGCACATGTGGAATTTTATGAAACAGAACATTCAGAAGATATGTAAACCTTCCTTTCCCCTGAGATTTATCAAGCAACAAAAGGAATTCCTTATCAGCCCTGCTTTGAAAAATGGAAAGAAATGAACAGAGCTTCCTTTAAAAAGCAAACACAAAACTCTTCCAAAGAAGAAACCATTTAAAATAAAAGGTAGAAAATATCACTAAACAGTGAACTTCTTAAAGGAAAAGAACAAGCTCAGTCATCTTCATATTTAGGAAGCACTAAAACATTTCTTGGATGAAAAAGTCTCTTGGTGGAAAAACTTATCTTAGAAATAAAGAAATAAAAGTTCAATCAGATTTCATATACATGTGAGGTAACAAAGATGTTCTTTACACAATAAAGAAAAAAACTAAACTAATGTGGACAAATTTTGAAAGACTCTTACACATCTGATTTAGATAAAATGCACTGCCCCATTACTATGTCATAGATCAAACAATTCTGTACGAAGTACTATCATGCTCACCTTGTTATGTGTAAGAACAATCCTTACATCAGGTTTAAGTGTACCATAGCTTATAAGGAGATCTTGGACCTTTTTTATCTCATCTTTACATTTTTTAGCAGTTGAGTAAAACTGCTTTCTTACAGGTAGATTCTTAAATAACCGTGAAGCAGTTACAGTTGTACCTGTTGGCAGATAAGAAGAAAGCGTATTTAGATGTGGAAGGAACATCACAGATTTTCAAATCCACATACAATCGGTAATTAACTCCTTCTATTACTGAAGGCCATTTCTCTTCCAACTCTGGGAACCCAAAGAAGGCTCAACTGTGTGAGCTATTCTGACCTCCTACTAGGCTATCCTAGTTCTAACAGGTCTGACCCATTAAGTATGATCTCTTTTATGTGGACTTTTCATGTGGCACTAGTGGTAAAGAACCTGCCTGATAATGCAGCAGACTTAAGAGCTGTGGGTTTGATCCCTGGGTCAGGAAGATCCCCAGGAGGAGGGCATGGCTTACCCACTCCAATATTCTTGCCTGGAGAATTCCATGGACAGAGCAGCCTGGTGGGCTACAGTCCATAGAGTTTCAAAGAGTCAGATATGACTGAAGCAACGTAGCACGTGTGATCTAAACAGGAATAATCTTATTTCTACCACTACAGAAAAACACGGGCTTACTACTGATACAGTGTAGTATCTTAAGAAATCTGCTGATATCCTAACTACCTGGGAATGATGCTTATTCTGCACTTTAAAACATACAGGATATATAAGGCTACACAGCATATGTATAACCTTAATTAGTCAATTAAAAATTCTTATCTGATGTGCAACACCATTAATTATCAGAGAAATGTATATTGTAATTACAATGAGGTGTCACCTCTCACTGGTTAGAATGGCCATCATTAAAAAGTCTACAAATAATAAATTCTGGAGAGGGTGTACAGAAAAGAGACTCCTCTTACACTGTTGGTGGGAATGTGAACTGGTACAGCCACTATGGAAAGCAGTATGGAGGTTTCTTAACAAAAGCTACCGTATGACCTACTCTGCTTCTGGGCATATATCCAGAGAAAACTCTAATTCAAAAAGATACATGTACCCCAATGTTCAAAGCAGCACTATTTACACAAGTCAAGACATGGAAGCTCCCTAAATGCCCACCGACACACGAACAGATAGAAAGAGGGGTGGTAAGGGAAGTCCGAGATGGAGGGGATATGTATACATATAGCCTCACTCTGTCATACAGCAGAGATTAACACAACAGTGTAAAGCAATTATACACCAATACAATCAAAAAAATAAAAAGAAGATGTACACACACAGACACATACACACACAATGGACTGAGCCAGAAAAAATGGAATAATGCCACTTGCAGCAACATGGATAGACCTAGAGATTATCATACGAAGTGAAATAAGTCAGAGAAAGACAGTGTACGATATTACTCATATGTGGAATTTAAAATACGACACAAATGAACTTATTAACAAAACAGAAATAGACTCACGGACACAGAAAACAAATTTATGATTATCAAAAGGAAAATAGCAAGACGGAGAGAAAATTAGGAATTTGGGATGAGCAGATATATATATAATACAGGTAAACAACAAGGTCCTACTGTACAACACAAGGAACTATATATTCAGTATCTTATTTATAATAACCTATAATGAAAAAGATATGAAAAAGAATATATATGTGTATAATTGAATCACTTTGCTATAAACCAGAAACTAATACAATATAAATCAACTATACTTCAAGTAAAAAAATTCATATCTGAAATAATGTCTAATTGCCTGGTTTATCTCATCTTCTGAAATATGCAAAACTAGGATAATTAAGAGCTGTTTTTTTTTTAAATTGTGAACTTATTTAACCAAAACTTGGGGGTGGGCTCAAGATGGCAGAGTAGGAGGATGCATAGCTCACTTCCTCTACTAACACATCAAAAATACATCGATGTTTGGAGCAGTTCTCATTGAAAACAAACTGGAGACTGGCATTCAGACTCTTACATAACCAAAGGTGTAAGAAAGACACACATGAAATTGAACAGCATGGGAAGGGAAGCAAGTCTGTGCAACTGCCCTCCCCTTCTGAGAGAGGGCACAGAAGAGGAGAGAGCACACAGGCCCAGAGGCCCTTCCTGGGGAATAATCAGTTTGAACCATTTACTGGGCTCCCTATCCCTAGTGTCCAACACCAGGAAGGTGAGTCCCTTTAGGTGGTTTGAAAACCAGTGGTACTGACAGGGCTCTAAGAAACCTAGACCCCACTCATGAAGAGTGAGCATATGCTTGCTTCCTCCTGAAACAGGACAGAGGAAGCAGGTCTCTGGCCTGTTTCCCACTACCACCCCAGCACACACCTTGGACGAGTTGAGCGGTCACTCTGGCTTGGGCTCATCCTGTGGCACAGTTCCACTCTATAACAAGGGCTGCCTTAGCCAACGGAAGTGCACAGTTGCAGGGGACCAGGGTGGCTTGGATCTGGGGCAGCATCCAAACAGGTCAGGGGCAATCATTGCTGGTGCTTGCAAAGGAGGTGGACTGGGAACAGTCCGGAACTCTAACTGGTAATTGGGCATTCATGGGGCATGCCCAGTCCACACAGAGCATCTGCCCTGGCCCTTTCTGCTCTGCAGAAGAGCTCCACATTAGGGCAAGGGCTGCCCTGGCTGTGGAGAATGTAGTTGTAGAGGGTGGAGCTGGCTCAGGCCCAATGCAGCATCTGAACAGGGAAAGGAAACCACTGTGGGTGCTCCTGGAGAGAATGGATCAACAGCAGTCTGGTACTCTAAAATGGTGCCAGAACCACCAGGGCATGCACCCCGATCCATGACAAGGGCCCACACGTGCCCCTCTTGCTTCAGCCCCCTTGAGGGCAGGTGGGTCAATGCTGGGAGGGGGAGCGCACATACTTAGAGAAAATAGAGCCAGCTCAGACCCGATCCTCAGGCCTTGTATTCCAGCAACATGGAACCTGATCTCATCCACAATCAGGTGGCATTGGTCACCGGGCAAAGGAGAAGCCCCAGCTCACACTTGACTCTGGTTCCAGCCCATCTGTCTCTATCCCTAGACCCAAATAAGGAGAAAGCTGCCAGTACTCCGTGGAGGAAGATGTAATCGTGTTCATATAAAATCCAGCTCTCCTACCAAAGGCACCTGGTACTGACTAGGGATGCCCCAACACAGACACCCCTACCAGACTGTAATAGGTAACTGTTTCACCAAGTTTCATAGAGACAGAGAAAATTAAGCAAAATAACAAGACAGAAGAATTTACTTCAAATGAAAGAACAAGACAAAACCCATGGGAAAAAAACAACTAATGACACAGGTAAATAATTTACTAAATAAAGAATTCAAAGCATTACTAATTAGAACGCTAATCGGACTTGGAAAAAGAACAGATGAACACAGTGAGAACTTTAACAAGGAACTAAAAAAAAGTCAGAACTGAATACAGTAACTGAAATGAAAAATGCAGTAGAAAGACATCATGGTAGACTTGGTGATACAGAACAGTTTTTAAGTGGTATGGAAGACAAAATAATAGAAATCACCCAATCAGAACAACAAAAAGAAAAATGATAATCTTGCTGAGTAATACATCTAGGTTGTAGGTTTTTTCCTTTCAGCACTTGAATATATCATGCCAATCCCTGATTGCCTGCAAAGTTTCTACAGAAAAATCCAATGAGCCTTATAAGGAAAAAACCTATAACCTAGATATATTACTCAGCAAGATTATCATTTAAAATTGAAGGAAAGATAAAGAACTTCTCAGACAAGCAAAAGCTAAAAGAGTTCATCATAAATGCTTAAAAACGACCCTAAAAGATATGTTAAAAGATAAGTTTCTAAGGAAAAGGAAAGGTTACAACAAGAAAAATAAAAATCTATAGGAAACGTAAAATCCTACTATATATAGGGGATTCCCTGGCAGTCCAGTGGTTAGGACTTGGCACTTTCACCACTGAGGGCCTGGATTCAATCCCTGGCTGGGGAACTAAGATCCCATAAGCTATATGGTGTAGTCAAAAAAAAAAAAAAAAAAACAAAGGAAAGAAACCCCAAAACCAAAAGAAAAAAATCCACAAAAACAAATACATAGTAAAGGCTATAGATCAACCACTTACATGACGTGCACTCATCTTCTCCTGCAAGAACACCAAAACTGCAATTAGCTGCTGAACCATCATCAACAGGATAATGTTGGAACCCACCAAAAAAAGATACCCCACATCCAAGGGCAAAGGAGAAGCAACAAGACGGTAAGAGGGATGCAACTGCATTTAAAATCAAACCTCATAGCCGCCAGAGACTCTTGGAGGGCACGAACAAAACCTTGTGTGCACCAGGACCCAGGAAAAAGAGCAGAGACCCCCACGAGACTGAGATAGACCTACTTGTGTATGAGGGTCTTCTGCACAGTCATGAGTCAACAGTGGTGCACCGCAATAACAGGGGCTCTGGCAGCAGCAGTCCTGGGAGATGGCACATGTGGGTTAGTTGTCCTGGAGGAGGTCGCCATCAGCCCCACCACAGAACCACCAGATGGACGATCACAAAAGTGAAAGTGAAGTTGCTCAGTTATGTCTGACTCTTTGTGACCCTGTGGACGGTAGCCCGCCAGGCTCCTCCATCCATGGGATTTTCCAGGCAAGAATACTACAGTGGATTGCCATTTCTTTCTCCAGGAGCTCTTCCCAACCCAAGGATTGAACTTGGATGTCTGGCATTGCAGACAGACACTACCATCTGAGTCACAGGGAAGCCCGATCCACAAACTGGAGTGCAATTATTTCTGGTGGAGGCACAGGTCAACAGTGGCCTGCCACAGGATCAGGGACACTGACAGCAGCAGTCATGGGAGGCACACTATGCTGGCAAAAGTCCTTTTGGAGAAGGTCCCCATTCAGTTCAGTTCAGTTCAGTTCAGTCGCTCAGTCGTGTCCGACTCTCCGCGACCCCATGAATCACAGCACGCCAGGCCTCCCTGTCCATCACCAACTCCCGGAGTTCACTCAAACTCATGTCCACAGAGTCGGTGATGCCATCCAGCCATCTCATTCTCCGCCGCCCTCATTCAGTATCCTATCATTTTGCCCTTTGATACTGTTCATGGGATTCTCAAGGCAAGTATACTGAAGTGGTTTGCCATTCCCTTCTCCAGTGGACCACATTCGGCTGTGGTCCATGTGATCAGATCGACTAGTTTCCTGTGATTATGATTTCAAGTAGTTAAGCGGCCTGATTTCATAGTCCAGCTGTGCAGCTGCACCTGAGCGCCCTGGGCTTCAGTTTCCACATCTATAAAATGGAGGTAAGAATACCTTCAATCTCACTGTCTTGTGAGCATTCCAGGAGTCACACACACAAAGAGGATAGCGCAATGCCTGGCACCCGCCAGGTGCCCCGCACATGTTTTCTACTGTCATTGTAATGGGATGATGCCAGTTACACTGCCGGGTCCCCAGAGACAGGAGTAAGGCCTGGCTCCATGGATGTGGAATGTAGGCTCCAGGGAGGAAGGCGTTTTTGTCTCGTTCACCCATATCCTCAACAAATCTCAACGTCGGGCACACAGTAGGCACTCAATAAGTGTTCCTGGGCTGGAGGTTCTGGAAGTAGGCTTCGCGTGACTCCCTCCTTCTCCGTCCGTCCTCCTCCCCGCAGCTGTTCATGATGGACAACGGGCTCCGGGACTGGCGCGTGGCGCTGACCGGGCGGCAGGTGGTGCAGATCGTGCTGGAGCTGGTCCCCATTACCCCTACCATAGTTTGGCCTCTGGCCAAACTACAGGGAGGGAACACAACCCCGCCCATCAGCCGAAAGTTGGAATTAAGATTTATTGAACACAGCCCTATGCACCAGAGCAAGACCCAGTTTTCCCCATGGCCAGTTCCTCCCATCAGGAAGCTTACAAAAGACTCTTACCTCCAGAGGGGAGACAGAATGAAAACCACAATCACAGAAAACTAACCAAATTGATCACATGGATCACAACTTTGTATAGCCTAAAGAAACTATAAGCCATGCTGTGAAGGCACCCAAGACGGACAAGTTATGCTGGAGCATTCCCACAAAACATGGTCCACTGGAGAAGGCAATGGCAAACTGCCGCAAAGTTCTTGAGAACCCAATAAACAATATGAAAAGGCAAAAAGATAGGACACAGAAAGATAACTCCCCAGGTCACTGGTCAGCAGGTGCCCAATATGTTATTGGAGAAGAATGGAGAAATAACTACAGAAAGAATGAAGAGACTGAGCCAAAGTAAAAACAACACCCAGTTGTGGATGTGACTGGTGATGAAAGCAAAGTCCGATGCTGTAAAGAACAATATTGCATAGGAAGTTGGTCCGTGAATCAAGGCAAATTGGAAGTGGTCAAACAGTATATGGAAAGACTGAACACTGACACTTTAGGAATCAGTGAACTAAAATGGACCGGAATGGGGGAATTTAATTCAGAGGACCATTATATCTACTACTCTGGGCAAAATCTTTTAGAAGAAATGGGAGTAGCCCTCACAGTCAACAAAAGAGTCTGAAATGCAGTACTTGGATGCAATCTCAAAAATGACAGAATGATCTCTGTTCACTTCCAAGGCAAACCATTCAATATCACAGTAATCCAAGTCTATGCCCTAACACACTAGTGCTGAAGAAGCTGAAGTTGAATGGTTCTATGAAGACCTACAAGACCTTCTATAACTAACACCAAACAAAGATGTCATGAAAAAAGATGCCCTTTTCATATTAAGGGACTGGAATGCAAAAGGAGGAATTGAAGAGAAACCTGGAGTAACATGCAAGTTTGGCCTTGGAATACAAAATGAAGTAGGGCAAAGGTTAGCAGAGTTTTGACAAAAGAATGCACTGTTCCCAGCAAACACCCTCTTCCAACAGCTTAAGAGATGAGTCTACACATGGACAACCACCAGATGGTCAATATCAAAATTGGGTTGATTATATTCTTTGCAGCCAAAGAAGGAGAAGCTCTATACAGTCAGCAAAAACAAGACCGGGAGTTGACTGTGGCTCAGATCAAGAATTCCTTATTACAAAATTCAGACTTAAATTGAAGAAAGTAGGCAAAACCACTAGGCCATTCAGGTATGACTTAAATTAAATCCCTTATGATTATACAGTAGAATTGACAAATAGATTCAAGGAATTAGAACTGTTAAGAGTCCCTGAAGAACTATAGATAGAGGTTTGTAATACTGCATAGGAGGAAGTTATCAGAACCATACCAAAGAAAGAGAGATGCAAAAGGGCAAAATCATATTCTTAGCAGGCCTTACAAACAGCCAAGAAATGAAGAGAAGCAAAAGGCAAGAGAGAAAAGGAAGAACTATAGATAGAGGTTTGTAATATTGTATCGGAGGAAGTTATCAGAACCATACCAAAGAAAGAGAGATGCAAAAGGGCAAAATCATATTCTCAGAAGGCCTTACAAACAGCCAAGAAATGAAGAGAAGCAAAAGGCAAGAGAGAAAAGGAAAGATATACCTATCTGAATACAGAGTTCCAAAATGAGAGCTAAAAAAAGCCTTAAGTGAACAATGCAAAGAAAAAGAGGAAAAGAACAAAATGGGAAGAGATCTCTTCAAGAAAATTAGAGATACCAAGGGAACATTTCATGCAAAGATGGGCTCGATAAAGGTCAGAAACGGTATGGACCTAACAGAAGCAGAAGATATTAAGAAGAGGTGGCAAGAATACACAGAGCACTGTACAAAAAAAGCTCTTAAAGACCCAGATAAGCATGATGGTGTGATCACTCAGCTAGAGTCAGACATCCTGGAGTGTAAAGTCAAGTGGGCCTTAGGAAGCATTACTAGGAACAAAGCTAGTAGAGGTGATGGAATTACAGTTGAGCTATTTCAAATCCTAAAAGATGATGCCGTGAAAGTGCTACACTCAATTAGCCAGCAAATTTGGAAAGCTCAGCAACACAACTGCACTCATTTCACATGCTAGCAAGGTAACGCTCAAAATCCTCCAAACTAGGCTTCAGCAGTACGTGAACCGAGAAGTTCCAGATGTTCAAGGTGGATTTAGGAAAGGCAGAGGTACTAGAGATCAAATTGCCAACATCCCTTGGATCACAGAAAAAGCAAAGCAATCCCAGAAAAACATATACTTCTGCTTCATTGACTATGCTAAAACCTTTGACTGTGTGGATCACAATAAACCACAGAAAATTCTTCAAGAGATGGGAATACCAGATCACCTTACCCACCTCCTGAGAAATCTGTATGTAAGTCAAGAAGCAAGAGTTAGAACCAAACATGGGAAAACAAACTGATTCAATTGAGAAAGGAGTATGTCAAAGCTGTATACTATCAACCTGTTTATTTAACTTATATGCAGAAAACATCATGTGAAATGCTGGGCTGGAAGAATCACAAGCTGGAATCAACACTGAGGGGAGAAATATCAATAAATTCAGATATGCAGATGATCCTTCCCTTGTGGTTCAGCTCATAAAGAATCCGCCTGCAACGAGGGAGACCTGGGTTCGATCCCTGGGTTGGGAAGATCCTCTGGAGACAGATGATACCACCCTAGTGGCACATAGCAAAGAGGAACTAAAGAACCTCTTGATGATGTTGAAAAAGGAGAGTGAAAAAGCTGGCTTTAGACTCAGCATTCAAAAAGCAAAAATCATGGCATCCAGTCCTATCACCTCATGGCAAACAAATGGGGAAAAAACAGAGTAATAGACTTTTATTTTCCTGGGCTTCTAAATCACTGTGACAGGTGATGGCAGCCATGAAATTAAAAGACACTTTCTCCTTGGAAGAAAAGCCACGGCAAACCTAGGCAGCATATTAAAAAGCAAAGATATCACTTTGCTGACAAACAGCCATATAGTCAAAGCTATGGTTTTCCCAGTAGTCAGGTATGGATGTGACAGTTGGACCAAAAGAATGCTGAGATCTGAAGAAGTGATGCTTTCAAAGTGTGGTGCTGGAGAAGACTCTTGAGAGTCCCGTGGACAGCAAGGAGAGCAAATTAGTCAATCCTAAAGGAAGGCATTAAAAGATGAAATTAAAAGACGCTTACTCCTTGGAAGGAAAGTTATGACCAACCTAGATAGTGTATTAAAAAGCAGAGACATTACTTTGCCAACAAAGGTCCGTCTAGTCAAGGCTATGGTTTTTCCAGTGGTCATGTATGGATGTGAGAGTTGGACTGTGAAGAAAGCTGATCGCCGAAGAATTGATGTTTTTGAACTGAGGTGTTGGAGAAGACTCTTGAGAGTCCCTTGGACTGCAAGGAGATCCAACCAGTCCATTCTAAAGGAGATCAATCCTGGGTGTTCATTGGAAGGACTGATGCTAAAGCTGAAACTCCAATACTTTGGCCACCTCATGCGACGAGTTGACTCACTGGAAAAGACTCTGATGCTGGGAGGGATTGGGGGCAGGAGGAGAAGGGGACGACAGAGAATGAGATGGCTGGATGGCATCACCGACTTGATGGACATGAGTTTGAGTGAACTCCGGGAGTTGGTGATGGACAGGGAGGCCTGGCGTGCTGTGATTCATGAGGTCACAAAGTGTCGGACACGACCTAGCGACTGAACTGAACTGAAAGGAAGGCAATCCTGAATATTCATTAGAAGGGACTGATCCTGAAACTCAGGCTCCAATACTTCGGCCTACTGACACAAAGAGTCGACTCACTGGAAAAGACCCTGATGTTGAGAAAGACAAAAAATTTTAAAATCAACTAAAACTACATACAGGATACGGGATAAAAATGAAGATGTAAAATATAATATAAAAAACAGAAAATGTGGGAGAAAGGAGTAAAAAAACGTAGATCATTTTAATGTGTTTGAACTTAAATGATTACAAGTTTAAAACTAGTAGATATAGCTGTTCTGTTCTGTTCTGTTCAGTCGCTCAGTCGTGTCCGACTCTTTGCGACCCCGTGGACTGTAGCCTACCAGGCTTCTCCATCCATGGGATTCTCCAGGCAGAATACTGGAGTGGGTTACCATTTCCTTCTCCAGGGGATCTTCCCGACCCAGGGATCAAACCCAGGTCTCCTGCATTGGAGGCAGACGCGTTAACCTCTGAGCCACCAGGGAAGCCCTACAGGTCAACATATATAAACCCTATGGTGGTTACCAAATTGAAAACTGCAATAGGAGTTTCCTGGTGGCCTAGTTGTTAGGATTCCAGTCTTCCCACTGCCACAGCCCAGGTTTAGTCCCTGGCTGGGCAACAGATCCCATAAGTTATTAGGTGCAGCAAAAAAAAAAAAAAGAAAAAATATACAGGGTGGCTGACTGAATTAAAAAACAGAATCTAACAACATGCTGATTAAAAGAGACTCACTTCATAGCTAAAGACCCACATAAGCTGAAAGTGAGGGTATGGAGAAAGATATTTCAAGCAAATAACGACAAGAAAGGTGGGGGAATAATACTCATATCAAAAAGCATTGTAACACAAAATCTAGAACAAAAGACAAATAATAAAGGAATCAATATAAAAACAGGGTTTAATAGTCATTAACATATATGCCCCTAATATGGGAACACCTAAATACATGAAGTAAATATTAACATATATAACTGGAGGGGGAAATGGCAACCCACTCCAATATTCCTGCCTAAAAATCCCATGAACAGAAGAGCCTGGCAGGCTACAGTTCATGTGGTTACAAGGAGTCAAACATGATTGACCAACTAAGCACAAACACAGCATATATAAATGGAGAGACGGATAATGATATAATAATAGTAGGGGACTTTAAGAACCCACTTACACCAATCATCTAGAAAATAAATCAATAAGGAAACAGTACTGGGTTGGCCGAAAAGTTCCTTCTTCTTCTTTAAGTAAAAAAAAAAAAAGACACATTTTTTCATTTTCACCAAGAAATGAACAATGTATTCACTGTTTTGTTCCGCTATGTTTGCCATTTTTCAGGCAACTTCATAATTTCATCTTCCCTAAAAGACGCTTACTCCTTGGAAGGAAAGTCATGACCAACCTAGACAGTATATTAAAAAGCAGAGACATTACTTTGCCAACCAAGGTCCGTCTAGTCAAGGCTATGGTTTTTCCTGTGGTCATGTATGGATGTGAGAGTTGGACTGTGAAGAAAGCTGATCGCCGAAGAATTGATGCTTTTGAATTGTGGTGCTGGAGAAGACTCTTCAGAGTCCCTTGGACTGCAAGGAGATCCAACCAGTCCATTTTAAAGGAGATCAATCCTGGGTGTTCACTGGAGGGACTGATGCTAGAGCTGAAACTGCAATACTTTGGCCTCCTCATGCGACGAGTTAACTCACTGGAAAAGACTGATGCTGGGAGGGATTGGGGGCAGGAGGAGAAGGGGACGACAGAGAATGAGATGGCTGGATGGCATCGCCAACTCTATGGACATGAGTTTGAGTGAAGTCCGGGAGTTGGTGATGGACAGGGAGGCCTGGCGTGCTGTGATTCATGGGGTCGCAGTCGGACACGACTGAGCGACTGAACTGAACTGAAGTGAACTGAAACTTATCTTTTGAACAAAGAACTGTTTCAAGTGCCTTTTACAGTCTTCCAGTGAACTGAAATTTTTTCCATTAAGAGAATTTGTAAAGACCAAAGCAAATGGAAACCTGAAGGAAGGTGCAATGTCTGCTAAACATGGCAGATGAATCAGAACTCCCCAGCCAAGCTGTAACAGTTTTGCCTGGTGATCAAATAAGCATGGTCTTGTGTTACTGTGATGCAAGACTGTGCATTCTCTGGTGACTGCTTCTGGACACCATATATGTAACCTATTCTTTGGCTGAAGACTGGCCTTTGGTGTGGTTGGTGGTGGTCATTTCACTTGCCCCACGCTCTCTTCTGTCTACATTACTGCGCAACACCCACGTTCATCATCTGTCACAAATAGTGTTAAAAATGGAACATTTTCACATGCAGAAATACTGTCAAGAAGGTTTTTTTTTTTTGCTTCGGAATGCAAACATCAAAATGACAAGCTGGTGCAAATGATATTCAGTGTTGATTTGGATATTCTTTGTATGATGGCTATCTCCTGCATTGAATAACATTGATTGTTCTCAGTTAATGTCTCAATTTGATTGCTGCCAACCTCAACTGGCCTACCCAACTGTGGAACATTGTTCAGTGAGAAATCTCCAGCACAAAACTTTACAAACCACTTTTGACATGTTTAATCAGTCACAACACCTTTCCCATACACTGCACAGATCTTTTTTGAAACAATAAAGCATAATATGCTGAAAATGTTGCTTTTTTCTCCCATCTTGAATATTAAAATGGCTATACAAAAATTCACCAATATTGATAAGCTTCTTATTTAAAAACTGCATGCTGATATGACTCAAAGATTTAAGAGAAAGAAATAAAAAAATTTAAGAGAACAGAAATTATATCAAACATTTTTCCTGACCACAACAGTATGAAACTAGAAATCCATTAGAGAAAGAAAATGGGAAAAATGCAAACCACATGAAGACAAGACCACATGTTACTAAAAAACCAAGAGATCAATGAAGAAACTAAAAAAGAAATCAGAAAATACCTTGAGACAAATGAACATAAAAACAATTCTCCAAAATCTACCCAATACAGCAAAAGCAGTTTAAAAACAGAAGTTTACACTGATACAGGTCTATCTCAAGAAATAAAAAAAATCTCAAATAAAAAATCCAAACTACTATCTAAAGGAATTAGAAAAGGGAAGAACAAGCAAAACCCAAATCAGGAGAAGGAACGCAATAATAACACTCAGAGAGGAGATAAAGAATCCAAGAAAACAATAAAAAGATCAATGAAACAGAATATTGTTTTCTTAAAAACACAGACAAGATTGATAAGCCTTCAGCCAGGTTCATCAATAAAAAGAGATTTCAAATAAATAAAATTAGACAATGAAAGCAGAAAAACAACAACAGAGATGAAGCACACACAAGAAAACAGAGACACCAAAAAAAGCCACACATAAAATACTGTAAACAGTTACACACCAACAAACCAGACATCCTACAAGGGTAAACTGCTAGAGACATATAGTCTTCCAAAACTGAACCAGGAAAAAACAAACAATCTAAACAGACTCATCACTAGTAATGAAACTGAATTTATAATAAAAAACTCCCAAGCAAAAACTTCCAGGACCAAAGAACCTCACAGGCAAATTCTACCAAACATATAAAGAAGAAATAATACCTATCCTCTCAAACTAGTCCAAAAAAACTGAAGAGGAGGGAACACTCCCAAATTCATTCTACAGGGCCTCCGTTAACCAAATACTATAAATATAAAATTATAAGCTAATATCTCTGATGAACATAGATATAAAAATCCTCAACAAAACATTAGCAAACCAAATTCAACACTATATGAAAAAGGATAATACACCATGATGAAGTGGGATTTATTCCAGGGATGCGAGGATGGTTTGACACCTGTAAATCAATCTATGTGATATACCTCATTAACAAAAGAATAAAAATCACATGACAACAGACACAGAAAAAGCATTTTGACAAAACTGAACAACCATTCATGATAAAAACCCTCATCAAAGCTGGTACAGAGGGAATTTATGTTAAAATAATAAACACCACTGATGACAAATCCACAGCTAATATCATGCTCAAAGGAATAACACAAGGATTCCAAATCTTGCCATTTCTATTTAACATAGTATTGGAAGTGCTAACCACAGCATCAAACAACAATATGACGACCTGATATTATACACAGAAAACCCTAACGTCTCCACCAAAAAACTACCAGGACTAATAGATGAATACATTAAACTTAAAGGATACAAGATTAACATGTAGAAATCTGTTGGTAATAATGAAACAACTAATAATAATAACTAATAATTAACTATCAGAAAAAGAAAATAAGAAAACAATCCTATTTAAAATTGCATCAAAAATACCGAGGAGTGGCTTCTGGTTCAAGATGGCGGAGTAGAAGAACATGTGCTCATCTCCTGTGAGAGCACCAAAATTGCAACTAGCTATTGAACAACCATCAACAGGAGGATGCTGGAACAGCCCCGGGGAGATGGTAGGAGGGGCGCAATCACAATAAAATCAAATCCCATATTGGCCAGGTGGGTGACCCACAGACTGGAAAACAATGATAGTGAAGAAGTTCTCACACTGGATCCCACATCAGATTTCCCAGCCTGGGGATCTGACAAAGGGACTGGGAATTCCCAGGGAATCTGACCTTGAGAGCCAGGGGATTTGATTATAGGACTTTCAGAGGATTGAGGGAAACAGAGACTCCAGTCTTGGGGGACACAAACAAAATTTTGCATGCACCAATACCCAGACGACAGAAGCACCGACCCCACAGGAACCTGACGGCGCTGGAGGCCTCCGATGGAGGCATGGGTCGGCAGGGGCTCACCACAGGGACAGGGGCACTAGAAAGTCCCCCTTGCTATAAACCCTTTTGGAGTTTGCCATTAACCCTACCATACAGCCTGCAGACCCCAGGGCTAGGTCGACTAGGCCAAACATGAACCAGGGAGGGAGTGCAACTCCATCCATCTGCAGATAATTGGATTAAAGCTCTACTGAGCAAGGCCCTGCCCACCAGAGCAAGACCCAATTCTTCCCATCACCAGTTCCTCCCATCAAAAAGCTTACACAAGCCCTTTAGCCTTAGCCATCAGAGGGCAGACAGAAGCAGCAAGAAGCAGCACAGTGTCACAGAGGCTAACACAAAAACCATTATTACAGAAAGTTAATCATGATGAAAAAGCAGGAAGTTATGTCCTAAATTAGGGACAAGATAAAACCCCAGAAAAACAACTAGATGATATGCAGATAGGCAACCTTCCAGAAAAAGAATTCAGAATAATGACAATGAAGATGATCCAAGATCTCAGAAAAAGAATGAAGGCAAAGATTGAGAAGTTGCAATAAATGTTACCGAACACCTAGAAGAACTAAAGAACAGAGACGAATAATACACTAAAAGGAGTCAATAGCAGAATAATGGAGGCAGAAGAATGCATAAAAGACCTGGGGGACAGAATGGTGGAAATCACTGCCACAGAACAGAACATAGAAAAAAGAATGAAAAGAAATGAAGACAGCCTAAGAGACCTCTGGGACAACATAAAATGCACCAACATTCACATTATATGGGTCCCAGAAGAAGAAGAGAGAGAATGGATCTGAGAAAACATTTGAAGAGATAATAGCTGAAAGCTTAGTCAACCAAGTCCAGGAAACACAGAGTGTCTCAGGAAAGATAAACCCAAGGCGGAACACAACGAGACACACAGTAATCCAACTGACAGAAATTAAAGACAGAGATAAAACATTAAAAGTGACAAGGGAAAAATGACCAATAACATACGGGAACTCCCATCAGGCTATCAGCTGATTTCTCAACAGAAACTCTACAAGCCAGAAGGGAATGGCACGATATGTTGTAAGTGATGAAAGGGAAGAACCTATAACCAAGAATACTCTACTCAGCAAGACTCTCCTTCAGATTTGATGGAAAAATCAAAAGCTTTCCAGACAAGCAAAAGCTAAGAGAATTTAGCACCACCAAACTCACTTTACAATAAATGCTAAAGGAACTTCTCCAGGCAGGAAGCACAAGAGAAGGAAAGACCCTACAGAAAATAAACCTAAAACAATTAAGAAAATGGTAACAAGACCATACATCTCAATCATTACCTTAAATGTAAATAGACTAAACAGACCAACCAAAAGACACAGACTAGCTGGGTAGATGAAAACATGTGCATGTATGGATTTCCACTTATCACATCACTCTGCTTAACCCCTCCAAATTTATGTAATTATTTTATATTGTTAAGTTTATCATGTTCCCATTACGGCATGCAACTGTAATTATCTTTTATTTTTTTCTCTGGATATTGATTGCGAAAGCTGATAAAAATCTTTTACTACTGTGATTACATAACTGTTATTCACGTAATACCATTGTATCATGACTGGTCAACAGAAAAATAACAGAACTCTGTATCACCGAAACTAGAATCTAATAGAAAAACCTGCAATCACTTTTTAAAATCAAGATGCACATCAGAATTATCTTGAAAGTTTTTGAAAACTACAAATGCTCAGGTATTGCTGTTTTCTCCAGAGTTCCAGATACGTTTCTAATGAGCAGTCATGCTTAAAAAAACTGGATTCTATGACAGTCTTTTGTGTTTATCTAGTACTCTTGCCTAGAAAATCCCATGGATGGAGGAGCCTGGTAGGCTGCAGTCTGTGGGGTCGCTAAGGGTCGGACACGACTGAGTGACTTCACTTTCACGCATTGGAGAAGGAAATGGCAACCCACTCCAGTGTTCTTGCCTGGAGAATCCCAGGGCCGGGGGAGCCTGGTGGGCTTCCGTCTATGGGGTCACACAGAGTCGGACACGACTGAAGTGACTTAGCAGCAGCAGCAGCAGTTTTCTTCACCTTTTCTATTTCATATTCAGTGCTCCTATTTCATTCAGTTTATGTTCTCCAGTTTCTTCAACTGGAAAAATTTCTCCAATTTCTCTCTTTTTTTAATATTCTTTCTCAAGCATTTATCAAGTGTAGTAGAAAAGCTTTTGTATAAACACAAATATGCATAATATATATTTTAGAAAACTTACAAATTTCTGCTTTACTAAAAAAAAATGACATTTTGATTCCACTTGTTTGACTTAGTATGAATAGAATGCTAGATTTCTAATTAATAAGTAGATAAGCCAAGTAACAAAGGTTTACTGTACCACAGGAACTATAGTCAGTATCTTATAATAACCTATGATAGAAAATAATTTCAAAAAATAACATTGCTTTTCTGTATAATCAAATCACCTTGCGGGGCACCTGAAACATTGTTAAGTCAACTTTACAGCAATAAAACATATATATTTAAAGGTTAAAAAAAAAAACAAAACCTAAGAATAAGGAATAGAACTATCATATGACCCAGCAATCCCAATACTGGGCATATATCCTTCAGTTCAGTTCAGTTCAGTCACTCAGTCATGTCTGACTCATTGAGACCCCATGAATCACAGCACCATAACTGAAAAAGATACACGCATCCCAATGTACACTGCAGCACTATTTATAAGAGCCAGGACACGGAAGCAACCTGTAAACCTGTTGATGAATGGATAAATAAGCTGTGGTGCATATATACAACGGAATATTATTCAGCCATAAAAAGGAACGAATTTGAGTCAGTTCTAGTGAGGCAGATGAATCTACAGCAGGTTACACAGAGTGAAGTAAGCCAGAAAAACAAAGACTGTATATTAACACACATATATAGAACCTATAAAAGTGGTACTGATGAACCTATCTGCAGGGCAGGAAGAGAGATTCAGACACAGAAACAGACTTCTGGACACAACAGAGGAAGAAAAATGTCGGATAAATTGAGAGAGTAGCCTTGAAATATATACATTACCATACGTAAAACAGACAGCTAATGGGAAGTTGCTGTGTAACACAGGGAGCTCAACCTGGTGCTCTGTGACAACCTAGACAGGTAAAGCAGTGCACAGGTAGGAGGGAAGTTCAAGCGGGAAGGGACATATGTATACCTAAGGCTGATTAGTGCTGGGGCACGAGAGACCACCATGACACTGTAAAGCAACTATCCTCCAATAAAAAATAAATCTTTAAAAATACCTAGGAATAAACTTAACCAAGGCGGTGAAAGATCTATATTCTGAAAACTATTAATATAAAACAGTGAAAGAAATTAAAGGAACAAAGAAATGGAAAGATACATTGTATCCATGGCTTGAAAAAATAGTATTGCTAAAATGTACATCCTACCCAAAGCAATCTACACACTTGATGCCATTTTTGTCAAAATACCCCAGAACTACTACAAATAATCCTAGAATTTATATGAAACCATGAAAGCTCCTAAAGGATCAAAGCAATCTTGAGGAAAAAGAACAAAGCTGGAGGTATCATACTCTCTGACTTCAGACTATACTACAAATCTTCAGTAATAGTATGTATGGTACTGACACAAAACAGTATGTATAATTGTTGTTGTTTAGTCACTAAGTCATGTCTTTTGGAACCCCATAAGACTGTAGATCACCGCGCTCCTCAGTCCATGTGATATCCCAGGCAATAACACTGGAGTGGTTGCCATTTCCTTCTCCAGGGGATCTTCCCGACCCAGGAACTGAACCCATGTCTCCTGCATTGGCAGGCGGATTCTTTACCAGAGACATCAGGGAAGCATATTGTATGTACAGTACTGGCACAAAAAAACAGGCACATAGATCAGTTAAACAGAATAGAGCCCAGAAATAAATTCAGATAGGCATGGCCAACTAATGACAAAGAAGGCAAGAATATACAATGGAGAAAGGACAGTCTCTTCAGTAAGTGGTCCTGAGAAAACTGAACAGCTACATGTAAAAGAATGAAATTAGAGCATTTTCTCACACCATTTACAAAAATAACCTCAAAATGGATTAAAGATCTAAATATAAGACTGGAAACCACAAAACATCTAGAAATTATGGGCATAACACTCTAAGATAAATCACAGCAATATTTTTTTTGGAGTATCTCCTAAGGAAAAGGAAATAAAAGCAAAAATAAACAAATGAGACTTAAAATATTTTGAATGGCAAAGGAAATCATTACTAGAACAAAATGGGAGAAAAATAGGAGAAAATGTGTGAAATAGTAAGACCAATAAAGGATTAATATCAAAAATACAGAAACAGCTCGTACAACTGAATATCAAAAACAACTCACCTGGTTAAAAAGTGAGCCAAAGACCCGAATAGACGTTTTTCCAAAGAAAATATACAGATGGCTATGAGGCAACTGTGCTTCATCATTAGAGAAACGCATATCAAAACACAAGTTATCAGCTTAAGAATGGCTATCATATGAATGTAAATAACAAACCGCCAAGGATGTGAAGAGGAAGGAAACCTAACACACTGTTTGGCAGAAATGCCAATTGGTGCAGCCAAGTGACTATGGAAATATACTATGACAATATACTATGGAAAACAGTATAGTAATTCCTCAAAAAACTAAAACTAGAACCACATTCAGTTCAGTTCAGTTCAGTTGCTCAGTCGTGTCCGACTCTCCGTGACCCCATGAATCACAACACGCCAGGCCTCCCTGTCCATCACCAACTCCCGGAGTTCACTCAAACTCATGTCCACAGAGTCGGTGATGCCATCCAGACATATCCTCTGTCGCCCCCTTCTCCGCCCGCCCCCAACCTTTCCCAACATCAGAGTCTTTTCCAGTGAGTCAACTCGTCGCATGAGGTGGCCAAAGTACTGCAGTTTCAGCTTTAGCATCAGTCCTTCCAATGAACACCCATGAGCCTGCAATTTCACTCCTGCGTATATATCTGAAGGAAAGAAATAACGCTAAGTCTAAAAGATACATGCATCCCAATAATCACAGCAGCGGTATTTACGATTGCCAAAACACGGAAGCAACCTAAGCATCCAACCACACATGTATATATAAAAAAGATGTGAAGTGAAGTGAAAGTCGTTTAATCGTGTCCAACTCTTTGTCCAACTCTTTCTCTAGACCAGAATTCTGGAGTGGGTAGCCATTTCCCATCTCCGGCGGATCTTCCCAACCCAGGGACTGAACCCAGGTCTCCCACATTGCAGGCAGATTCTTTACAAGCTGAGCCACAAGGGAAGCCCACAAAAAAGATGTAGTGTATATATACAGCAGAATACTACTCGGCCACAAAAAAGAATGAAATTCTGCCATTTGCAACATGTATGGACCTAGAGGGTACTATGTTTAGTGACATAAATCAGAGAAAGACAAATATTGTATGATTTCACTTATATGCTGAATCTAAAACACAACAAATGAATGAATACAATAAAAAAAGATTCACAGATGTAGAAAACAAAATATTGGTTACTAACTGGGCGAGGGGCAAGATAGCAGTAGAGGAGTAAGAGTTACAAGCTGCTCTGTATAAAAGAAATGAACTACAAGACTATATTGTACAGCACTGGGAATGTAACCAGTGTTTTTTGTAATAACTTTAAATGAAGTATAATCTATAAAATTATTTAATCACTACACTGTACATCTGAAACTAATATTATAAATCAACAGTGTTTCAATAAAGAAGGAAAAACTCGAATAAAAATTATACCGCTTAAATATCAGGTTAATAATCAGCTTTTGTTGGGGAAAAACCCATGAAATTAGTACTAGATGCCTTTACAAGGCCATATACCTTTAGTATTTTTTCAAACACTAAGCAACTTCGACAATGACCAGTCACCACCTAATCCAGACTTAATAAATTAATCTCCTCATGTCATTCTAGTGAGTGTAGAGTAGGGCTGAGATACAAAGCACTGAAAAGCCAAAGAATCAATTTAGTAGACGGTTTCTCAAACTTGGCACTGCTGACGTTTATTGTGGGGGCTGTCCAGTGCATTTCAAGATGTGTACCGGGATCCCTGGCCTCTACCTACTAGATGCAGCCAGCAGCCAACCCAGTTGTGACTATCAAAAATGCCTCCAGACACTGTCATATGTTCCTGGGTGGTGGGCGGGGGCACAGGTGGCGGTGAGGAGGGGAGTTGAGAATCAGTGATTCAGCATAGAGCAACTAGCATTAAAAATAAAAACATACTAAAATACAAATAGACTGATAACAAAGTACATCACACATAATAAGTATATTTTTTGTTTTGATTGGATTTGTATAAACTAGGTTGCTATGTAAAATGTATTTCTTACTGTGAATCAGAATCAAAACACCTGAAAGCTGCTGCAAAGGTGCAGCAACTGACCTACTGTGACCTACTGCTCATAACAAATGGCAAAAACACAAATGGCAATCATGAAGGAAATATAAGACTTAGAAAGCCTAGCTTAAAATCAGTAATTCCAGGAAAAGAAAAAGAAACAAATGCAGATGTATTTAAATAAATAATAGAAGAAAATTTTATTGAGTTAAAGGTTTGAGTGCAGATTTCAAGAGCTTATAACCATTACAAATAGGAATTAAAAAGAACTAAAAGACACTACATTCCACTGGAGGTCCTAAATTTTAAGGAGAATGAAAAACTTTACAAAAACTTCAGAAAGAACAAGTCCTTTATTAGCAAAGACTATCATTAAGTTTGCTATCTATAACACTAGAAGACAGACAATCTCAAACTACTGAGGGGTAAATAAGAAATTTATTCCCAGCCAAGATAAATATAACATGCATATGGGCAAAACACAGACTGTTCTGTACCTGCAGAGATCTGAAAGTATATTCAGTTCAGTTCAGTCGCTCAGCCGTGACCGACTCTTTGTGACCCCATGAATCAAAGTATGCTAGGCCTCCCTGTCCATCACCAACTCCCAGAGTTCACTCAAACTCATGTCCATCAAGTTGGTGATGCCATCCAGCCATCTCATTCTCTGTCGTCCCCGTCTCCTCCCGCCCCCAATCCCTCCCAGCATCAGAGTCAACTCCTCGCATGAGGTGGCCAAAGTATTGGAGTTTCACCCAAGTATATTTGATTAAAACAGTGGAGGATGAACACTAACCAAATGACAATTACATCAAAACCAAAGAATTCATGAAAAGAGAAGAAAATAAACTTAACGAGCAAAAAATCTTCAGACAGAAGATGGCAATGTGTCTGGCATTTGAAATATAACTGTTAAATAAACACTAATAAACATTCTTAAAATGTAAGCAATACAATGTAGGGGAAATCCTAACGTAGCTTGGAACTCAATGTTTTAAAAGAAAAACTTCTTAGTAATACTGGGTAAAAGATGGAGAAAAAGGTTAGGAATAAAGAAGATGAAAGCTTACATGAGCCTATCTAACTCTCACTACGGCTCTCCTTTCCTCCAAACGTCCTTCCTTCCACTACTCCAGCACATCAGACTTCTTCCCACCTCGCGGCTTTTGGACACGGGTTCTCTCCCCTACCCTTTGCACAGCTAACTCCTTTATCAAGCTTCACATCTCAACCTAAGTAACACCCCTTAGAGAATCCACTCCTAAATGCCCTAACAAAGGTTGCTGCTCCCAAAGATAAAGCATGTTTTATCTCTTCCTCAGTTCAGTTCAGTTCAGTCGTGTCCGACTCAGCGACCCCATGAACCACAGCATGCCAGGCCTCCCTGTCCATCACCAACTCCCGGAGTTCACTCAAACTCATGTCCATCGAGTCGGTGATGCCATCCAGCCATCTCATTCTCTGTCGTCCCCTTCTCCTCCTACCCCCAATCCCTCCAAGCATCAGTCTTTTCCAGTGAGTCAACTCGTCGCATGAGGTGGCCAAAGTATTGGAGTTTCAGCTTTAGCATAAGTCCTTCCAGTGAACACCCAGGACTGACCTCCTCTAGAATGGACTGGTTGGATCTCCTTGCAGTCCAAGGGACTCTCAAGAGTCTTCTCCAGCACCACCGTTCAAAAGCATCGATTCTTCGGCGATCAGCTTTCTTCACAGTCCAACTCTCACATCCATACATGACCACAGGAAAAACCATAGCCTTGACTAGACGGACCTTGGTTGGCAAAGTAATGTCTCTGCTTTTTAATATGCTATCTAGGCTGGTCATAACTTTCCTTCCAAGGAGTCAGTTCAGTTCAGTCGCTCAGTCGTGTCCAACTCTCCGCGACCCCATGAATCACAGCACGCCAGGCCTCCCTATCCATCACCAACTCCCGGAGTTCACTCAAACTCATGTCCATCGAGTCTGTGATGCCATCCAGCCATCTCATTCTCTGTCGTCCCCTTCTCCTCCCGCCCCCAACCTTTCCTAGCATCAGAATCTTTTCCAGTGAGTCAACTCGTCGCATGAGGTGGCCAAAGTATTGGAGTTTCAACTTTAGCATCAGTCCTTCCAATGAACACCCAGGATTGATCTCCTTTAGAATGGACTGGTTGGATCTCCTTGTGGTACAAGGGACTCTCAAGAGTCTTCTCCAACACCACAGTTCAAAAGCATCAATTCTTCAGCGATCAGCTTTCTTCACAGTCCAACTCTCACATCCATACATGACCACGGGAAAAACCATTGCCTTGACTAGACGGACCTTGGTTGGCAAAGTAATGTCTCTGCTTTTTAATATACTATCAAGGTTGGTCATAACTTTCCTTCCAAGGAGCAAGCGTCTTTTAATTTCCTGGCTGCAGTCAGCATCTGCAGTGATTTTGGAGCCCAAAAAAATAAAGTCTGACACTGTTTCCACTGTTTTTCCATCTATTTCCCATGAAGTGATGGGACCAGATGCCATGATCTTTGTTTTCTGAATGTTGAGCTTCAAGCCAAACTTTTCACTCTCCTCTTTCACTTTCATCAAGAGGCTTCTGAGTTCCTCTTCACTTTCTGCCATAAGGGTAGTGTCATCTGCATATCTGAGATTATTGATATTTCTCCCAGCAATCTTGATTCCAGCTTGTGCTTCTTCCAGCCCAGTGTTCCTCATGATGTACTCTGCATATAAGTTAAATAAGCAAGGTGACAATATATAGCCTTGACACACTCCTTTTCCTATTTGGAACCAGTCTGTTGTTCCATGTACAGTTCTGACTGTTGCTTCCTGACCTACATACAGGTTTCTCAAGAGGCAGGTCAGGTGGTCTGGTATTCCCATCTCTTTCAGAATTTTCCACAGGAGTAAGCGTCTTTTAATTTCATGGCTGCAATCAGCATCCGCAGTGATTTTGGAGCCCAAAAAAATAAAGTCTGACACTGTTTCGACTGTTTCCCCATCTATTTCCCAAGAAGTGATAGATTATCAATATCTGAAAAAACATGTGTCTGCCTCTTCTTTTAGAAAACAAGTAGCATCAGAACAAGTTAGGGTTAGCGTCTGCCACGTTTGTCATTATTTCTCTAGCAATTCAAACACTGACTACTAACCTGTAGGCATTTTATTTAAAAGTTTTGAATGAACAACAAGAGAATGCATGAATGAATGAATGCACTGAAGAAAGAAAATAAAGAAGGTAGTAGGAATAAACTTTGTATGTGTTGAAATGGTTTGTGCAGTTAAAAGAATCACATATGGTATTTTTATAGTTTTTGAAAGGGAATTTACTAAAAAAAAAAAAAACAAAAAAAAAACAAGGTTAGGGAAAAAGATCTTTGTGGAATAGGACCAAAGGAAAAGCTGTATTTCTCCTTGGCTCACACTTGATGCTCTTCTGCTTCTTTTCTCTTGATCAGGTGCATCATTAGCATATCACAGTCAGTCTCCCTTATCAGTGGGTTCCACATCTGTCGATTCAACCGACTACATAAACCAACTACTTTATGGGGAAAAAATTCCATAAAATTCCAAAAAGCGAAACTTGAATTTGCTGCAACCAATGGCAACTATTTACATAGCTTTTATATTGCATTAGGTATTATAAATAATTTAGAGATGATTTAAAATGTATGGGAGGATGCAGGTAGGTTATATGTCAACTACTACATATGGATGTGAGAGTTGGACTATGAAGAAAGCTGATCGCTGAACAATTGATGCTTTTGAACTGTGGTGCTGGAGAAGACTCTTGAGAGTCCCTTGGACTGCAAGGAGATTCAACCAGTCCATTCTAGAGGAGATCAATCCTGGGTGTTCACTGGAAGGACTGATGCTGAAGCTGAAACTCCAATACTTTGGCTACCTCATGAGACTAGTTGACTCACTGGAAAAGAGTCTGATGCTGGGAGGGATTGGGGGTGGGAGGAGAAGGGGACGACAGAGAATGAGATGGCTGGATGGCATCACAGACTCGATGGACATGAGTTTGAGTGAACTCCGGGAGTTGGTGATGGACAGGGAGGCCTGGCGTGCTGTGATTCATGGGGTCGCAAAGAGTCAGACATGACTGAGCGACTGAACTGAACTGACACCATTTTACATAAGGGACTTGAGCATCTGAGAATTCTGGTATCTGTAGGGTGCCCTGTAACCAAACCTCTGTGAATACTGAGGGAAGACTGTACAAACAATTTAAAGTGGGGTTTTCTTTTTTGGCCTCCCTCCAGGGTATTTTCTTGGCCTAAATGCAAGTCACTTTCACACACAGAACACAAGTCCTTGGAACACCACAGTATTCCTCACTAGTAACACTGTGGTGCTGCTATTCTCTGTCTTAGGGAAGTAAACATACCACTGCTAAATTCTGAGGTAAAGTTGACAGAGAATAAGTTGCGCACGCACCCAGCAATCAGAACAGGTATGCACTCTGTCTCCACTGCTAAAGAGAGGTCACACTCACACCAAAATTCACCTCACACCATATTCCGAGACCTCTTATGCCATCTCATCTCACTGTGTGTTCTCCCTAGATACTTCCTCCACTCCCACAGCTTTAAATGCCACTCATATGCCAATAATTCTTTTCAGCAAAGCTGTAAGAAATACACTTTTATGAACTTCTAAAAAATAAAAAAACAATATGGCAATTAAACTATGCTGCAATGCCCAAATAACCATCCCAGGCAAAACAGAACTCGTCACACCAGCCTTTCATTGCTCTGAAATTTCTTTTAAAGAGCCTCATGGATAAGGCAATTTCCTCGGGTGTGTTGAATTTCAATGCTTGGCTTCTGATGGCAATCTCTTTTTATTTAACACAGCTTTTTTCACTTGTGGCTATTTTCCCTTTTTAGGTCTCATAAAACACTTGGAGGAAAATGTAAAATTGTTGTTTATCCCTGCAATCAATACACAAATTACAAACAATGCACACAACTGATTATCCAAAAGGGATTTCAGTTCAGTCGCTCAGTCGTGTCCGACTCTTTGAGACCCCATGAATCACAGCACGCCAGGCCTCCCTGTCCATCACCAATTCCCAGAGTCCACCCAAACCCCTGTCCATTGAATCGGTGATGCCATCCAACCATCTCATCCTCTGTCGTCCCCTTCTCCTCCTGCCCTCAATCTTTCCCAGCATCAGGGTCTTTTCAAATGAGTCAGCTCTTTGCATCAGGTGGCCAAAGTATTGGAGTTTCAGCTTCAGCATCAGTCCTTCCAATGAACACCCAGGATTGATCTCCTTTAAGATGGACTGGTTGGATCTCCTTGCAGTCACAGGGACTCTCAAGAGTCTTCTCCAACACCACAGTTCAAAAGCATCAATTCTTCTCTGCTCAGCTTAGTCCAACTCTCACATCCATACATGACTACTGGAAAAACCATAGCCTTGACTAGATGGACCTTTGTTGACAAAGTAATTAGGGAGGCCATTAATTATAAGCCACAACCTGTTTCCTGAGATGTCAAAATGTGCATCTTATAATTAAGATATACATGTCTGAGACCTACAATACTCAACTTATATACAGGTACTTATTCAAAATTATTACCTGGATACAAAATTACTACAAAGATACTCCAAATCAGCACACCCAGATCTTTCTCCTGGAGTTCGATACTACACCTGTCTTCCCTTTCTCATGTAACACTGGCATCAGTTTCCAAAAACAGGCACTCTATTTGAACTGACTCTTTCCTCTACGTCTTACTACCAATATTGCCTAAGTCACCTAGGCCTAGCCATTCTATGCCCAAAAGATCTCTCAAATTTATGTCACGTCCTTTCCTTCTCCTCAAACCTTAAATCAAGATAACATCTCTTACAGTAAGACAAAAATTATGGTAGGAGTTATAATGTCCTGCCAGTTTATTTTGTAAACAGCATTATATCCATCCTCTACCTAAAAAGTTTCAGTGGCCCAACATTGGTTGCAAGAAGGGGTACAAACTCCTCAGCATAACATAACATAACATAACATAACATAACATAAAACATAACATAAAACATAACATAAAACATAACATAAAACATAACATAACATAACATAACAAACATAACATAACATACATAACATAACAAACATAACATAACATAACAAACATAACATAAACATAACATAACATAACATAAACATAACATAACATAACATTCAAGCTACCATTTTCTAACTTCATCTCCTGACTCCACTATCTCCATTCTCACAGAACTCTGCTATGTCATTCTTAGTATACCAGTTTAATCTACCTTATTGGCCTTTCAGCTTTACTTCTTGTATTATTTTTAATACTTTTTTTTTTAGTTCTGTGAAGTCGCTCAGTCATGTCTGACTCTGTGCGACCCCGTGGACTGTAGTCTACCAGGCTCCTCAGTCAATGGGATTCTCCAGGCAAGAATACTGGAGTGGGTTGCCATTTCCTTCTCCAGGGGATCTTCCCGACCCAGGGATTGAACCCAGGTCTCCCGCATTGGAGGTAGAGGCTTTAACCTCTGAGCCACCAGGGAAGCCCTAACATTCAAGCTACCATTTTCTAACTTCATCTCCTGACTCCACTATCTCCATTCTCACAGAACTCTGCTATGTCATTCTTAGTATACCAGTTTAATCTACCTTATTGGCCTTTCAGCTTTACTTCTTGTATTATTTTTAATACTTTTTTTTTTAGTTCTAGAGTTTTCATTAGGTTCTTCCTTAGAATTCCATTTTTCTGCTCAAATTTGCCACCTTCTTATCTATTTTGACTTTCTATCTAAATCCTTTAACATGAAAGTTCTTGTTTCCTAATTCAAACATATGCAAGTTTGTTTATATCAACAACTTTTTCTCTTGACTATGAATCCCATTTTCCTTTTTTCAAGTCTCTCAATATTTTTATTTTTACGAGACATGATGCATAAAGGAACAACAGATATCTATTTCAAGGTGTTTCCCCCAGTGAAGGTAATTCATTTTCTCTGTCAAACAGCTAGAGTGAAGAGTATATCTCTTCAATACAAAAGGAGTTCATCTGGGTTGGAGCTGAGCAGCCCTTTAGTTCCAGTTCACTTCTGGTTTCAAATGTCTTGAAGATGGAATCAGGTCTCTTCCATGGCAAGGCTTTGGGATTTAAGCCCTGTAAGACTTTAAGATACTTCTCTCTCTAGCTCAGTCCTAACTTTCTTCATCACTGCTTACTCAGCAAGAGTCCTGATAAGATTTGTCTTCTCAGGTGAACTAGTATTTGAGGATCAATCCTATCCTCCAATCTGTCACATCAGCTCGTATGTAACTAATGAAGCTCAGCTGATTTCTCCTAGGGCCATAAACGATCCTGCATAGCAGGCTTGCTCCACTGCCTGCCTATGCCTCCAGGCTCAGTTAACACTCTCTGCGACACAAGCAGCCACCAATCTCTTTGTGCCTAGGTGCGTCTAGGAAGGCACAAAGATGCGTCTAGAACTTGGTTCACTAACTTCTTTGTGACACAGTTTTCCAATGAATTTTTAAAAGTACAACTTTTTAAATCATGTGTTTTCCCCTGTCATTACACAGAGAGCAGTCGTCCCCTGAAATCTTCTAAATCCATTCTTCTCTTATTGAAAGGTTAGACTCCCTCCTCTTCTTACCGACCATCTTCAAACTGAAATATTATATTTTCTGAAAATTTTGCTTACCATCCTCTAGATAGCTGTCACTGCCTCTTTACTCATCTGTATTCTCCACTAGTCTGTGAATTCCTTTCACTCACCTGTGGTCTCCACGAGCCTGTACAAATATACTGACGTATACTGTAGCTGTGGGCAGACAGTGGTAAGGAAGGCAGGCAGAAATCAGTAGAGCAAATATGCGTTTATGAAAGGAAAAAGATGTATGTTGGCTTTTAAATATATGTTATGCACTGAAGACCACACTGTACCTAATCTGTACATTAACTGATAATTTACTGCTTCACCAGCTAAAATCATTTTCTCTGAACAAACTGAGAATTACCAATAAGCCAAGAATTATATACATATGTCTGAATAAAACTTAATGGTGGGAAACTTTGCTGAATCCAAATGAAATGTATATCCTTAAAAAAATACCAAGCAATATTGGCCAATAGGGAGGAGGCTCTAGTATACTATCATATTTTACAAGAGAACTGCTCAGCTCTCTAACTTTAGCACATTCTATAAACACCAGAATTAAACTGCAGTCCTGTAATATGCTCCCTGTTATATTTTTACATGACCCTATGTTATGCCATAAGGCAGCTATTTATATTCCTAATGTAAAGAGGTATGGTTGCTTGAATATATCAATGTTTTCTTAAATTATTCAATGAATAAAGTTCTAGTCTCAAAAAGAAACAAAAATTTTTCAATACATACACAATCACACATACCAAGCATTTACAAAGAACATGATTCTCTACTCTAATAAAAGGGCAGGGAAAAGATATACCCTGATCAGAGTACTTTCAATATACTACTTTTTGATATCTGAGAAATTCCTAAGGCAGAATTACTAAGAGGTGTTAAAACAATTTGTCTAGGACAGTAAATCAATTTAGAAAGCTTAATGCTGATTATCCAGGGTAAAGTAAATAGACTTGATGACAGAAAAAAAGATATCAAAACAAGTCATTTAGTCAGAGTTCTTGGCAAAATAATTTAAAAGCTAGAAACTTATTTTTACTTTTCTTGTTAATTTTTTAAATGTCTTAAAACAGAAGTGAACAGAAGGGCAATTTAAAATGATATTCCATTAAACACACAAATTATTTTAAATGATTAAATTAATCCATAAAATAAATACCTATATCTGGAAAAATCAGAACTGGGACCTCTAGTAACCAATTCTGAAACATTTTAAAATATGTTTTAAAGGGGTAATAATTTTAAAATTCCTAGAAAAGATGTTGCTATTAGCTGTCCCTCCATCTACAGGTATCACCATCCTATCAGATGATATGAGGAGTAACTGCTAAGCAAGGACATTCACACCACAGCAGAAATTAATCTGCAAGAACCCTAAATGCACAGGTATTAATTAGGATGGTTGTACTGTAGTTTTATCTTACACAGAAAATATTTAAATGGAAGCTAAATGACAGCTGGTGGTGAAATGTGAGTCTGTGGTTTCATCGCTCAGAAACTATCACCACTAAGGCAAAATAAGTGTAAAGGGCTTTTGAAAGCGCTTGTGAGTTTCTATAACACGCCTACCTGGAGCAACAGGAAACTAGGGGTTTGATTTTGTGTTGTTTATCTAGGCAATTGGTGGGGGGAAGTGAGTTATGAAAGACAGTAACTACCTTCACAATTACTGACCTTCTAAGTAAGTAATTTATTAAGAGGAATATGCTAAGAAAATAAGGTTCATTTACTGACTGTAGGAATTTCTTAATATGCCTACATGGTCTCACTAAAAGTAGAGAAGGCTTAGGTCAGCAAGAAAAAAAATGAATCAGCAAATGGGCAAAGATCAGAAGGAGTCCATATTTAAGGACTGTTATTTCATAGTTCCCATGGAAATGAATACAGAAAAGCAGGAGAAGCATGAGTGATGCAGAGGCACTAGCCATCCAGATTAGACTGGCTACTACTAAGATAAAAATAAATACATTTAAGTTTTATAAGGTGGCTAGATTACTTCAAAGTACTCCACAGGATAGCCATTCAGATATCTCCTAATGGTTTCTTAATTTGAACTTCTAAGAACTGGGGTAAGAGCATTTCTGGATAGGGACCATATTAAAAAATGCCTTCTTTTTGTCTTTATTTTCAGCACATAGAAAAGAATCACAATCTATTACTTTTAATTAAAGCATGCACAATATAATACATCAAATTAAATTGCTATTAGACTTGAGCTCATTTTTATTTACCGAATAAATGAGGGGAAAAAGTCTGTTTTCTTAAGAGTTCCTATTAACTCTTTCCTTTATGTGGACGAAAAAATATTAATTTTTAATGAGCAAAAGTATAAATTAAGATTTATAAAATAAGAGAAAGAATAAGAAAATTTGGTATCAGTATTATGATACAAGGAAATATATTTCAATGAAGAAATCATTTGAAAAAAATAAATCCAATAATTTAACATTAAAATTAGAGGGAAGAAACCACAGAAAAAAATACAGTGCTTTGATAAATTACAATGAGGGACCAAAAAATTAAAACTGAATTTACAACACAAATTGGAAGGACAACTAACAACAAAATACTCAACAACACAAGTCCTTTTTCAGATCTCATAATTCTTTTGCACATGACTCTAAAACAGACATATCTTTAATATTCTCTCAACTTTATACATCCCATTACCAGAACTTAATCAGATCAGATCAGATCAGTCGCTCAGTCGTGTCCGACTCTCCGCGACCCCATGAATCACAGCACGCCAGGCCTCCCTGTCCATCACCAACTCCCGGAGTTCACTCAAACTCATGTCCACAGAGTCGGTGATGCCATCCAGCCATCTCGTTCTCCATTGTCCCCTTCTCCTCCCGCCCCCAACCTTTCCCAGCATCAGTCTTTTCCAGTGAGTCAACTCGTCGCATAGCAAAAGATTAAAGTAGATATGTGACACTCACACCTGAAGAGATATTTTTCTGTAGAAGTAAATAGGTAGCTGTTCAGTCCATTCAGTAAGTCATGTCTTACTCTTTTGCAAACCCATGGACTGTAGTCTGCCAGGCTCCTCTATCCGTGGGATTTCCCAGGCAAGAATACTAGAATGGGTTGCCATTTCCTCCTCCAGGGGAACTTCCCGAACCAGTGATTGAACTATGTCTTCTCCATTGGCAGGTGGATTCTTTACTGGTGAACCACCAGGGAAGCCCAAAATAAGTAGGAGAGGAACTTAAAAAGATGTCAATTAAAATGTACTAACATTGTGTAAGTGTACAAAATACTGAAGAACTAAATTACAAACAGCAAGTATAATGTATTTATTTGCTTCCAATAATATGTGAAACATTAGCAATGAGTTGATAATTACTGAAACCGAGAGACAGGTACTTATTCTATTTCTATGTATATTTGAAGTTTTACCATAAATAAATATATTTTGAATTATTTATTTAATAATATCTTGATTAGTATGGTTAATTGCCATACATCACTAAATCAATAATGTTTTAGTCATTTCAAAAAAAATATTATCCCTCATATAAAGACCAAGTAAAACAACTGCTCTTACAATTTTTATAGAATAACTAATTCATGCTGCTGCTCAGTCTTTCACACAGTTCCTCTTGAGAACAACTCTATGTATTTAAAAAAATCAGCAGCTACAGTAAGGCTAATGTTCAATTAGAAGTTAACCAGACTTTATGAGAATCACACCCAAAGCAATACCTTCGAACTTAAAGAGAAAACAATTAAAAAAATATATAAACAAGAAAGAAAGGCAAAGAATGCTACAAAGCTTCTGTCTTACCTTGACCAAGATGTGAAGGTTTTTGAGAAATTATGTGACCACCACCATCTAAAACATACTGGGTGCTAAAGCTATCAGCAGCTGTCTTTGTTGTAATTGAAACCTAGAATAAGAAAAACTTAAATAAAATTATGATTTTATATACTGCAGTGGGCTCATTATAAAATGAGTTTAAAATAATAAATGTATATTCTCTCAACTGAAAACAGTTTGACTTAATAAGTTCTTACAACCACTTTTCTTTGAAATATTCCTTAGTGATACACTAATAAACAACAGGCTAGCTTACATCTTTCATGTTGCAAATTACTGATTTTTATTTCAAATATATTACCTTACAACACACACACACACCAGTATACTTGAATGGCTATTTGTCCTGTATGTATTAAATGACTTAACATCTGTAAAATCAAATACTTCAATTGCATTGGGGAAGCATGCTTTTCAACAGACAATTCCCACAAAGTTGTTGGCAAAGTGAAAAATTCTTTTGTAAAAAGTGATCATTCACTCCTTCCTTCATATTGAGTATAAAATTGCACTTCTGTATTTCAAGTTAATGGTTCAAAAGAATAAAAATCAATAAATCAAACATATATGTTGATTTATCAGCAATATTTCTTAAACCCAAGGTTTAAACTCATGTTTAAATGGAAACGTTTTATTATTTAAAAAACTAGAATTAAAACATATAAAAAAGGATTCCATTAAGCATGAAAATATTTCCTAAGATATCACAGTCATAGAAATATAAATTTAAGAATGTCTGAACTCTTCTGAGCCATCCTCACCCTCAGGTTTCTACTTACCAACTTTGTGAGATTACTAGAGGTACACATGGTATAACAATGGTAAAACATTCCATTAGGAGAAAATACCATAGTTGGTGAGTGGGAATACTGGCAAAAAAAGCAGGGTGGATTCAAAAAAGCCTTCTCACATTTCAAGTGAGCAATGATGACCCAAAATTGGGAGCAATCTTTCTCCGTCATCCTTGGACTAAGCAGAGCTGACTATCTTACAATACATCTATATAATTTAGAAAGAAGCCACAAAGATTCAGCACCACTACTGGAATTCATCTAGGTCCAGCTGGGTCTACTTTTGGTGATTCTGTCACCAAGTCCTAACCATGCCCTGATTTATGGTAGGCCAGATGGCTCTGTGGAACATGTGGGTACCATGAAGGCAATACCAGTCACCACAAATATATATATATATATATATATATGGCATACATTTTATATATATTCAATATCAATATTTATTTATAAACTATATTTATATGGCATATAAATATACATATTATATGGCATATATAGATATATGGCTTCTCTAGCTCACAGTACTAGCAGAGTCTGTTAGATTTTCTCCAAGGGTGACGTCCATAAAATCATTATTAGAGGCTCATTGCTGCAGGCTGCTATTTCTGTCATAAATGTTTCTCCCCAAAAGTCGTACCTGAGGACTTCCCTGCGGGTCGAGTGGTTAGGAATTCACCTGCCAATGCAGGGGATATGAGGTTTGATCCTTGGTCCACGAAGATTCCACATGCTGTGGGGCAACTCCTGGGCCTGAGCTCTCAAGCTGGTGAGCTGCAACTACTGAAGCCCGTGCACCCCCTAGCTGGGGTGCAACAACGGAAGCCACCACAATGAGAAAAGTGAGCAGTGCAACAGACAGGAGCACCCACTCGTCACCACTAGAGAAAGCCCGAGCACAGCAAGGAAGACCCAGTGCAGTCAAAGAGTAAAAACAGATAAACAAAATAAATAACAATAATCTTGCTACCAAAAATAGTTGTACCTGAAACAAAGTTGTGAGCCTCTGTATACGCTTAAGTGATTCTTCTATTTCCAATAATACACTTCATGGTTCAAAAGTTGTATTTTAAAAGTTTTCCTGATAACCAACATCAATCTTCCCAGCTATATCCCAACTTTATTGTGTCCAATAGTGACTCCCTCTAGTAAAGTTTGTTTAAAAACAAAGAGGACAGAAATTGCAAGAGATTTTCTTTCCTATTTCTAATTTAATCACTTTATGATTGTCCCTCTAAAAATAATTCTACATTTAACCAAACACTGCTCCAAAATGCCAAGGTCAATTGAATTCTATTTCTATTCTCCAAAGAGCTAGCCACCTGACGTAAGCTGGTGTCACTGAGTAAAGGCAGCCCTGGAACTCTGAGTTCTAGTACTAACTCTGCCAGTGGCTTACTAGATGGTCCTGAATAAATGATTACACTATCATCTTAAGAGAAGGGTGATGATAAGATGAAGATGATGTTAATACTTTATAAGGTTACATGGGTTTTTGCTTTAACTACTTCAAAGCGTTTTACAGATTTAGCCTTAAACCATTAGGGAATAGTAAACAAACTCCAGCCTAGATGAATAAATTAAAGTGCTAAAAAGCAAAATAGAACCTTAGTGGTCATAATGCAACATTTATGTTAAAGAAGTTAAAAAAAAAAAAGAACATAATATCGTCTTCCAGTGTTAAAATTTTAAAAACTAAATTGTTTATGGTACTATGAAAATTTAGATAGGAAATCCTTTGTAATTCACTGCAAAAGACAGTGAAGGATAACACGCACATGCAAAGTTTCACAAATTCATAAAACACAGTGTGTTCCTCAGAGGAAGGAACTGTATTTCAAGAGTTCATTTCATCATATGACCCTGTGTCCTGGACAGGAAACCTTTTTTTGGACCAGGCACAGGTTCAGAATGTGTTAGCTGCTGTTAGCTGTGCAGCAGCTAACACATTTGAATTGGTAATAACTCCACCATCAGAAGCATCTCTAATGTTACAAATTATTACTGGTGCTTTTGACTACAGACATTGAGGAACTGTGGCAGTGAATGACTCCAGCGGTGTTCTCAAGAGAAGAAATAAATTTATTTTAAAGAATTTTTAAATGAGAAGTTTATTTTAAAAGAAGTTTTAGAAGTCCTTAGAGGTTATATTAATTATCAATTGTTAAAAACTGACTCTCTGGTCTAGTTAATGAGTTTCAAGAAATTATAATACTATTACAAAGTTAAAATTGCATAAAAGCATTTAAGCTTTAGATATTTTTCTCAATGTTTCAGAAAGTAAATAAAAGCTTAGGATATATCTTTGAATTCATGAAAAAAAAAATCCTCTCCTGACAAAATTTCATTTAAGATAATTAAACTTCTGCAGAGGTTTTTTGGGTTTGTTTTGCTTCTGCTGACTTTTGGACAAATGCTTTGGTACAAAAACATAAATCTGAAAACTAAGGTAAATGGTCCTCATGATTCCACTGAAATATGAACTGCACGTGGATCACTGGCATGTCTTTTTCTTCCCCAGTGTGAGTATGCCTGCCTGTCTGCCTATACCTGCACATTATGACTTCAAAGCCTTCCCCCAGATACTCCACTGCGGGACACTAGAAACAGGGAGATCCTGGCCCTGGCTTTTCTCCTTTCAACAGTTTTATTATCAGTGAGAAAGCTGCATTTAGGAAACACGATACACCAACTGCTTAGAAAAGTCTGCTCCTATTCTAATTAAAGCCATACCACAATGGCTCTCAGGGACACAAGAAGTATACTGCACTGTGTCACAGGGAGCAGGAAACATCAGAATGAAGCTAGAGGCCTCCCTCTACTCTTCTACAGCTCTGTGGGACCACAAATAAGGGCATCCCAACTTCCATCGTCAAAACAGAATGACTTAGCTTCTTATTCTGCCCAATTTACGCCATGGAGGTTTAATGTAACACACACACAAAAAAACAAACTTATATATCCCTTAACATCTCGTCACAAAATGTATAATAAATTTGACAGACCAACCTAACACTCAGCACATTATAACCACTTTAAAAATTTTGGTTGAATGAATCAATAAACATAAGCGTTATGCAAGAGGATGGTCATCAACTCTTCTAATTCTTCCAAGGAAAAACAAGAGAAAAAAAATACATTTAAGCTATAGAATAAAGACCACTGGTGAGAATTAGAAGGAATTTACCTAGGCATGGCTGTTAAATTTTAGAAAGGATTTCCCAAAATGTTGAGGGGTTTGCATAAACTTTGAAAGTGAAGGTGAAATACTGATTACAAACAAGAAAATGAGCAAGCCTGATGATTCAATCAACTGTGTGATACAGATGCATACTACTTTTCACATTCAAGTCCAGAGTAAAAGTAATTTAATCTGTACGGCACATGACCATATTCAAGATACTTTAATATATATTATTGATCCTCAAATCACTATCTCCACTTCATAGATTAAAAAAATAAAGACTCAGAAAAGTTTTATGCTTTTGGCCAACTCTTATTCACACTCTTGGAAATGATAATTAGGTTTCTGAGTCCCTGTCCAGAGTTTGTTCTAATTTGAAGAAAACAAAACAAATTAAAAATATCCTATATTCCCCCCAAAACTGAGATGTGACTTAGCTTCCATTTAAAATCCAGTTCAAAACACTTCTGAGTTTCTCATACATTTCTTTGGAGAAAAAAATAGTTTTAACATAATATATATAAAACATCAGCCTAGAAGGATTTTATTGTGTGTTTTATTATGCAGTAGAAAGAATATATGCAGAGTCTTCTTAAAAATTTTTATGGACATGTCAAAATAGGATTTTCACTACTTCTAGCTCATTCTAGTCAGTATGTTTAGTAATACGTACCAGGAATGTAACACTGAAGACTGACAAATATCCCAAAATTACTGTTCCACAACAACAATAAATTTCAAGAGATGTTATGCTTAATGATATAATTTAAAAAAACAAAATGTATGAATCACTTTGTTTCAATGATATATTCATTAGATTATGGAAACAGGTAATTCCGGTTTTAAATACCACTGTTATAAAAATTTATTTTTTACTCTTTTGGACTGATTGGAAGTCATTTTATAACTGACAAATTAGGAAAATTGTTCATTCTTTTAAAATGCATAAATTAAAAAAAACAGAATTATATGTATTTTAAATTTCAACAGCCAATTTTGTTGAAAGTCTACTTAATTTTTCTTTTTATAACTAAAATTATGATTAACTTTAACACGATCTAACACAAGATAATTTCAACAGTTGAAGTTTTGAGTGATGGCTGTGTGACAAAACTATATCCCAATTATCTATTATCAATTTACCTAGTCAGAGATGATTTACATCTGTATGACTTTAAATTTATCTACATCAGTTAGTTTGGCCAATAAAATAACCAAATCACTAATTTTTATTATGTAATCACAATCTCTATCCAAAAATTTTCAAAATAAATTGGAGTCTTTAAAATATAATTTCTATACTTGCAACTTCAATTCTTTCTGAATGGTGAAGAATATTGTTTAAAAAGTAATATTTTTCCCCAAAAAAGCACTCATTAATTTGTCTTCCTGAATAATAAGTTTTAATTTTAAAATATAATTGACCTTAAGAACTATATATTACTTTCTGTGTTTCTGAAATACTATTCAGATATACATTTCAACTTGACTACTCCTTGATAAAATCTCTATTGAGCACGATGGACCTGAGTATATTCATTATTTTAATATGAGGCATTTTTAAACTTACTAATACCTTTTTAATCATGCCAGTAAGAAAGCAGCATGAGCTACTGTGGAAAACCCAGTACTGAGAGGTGTGGAATTATAAATAAATTTTTGGCTTTGCCATGGATACATTATGTGTCCCTAAAGAGATCACAATTTTCATATTACATTTACTTCACTGTGCACAGTTTCGCTAAACCACTCACATACAGTAGAAAAAGAAACTTTATCTGACTTATTATTAGACTGTTTTGAAGTTGGGTTAAGAAAACCTGGCATTATTAAAAAGAATGCATTTGAATCAGTTCTAATGAGGTGGATGAAACTGGAGCCTATTATACAGAGTGAAGTAAGTCAGAAGGAAAAACACCAATACAGTATACTAACGCATATATGTGGAATTTAGAAAGATGGTAACGATGACCCTATATGCGAGACAGCAGAAGAGACACAGATGTAAAGAACAGTCTTTTGGACTCTGTGGGAGAAGGCGAGGGTGGGATGATTTGAGATAATAGCATTGAAACATGTGTATTATCATATGTGAAACAGATCACCAGTCCAGGTTCGATGCATGAGACAGGGTGCTCAGGGCTGGTGCACTGGGATGACCCAGAGGGATGGGATGGGGAGGGAGGTGGGAGGGGGGTTCAGGATGGGGAACACATGTACCCCCATGGCGGATTCATGTCGATGTATGCAAAACCAATACAATATTGTAAAGTAATTAGCTTCCAATTAAAATAAATAAATAAAATTTTTAAAAAAGAAAAGAAAACCTGGCATGTGGCTTCAGAAAACCTCATTTTCTTATCAGTAATATGGGGAGACCAAACCATAAAAGACTAGTAAGATGGAGACTAGCACTGGGGAGTGCTCCAGAGACGATCATTTGCGGGGGCAAGACAGAGAAGTGGGGCTGTGCCACAGTCACAGCAGGCCTTGGCAGGCCCCAGGGGGGCACTCTGGAGCAGAAACAGCATGGCAGAGTTGTTTCTCAATCAGAATAGGGGCTTTACAAGGTTGCCCGGTATAAGGTGGGTAAGGGTCCACACAATACCGGAATCCTTTGTATCAGAAACAATCTAAATCATCAAAACATCTGTGACGAAAGAGCATATACTGTAACTGTCCATTTAGATCAAGTTCAAGTACAGGTATGACTAATCTCTGTGATACAGATCAGAAGAATCACTACCTTTGAGGCATACTAGCTGGAAGCAGGAATGAGAGAGGCCTTCAGGGGTGCTGATAATGGTCTAAATCTTTTTTTTTTTTATTGGAGGCTAATTACTTTACAATATTATATTGGTTGGTTTTGCCATACATTGACATGAATCTGCCCCAGGTGTACATGTGTTCCCCTGCTTGCTCCCCCCTCCCACCTCCCCATATCCTCTCTCCGGGTCATCCCCGTGCACCAGCCCCAAGCATCCTGTATCATGCGTCGAACCTGGACTGGTGATTCGTTTCAATAATGGTCTAAATCTTGATCTGACGTATACACACATAAAAATTTACACACACACACACTTCTATGTGTGATTTTCCCAAACACTTACAAGACTTACAATATTCCATAAAATACTGGAATATTTTCTAAGATAAACTTTGGACTCTGAAATATGTATATCGAACATAATTTTTTAAAGCTTATAGTTTTCTATCATTGTGATAATTTGACAATTCTTCTACTCCTTTTGTAATTTTGATGAACAAAATTATTTTAAGTATTTATACTCAAGACATTCAAATACCTCAAAAATGAATCAAGAGATCAAATGATAAATTTGGATATTAATTGGGCTTAAGTAATCAAACGAACAAACAATGCAGAGTACTACCGGATAAAGAGTTGTCAAACTGCCATCTAAAATCATAACTACAGTGAAGATTTGGATAAATTATGACTTATGTACAAAGTATTTTAAAAGACTAAGTACAGTACTGCCACCTAGCAGACAAAGTTGATAATGACCAGCTTCAGTTCTGAAAGGCTAATATACACATCTTATAGAAAATACAGGAAGGCTGAACAATATATTATTTAACAATGCCTGTCAAAAGAAAGCTTAACAACTATTTGCCAAATTTGGACAACAGTTAAAAAATCAAATACTTTACTCTCAAACAAATAATACAATTTTTAAAACAGCCCTGAGAACTCAGACAACAGTAGTTAGTACTGGGAGCTTCAAAGCCTCTCTGGTACAAATTATATCCCAATTTAAAAAAAAAGGATTCTTTCTACAAGATTCCAGGACTATAGGTTTCAATATACAGTCTATGGGGATAAAATTGGGCAAAGGCCAGTAAATTTTGGAGACTCAGCGAACTCTAAATAAAGCAAGTGCTGAGAAAGAGAAAGCACAGGGTGTGCAAGATTTTAGATAGAGATTTTTACACAATATACACTTAAGGAATGACTTCTCCTTGAGTGATGTCTCAACATCTGGATTCTAACAAGTAAGGTCCTCTGAGCTAGAATAGCATAACTTCACCCTTTAAACTCTCCTCCTCCATAACCCACAATGTTTCTTTCTTTTTTAGGCATCGGCTTACATACAGAGCCCTGAAGTCAAAGAGTAAGTGAATACCGAGATGGGACCTTTCCACCAAAAGTGGAGAAAACCTACTTTATGCAGACACTCTAAGGGAAGGGCTGAGGGAAGACCGAGAAGCCTAGAGAAGGGATCACTGTTGGGGAGACTACATTACTAAATAATGAAACAGCAACAATATCTCATATCTTTGCCCCTTTTCTGAGACAATAAGTCCCATCATGTTACTGCACCTGAGCACTCTCAGCCAAACAGGATTAAGCACAAATGAAAGGATACATAGCCACCAGGCAAACGTAGGTAGCTAAAGAGACCCTCACAATCACCATGTCACTCACTGGCACACAATCACATTGTAAAATAGACCCTAACACAGAAGAGGGCAGTACAGCACCAAGCAACTAGTGATCAAGCATAACTGATATACACGGACATGAAGAGATCAAGATTCTAGATGGGCTTTGCCAAAAACCAGTTGTGTGATCTAGGGAAGAGGCAGGGACACATAATTGATTCTATGCAACGCAGTGGGTCAGACATCAACTGAATGAAGGGTTTATAGACACTGAAAATATCTAGCAGTCAGGAGAGGAAAATTCTAACCAGGGTTTAGCCCAAGTCACTGCGTATCTCTAGTGAGTGACTGTTTGCTCAGTCGTGTCTGACTCCTTGTGGCCCCATGGACCTCAGGCTCCTCTGTCCATGGGGCTCTCCAGGCAAGAATACTGGAGTGAGGTGCCATTTCCTTCTCTACGTATCTCTAGAGAACAGTCTAATTATCTGTGTTGACCAGCGCAGTATTTCTAGAGTGTGTCCCACAGCAGAACAGAATTAACAGTGACAGCTACCTCAATAAATGGGTTTCATAGACAAGTGTGCAGGAAATGTCCCTATTGTAAACCACCAACCTCAGAGATTCATAATGCACTTAAAGTACACTAAAGGCTCTGAGAAATGCTTATAGTTACCTGTTTAATTTTAATACTTTTCCAAGCCATTAGATGATTAAATCATTTTTTCCCTCTTATATATATATTACCACTGAAGAACACTCTTTGCCATTCCTCAAAAAATTAATTACAGTAGTCCCCCTTATCCACAGGAGACAAGTTTCAAAATCCCCAGTGGAGGCCTGAAACTGCAGACAGTCTCAAACCCGACATACGCCAGGTTTCTTTCTAAATACACATATCTAAGATAAAGATTAATTTCTAATCAGGCACAGTAAGAGAGTATCTGAATTGCTGGCATCACTACCCTTGTACCTTGGGGCTTATTAAGTAAAACAAGGGCTCCTCTGAAAACAAGCACTATGACCCCTTGGCAGATCTGGTAACTCACCCAGCTAAGTGACTAAGTGGCTGGGAATGTGTGCAGTGCAGATACGTAAGACAGAGAGGTAATTCACACCCTAGGCAGGAGAGAGCAGAACTATACTCACCCAGCTAGAAAGTGACTACGAGGCTGGGAGTGTGTGCAATGTGGGTACGTAAGACAGACAGATAACTCACACCCTAGGCAGGACAGAGCAGAACTATACCATATTTCATCTTGTTACTCAGAATGGCACACAACTTATGAATTATTCCTGGAATTTGTCCACTTAATATTTTCTGACAGTGGGTGACTGCAGAAACCAAAACCACAGAAAGCAAAACCAGGGATAAGGGGGCATTACTGAACCATGTGACCCAGAGAGTCCACTTCTGGGTATATACCCAAAAGAGTGAAAGCAAGGACTCAGACATTTGTACAGCAATCTTTACAACAGTCAACAGTGGAAACAACCCAAATGTCTCTTGATAGATGAATGAATAAATAAAATATGGTTATACATACAATGGAGTATCATTCACCCTTAAGAAGAATGAAATTCTAATACATGTTATAATATGTATGAACCTTAAAGACATTATGCTAAGTGAAATAAACCAGACACAAAAGATAAATATTGTATGATTCCAAGTATAAGGCACACCTAAATAGTCAAACTCATAGAGACAGAAAGTAGAATATTGGTGACCAGTGGACGGAGGAAAGGAGAATAGGGGTTTATTGTTTAATGGGTACAGCTTCAGACTGTGATGATGAAAAGGTCCTGGAGATGGACAATGGTGATGCCTACACAACAGAGCCAATGCATTTAATGTCACAGAACTGTAAACTTAAAAATGACATGTATTTTACACAGTTAAAAAAAACTGCCAAATTCTGGGTGAGTATTCTCTTAATTCTAATACCATGGTATTATGAAACTGTTCAAATGATCAATACAAATTACCTTACCTCAGCTATACAACAAATTGACCCCAAGGCTTCTCCACGAAAACCATACGTTGTCAAATTTTCAAGATCTTCATGACTACTTATTTTGGAGGTGTAGTACTTCACCGCCATTACAGGTGCATCAATGGCCTTGATACCCTCACCATTGTCTCGCACCTCAATTTTATCAAATCCATAGTTTTCCTAGGAAAAGTTAAACAATACTTTTAGTATATAAAGACATTAAACTATTATCACATTTAGAGACAGAAGGTAACACAAATGAGACAGTTTTGTCATTTATCTATCTCTTATGGAAATTTAAGACTTCCCTGGTAGCTCAGTTGGTAAAGAATCTGCCTGCAATGCAGAAGACTGTGGTTCGATTCCTGAGTCAGGAAGAAACCCCAGAGAAGGGATAGGCTACTTGCTCCATTATTCTTGTGCTTTCCTGGTGGCTCAGATGGTAAAGAATCCAGCTGCAATGCGGGAGACCTGGGGTCAATCTCTGGGATGGGATGATCCCCTGGAGGAGGGCATGGCAACCCACTCCAGTATTCTTGCCTGGAGAATTACCATGGTCAGAGCAGCCTGGCAAGCTACAGCCCATGGGGTTGCAAAGAGTTGGACACAACTGAGCAACTAAGCACAGCATAGCACAGCATGTAAACTTAACATTAAGGAAGTTAGGAGTTTAAATTCTTAACTCTATCAATTCCTAGTTATGGTACAATGGGCAAGTTCCTTGTTTTCCTTGGACTCAGATTCAGTATAAAATAATATCAGTATGATCGTCAAGGTTCCCTTGAATTATTTCCATATAATAGGTATTTACATTTATGTTTAAACTTCCCCAGAAATATTCTTCAAAGTTATACAAACCTTTGTATATACTGTTGCAGTTGTTCAGTCACTAAGTTGTATTCAACTCTTTGCAACCCCATGGACTGCAGCCACCAGGCTCATCTGTCATCCTCTATCTCCCGGAGTTTGCTCAAATTCACGTCCATTGAATTGGTGATGCTATCTAACCATCTCATCCTCTGCTGCCCCCTTCTCCTCCTGCCCTCAATCCTTCCCAGCATCAGGATCTTTTCCAATGACACGGTTCTTCCCATCAGGTAATCAAAGAACTAGAGCTGCAGCATCAGTCCTTCCAATAAATACTCAGGGATGATTTCCTTCAGGATTGACTGGTTTGATTTCCGTGCAGTCCTTGGGACTCTGCAGAGTCTTCTCCAACACCACACTTCAAAATCATCAATGATTCAGCAATCAATCTTCTTTATGGTCCAACTCTCACATCCGTACATGACCACTGGAAAAACCAAAGCCTTGACTATATGGACAGTTGTTGGCAAAGTGATGTCTCTGCTTTTTAATATGCTGTCTAGGTGTGTCACAGCATTTCTTCCAAGGAGCAAGTGTCTTTTAATTTCATGGCTGCAGTCACCATCTGCAGTGATTTTGGAACCCAAGAAAAGAAAATCTGTCACTGCTTCTACTTGTTCCCCCCTTCTATTTGCCATGAAGTGATGGGACCAGATGCCAAGATCTTAGTTTTCTGAATGCTGAGTTTCAAGCCAGCTTTTTCACTCTCCTCTTTCACTCTCATTAACAGGCCCTTCTGTTTCTCTTCACTTTCTGCATTAGAGTGGTGTCATCTACATATCTGAGGTTGTTGGTATTTCTCCCAGCAATCTTGATTCCCGCTTGTGAGTCATCCAGCTCAGATTTTGCATGAAGTACTCTGCCTATCATCCATCTGTCCTGGGCGGTCCTGAATGGCATGGCTCATAGCTTCACTGAGTTACACAAGTTCCTTTGCCATGACAAGGCTGAAGGGTACTTTGTGTATATATAATCTCCCAAATAAAACAGAACATCATCACCATCAAAAACAACACCTGATTCTACCCACCAAGAGCCCAGCAATTATCAATATTCAGTCTGATTTTTAATACTTTCTCTCTTGAACTACTTATTGTAATCATAAATAAATAAAAATCTGTTAATTATGACTTTCTGAATTTCTTTCTTCAAATAGTCACCTAACAGACTGCTGAGAAAATACACCTAATTAGCAATTTCAGTGAGTTTTTAATTTGAAAATGGAGGAGGAAAAACAAATCATAACTTAATATGGGTAATTAAATACTAAAAATATGCATACATTGCAAATATAAAGCATAAATTCCCACGGTCATCATACTTTCTATGAGTACACATTTTAAATTTGGTAGCAAACTTCTATCATAAGCTTTACTTCACAGAGTTTTATGTGTATGGCCTTAAATGCAAGTTATATAGGGAAAAAAATCTTCCTACAATTATAATGACTGTTATTTAAAAATATTATAGTACCTTTTTAATAACCTAAAATTATATGATACTGTGTCATTCTTTTTTAGATAAATTAGAAATCCAAGGTGCTGGGAAGAGTCACCTAAGATTTAGTTTCTTATCTCTCCCTTAATCTAAAATTATGATCCTGGAGATAGCTTGTCTACTTTGTTTTATAGAAAAATAATTAACTATAGAAATGCCAGTCTTTCAATACAAGCAAAAACTCAAGGCACCTGAGTAAAATAATACAAACGTCTGTTTAAATGTCTGAATAATATCAACACATTTAATTTACTAATTATGAAAACATTCCTACCCAGGACAGTTATTACTATATGAAACTATAATAAAACAGATCTTATTATATAGAGCAACAGAGTTGTTTTACAATTCTACAAACCAGAAACTGATAAATGTCGAGAGACTTAAATACATAACCAGATAAAAATGTGTACTTTAATTTACTTTTTAAAGAGGACTTCTGCTGGCTCTGTAAAACTATTTTTAAGAACTATATTTTTCCTTCAAGACCTTTCAGAATAAGATTTATGTTTGCCTGCTTAAGAGTCTTACGTTAAATTTGCCACTTATAATTATCTAATCCTATTTAAGTATTATCAACTGTATTCTAATCAGGCTGAACTATATAAAATGTTTAAGAAAAAGGAAATGTCTTTCATTTTAATTTTTTTCATATTTATAAAGCTTTTACTGTATCATTTAAAATCAAAGTACAAGTTTGACATAGAATAGAACAGTGGTTCTCACTATCAACCAGAAACTTCTTAGAAACGCAAATTTCGGGGCCCTACGTCATGTATGGATGTGAGAGTTGGACTGTGAAGAAAGCTGATCGCCGAAGAATCGATGCTTTTGAACTGTGGTGTTGGAGAAGACTCTTGAGAGTTCCTTATACTGCAAGGAGATCCAACCAGTCCATTCTAAAGGAGATCAATCCTGGATGTTCATTGGAGGGACTGATGCTAAAGCTGAAACTGCAATACTTTGGCCACCTCATGCGACAAGTTGACTCACTGGAAAAGACTCTGACGCTGGGAAAAGTTGGGGGCGGAAGGAGAAGGGGACGACGGAGAATGAGATGGCTGGATGGCATCACCGACTCTGTGGACATGAGTTTGAGTGTACTCCGGGAGTTGGTGATGGACAGGGAGGGCTGGCGTGCTGTGATTCATGGGGTCGCGGAGAGTCGGACACGACTGAGCGACTGAACTGAACTGAACTGAACCTAGAATATGAAATTCTGGGGCCCAGTAGCTGTTTTAACAAACTCACTAAAATTACTGATGCACCCAAGTGCTGTGAGAACCACTAGCCCTGACAAAAAATCTTGAAAAGTTTTAGAATCATAAAGATCTGGAATATAATCTCAGCTCCACTACTTACTACCACACTTACATGACTTTGGGAAAGTTCTTAGAGCCTTAATTATTTGTAAACTGGGAAGCGGTAGCTAATTTATAGTTTTTATAAGGATAAAAAGGGATAACATATATATAACATATGCACATGTATATGAAAAGGGAAGGTCTCTTTCCTATAGAGATATTCATATCAGTATTCTTGCTAATGCCGTAATACCAGAAATAATATGAATATCTGATGATCAGGAGATTACAAAAAAATACATTCTTACATTCACTCAGACAAATTTATTTACCATTTATGTACCAGATACTGAACAGGTATAGAGAACACAAAAAAATATAGACGTTACCTCCATGAGCTAGTAATTTACAATAGAGGTGGTAGAGGTTCAGACTCATTGCAATAAATCATAGTAAGTGTCATAAGTCATATTAACTCAAATGATTTAATATGTAACACTTAAATTAAAAAATGTGAAATCTATGAAGCAACAAAGGACACAGTTCTGAAAGAAGATTAAGTAGAAAAAACAAAATACAAATGAGAATATATAGAACAAATTAGCACATAAAACCAAGGGTAAGTAATCGCAGAAAATATGGACAAATTAAGTTCATTTTTTATGTGAAAGAGTCCTCAAGAATAAGCTTTCCTTTATGACTTCCTTTAGTGTTACTGCATATTGATTTAAACTAAAATGCATTTTTAAGGATTTACTCTTAAGTAAGGCAAAGGATTCAATGTTCTAAAATAATTTACTGGTATATTAAGAAAAAAAAGGTGATAGTTGTAAGGCGAAAACATCTGTCCAACTCTTTTTTTGCTTTAAAGGTAGTTGGCAGCATCTCAAGAACACTCACCAGTTTAACATCTATGCTTGTGGCACCGGCATCCAAGGAGTTTTCTATGAGCTCTTTTACAACACTGACCACTGAAGTGATTATTTGAGAGCTTGAAAGTAGGCGAACTGTTGCTGCGGGCAACTGTTTCATTCTAGCTTTCAGCACAGTAGCTAGAAAATAAACCATAAGATATAAAAATTGTGAAACATTCCTAACAGAACTGATAGCAGTTTGGTTACCAGTCTCACTGTATGTCAGGCTCTACTGTTAAGCATAGACAGTATTAAACCACTTATTTCTTATGAATATCCTGTAAAATAAATGCCATTATCATCTGCATATTTTAAGACTAAGGCACAGAGAAATTACTTGGTAAGTCACACTATGTTACTAATTGAAGAATGCTAAGAACAACTGTGGAATAAGTGTAATATATGACCTGCCTGGCTAGGAATGACCAGATTGTGCTGTTAACTGATAAGCAGATAATGGCAGTCATGTGCCTTAATGGCAGTGGCTCTTGAACATCATTAGTCATCGATACATTTCAATGAATTACAACTATCTCTTTTAATTACTGAACTCTTTTAGAGTCAGGAAATCTAGACTCCAGAATTACCCTTAAGCTAGTCACATCTCCAATATATCACATCAGATTACCATCCTGTACACTACTGAGCCAAACATCTTTCTAGAAAATCATGTGGCTCCCCAAAGCCAAAATAAGATAAAGCTCAAATCCATGTGCTGGCATTCAAGGTCCTTTACATGCCAATCCAACTTGTACATCCAAATCTCTCTACCAGTAACTGTTTTAAGCCATGAAACCCTCCATCTTGAAACTTCTGCAAAGAAACAAAAAACCTCATATGGAAGTCATATATACAAAATCTGCAGGGGTTTGCATGTACTTTAATGCCTAACTTCAGAAAAGATTTCAGTAAATTAAAAAATACTAGCTTGACAACATACAAGTTCCTCTAGAGTTATGATTTTATCTGACAATAAAATGGGGGAGGGGAGAACCCTAAGTATGTCCTTAATTTACCATAACTTGTTACATGCGTACATGATGGTAGGATCCTATGGAATCTAGGTCCACACAAAACGATACCAAAGACGAACAAAATAAAAAGGTTTCTGTTTAGGATTCTTTCTCAGGCAACTTAGATGTAAACAAGGAGAGTGACATGAAGTTTAAGAATAAGTAATTGAGCAAGAAATGGAGTATAGCCACTAAGATTACACAGAGTTTTGAGGGCTGCATCTCTGGGAAGTAGTTAATATACTGACTCCTGAATGGTGTTAACTGTTCACAATTCATAACTACATTTTGCTTTGCACAAGGCAAAGCTGATTAGCACAATGGAGAAATGGGCCAAACCAGAGTCAAAAAAAACCAGGTTTGGGTGTTCATCTTTAGTCACATGAACTGACGCTTACTTAAATCCCTCTGTAAAATCAACTTATCACTTGTATGCTGTTGTTCAGTTGCCAAGACGTAACCAACTCTTTGTGACTTCATGGACTGCAGTGCCCCAGGCTTCCCTGTCCTTCATATCTCAAAGTTTGCTGAAACTCATATCCATTGAGTCAGTGATGCCACCCAACCACCTCATTCTCTGCCACCCTCTTTGTCTCCTGCCTTCAATCTTTACCAGCATCAGCATCTTTTCAATGAATAGGACCTTTGCATCAGGTGCCCAAAGTATTGGAGCTTCAGCATCAGTCCTTCCAATGAATATTTCGAAAGGGTTGATTTCCTTTAGGATTGACTGGGTTGATCTCCTTGTAGTCCAAGGGGCTTTCAAGAATCTTCTCCAAAACCACAGCTCGAAAGCATCCATTTTTCAGCGCTCAGCTTTCTTTATGGTCCAAATCTCACATCTGTACATGTCTTCTGGAAAAACCATAGCTCTGACTACATGGACCTTTGTTGGCAAAGTGATGTATCTGATTTTTAATATGCTGTCTAGGTTTGTCATTGTATTTCCTTCCAAGAAGCAAGTGTCTTTTAATTTCATGGCTGCAGTTACCATCTGCAGTGATTCTGGAGCCCAAGAAAAGAAAATCTGTTACTGTTTCCACATTTTCCCTTTCTATTTGCCATGAAGTGATGGGACCGGATGCCATAGTCTCAGTTTTTAGAATGCTGAGTTTTAAGCCAGCTTTTTCATTCCCCTATTTCACCCTCATCAAGAGGCTCTTTAGTTCCTCTTCATTTTCTGCCATTGGAGCGCCATTACTTAAATCCTTCTGTAAAATCAACTTATTACTTGTATAAATGAGAATAATCCCTCACTAGTCTGTTGTGAGAATCAAATAAGAAAATACATACAAAATGTAATGTAAATGATAAAGCCATATAAAATATACAGTATTCTCATTACCATGATCATTATAAACAGAGACAGTGAAAATCCTTTTCTAACAATTAACTTCTAATTACACTATATATGTAATTTTGGGGCAGCCCAGTCTTAGGAGAGTAGCTGTCAACAACCACCTTTCAGGGAGCACGGGAAGATGGCGGAGGAATAGGACGGGGCAACCACTTTCTCCCCCACAAAATCAGCAAAAGAACATTTGAACGCTGAGTAAATCCCACAAAACAACTTCTGAATACCGGCAGAGGACATCAGACACCCAGAAAAGCAGCCCATAGTCTTCGAAAGGAGGTAGGAAATAGTATAAAAGATGAAAAGAGAGACAAAAGAGGGAGGGACGGAGCTCCATCCTGGGAAGGGAGGCTTAAAAAAAAAAAGAGAAGTTTCCAAACACCTGGAAACACGGGCAAGTCGGTGGCCAGCCTTGGAACCTCAGAGGGCCACATAACTGGGAAAAAAGACATAAATAATTAAAATCCACAGACTAAGTGCCCAGAGGAAACTCTCAGTGGAGAAGCAGCGCAGACGCCGCATCCCCCACTAGCAGGCAGGGGCTGGGCAGGGAGGCATGGGCAGCGGTGCTTAGAAAAAGGGCCAGGCATGAACGCCCCGAGGGCAAGCTGAGGATGCGGAAGAGAGGCAGGCAGCTAAGCAGACTGTGCAGTGAAAAGCCCCAACCTAAGACTCCGCCAGCCCCACTCACGGAACAAAGGACTGAGCAGAGCGAGCCGGCTGCAGGGGGCCCATCCCCCAACCCCTGCCGGGACAGGCAGGGAGGGCAGCCAGCGCCGGAAGGGGCAGCTGCGGCCCCAGAGAGGCTTCCCATACCAAGCTGCAGGCAGGCTTCATTGCTAACCAAGACTTCTTGGGTTCTGGCCGGTCAATATCCACCTGAGAAGGTGTGCCGGTTGTACACCCAGAAAACCGAGCGGCAGAGACCAGGGAGGTGGTAAGTCACAGCGACCGCGCTCGACAAACGCCTGGTCACCTGAGCTGCTCCGACAGGAGAAAGCACAAAATGCAGGCCCAGGCAAGTCTGCGCCTTTGTGGAGTACCTGAGAACCTGATCTTGAGCCACTCAGACCTGGGAAGTGCATGCAACCCAGCGGCGGCCGCGGACAGCTCCCAGCAGAGCAACCTAGAGCCTGAGCAGCAAAAACAGGAAAAGCACACACGCTGCGAGCAGGGGCAATCCCAGTGTAGCCGAGACACTGCGCGCACTCCCCACAGACGCCAGGGATATTTGTTAGCAGCGTTCCTCCCTCCCCACAGCAGGACTGAACAGGTGAGCCGGGGGGGAAAAAAGAGTGTCCACCACCGCCCCCTGGTGTCAGGACGGGAATTAGACACTGAAGAGACCAGCAAACAGAAGAGCTTTTACAACAGAAGGAACTGGGAAGTAACAGAGGGAGAAGCTTTGAGCCTTCTGCAAGAATAAGACTGAAAACCAGAGTCAGAGGCTTAAGTCCAAATCCTGAGAACACCAGAGATCTCCTGTTTCAGGGAACATGAATTGATAGGTGCTCATCAAATGCCTCCATACATACACTGAAAACAGGCACCACCCAAGGGTCAACAAGTTTCAGAGAAAGACATACCACGCAAATTCTCCAGCAACACAGGAGAATAGCCCTGAGCTTCAATATACAGGCTGCCCAAAGCCACTCCGATCCCACTGACATCTCAAACTCATTACTGGACACTTCATTGCACTCCAGAGAGAAGAAATCCAGCTCCACCCACCAGAACACCGACACAAGCTTCCCTAACCAGGGAACCGTGACAAGTCACCCATCCAACCCCACACACAACGAGGTAACTACATAGTAAAGAGAACTCCACAAACTGCCAGAAGACAGAAAAGCCACCCCAAACACAGCAATATAAGCAAGATGAAGAGGCAGAGAAATACCCAGCAAGTAAAGGAACAGGATAAATTCTGTTGTTGTTTTTTTTTTAATCTCAGAGTTTGCTGAAACTCATATCCATTGAGTCAGTGATGCCACCTAACCACCTCATTCTTTGCCACCCTCTTTGTCTCCTGCCTTCAATCTTTACCAGCATCAGCTACTCTCCTAAGACTGGGCTACCCCCAAAATAAATATATAGTGCAATTAGAAGTTAATTGTTAGAAAAGGATTTTCACTGTTTCTGTATATAATGATCATGGTAATGAGAATACTGTATATTTTATATGGCTTTATCATTTACATTAAGTTTTGTATGTATTTTCTTATTTGATTCTCACAACAGAAACAAAAGAGGAAGATACAGGGAACCTACCCGATAAAGAATTTCGAATTTTAATTGTGAAAATGATTCAAAATCTGGAAAGCAAAATGGAGTTACAGATAAATAAAGTGGAGAAAAAGATTGAGAAGATGCAAGAAATGTTTAATAAGGAATTAGAGGAAATAAAAAAGAGTCAATATACAATGAATAATGCAATAGATGAGATCAGAAACACTCTCGAGGGAACAAACAGTAGAATAATGGAGGCAGAAGACAGGATAAACGAGCTAGAAGATAGAATCATAGAAATAAATGAAACAGAGAGGGAAAAAGAAAAATGAATTAAAAGAAATGAAGAAAATATTAGAGACATCTGGGACAATGTTAAACACCCCAACATCCGAATTATAGGAGTCCCAGAAGAAGAAGACAAGAAGAAAGACCATGAGAGAATACTTGAGAAGATAATAGTTGAAAATTTCCCTAAAATGGGGAAGGAAATAATCACCCAACTCCAAGAAACCCAGGGAGTCCCTAACAGGATAAACCCAAGGCAAAATACTCCAAGACACACATTAATCAAATTAACAAAGATCAAACACAAAGAACAAATATTAAAAGCAGCAAGGGAAAAACAACAAATAACACACAATGAGATTCCCATAAGGATAACAGCTGATCTTTCAACAGAAACTCTTCAGGCCAGGAGGGAATGGCAAGACACACTTAAAGTGATGAAAGAAAATAACCTACAGCCCAGATTACTGTACCCAGCAAGGATCTCATTCAAATATGAAGGAGAAAGCAAAAGCTGAGAGAATTCAGCATCACCAAACCAGCTCTCCAACAAATACTAAAGGACCTTCTCTAGTCAGGAAACACAGAAAGAGTATATAAACTCGAACCCAAAACAATGAAGAAAATGGCAACGGGATCATACTTATCAATAATCACCGTAAACATAAATGGGTTGAATGCCCCAACCAAAAGACAAAGGCTGGCTGAATGGATTCAAAAACAAGACCCCTATATATGTTGTCTACAAGAGACCCACCTCAAAACGAGCGACACATACAGACTGAAAGTGAAGGGCTGGAAACAGATATTCCATGCAAATAGAGACCAAAAGCAAGCAGGAGTAGCAATACTCATATCAGATAAAATAGACTTTAAAACAAAGGCTGTGAAAAGAGACAAAGAAGGAAACTACATAATGATCAAAGGATCAATCCAAGAAGATATAACAATTACAAACATTTACGCACCCAACATAGGAGCACCGCAATATGTAAGACAATTACTAACAAGTATGAAAGGGGAAATTAACAAGAAGACAATAATAGTGGGAGACTTTAATACCCCACTCACACCTATGGATAGATCAACTAAACAGAAAATTAAAGGAAACACAAACTTTAAATGATCAATAGACCAGTTAGACCTAATAGATATCTAAAGGACATTTCACCCCAAAACAATGAATTTCACCTTTTTCTCAAGTGCACATGGAAACTTTTTCGGATAGATCACATCCTGGGCCATAAATCTAGCCTTGGTAAATTCAAAAAAACTGAAATCATTCCAAGCATCTTTTCTGACCACAATGCAGTAAGATTAGGTCTCAATTACAGGAGAAAAACTATTAAAAATGCCAACATATGGAGGCTGAACAACAGGCTGCTGAACAATGAACAAATCATATAAGAAATCAAAAGAGAAATCAAAATATGCATAGAAATAAATGAAAACACAACAACCCAAAACCTCTGGGACACTGTAAAAGCAGTGCTAAGGGGAAGGTTCATAGCAATTCAGGCATACCTCAAGAAACAAGGAAAAAGTCAACTAAATAACCTAACTCTACATCTAAAGAAACTAGAAAAGAAAGAAATGAAGAACCCCAGGGTCAGTAGAAGGAAAGAAATCATAAAAATTAGGGCAGAGATAAATGCAAAGAAACAAAAGAGACCATAGCAAAAATCAACAAAGCCAAAAGCTGGTTCTTTGAGAAGGTAAATAAAATTAACAAACCACTAGCCAGACTCATCAAGAAACAAAGGGAGAAGAACCAAATCAATAAAATTAGAAATGAAAATGGAGAGATCACAACCGACAACACAGAAATACAAAGGATTATTAGAGAATACTATCAGCAATTACATGGCAATAAAATGAATAACCTGGAAGAAATGGACAAATTCTTAGAAAAGTACAACTTTCCAAAACTGAACCAGGAAGAAATAGAAAATCTGAAAGACCCATCACAAGCATGGAATTAGAGGCTGTAATCAGAAATCTTCCAGTAAAAAAAAGCCCAGGTCCAGATAGCTTCACAGCTGAATTTTACCAAAAATTTAGAGAAGAGCTAACACCTATTCTACTCAAACTCTTCCAGAAAATTGCTGAGGAAGGGAAACTTCCAAACTCATTCTATGAGGCCACCATCACCCTAATCCCAAAACCTGGTAAAGATCCCACAAAAAAAGAAAACTACAGGCCAATATCACTGATGAACATCGATGCAAAAATCCTTAACAAAATTCTAGCAATCAGAATCCAACAACACACTAAGAAGATCATACATCATGACCTGGGCTTTATCCCAGGAATGCAAAGATTCTTCAATATCCGCAAATCAAGCAACGTAATACACCACATTAACAAACTGAAAAATAAAAATCATATGATTATCTCAATAGATGCAGAGAAAGCCTTCGACAAAATTCAACATCCATTTATGATAAAAACCCTCCAGAAAGTGGGACTAGAAGGGACACATCTCAACATAATAAAAGCTATATATGACAAACCCACAGCAAACATTATCCTCAATGGTGAAAAACTGAAAGCACTTCCCCTAAAGTCAGGAACAAGACAAGGGTGCCCACTCTCACCACTACTATTCAACATAGTTCTGGAAGTTTTGGCTACAGCAATCAGAGCAGAAAAAGACATTAATGGAATATAAATTGGAAAAGAAGAAGTAAAACTTTCACTGTTTGCTGATGACATGATCCTCTACACAGAAAACCCTAAAAACTCTACCAGAAAACTACTAGAGCTAAACAATGAATACAGTAAAGTTGCAGGATATAAAATCAACACACAGATATCCCTTGCATTTCTATACACTAATAATGAGAAAACAGAAAGAGAAATTAAGGAAACTATTCCATTCACTGTTGCAACGAAAAGAATTAAATACTTAGGAATATATCTACCTAAAGAAACAAAAGACCTGTACATAGAAAACTATAAAACACTAGTGAAAGTAATCAAAGAGGACACTCATAGATGGAGAAATATACCGTGTTCATGGATTGGAAGAATAATTATTGTAAAAATGAGTATACTACCCAAAGTAATTTATACATTCAGTGCAATCCCCATCAAGCTACCAACGATATTTTTCACAGAACTAGAACAAATAATCTCACAATTTGTATGGAAATACAAAAAACCTCGAATAGCCAAAGCAATGTTGAGGAAGAAGAATGGAACTGGGGGAATTAACCTGCCGGACTCCAGGCTCTACTACAAAGCCACAGTCATCAAGACAGTATGGTACTGGCATAAAGACAGAAATATAGGTCAATGGAACAAAATAGAAAGCCCAGAGATAAATCCACACACCTATGGACACCTTATCTTTGACAAAGGAGGCAAGAATATAAAATGGAGAAAAGACAGTCTCTTTAACAAGTGGTGCTGGGAAAACTGGTTAGCCACTGGTAAAAGAATGAAACTAGAACACTCCCTAACACCATACACCAAAATAAACTCAAAATGGATTACAGAGCTAAATGTAAGACCAGAAACTGTAAAACTCCTAGAGAAGAATGTAGGCAAAACACTCTCCGACATAAATCACAGCAGGATCCCCCAAGACCCACCTCCCAGAATATTGGAAGTAAAAGCAAAAATAAACAAATGGGACCTAATTAAAATCAAGAGCTTCTGCACAGCAAAGGAAACTATAAGCAAGGTGAAAAGACAGCCTTCAGAATGGGAGAAATTAATAGCAAATGAAACAACTGACAAAGAATTAATCTCCAAAATATACAAGCAGCTCCTGTAGCTCAATTCCAGAAAAATAAACGACCCAATCAAAAAATGGGCCAAAGAACTAAACAGACATTTCTCCAAAGAGGACATACAGATGGCTAACAAACACACGAAAAAATGCTCAACATCCCTCATAATCAGAGAAATGCAAATCAAAACCACAATGAGATACCATTTCACACCAGTCAGAATGGCTGCTATCCAAAAGTCTACAAGCAATGAATGCTGGAGAGGGTGTGGCGAGAAGGGAACCCTCTTACACTGTTGGTGGGAATGCAAACTAGTACAGCCACTATGGAGAACAGTGTGGAGATTCATTAAAAAACTGGAAATAGAACTGCCATATGACCCAGCAATCCCCCTCCTGGGCATACACACCGAGGAAACCAGAATTGAAAGAGACATATGTACTCCAATGTTCATTGCAGCACTGTTTATAATAGCCAGGACATGGAAGCAACCTAGATGTCCATCTGCAGATGAACGGATAAGAAAGCTTTGGTACATATACACAATGGAGTATTTTTCAGCCATCAAAAAGAATGCATTTGAATCAGTTCTAATGAGGTGGATGAAATTGGAGCCTATTATACAGAGTGAAATAAGCCAGAAAGAAAAACATCAATACAGTATACTAATGCATATATATGGAATTTAGAAAGATGGTAACCTTAACCCTGTATAGGAGACAGCGAAAGAGACATAGGTGTATAGAATAGTCTTTAGGACTTTGTGGGAGAGGGTGAAGGTGGGATGATCTGGGAGAATGGCATTGTAGCATGTATATTATCATATGTGAAATGAATCACCAGTCCAGGTTCGATGCATGATACAGGATGCTTGGGGCTGGTGCACAGGGATGACCTGGAGGGAAGATACGGGGAAGTGGGAGGTGGGAGGGGGGTTCAAGAAAGGGAACACATGTACACCCGGGGCGGATTCGTGTCAATGTATGGCAAAACCAACCAATATATTAACGTAAAGTAATTTGCCTCCAATTAAAAAAAAAAACAACTTTCAGTGTTCCTTTGTGGCTCTCACTGTACGGGAGGCCTTCCCAGTCAGTCAGGAAAACAGTACACAGTCAGCTGCTCCATTGCCATAACAGTCACACAAATTAATGCTGTCACAACAAAAGGCATCCTCTGTCCTGTCCCCAGGTTTCAGACTGGCCTCAGGTCTAAAGGTACAGAACTGCATGATACTATTAGCAACTGGCACACACATGGTCGTCACCAGCCACTTGTGACGGCTCACATGTGAAACAGGGCTACTCCAATTGCGATGTGCTAATACACTCTGGAGTATTTTAAACTTGGTATAAAATACATAAATTTAATTAATTTTTTACATTGATTAAAATTAAATGATATTCTGAGTATACTGGATTATATAAAATATTAAAATTAATTTCCCTTAATTTTTTCCCCTTTTAATGTGACTACCATAAAATTTAAAAGTATGTGTGCACACATATATATACAACCCCATGGACTGTAGCCCGCCAGGCTCCTGTGACCATGGTGATTCTCCAGGCAAGAATACTGGAGGGGGTAGCCATGCCCTCCCCCTCCAGGGATCTTCCCAACCCAGGGATCGAACCCAGGTCTCCCACACTGCAGGCGGATTCCTTACCATCTGAGCCACACCAGGGAAGCCCATGAATACTGGAGTGGGTGGCCTACCTCTTCTCCAGGGGATCCTCCTGACTCAGGAATCGAGCCGGGGTCTCCTGCATTGCAGGCAGATTCTTTACCAGTTGAGCCACCGGGAAGCCCAAACATGGCTTGTATTAGTGTTCTACTGCACAGTGCTGGAGAGAGAAGTGGTTACAAGAGCAAGCTCTGAAATCACACTACTTTGGTTCTAGCTTAGCCTTTACACTAATAATTATATAAATGTTGAGAAAATTAAACTCTAAAATTTAATCATCTAATCTACAAACTAGAGATAACAATGGTATTATATGGCTGTAGTGAGAAGTCAGTTCAGTTCAGCTGCTCAGTCGTGTCCGACTCTCTGCAACCCCAAGGTCTGCAGCACGCCAGGCCTCCCCGTCCATCACTAACTCCCAGAGCTTACTCAAACTCATGTCCATTGAGTTGGTGATGCCATCCAACCCTGTCGTCCCCTTCTCCTCCCGCAAAGTAAAGAAAATAATGTATACAACTTATTGGGCTTCCCTAAGCTGAAACTCCAATACTTTGGCCACCTCATGGGACGAGTTGACTCACTGGAAAAGACTCTGATGCTGGGAGGGATTGTGGGCAGGAGGAGAAGGGGACGACAGAGAATGAGATGGCTGGATGGCATCACCGACTCGATGGACATGAGTTTGAGTGAACTCCGGGAGTTGGTGATGGACAGGGAGGCCTGGCGTGCTGTGATTCATGGGGTCACAAAGAGTCGGACACGACTGAGAGACTGAACTGAACTGAACTGAGTGGCTCAGTTGGTGAAAAATCTGCCTGCAATGCCGGAGACCCAAGTTCAATCCTTGGGTCAGGAAGAGATCCCCTAGAGAAGGAAATGGCAACCCATTCCAGTACTGTTGCCTGAAGAATTCCATGGACATAACTGTTGGCAGGCTACAGTCCAAGGGATCGCAAAAGTAGGACACGACTGTGTGACTTTCACTTTCATACAACTTATTATAGGGCTTGGCATATACATACTAAAAGATTCCAGGATCTTTGGACGAAATTGAATTCCTCACTAGTAAATGACTCCCCCTCCCCCCACCCCCAACACAGCAGACTTCTAACTACCCCCAACAGGAGCTAACCCATAACTTGAAATCACTTTGCTGCTAAGTCACTTGAGTCGTGTCCGACTCTGTGTGACCCCATAGAGGGCAGCCCCCCAGGCTCCCCCGTCCCTGGGATTCTCCAGGCAAGAACACTGGAGTGGGTTGCCATTTCCTTCTCCAATGTGAAATCACTTTAGGCTTGGGTTTAAGAAGTCTGCTTCCTCAGTTTGAGAGTCTCAAGGATGTAAGAAAAACACTTATTAATCAAGTTTTGGGGTATTAATTTAGCCTCACCTCAACCTTCCATTTCTGCACAATCTTTTTATTCATCTCATCCTCTATAACTTCTCTTCCAAAATCTATTTCCTGCTCCCAAATCCCTATTCACCCCAACATTCCTCCTCTTCTATCTACTGAGATCAAGGCAGACCACAGCATGATCTCTATTTCCACACCCTTTACCTTCTCACCACACTGTGTTCTTTGGTTTCTTAAACTGTTTACATACTCTTCCTCCCTCAGCCTCAAACTAATGTCTCTTTCTTCTAAGCTAACAATTCCACCTAGTTTCTTCAGTCCCACCCCACCTCTAGTCATCCTGGCCTTGAAAGCAAAAACAAACCAAAAAGTCTTCCCTCAACCCTATTACCTCTATGATCATCTTCTTTCTTTATGAAGCCAAACTTAAATAAGTAACCTATATTCACCGTCACCAATTCTCTACGAGCGACTCACTTCTAAAACCCGTGCAAAACAGCGTATACAACCACTGTCAGGATCCTGTTCTCAAGTTCACCAGTGAGCTCTTACGTCATCAAACCCTTTTCTCAGAACTCATGTTCCTTGACATCCCTGAAGCATGTGACACTGATGATACTGTTTAATTCTCAAGAATTATATCATCCACCTATACCTCTTGAATCTCTTCATATTTTCTTCAGTCTCCTCCCAGAAAATGGGCATTCCATAATCCCTCCACACTCTTCTTATATACCTTAAAACCCAAAGCCTCAGCTATAGAATCACATCTAAATCTACATCCCAACAGTGATCTCTCAAGACAAGCATTTCTTACAATCCGTGTCACTGATACCTCAAAATAGGTATTTATAAAAGAGAACTTCTCTTATTCCCCCTTCACACCTCCCACTTAACTTTGTTATTTATCTTATTAGCACATTGTTCTTACCGACAGCAGTCAAAAATGTCAATCTTGCTTTGCCAGCAATCCCCCCCATTTGCACCTTCACACTCTCCTAAGCAAAACTATCTATCATTCTAGACCCAATTTCAGTAACATTTATAACCTGGTCCTTTATGATCACTGAGCCAGGAATGACCCTTTGCTCACCCTACATTCTGAAAGAACTTGGCTTACTTAACACACCTGTGTCCTGACCTAAACAATGTCTGAATGCACGGAATTATATATTTCTGGATGCAACACAAGAGTAATCAGAGTACTTCACAAATTAATAAAGGGGGGGTCACAAAAAATCATTTTATCAGCACTTACCTAATGCAAAGGTAAACATTAGGAAGAGTGACCTCCCTTTCTTTATATATTCTAATTGGCCTCCGTATCATCCTCTACACATCACTTGTACCTCCTAACCAGGCTTTTTTTCTAGAATCCAGGGCCTTATTTCCAACTACTTTCTAAATATCATCATTTAGATAACAGGGAGGCAACCAAAACTTAACATGACCCAAGGGGATCTCAGATCTTTCTCTAATTAACTTTCTTCCTGAATTTATTTGATAATAAAAATAGCTTACATAAGCTACTTTATATATTAATAAATATAAAATTAATCCTCACAAGTTTATGTATACTGTCATTCCTCTACCACAAACAAGATTTAAAAGCTTGATAACTTGTTCCAAGATCACACAACTGTTAAGTGGCAGAGGCACACCTGCATATCTTGGCATGCTTGACTCCAAAGGCTATGTTCATCCATTCTCACAAAGCAAAATTAGAAACCTTGAGTCATCCTTGAAGTTCTCCTCACTCTCTACATTCTGCCACCCAGTCCTATCTACCCTACTATTTAAATCTCTCTCAAACTAGTTCTTTCCTCTCTAAAGCTATGGCACTGCCTCTGTTCAGCCCCTTAACAACTTTCCCCTGAACTACTGCCATAACCAGATAATTGATATTTTCCTGGGATCTCAACCACCTACACTGTTCTTTATAGAATTTAAATTTAATCATCTGCTATGGAGAAGGAAATGGCAACCCACTCCAGTGTTCTTGCCTGGAGAATCCCAGGGACGGGGGAGCCTGGTCGGCTGCCGTCTATGGGGTCGCACAGAGTCGGACACGACTGAAGTGACTTAGCAGTAGCAGTAGCATCCTACTTAACATTTTATAAAGATTTCCAACTATTAGGTTAAATTCAAACTCCTTAACAATTGGACCTCTATCTCTCTAATCTCATCCCACTCTTCTCCAAATAACACACTAGACCAGTCATACTATACCATTTGTCTCTTAATGTAGCAGCCCTGATTCCTTCCTCAGAACATAAGGTTCCCTTTCTCTACTAATGACTTCTAACCATACTTCTGGATTTAGTTCAAGTACGACCTCCTCCAGAAAGCCTTTCGTACCAGCTCCAATCCTTGCCCCAGCAAATTATGCCTTCCTTCCTCTGTAGTCCCAGAGCACTTTTCCCTTATTTCTAACCCCAAAGTCATCACAGATTATTCTAAGTATTGTATTTCTGTCCCTTCCTGACTGAAAGCTCTTTGAGAACAGAGACTGTATATTAATCTTATATCCCTAGCATAACTTTTGGAACAAGCACTCTACTGAATGTGTACCAATCGGCATCTTTTGAAAAGGGATATCAGGCTTACGAATCACAGCACAGAATGTCTAAGAATGTCAGCAATCAGTCTCCCATATTTGCTGAGAGGTAAATCAAACATTCCCAAAAGAGGGCTGATAATCAGCAAAATCAATTAAGGACAACAATGTATCCAGAAAAGAAGCAAAGATAAGAGAAGTCACAGATAAACTTTAGGGAGAATACAATGAAATAATTAAAAGAAAAAAAACAACTAGTTTCATAGGGATAATCCGTTCCGTCCGTTCCGTCGCTCAGTCGTGTCCGACTCTTTGCGACCCCGTGGACTGTAGCCTACCAGGCTTCTCGGTCCATGGCATTCTCCAGGCAAGAATACTGGAGTGGGTTACCGTTTCCTTCTCCAAGGGATCTTTCCGACCCAGGGATTGAACCCGGGTCTCCCGCATTGGAGGCAGACGCTTTAACCTCTGAGCCACCAGGGAAGCCCCATAGGGATAATAAAAATGCTATATATACATACACATATATAAACCCACATATATATAGGGTTTCCCGGGTAGCTCAGTGGTAAAGAATCTGCCGGCCAAAGCAGGAGACACAGGAGATGCGGGTTCAATTCCTGGCTAGGGACGATGCTCTGGAAAATGAAATGGCAACCCACTCCAGTATTGCCTGCAAAACGCCAGGGACAGAGTAGCCTGGCACGTTACAGTCCGTGGGGTCACAAAGGGTTGGACATGACTTGACAACTGAGCAACCACGCATATATATAGTCCACATTCTCTTACACCAATTTTGAAATGCCCACTTAAAGTTATTTCAGCATTAGAAATAAACTGTGTATTGCCAAGGTAATGAAATTCAACTTCAAAGATAACTACAAATAATCTTATTTTTTCCCTCCCTTATCTTGAAAAAGATAAATTCTCAAGGGAATTCCCAGGCGGTCCAGTGGTTAGGATTTCACTTCGCTACCAAGGCGCGGGTTCAATCCTTTGTTGGGAACCAAGGTCTCCACAAGCCTCCCTGCAACCCACGGGGAGCGGCAAAAAAAAAAAAAGAAAACAACTCTTGAAACCCACATTTCCTCAGCAAACAAGTACCCGTCTTCAGCGTGTAGAGAGACCCAGAATGACACAAGTAAAAATCATAGTCAACCGAAAAGTTTGCCTGCCCCACTTGCATGACGCTACAACATACAATATTATGAAGCCTACCCTTCCACTCACGACAGGCTGAATAATGGCGTCAGGAGGGAAAATTCTGCCTGGCAAACTTTAAGACCTGCACTCACAAGGACCTCAGGGATGGGCGGAGACAGCGTTTAGTCGAGAGTCCTGACCCGAGGGAGGCCGCGGCTGGCGGGAGGCCGCTCCCCACGTGCGCCCGCCAGCGCCGCGCGCCCGCCTCCGCTCCGCCGCCGGAGAGGGGGAGGGGCGCCCGGGCGGGCCCCGGTTCCGGCGCCAGGCCCGGCCGGGGCCAGAGCCCTCGGGCCTACGACAATGTAACAGTGAACGCCCGCTGGCCACACGACACTACCTGCTTGATCGCGCGAGGTGGGCACCTACAATCCACCAGCGGGCCGGGCAGCGTCCCGCCGGCAGCCCGGCCCGGCCCGGCTGAGTCCCGACTCCCCCACAGCGCGCGCGGGGCGGGGCGGGGCGCGCCGCCCTCAGGCCCGCCCAGTCCGGCGAACGTGCGATTGGCGCCGCCCTCAGCCAATCCCCGCGCCGCGCTTTCCGCAAGGAGCGCTTCCGCGGGCCGCGCCGCGCTGAGGCCGGCCACTCGCATCCGGCCTGAGGAGACGCCGCCTGCGCGGCCGCGGCGCTGCTGCTGCTTCTGCCCTGCCGCCGGCAGTGGGGCGGCGGGTGAGTGGCCACGAGCGGCCGCAGGGGCTGTGCTGCTGCCTGTGCCGTGGGGAGCTGCCGGCAGGCCCTCGGCGTGAGGGGAAAGGTGCACTTTGGCCCCATCCGCGGCTCCCTGTCTGGCGATGCGGGCCAAGTGGCCCCCACGGCTTGCGCCCCGGTTCCTCGTCGTCGCGGCCCGGGCCTGACGGGATGTGCGGCTCCGAGAAGAAAGCGGTGGGGAGTCGGGGCGGTTTGTCGGTGGCACAGCGGCTTCTGCTGAGTTTCCTCTCCCCGGGAGCTCCGGCCTCCTGGGAAGGCTGCCCTTGGCTGTGTGGCGGGCGGTCGCTGGGTTCCCTGCCTCCGCGAGGGCAGCGCCGAGGGGGTTCTCTTCTCTGTGAAGTCATTGTTTGCCCGTCCTGAAGTGGCGCGGCAGACGCCCTGGGAAGGTTTTCTGTCCTGGGGTAGGATCAGTCTTTGCCTTCCGCCTCACATGTAGATTTTAAGGTCTTTCGACCACTTAAAAAAAAAAATTCTGTGGAAAGTGGGCAAACCACCCTGTGTGGTGGTGTGTTCTAAGTACAGTTTATAGCGTATAAAAACTATATAGACTGGAAGACATATTTACACTTTTAAGTTTGAGACTGACTTGATGTTTTTAGTGTAACTTTCATCACCGTAAGCCTATAGATTTTTGGAGGGAGAGGGCCATTGTACTCTGGAAATGGTTGTTGGCTGGAGTTAGAAATTCCTCTCTCAGTGCTAACTCTGTAATGGAAAGGGTTTGTATACTTTTAACTCAGAGCTGTTCCCAATGCAGTGTACCACGGCCCACCCCTCACCCGCCCCAATCTCATAAAGAAAGGGGAGAGGGAGGAAGGAAAGAGAAAAAAAACAGTATTTTAGGGACGGTGACCAGAACTACAATGTGCAGAAGAAAGACTCCTTGTTTTAACCTAATTGTATCACAAGATTGAGAGAGAAACCTTATCCTTTGACCATGTAAAATTTCCACCTCTTTATGTTCGTCTCATTTTCAGTGTTCCTAAAGGAGTGATTTGAACTCTGACCACTCTATGGATGCATTGTTAGGTGTAAGAAAGAGTCTGGCTACTCAAAACAGACTGGTTTAGGTTAACTTTTTTTTATATATTATTCTGTTGGTAAACTTATTTCCTGAGTTTTCACTATGCTCTCATGATATTAGAAAATGTAGGTTTTCTCTTTCAGTTTGAGTTTTCCTGCCCATTGTTTCATTTAGTAAAACCAGCATGCCTGGAGACAAACTTTAGGAAAGGAATTTTAACTTTATTATTTTCAACAAGAAGCATAAAAATAAGTCTTGTCTGTCTTACCTTAGAGTCGGATGTGAAGAACTATTGTTGACCTCCTGGGCTTCTGGAAGTAGCATATTTTGGAGGGTCTGTTCTATTTCAGAACGATGAGGGGGAAAAAAAAAGTAATCCCAGTAACACACTTACTTTGTCTTGTCAGAATTAGGAATATTTGGGTTCCCAGTTACATCAGTGTTGATTCATTTCATTGCTTTTCTGCAGCGCAAACATGAATGTTGGCGTTGCCCACAGCGAGGTGAATCCAAATACCCGTGTAATGAACAGCCGTGGTATGTGGCTGACATATGCATTGGGAGTTGGCTTGCTTCACATTGTTTTACTCAGTATTCCCTTCTTCAGCGTTCCTGTTGCTTGGACCTTAACAAATGTTATACATAATCTGGTAAGAATTTCACCTTATACTGAACACTTAAAACCTTAAGGTTTAATGATTTTTCAGAGACTGGGCGAGGAAAAAATGGGGAGTTATTGTTCAATGGGTAACGTTTTGTAGAATGAAAACTTCTGGAGATGGATGGTTGTAATGGTTGCGTAACACTGTGAATGTACTTAATACCATAGAACTGTACACTTAAAGATGGTTAAGATGCATTTATGTTATGTGTATTTAAACAACTGGTGGCTCAGACGGTAAAGTGTCTGCCTACAAACCGGGAGACCCGGGTTCAATTCCTGGGTCGGGAAGATCTCCTGGAGAAGGAAATGGCAACCCACTCCAGTATTCTTGTCTGGAAAATCCCATGGATGGAGGAACCTGGTAGGCTACAGACCATGGAGTTGCAAAGAGTAGGACACGACTGAGCAACTTCACTTTTTTCACTTTAAGAAGCTTAAAGTTTTATATTAAAAGAAAAACACATGACTCAGATTTTAAACAATTTGAGTTATATAAAATTCACCCATTTAAAGTGTATAGTTAAGTGATTTTTTTTATATCTATGACAGTTTTGAAGAATTCTTATCTGGAATAAGATTATATTTTTCTATCACTTTAAACATTGGACCCTTTTTATAAGTAAGACCTTTTTTTTCTTGCTGTTGGTTTTATAGAATCTGAAAAAAAAAAGGTCATTTTAGCAAAAATTACAAGATGCTTTAACTGAGACTAATATATTGATTAACCAGAATGCATCAGAAGTAATTATGTTTTTTGGTTAACTAGAATCTAATGAACATCTTCGGTTTAAATCCTTGTTAAGTCTTTCTAAATTGTATAAATATACTTTTCTATTTCAGTATAGAAATTTTGAGTTTAATCTGTCTTAAATGATTCAGAAACTTACGTTGCCTTAGCTTCTTCCTGTTAATTATTGCTCATTTGTATTATATGATAGCTCTACAAAGTACCGGAGGTTAGACTGGATACTGACAATATTAGGCAGCTCTGGAAATTGCCTATTTAAAAACAAAAAACCTGATGGTGACTTTTCTTATCTTTAACAAACTATTAAAGTAGAATGAAAGGGGAGAAATCTAGTTATTTGAGACTTAATTGAATCCAGATTACTTCTGTATTTGTTTAAAGATATACCCAAAATGAGAAACTTAGAACTTTGAAACAGAAAAGTGTAGGAGAAATAGATTTTTTTAAATTAGTATGATTTATTTAAAATCTTCTGGAAAGTATATGAAGTTTGCTGTGCATGCTCATTCGTGTCCAGTTCTTGTGACTTGGTGATCTGTAGCCCACCAGGCTCCTCTGTCCATGGGATTTTCCAGACAAGAACACTGGAGTGGGTTGCCATTTCCTCCTCAAAGGGATCTTCCTGACCAGGGATTGAACCTGCATCTCCTTCATTGGCAGGCGGATTCTTTACCTACCACTGAGCCACCTGAGAAGCCTTGAAGTTGACTGGAGAAGGACAAAGATGATGTAGTAGAAATAAATGAATGTCCAATTAGTTTATTTTATATGATAGACTTGGAAAGGAATGTTGAACACTTTTTAAATAGTGGTCTCTGAAATATTTGATGCTAGTCATATCCCTTTTATTGGAATTCTTTTCCTTTGGCTTCCGTGGGATTGCTTTTTGCTGGATATATTTTGGATCTTTCCTTTACTACTTTCTCTTGTAGTCTTCTCTTTTCCTCTCAAGTATTGCTATTACCAAGGCTTTCTTCTTTATCCCTTCTTATGATATATGTTCTACCTAGGTTACTTCATCTGTCTGTATTTTCAGTTTATACCTGTTAATTGATGACGACCATGTTAATACTGCCAGATCACCTTACACCTTAAAACCAAACAAGAGTAAATTACACTCACTCCTGATATATTCCTTGCTACCCACCAGAGTCTGTTCCTGGACTTTGTTCCTAATCTAATCTAAAGGCACCACTATCTGCACAGCAAGCCAAGCCACATAGCTGAATGTCAAAGGTAAAGTGATCAATATAATGTATCATCCAAACCAAGACTGTTTTGAGAGTAAAAGAGCTCTAGTAATAACAACCTTAAGAGAATAAGTATAAATCAGGACTACCTATGCAAACTAGTACATATGGTCACACTAGTCTTAAGGTAACCTTTTTTCTTTATATTCCACAGCCACTTAGTCAAAGCCCTGTACTGTTTTACTGTCTCCAGCTTGATCCTTACTGACATTGCTATAATTCATGCCCTTTTTTCCTCTCAGGTAGATTACTCCTACTTGGTCTCCTTGATGCTCCTCTACTCTACTTTCCTTCATTCAAGTTTGGCAGAGTGATATTTTTAAAATTCATGTTTGTTCAAGACACACTCTTAAGTCTTTCAATGATTCTATTGCATTCATAGTAAAATGCCAGGTTCTTTGTGTGACATACAAAACTAGTTGAAAATAGTACAGAGGCAAGAAAGAGACCCAATCTTAACACGTCTCCAAACACAACTATGATCTCACAATAATGAAAATCATCTCTCAACTTTCTGCTTTGACTTAGGCTCTTCTTCCACTATTTTAATACCCCTCCCCCCTTCCTGCTCTGCCTGGCTGATTCCTGCTTGTCCTGGCAAACTTCTCAAGTATCACCTTTTCTAGGAAGCTACAAAATTCCCATGCTGCATTCTTTTTTCATGTGTTTATCATACTTGTATAATTAGCAATTTATCTCTATTTTTTAACTTCTATATCTCTAAAGACCTATTTAAATAAATTATGTATGTTCTCACATAATTTTCCCTTCTCCAGTGGCACATGTATTAAATGAACTTTAGAAGTCGTCTGCCCACTTCATGTTTTCAAGTTGGTTGACTGAGATTGAGACACAGTATATGGCCATGGACAAAGGACGAGTAATTGAGAACATGTAGGGAAGTAAACTTTGACTTAGTCCTCCATACTAAAAACCTGACTAACCAGCCATAAATGTAGCAATTACATGATGCTAAATGTAAATCTCTTTTGATGTTAACCTACATTAAACCAATTAAAAGTGTGAAATATGTACTGCACACTTTTTAATATGGAAAAATAGACCTAATTGTTATCCATGGTTAGAAAAAACATGGCCTGTGTCTTTATAAACTATATACTAGAAACCTACAGCAGTTATTTTTACTCAGAGCGACAGTTCACTCTTAAAGTTTTAATACTGCACAAAGCTTTTACCTGGCTTTTAAAAGGAAAGAAAATTCTCCTCACTTTGAGTCAGTAAATATTTGTTAAGGGCTAATCATGAGCTACATATTTATTTCCCTGATTCTTTTAATGTGGGTATAAATCATCATTAAAATTTTATAGAAAAAGTTAATAATGGAGTAGAAGATAAATGGTTAGGTAAGATTTTTTTCATTAAAGAGAATACATAAAATAAACTGTTTGAATATTATCTTCTAGACCCTGGTGAGTGCATGTGGTTTGAAGGACATAATGAGAGAATTATTTTTTCTCTTCAATAACTTCTAATATATATATTGTCTAAAGCAGAGATTCTTAACTTTTGGGGGTCACATTCTCCTGAGAATTTGAAAGCATATAATTTGTGCTTCATACTCTCTTTTAAAACCAATGTGAAAATGATTTCCTTGTGCTTATAGAATAAACATTCCTTGGTTTAATGTCATCTTGGCTTAATATCTAATAGTTGCTTTGTATGAGTCCCTTTTCCTGAAGTATTCAGGCTAATGGGAAAACAAACATTATATAAATAACTTCACTATAATGTATTGTGCTATAATAAAACTTTTCAATAAAATTCTATATATGCACATAGAGAAGAGGTTAATTAATGCTAATGTGAAGGGATTCACTAAGGAATTATTGAACTGAACCTTCAAGAATAAGGTAGTTGACAGGGTTCCATCAAGGCTTTTGCTTTGCATTTCCTGCATTTTGTTATGCCTGTGACAGAAATTTCTGTCCTACATTGTAGTTGTTTATGCATATCTTGTTTTTCCTTACCATCTCAGAAGATTGAACTTTCTCAAGGGGTTGCACACATCTTGTTCAATTTCATATATGTATACAGGTCCTGTGTTAT